>NC_086444.1:266367577-267093411 GCF_028390025.1 Pseudophryne corroboree
CCCCTTGAGGGTTTTTGATTGTGTTTAGTTTAGCCTATCAGGATAGTCGGGGGAGGTAACAAATTAGAGGGGTATTTATAGGTAATTACATCATCAGCACTAGTGATGAGCACCGGAAATTTTTCGGGTTTTGTGTTTTGGTTTTGGGTTCGGTTCCGCGGCCGTGTTTGGGTTCGAACGCGTTTTGGCAAAACCTCACCGTTTTTTTTTTGTCGGATTCGGGTGTGTTTTGGATTCGGGTGTTTTTTTCAAAAAACCCTAAAAAACAGCTTAAATCATAGAATTTGGGGGTCATTTTGATCCCAAAGTATTATTAACCTCAATAACCATAATTTCCACTCATTTTCAGTCTATTCTGAACACCTCACACCTCACAATATTATTTTTAGTCCTAAAATTTGCACCGAGGTCGCTGGATGGCTAAGCTAAGCGACCCAAGTGGCCGACACAAACACCTGGCCCATCTAGGAGTGGCACTGCAGTGTCACGCAGGATGGCCCTTCCAAAAAACACTCCCCAAACAGCACATGACGCAAAGAAAAAAAGAGGCGCAATGAGGTAGCTGTGTGAGTAAGCTAAGCGACCCTAGTGGCCGACACAAACACCTGGCCCATCTAGGAGTGGCACTGCAGTGTCACGCAGGATGGCACTTCCAAAAAACACTCCCCAAACAGCACATGACGCAAAGAAAAAAAGAGGCGCAATGAGGTAGCTGTGTGAGTAAGCTAAGCGACCCTAGTGGCCGACACAAACACCTGGCCCATCTAGGAGTGGCACTGCAGTGTCACGCAGGATGGCCCTTCCAAAAAACACCCCCCAAACAGCACATGACGCAAAGAAAAATGAAAGAAAAAAGAGGTGCAAGATGGAATTGTCCTTGGGCCCTCCCACCCACCCTTATGTTGTATAAACAGGACATGCACACTTTAACCAACCCATCATTTCAGTGACAGGGTCTGCCACATGACTGTGACTGAAATGACGGGTTGGTTTGGACCCCCACCAAAAAAGAAGCAATTAATCTCTCCTTGCACAAACTGGCTCTACAGAGGCAAGATGTCCACCTCATCATCATCCTCCGATATATCACCGTGTACATCCTCCTCCTCACAGATTATCAATTCGTCCCCACTGGAATCCACCATCTCAGCTCCCTGTGTACTACTTTGTGGAGGCAATTGCTGCTGGTCAATGTCTCCACGGAGGAAATGATTATAATTCATTTTAATGAACATCATCTTCTCCACATTTTCTGGATGTAACCTCGTACGCCGATTGCTGACAAGGTGAGCGGCGGCACTAAACACTCTTTCGGAGTACACACTTGTGGGAGGGCAACTTAGGTAGAATAAAGCCAGTTTGTGCAAGGGCCTCCAAATTGCCTTTTTTTCCTGCCAGTATAAGTACGGACTGTCTGACGTGCCTACTTGGATGCGGTCACTCATATAATCCTCCACCATTCTTTCAATGGGGAGAGAAACATATGCAGTGACAGTAGACGACATGTCCGTAATCGTTGTCAGGTCCTTCAGTCCGGACCAGATGTCAGCATCAGCAGCCGCTCCAGACTGCCCTGCATCACCGCCAGCGGGTGAGCTCGGAATTCTGAGCCTTTTCCTCGCACCCCCAGTTGCGGGAGAATGTGAAGGAGGAGATGTTGACAGGTCGTGTTCCGCTTGACTTGACAATTTTGTCACCAGCAGTTCTTTGAACCCCAGCAGACTTGTGTCTGCCGGAAAGAGAGATCCAAGGTAGGTTTTAAATCTAGGATCGAGCACGGTGGCCAAAATGTAGTGCTTGTTATGATTCCTGTACTCCAGACCGGAGGAGATCTTATGGCAGGGATCTGAGTACAGGAAAATAAGCTGGTTGTGGGAGCTGGATAGCCTAGTAACCCCTGGCGCCCTAACTCCGTTGTCTCGCCCGTGTTATCAGAAATCCCCTGCGAGACTATGGTTGCTTGAGCCCATGGCAGCCGCGTTCGAAGGGCGGATTATGTCTGCCCAACCCCGATGCCCCCGCAGGTCTTAATGGGAGACAAGGGGAAGTCCGAGACAGGGTGATAACAAGGGGCCCTCTGACTAAGCAACCAGGCCAGGGGTTACAAGCTAACTAACTAAATAAAAAGGTATGTGCGGACTAGCCGCCAGGAAAAAGGACAACCAAGGATCCACTGATCCGACACTCCTATCCGGCTCCGCCGGACACCAGAGTGGATCTGTGGAAGCGGAATCCTCCGCAAAGCTCCAGAACACAATTAAACAAAATAATAAACAGAAGCGGACAAGCCGCAACACACGGCTGCGCCGCGACTCACGAACACCACCAGATGTTAAAGGTGCTCGGTCAGACTCCAGGAACAGATGGTAACTTCCGAGTACAGGATCTCTGAGGACAGGAACAACCGAAAAGACCGGGACTAGGAACTCTCTGCAGCAGACACAGGCAAACAGGAAGCTCAGGAACTAGCAGGAACCAAGCTCAGAACTCAAGCAGACTGAAAACCCAGAAATATCACCAGCGTCTGTGAACTGCAATCAGCCAGCATATAACAGAGAGGCCTAATTAATAATCCAGAGCAGCTGGCCTATTGCATGATTCCAGCTGACAAGATGCAATTAGCAGCCAGGTGAGGCTGAACACATGGAACAAGCTGCAATTACACAGACTAACCAGCGGCAGCAGACAAGAGCATACTAAAACAGAGCAACAGGAAATCCTGGCATGCAAGACAACTTAATAAACATAAAATAGAAATGAACCACTACCTGTGGTTCATAACAGTATCCCCTCCTTAAGGGTGAGCTCCGAGCACCCCATGATACCCACGGGGAACATAAACAGAAGTATAACATAAAATACAGAACCAAAATGCAAAACAGGAATGAGCCACAGCCGTGGCTCATAACAGTGCTCTGATTTCAACAGATTGACCACCCGTGAATCCTTGTTAAGCGAATTAAGGGCTCCATCCACAAGTCCCACATGCCTAGCGGAATCGCTCTGTGTTAGCTCCTCCTTCAATGTCTCCAGCTTCTTCTGCAAAAGCCTGATGAGGGGAATGACCTGACTCAGGCTGGCAGTGTCTGAACTGACTTCACGTGTGGCAAGTTCAAAAGGTTGCAGAACCTTGCACAACGTTGAAATCATTCTCCACTGCGCTTGAGACAGGTGCATTCCACCTCCTATATCGTGCTCAGTTGTATAGGCTTGAATGGCCTTTTGCTGCTCCTCCAACCTCTGAAGCATATAGAGGGTTGAATTCCACCTCGTTACCACTTCTTGCTTCAGATGATGGCAGGGCAGGTTCAGGCGTTTTTGGAGTTGCTCCAGTCTTCTGTACGTGGTGCCTGTACGCCGAAAGTGTCCCGCAATTCTTCTGGCCACCGACAGCATCTCTTGCACGCCCCTCTCGTTTTTTAAATAATTCTGCACCACCAAATTCAAGGTATGTGCAAAACATGGGACGTGCTGGAATTTGCCCATATTTAATGCACACACAATATTGCTGGCGTTGTCCGATGCCACAAATCCACAGGAGAGTCCAATTGGGGTAAGCCATTCTGCGATGATCTTCCTCAGTTGCCGTAAGAGGTTTTTAGCTGTGTGCGTATTCTGGAAAGCGGTGATACAAAGCGTAGCCTGCCTAGGAAAGAGTTGGCGTTTGCGAGATGCTGCTACTGGTGCCGCCGCTGCTGTTCTTGCGGCGGGAGTCCATACATCTACCCAGTGAGCTGTCACAGTCATATAGTCCTGAGCCTTCCCTGCTCCACTTGTCCACATGTCCGTGGTTAAGTGGACATTGGGTACAACTGCATTTTTTAGGACACTGGTGAGTCTTTTTCTGAGGTCTGTGTACATTTTCGGTATCGCCTGCCTAGAGAAATGGAACCTAGATGGTATTTGGTACCGGGGACACAGTACCTCCAACAAGTCTCTAGTTGCCTCTGCAGTAATGATGGATACCGGAACCACGTTTCTCACCGCCCAGGATGCCAAGGCCTCAGTTATCCGCTTTGCAGCAGGATGACTGCTGTGATATTTCATCTTCCTCGCAAAGGACTGTTGGACAGTCAATTGCTTGGTAGAAGTAGTAAAAGTGGTCTTACGAGTACGACTTCCCCTCTGGGATGACCATCGACTCCCAGCAGCAACAACAGCAGCGCCAGCAGCAGTAGGCGTTACACGCAAGGATGCATCGGAGGAATCCCAGGCAGGAGAGGACTCGTCATAATTGCCAGTGACATGGCCTGCAGGACTATTGGCATTCCTGGGGAAGGAGGAAATTGACACTGAGGGAGTTGGTGGGGTGGTTTGCGTGAGCTTGGTTACAAGAGGAAGGGATTTACTGGTCAGTGGACTGCTTCCGCTGTCGCCCAAAGTTTTTGAACTTGTCACTGACTTATGATGAATGCGCTGCAGGTGACGTATAAGGGAGGATGTTCCGAGGTGGTTAACGTCCTTACCCCTACTTATTACAGCTTGACAAAGGCAACACACGGCTTGACAAATGTTATCCGCATTTCTGTTGAAATACTTCCACACCGAAGAGCTGATTTTTTTGGTATTTTCACCAGGCATGTCAATGGCCCTATTCCTCCCACGGACAACAGGTGTCTCCCCGGGTGCCTGACTTAAACAAAGCACCTCACCATCAGAATCCTCCTGGTCAATTTCCTCCCCAGCGCCAGCAACACCCATATCCTCCTCATCCTGGTGTACTTCAACACTGACATCTTCAATCTGACTATCAGGAACTGGACTGCGGGTGCTCCTTCCAGCACTTGCAGGGGGCGTGCAAATGGTGGAAGGCGCATGCTCTTCACGTCCAGTGTTGGGAAGGTCAGGCATCGCAAACGACACAATTGGACTCTCCTTGTGGATTTGTGATTTCGAAGAACGCACAGTTCTTTGCTGTGCTTTTGCCAGCTTGAGTCTTTTCATTTTTCTAGCGAGAGGCTGAGTGCTTCCATCCTCATGTGAAGCTGAACCACTAGCCATGAACATAGGCCAGGGCCTCAGCCGTTCCTTGCCACTCCGTGTGGTAAATGGCATATTGGCAAGTTTACGCTTCTCCTCCGACAATTTTATTTTAGATTTTTGAGTCCTTTTTTTACTGATATTTGGTGTTTTGGATTTTACATGCTCTGTACTATGGCATTGGGCATCGGCCTTGGCAGACGACGTTGCTGGCATTTCATCGTCTCGGCCATGACTAGTGGCAGCAGCTTCAGCACGAGGTGGAAGTCGATCTTGATCTTTCCCTATTTTTGGAACCTCAACATTTTTGTTCTCCATATTTTAATAGGCACAACTAAAAGGCACCTCAGGTAAACAATGGAGATGGATGGATACTAGTATACTTATGGATTGACGAGCGACTGCCGACACAGAGGTAGCTACAGCCGTGGACTACCGTACTGCGTCTGCTGCTAATATAGACTGGATGATAATGATATAAAAAATATATATATATATCACTACTGCAGCCGGACAGGTATATATTATATAATGACGGACCTGCTGGACACTGTCAGCTCAGCACTGCAGACTCCTAAAGTAAGCTACTAGTATCAAGAAGATAGAAAAAAAAAAAAAACACCACAGGTAGGTGGTATACAATTATGGATGGACTAGCGACTGCCGACACAGAGGTAGCTACAGCCGTGGACTACCGTACTGCGTCTGCTGCTAATATAGACTGGATGATAATGATATAAAAAAAATATATATATATATATCACTACTGCAGCAGGACAGGTATATATTATATAATGACGGACCTGCTGGACACTGTCAGCTCAGCACTGCAGACTCCTAAAGTAAGCTACTAGTAGTATCAAGAAGATAGAAAAAAAAAAAACCACCACAGGTAGGTGGTATACAATTATGGATGGACTAGCGACTGCCGACACAGAGGTAGCTACAGCCGTGGACTACCGTACTGCGTCTGCTGCTAATATAGACTGGATGATAATGATATAAAAAATATATATATATATCACTACTGCAGCCGGACAGGTATATATTATATAATGACGAACCTGCTGGACACTGTCAGCTCAGCACTGCAGACTCCTAAAGTAAGCTACTAGTATCAAGAAGATAGAAAAAAAAAAAAAACACCACAGGTAGGTGGTATACAATTATGGATGGACTAGCGACTGCCGACACAGAGGTAGCTACAGCCGTGGACTACCGTACTGCGTCTGCTGCTAATATAGACTGGATGATAATGATATAAAAAATATATATATATATCACTACTGCAGCCGGACAGGTATATATTATATAATGACGGACCTGCTGGACACTGTCAGCTCAGCACTGCAGACTCCTAAAGTAAGCTACTAGTATCAAGAAGATAGAAAAAAAAAAACACCACGGGTAGGTGGTATACAATTATGGATGGACGAGCGACTGCCGACACAGAGGTAGCTACAGCCGTGGACTACCGTACTGCGTCTGCTGCTAATATAGACTGGATGATAATGATATAAAAAATATATATATATATCACTACTGCAGCCGGACAGGTATATATTATATAATGACGGACCTGCTGGACACTGTCAGCTCAGCACTGCAGACTCCTAAAGTAAGCTACTAGTATCAAGAAGATAGAAAAAAAAAAACACCACGGGTAGGTGGTATACAATTATGGATGGACGAGCGACTGCCGACACAGAGGTAGCTACAGCCGTGGACTACCGTACTGCGTCTGCTGCTAATATAGACTGGATGATAATGATATAAAAAAATATATATATATCACTACTGCAGCCGGACAGGTATACATTATATAATGACGGACCTGCTGGACACTGTCAGCAGAATGCGTTTATAGAATAAAAACACCACACGACGAGTGTTTAACTTTTTCAGGCAGACAATCACAATATACTGGTGGTCAGTGGTCACTGGTCAGTCACACTGGCACTGGCAGTGGCACTCTGGCAGCAAAAGTGTGCACTGTTAAAATATGTACTCCTGCTATAACTGCTCCCCAGTCTCCCCCACAATTAAGCTGTGTGAGCAGTGAGCACTCAGCACAGTCAGATATACAGTATTACATAGATGATGCAGCACACTGAGGGCACACTGAGGCTGAGCACAGATATGGTATGTGACTGTGTCACACTGTGTATCGTTTTTTTTCAGGCAGAGAACGGATTAATTAAACTGGTGGTCACTGGTCACACTATCAGCAAGTAGTAGTGGTCACTGGTCAGTCACACTGGCACTGGCAGTGGCACTCTGGCAGCAAAAGTGTGCACTGTTAAAATATGTACTCCTGCTATAACTGCTCCCCAGTCTCCCCCACAATTAAGCTGTGTGAGCAGTGAGCACTCAGCACAGTCAGATATACAGTATTACATAGATGATGCAGCACACTGAGGGCACACTGAGGCTGAGCACAGATATGGTATGTGACTGTGTCACACTGTGTATCGTTTTTTTTCAGGCAGAGAACGGATTAATTAAACTGGTGGTCACTGGTCACACTATCAGCAAGTAGTACTCCGTCCTAATATGCTCCCCAAAATTAGTAAATCAAGTGTCTCTAGACTCTCTACTCTACTCTAAACGGAGAGGACGCCAGCCACGTCCTCTCCCTATCAATCTCAATGCACGTGTGAAAACGGCGGCGACGCGCGGCTCCTTATATAGAATCCGAGTCTCGCGATAGAATACGAGCCTCGCGAGAATCCGACAGCGGGATGATGATGTTCGGGCGCGCTCGGGTTAGCCGAGCAAGGCGGGAAGATCCGAGTCTGCCTCAGACCCGTGTAAAAAGGCTGAAGTTCGGGGGGGTTCGGTTTCCGAGAAACCGAACCCGCTCATCTCTAAGCAGCACCAGAGGCGTAGCGTGGAGACATGACACCCGAAGCAGGGCCATGTCACGGCACCCCCACCCTCCACAACACATATACATACATACATACATACATACATACATACATACACTCACACACATTTAGGCACAGACATACATAAACACACACATATACACAGATATATACACATTATACAGATATATATATATACACACACATAAATACACAAATATACACACAGATATGCATAAACACACATATACACAGATATATACACACACACAGTGGCGGAGCTAGCGAGCGGAGGGCCCAGGTGCGACAAAATGCTTTGCCCCCCCCCCCTCTCTCACCCCATCCAAGTCCACCCCCTCACCCCTGGAGAGGATCTGGTGAGGGGGACCTGCTCAGGGCCAGAGAAATGGATACCTAGCAACAGTGCCGTAACTAGACATTTTAGCACTGTGTGCAAGAAACAGCATTGGAGCCCCACCCCTGCATGCAAAACAGGGGCAGTGCGCGCCGCAGGCGCGTGCAAAAATACATAGGGGCGTGGCTTCATGGGGAAGGGGTGTGGCCACAAAATAATACCAATTCATAAAACGGTGCACAGTAGTCTCCATTATTCAAATTACACCGCACAGTAGCACCACTACACCAGGTAGAGACCCTTTTACACCTTACGGCGGACAGATTCGCTTTTTACACATTACGGCAGACAGCGTCCCCCTTTTTACACATAACGGCAGACAGCATCCCCCTTTTTACACATAACGGCAGACAGCGTCCCCTTTTTACACATAACGGCAGACAGCGTGCCCTTGTTACACATAACGGCAGACAGCGTGCCTTTTTACACATTACGGCAGACAGCGTGCCCTTGTTACACATAACGGCAGACAGCGTGCCTTTTTACACATTACGGCAGACAGCGTCCCCCTTTTTACACATAACGGCAGACAGCGTGCCATTTTTACACATAACGGCAGACAGCGTCCCCCTTTTTACACATAACGGCAGACAGCGTCCCCTTTTTTACACATTACGGCAGACAGCGTGCCCTTGTTACACATTACGGCAGACAGCGTGCCTTTTTACACATTACGGCTTACACATAACGGCAGACAGCGTGCCCTTGATACACATTACGGCAGACAGTCCCCCCCCCCCCCAGCCACAACATGCGCCCCCTGCAAATAATTGATCGTATATTGAGGTGTCATGAAATAACCAACGTTTCAGGGCCCATGTGACAAGCTCTAGGACAAATAGGCAGATTTGAGCATAATGAACATCTGTGCACATGTGCATATTCTGGGTGTATAACTGAACTACACCATAATAGACAGACCTATTTTACATCCCCCCACACACACACACACACACACACACACACACACACACACACACACACACACACACACACACACACACACACACGTGTACACTGCTGCTTTGATGGATTAATTCACCTGCTTTTATGGCTATTGGCAGGGCTAGGCTCTAGGGATCCTGCCTGGAAAGATGACATCCTCTCCCCACAGGCCCGCGAATCGCGGGTAAAATGCAGTGAGTGGGCAGAGCCTAATGTCGCGAGTGGGCGGAGCTACGAACGTGACCCGCAATCAGAAAAAAATCTTTAAAGTTCATCAGGGGGGGTTTCTGGGTACGCGTGCGCCAGTGAGAGGGACAGCAGCAGCAGCAGCAGCAGCGCCTCAACCTATAATACAGCGCTGCTGCGGCTCCCTCCACCTCCCTCCTCCTCCTTCCCCCCGTGTCCGCTGCCTGCGATGCTCTCCTGTCCGGGCGGCTGTGTGCTGCGGGCAGCGGTTGCCCGCAGCACACAGCGGCATGTAATGAGTCAGTTTGACTCATTACATGCTTTGGGCCCCTGGACAGTGGCGGGCCCCAGTGCAACACACTGGTTGCACTGGCGGTAGTTCCGCCTCTGCACAAACAAATATACACAGATATAAACAGACATACATAAATACACACATACACAGATATATACACACACACAAACACACAAATATACACAGAGATACAGACATACATAAACACACACATATACACAGATATATACACACACAAACACAAATATACACACACATATACCGTATACAAAGATATATACACATAAACACACACATACATACATATATGCACACAGACATACTGTATACACACACTTACAAACACATTTACACACACAAACACAGACATATACACATAAACACACAGTATACACAGACATAAACACATAAACACACAGTATACACACATTAATTCTCACCAAGAGGGCAGCAGCAGAGCTGCTCCTCGTTCTAACCTGGAAGGGCGGAGCTTCTATGTGATTGACAGGCTGGGCCTCCGTGGGTAGAAGGAAAGGACTGAGGAAAGGGAAGGGGTGGCCACCACACTGCCTGCATGTTCCAGATCACTGAATGCAGATACCTGACAGCCAGGAAGCATCTATCTTCTGACAAGCCTCCAAACCTCCCCACTTCCCTAACAACACACCACACTGCACTGGACTCTCTGCACTGCAATCAGTGACATGGAACATGCAGGCAGTGTGGTGGCCACCCCTTCCCTCTCTTCTAGTCCTCTCCTCCTACCCCGAGATCCCGGCTCTCAGCTGTGTTACAGGGAGCCGGCACCTTCTGTCCCCAGCGATGCCTGGAGCTCAAGCTCCACTTGCTCCACCCTCCCTACGCCCCTGCATTGAACCACAAGTACTGGAAGCAGTGTGAGCCAGCCCAGCCTGAGTGTGAATCGGCCTGGCTGAGGGGGATATGGAACCAGCCCATCGAAATCTGTCATGGTGTCCTGGTGGGCCAATCCGCCCCTGGTAGCTGCACTTCCAGCACCTATGGTAGCTACACCCTTGTATATAACACATGTAACTGTGACAGGGAAGGTGGCTCCTCTCAGCACTGGGCCCCATAGCAGCTGCACTCCTCGCACCTATGGTAGCTACACCCTTGTATATAACACGTGTAACTGTGACAGGGAAGGTGGCCCCTCTCAGCACTGGGCCCCATAGCAACTGCACTCCCTGCACCTATGGTAGCTACACCCTGTATATAACACATGTAACTGTGACAGGGAAGGTGGCCTCTTTCAGCTCTGGGTCCCATAGCATCTGCACTCCTTGCAGCTATGGTAGCTACACCCTGTATATAACACATGTAACTGTGACAGGGAAGGTGGCCCCTCTCAGCTCTGGGCCCCATAGCAGCTGCACTCCTCGCACCTATGGTATCAGGATGCTGACCGCTGGGATCCCAACCACCGGTTACACGATCCCAACGCATGATAGAGCATATGGTACTTGCCTATTCTCCCGCAATGTCTTGGAGACTCCAGGATAGCAGGCACCAAGGTGTAGGCATATCTTCAGTAATGCCTCAGTTTCACACACTGATGCCCACTTCCCGTGTGAAGTGACCAGTCCAGACGAGCTGATGATGCTATTCCTGCTGAATCCCATCTTCATGGCCCCGTCCCCCGCTTTACAATGATGTAATCGTGGCTTTATATACTGTGCCATGATGATGCAATTCTGCTGTCATGCCCCTGCTCTGCCCACATGGTTGCGCCATACCCCTCACAACTGGCAGCCAAGAACTTGGTAAGTTTGTGATATCTGGGCCCTGTAGCTCACCAGCAAAAATGTATCTATTTTTCTCATACGTCCTAGAGGATGCTGAGGTCCACTTCATGACCATGGGGTATAGACGGTTCCGCAGGAGCCATGGGCACTCAAGACTTTTCAATGGGTGTGACCTGGCTCCTCCCTCTATGCCCCTCCTCCAGGCCTCAGTTTTAGAAATGTGCCCAGGCAGACTCTGGGGAGCTCTACTGAGTTTCTCTGAAAAGACTTATGTTAGGTTTTTTATTTTCAGGGAGAACTGCTAGCAACAGACTCCCTGCTTCGTGGGACTGAGGGGGCAGAAGTAGGAACCAACTCCCTGAAGAGTTTCATGGCTCTGCTTCTGGCTGACAGGACACCATTAGCTCCTGAAGGGTACTGAACGCTAGCCATGTCTAGATGCTCACTCCCACAGCACGCCGTCACCCCCCTCACAGAGCCAGAAGTCAGAAGACAGGTGAGTAGAAGAAGACAGATCTTCTATCAAGAAAAGTTACGGCTGAGGTACAGCGTGGCTGGCGGGAGCGCAGCGCGCCATTGCTGCCCACACACACAGGCACTGCATGGTGCAGGGCGCGGGGGGGGGGGGCGCCCTGGGCAGCAAAAACACCTCTTTAAACTGGCAAAAAGGGGGCATAAGATGCCCAGGCACAGCCCTACCCCAGCCAGTATAAATATTATGAAAAGTTTCTGAGGTAAAAAGGGCGGAGCTTCTTCCTTAGGCAGCTAGCACACTGCTCAGTGCCATTTTCTCTCTCCTCAGGCTGCAGAGACATCGCTGGTCCTCCTTCACTTCTGACTACAAGTATCAGGGTGCAAAACAGGGGGGGGGGGGCACAAGCGAATTTGGTGCTTTACAAGTGTGTTTTACTGTGTAAAAAGCGCTGCATGTCAGTGAACATTCTGTGTTCACAGGCATTAGATACTGGCACTGGGGTTGTGAACTGGCTGCTCCTAAACTGTGTCCCGCTGACAGATTTTACTGTGGGTCTGTCCCCTATAAGTCCCAGTGTGTCTGTGTGTGTTTTGTACACGTGTGTAAGACATGTCAGAGGCAGGGAGTTCCTTCCCGGAGGAAACCATTTTAGGGACACAGAAGTGTAATGTGGTGGCGCTGCCGACACACCAAGAGCCTGCATGGGTGAAAGAAATACGTGATAGTATGCATCATATCAATAGGAGATTAGATAAATCTGAATCTCATGCTGAGTGCTGGAGAAAATCTGTGGAGGATGTGATTTTTAAGGGCTCTGCTCTTCCATCCGCAGGCGACCCCTCTGGGTCACATAAGTGAATACTGATACCTACACGGACACTGATTCTTGTGTCGACGATAATTACTCCAGAGAAATAGATCATAAATTGGCAAGAAATATACAATATATGATTGTGGCTATAAGGGAAGTTCTGGAAGTCACGGAAGCCACTCCTGTACCTCAGGAGAAGGCTTATTTCTATAAAGAAAATAAATCTAAGGTCACTTTCCCTCCTTCCCACGAGCTTAATACACTCTTTGAAGGGATGTGGGTGAATCCCGAAAAATACATTTCGTATTCCCAAGAGAATTCAGATAGCTTATCCTTTCCCGGGGGAGGACAGGAAAAAATGGGAGTCACCCCCTATGTTAGACAGTGCACTGTCCAGGTTGACAAAGAAGGTAATTCTCCCTGCACCTGGCACGGCTTCACTAAAAGAGCCGGCAGACCGAAAGATGGAAACTACATTGAAATCCATTTATGTTGCCAATGGTACGCTGCTCAGGCCCACAATTGCTTGCGCGTGGGTGAGTCGCGCTATTGAAAAATGGTCAGAAAGCGTGTCATCAGAAATTGACACGATTGATAAAGATGAGATACTCCTTAAGTTAGGGAATATCAAAGATGCTGCCGCATACATGCTAGAAGCGATGAAAGATATTGGACTCTTGAGTTCACAAGCCGCTACCATGGCAGTATCGGCTCGGCGGGTGTTGTGGATTTGCCAGTGGAACGCGGATTCAGATTCCAAAAGAAATATGGAGGCTCTCCCATATAAAGGTGAGGCCTTATTTGGTGATGGACTGGATGCGTTAGTCTCGGCGGCTACCGTAGGTAAGTCGACATTTTTGCCCTCTGCGCCTGCACCGGCAAAAAAGACATATCACCCGCACATGCAGTCCTTTCGGCTCAATAAATACAAAAAAGCGAGAGGTTCCCCCTTCTTTGCGGGTAGGGGAAGGGGAAAGGGAAAGAAGTCCACAGCAGCTTCAGGTTCCCAGGAGCAGAAGTCTACCCCTACTTCTGCCAAATCTTCAGCATGACGCTGGGGCTCCTTTGCGGGAGGCCGCTCGGGTGGGGGCACGTCTCAAACTGTTCAGCCAAGGGATACAACAAGCTGGAGTTTCAAGACGTTCCCCCATGCCGATTTTTCAAATTGACCTTGCCAGCTTCTCTTCCAGAAAGGGAAGCAGTAACAGCGGCAATCCAAAAATTATGTCAGGATCAGGTCATAGTCCTGGTACCTTTGTCACAACAAGGGGAGGGGTTTTATTCAAGCCTTTTTGTAGTTCCGAAGCCGGACAACTCGGTCAGACCGATCCTAAACCTGAAAAATCTGAATCTTTACTTGAAACGATTCAAGTTCAAAATGGAATCACTGAGGGCAGTGATTTCCAGTCTGCAGGAGGGGGACTACATGGTGTCTGTAGTTATAAAAGATGCTAACCTGCATGTTCCCATTTATCCTCCTCACCAGGCTTATCTGAGATTCGCGGTTCAGGATTGCCATTACCAATTCCAGATGTTACCTTTCGGTCTCTCCACAGCGCCGAGGGTATTCACCAAGGTGATGGCGGAGATGATGGTTCTCCTGCGTCAAAAAGGAGTCAATATAATTCCTTATCTAGACGATCTCCTGATAAAGGCGAGATCCAGGGAGCAGTTGTTACAAAACATCACACTCTTCCTGTCTATACTCCAACAACACGGTTGGATCATAAATTATCCAAAGTCACAGTTGGAACCGACGACAAGATTGTCTTTTCTCGGGATGATTCTGGACACAGAAGTTCAGAGAGTATTTCTTCCGGTGGAAAAGGCTCTGGAAATCCAGAAAATGGTAAAACAGATATTGAAACCATCGAGTGTGTCGATCCATCAGTGCATTCGGTTGTTGGGGAAGATGGTGGCGGCCTACGAGGCCATACAGTTTGGCAGGTTCCATGCCAGGGTATTCCAGTGGGACCTGTTGGAGAAGTGGTCGGGATCCCACCTACACATGCACCGGAAGATAATCCTGTCGTCAAAAGCCAGGATTTTGCTCCTGTGGTGGCTACACAGTTCTCACCTACTAGAGGGATGCAGGTTCGGGATTCAGGACTGGCTCCTGGTAACCACGGATGCAAGTCTCCGAGGCTGGGGAGCTGTCACTCAGGGAGAAAGCTTCCAGGGAAGATGGTCAAGTCAGGAAGCCTGCCTTCACATAAACGTGCTGGAATTGAGAGCCATTTACAACGGCCTTCAACAAGCGGTACATCGTCTTCAAGATCATCCAGTGCAGATCCAGTCGGACAATGTAACAGCAGTCGCGTATATAAACAGGCAGGGCGGAACGAAAAGCAGAGCGGCAATGGCAGAGGTGATGAAGACCCTCCTCTGGGCAGAAAGAGATGTAAAGGCTCTGTCGGCAATTTTCATTCCGGGAGTAGACAACTGGGAAGCAGACTTCCTCAGCAGACACGATCTCCATCCAGGAGAGTGGGGCCTACACCAAGAAGTCTTCACAGAGGTGCAAGTCTTTGGGGAGTTCCTTAAGAAGACATGATGGCATCTCGTCTCAACAAGAAGCTTCAGAAATATTGTTCCAGGTTGAGAGGCCCTCAAGCAATAGCAGTGGATGCGCTGGTGGCCCAGTGGGTGTTCCAGTCGGTATATATCTTCCCTCCACTTCCGCTGATCCCAAAAGTGCTCAGGATCATAAGAAGAACAAGAGTTTGAGCAATCTTCATTGCCCCAGACTGGCCAAGGAGGGCTTGGTGCCCAGATCTTCAGGAGTTGCTCATAGAAGATCATCGGCCTCTTCCTCTTCGCGAGGACCTGCTGCAGCAGGGACTGTGCGTGTATCAAGACTTACCGCAGCTACGTTTGACGGCATGGCTGTTGAGCGCTGGATCCTAGCCCGAAAGGGTGTTCCCAAGGAAGTCATCCCCACCCTTATTCAGGCCAGGAAAGGAGTAACGTCGAAACATTACCACCGTATTTGGAGAAAATATGTGTCTTGGTGTGAATCTAAGAAGGCTCCTATGGAAGAGTTTGAGTTGGGATGTTTTCTCCATTTTCTGCAGGCTGGTGTGGAGGCAGGCCTACGATTGGGATCAATCAAGGTCCATATTTCGGCCTTGTCAGTGTTCTTCTAAAAACAATTGGCCTCTCTTCCAGAGGTTCAGACCTTCGTGAAAGGGGTTCTGCACATCCAGCCTCCATTTGTGCCTCCAGTGGCACCATGGGACCTTAACGTGGTGTTGCAGTTCCTTCAATCAGATTGGTTTGAGCCTCTACAAGAGATATAGTTGAAGTTTCTCACTTGGAAAGTGGTGATGCTTTTGGCATTGGCATCCGCGCGGCGGGTGTCTGAATTGGGGGCCTTGTCTCACAAGAGCCCTTACCTGATCTACAATGAAGATAGGGCAGAGGTGAGGACTCGTCAACATTTTCTTCCGAAGGTGGTTTCATCTTTCAACATAAACCAACCTATTGTGGTGCAAGTAGTTACTGACACGTTCACTGAGTCAAAGTCTCTAGATGTGGTTAGGGCTTTGAAGATTTATGTCGCTAGAACAGCTCGAATACGGAGTCTTTGTTTGTCCTGTATGCTCCCAACAAGATAGGGTGTCCTGCTTCCAAGCAGACTATTGCGCATTGGATCAGAAGTACGATTCAGCACGCTCATACTACGGCTGGATTGCCGTTACCGACGTCGGTTAAGGCCCATTCCACTAGGAAGGTGGGCTCATCCTGGGCGGCTGCCCGGGGCGTCTCGGCATTGCAACTTTGCCGGGCAGCTACTTGGTCGGGGGTCAAACACATTTGCTAAATTCTACAAGTTTGACACCTTGGCTGATGAAGACCTCAAGTTCGGTCAATTGGTGCTGCAGGGTCATCCACACTCTCCCGCCCGTACTGGATCTTTGGTATAAACCCCATGGTCATGAAGTGGACCCCAGCATCCTCTAGGATGTATGAGAATACAGGATTTTGATACCTACTGGTAAATCCTTTTCTCCTAGTCCTTAGAGTATGCTGGGCGCCCGTCCCAGTGCGTACTTTACCTGCAGTTTTGTTATTAGAGTTACACAAGTAGTGTTATATTAGTTTCAGCATGTTGCTGTAATTGGTTCATGCCTGTTGGCGTGTATTCTGCTGAATGCCATGTTGTGCGGCATGATTGAGGTGTGAGCTTGTATGTATCTCACCACTAGTTTAAAGTAAATTCTTTCCTCGAAATGTCCATCTCCCTGGGCACAGTTCCTATAACTGAGGTCTGGAGGAGGGGCATAGAGGGAGGAGCCAGTTCACACCCACTGAAAAGTCTTAAGAGTGCCCATGGCTCCTGCAGAACCGTCTATACCCCATGGTCAGGACGTGGACCCCAGCATCCTCTACGGACTAGGAGAAAAGGATTTACCGGTAGGTACCAAAATCCTGTTTTTAACCATTTCATCACCCCCACATCCACTGCATACAATGGGGTCTATCTACTAAGCCTTGGAGAGAGATAAAGTGGATGGAGATAAAGTACCAGCCAATCAGCTCCTGTCATTTTTCAAACCCAGCCTATAATATGACAGTTAGCAGCTGATTTTCTGGTACTTATCTCCATCCACTTTATCTCTCTCCAAGGATTAGCAAATAGACTCCAGTATTTGTAACGAGCAGGGCCGGTTCTTGCCCTTTTGGCGGACCGGGCGGGAAATATGGGTGTGGCTTCATACAGGGGGCGTGGTCAGTTATGCCCCCTGTACAGTAGAGTAGCGCCGCTGTAAAAGAAAAAAAAATACTTACTATCCCCGCTCCCGACCGCTGCAGACCTCCGCCGGCGCCGCTCCTCTCCTCGGATCTGGCATAGACAGACACTAGAGGTCAATTATGACCCCTAGCATCTGTGTCAGTCCCACAATGCTGTGCGGTGCGCGATGACGTCATCGCGCACCGCACAGCAAAGGTCCTCTCCACGAAGGGAAACTAGCCGCGTAGCGTCTAGTTCCCTTCACAGCGGGGGACACAGCGGGCAGCGGGGGGCACAGCAGTAGCGGATCTTGCCATGGTGTGGCGCCCTCCGGACGGCAACGACGCCCTCCGGATGGCGGCGCCCCGGGCAAAAGTCCTACTTGCCCGTGGCAAGATCCGCTACTGGTAACGAGCCCCAGTGCTTTAGCCTACCAAACACCCACCACCACCACCAATTTTGCAACTAAACAATGTAAAGCATGAGAGGACATGGGCTGTTATCCGATGTCTCCACTGTACAGCTGGCCACACGCAGGCCCATCCCGCCTCTGGAGCTGCGGCCCAGGATTATTGATCAATTTGAGCTCACACTTGGATGGCCAAACCTGACATGGACCAGTAAAACAGCCCCATAGGGTTTCTGGAGGATCTATGGGGCCAATTCAGACCTGATCACTCGCTAGCTGTTTTTTGCAGTCCTGCGTTCACATAGTCGCCGCCCACTGGGGGCGTGTATTTTAGCTGTGCAAGTGTGCGATCGCATGTGCAGCCGAGCGGTACAAAAAGACTTTGTGCAGTTTCTGAGTAGCCCAGGACTTACTCAGCCACTGCGATCACTTTAACCTTCCCGGGACCGGAATTCACGTCAGACACCCGCCCTGCAAACGCTTGGGAACACCTGCGTTTTTACAACCACTCCCAGAAAACAGTCAGTTAACACCCACTAATGCTTTCTTCCTGTCAATCTCCTTGCGATCGCCCATGCGAATGGATTCTTTGCACAAACCCATCGCAGAGCAACAAATCGCTTTGTACCTGTGCGACGTGCTTGCACATTGCGGTGCATACGCATGCGCAGTTCTGACCTGATGGCAGCGCTGCAAAAAACGCTAGCGAGCGATCAGGTCTGAATTGGGCCCTATAAACACTGTGTTATTTGCACATTAAGTGGTATAAATGAAAATGTATGGAACATGAGTAATTAACATGAATTAAAAACAAATCATCACATTATAATGAAGTTCAGTAAACATGACACGATGGGAGTTGTAGTGCACAAAGGTCCTCCTAGACAGATCCGCACATGACATTCCACCATGCACTGGGCTCAGCCACCAAGCATCCCTTTAACTTATTATAAAATGTTGCCAAGTATGACAGTCACATATCAAAGTAAACGCTAAGTGTATCTACTATATAAAAGCGAAAATCCGTCCTTCTGTCTTTCTATACAAATCCACAGTTTACAAGCGACGATCGTGAAATTTTACATACGAGCGTATTAAACTAATTAAAACACGGCGGAGGCAACTAAAACCATTAGAAATCCCTAGCACTAGCACCCCTAGGGGGGCAGACAGCAGCACAGAGTATATCAGGAGACAGCATAACTCCGGAATTGCTGGAGCAATGTACTCAAAACTTGGCACACATATGCCTTACAATCTGGGAACAAACACTGTGGAAGACATCCCTAGCACACCTAGGGGTGAGGCAGCAGCACTGAGTATTTCAGCAGACAGCATAACTCGAAGGCCTGCAGCAATTTACAACAAACTTGGTACACATATGACTTTCACTGTGGAAACAAACACTGAGGGGGTCAGACACCTCTACCATCTCTAGGGGTGGGACAGCATAACTGTGGAAGGCCTGGAGCAATTTACACCAAACTTGGTACATATCTGACTTACAATCTGCAAACAAACTCTGTGGGGGTTAGACACCCCTAGGAGTGGGACAGCAGCAGCACTGAGTATTTCAGCAGACAGCATAACTCTGGAATGCCTGCAGCAATTTACAACAAACTTGGTTCACATATGGCTTGCAAACTGGGAACAAACACTGTGAGGGTAACACACCACTAGCACCCCTAGTGGTGGGCCAGCAGCACACACTATACAGACCCTCCAACATGACCCGCCCCACTAGGTACAAAATGCTCTGTTCCTGGACTTCCCTCTTAATTTATGATTTCCATCGCCTGTGTTGAACTAGTTAAATGATATGAAAGCTGTTTCTTCACAGGTGATAGCAATCATAAATTAAGAGGGAAGTCCAGAAACAGAGCATTTTGTACCTAGTGGGGCGGGTCATGTTGGAGGGTATGACTATATCAGGACATGCATGATATCTCAGTGATGACAGGGCTGCATGTGACAGGGCCAGTGACATGATGTGAGATGGGGAATGGAGGCAGCAGGAAGCCACAGACAGAGAGTTGTATAGTGGGAAGAGCAGGGTCCCTTGGAGGACCAAAAAGGGGTGCAGCCACTACACAAAGTGCATTAGGGAAGCAAGGTATGCCTATATACTAGCATACCCTCCAACTGTACCTTTTTGGCAGGTACAGTACCTTTTTTTATGGTCGGTACCGATTTTTGGCTCTCCAAACTTCTTTAGAAAGTATAGGAAAGGGGCCCCCTTTACACATGGCCACGCCACTTTTCCTACTTTGTACCGATTATTATGTGTAAAATGTTGGAGGGTATGTACTAGATCTCCAATCAACGTAAATTAACAAACTATCATTCTAATTTACCATCCTCATCCCCTACCAAAGCACAGGTATTCAGTTATCTACAATGTTATTTATACTGTGTGTTTAATATTTCCATTTATTTTTGTAAATAGACCTTCTTAAAATCCGAGGCAACGCCGGGTACTCCAGCTAGTATATACTAAATCATCTGTCACAGTAGTAATATTCTGAGCATATTGGAAGTCTCGCAATAGAACGTTTATAGATGGAGTTTAAGAACATACATGTTAACATTCAACAATATGCTATGTTGGCATGCCCTCTTATGGAGTCTTTGTAAGTCATTAGCAAAACCAAATGCTCCGTCTACATACAGTACAGCGCAGGCACAAGGTCGTCATGCAATAAGTGATATGCCAGCCAGACTCTTATACCTAAGTTTCCTTTTGATGCTTGATCCAAATAATGTATCACTAACAATGACATTACTGTGAAGTGAAGGAGAGATGATTAGGATGGTCACCTGTAACACACATGCAATGTTTCTGTGACATGGAAAAACAATGGAAGAAATGTTATGGAGTCACCTTCATTGTTGTCCTAGTTGATAGGATAACCAGAAGTGTAGCTTTGGGTGGGGTGACATGAGATGAAATGAAAACTAAAAAGTTATGTACCCTCTAGGTTCCGTTCTCAGCAGTCCGGCTGTCGGTACAATGGTACCACAGGGCACAGCCACGCTCACTGTCCACTCACCCTCTTTCCAACACACACAGCGGGTGTAAACAAGTCGAGTGGATGTCATTACCTATTCCCTATGAATGTCACCTTGCGGGCCCGCCTTACAGTTTTATATATGTTGGTATTGAATTAGTGATGAGCGGGTTCGGTTTCTCGGAAACCGAACCCCCCCGAACTTCACCCATTTTACACGGGTCCGAGGCATACTCGGATTCTCCCGTATGGCTCGGTTAACCCGAGCGCGCCCGAACGTCATCATCCCGCTGTCGGATTCTCGCAAGATTCAGATTCTATATAAGCAGCCGCGCGTCGCCGCCATTTTCACTCGTGCATTGGAAATGTTAGGGAGAGGACGTGGCTGGCGTCCTCTCCGTTATTGTTGAACTTGATTGTGCTGTGCACTATTGCTTAATTGTGGGGAGGGCTGGGGAGCAGCTGTATATAGGAGGAGTACAGTGCAGAGTTTTGCTGATCAGTGACCACCAGTTATCCGTTTTCTGCCTGAAAAAAATGCTCCATATCTGTGCTCAGTGTGCTGCATATATCTGTGCTCACACTGCTTAATTGTGGGGACTAGGGAGCAGCTGTATTATATAGCAGGAGTACAGTGCAGAGTTTTGCTGACAGTGACCACCAGTATACGTTGTCTGCCTGAAAAACACTCAATATCTGTGCTCAGTGTGCTGCTTTATTGTGGGGACTGGGGACCACCAGTATAATATTATATAGGAGGAGTACAGTGCAGAGTTTTGCTGACCAGTGACCACCAGTATATAATATATAGCATTACGGTACAGTAGGCCACTGCTGTACCTACCTCTGTGTCGTCATTAAGTATACTATCCATCTACATTCTATACCTGTGGTGCATTTTAGTTTTGCAGTTTGCTGACACAGTGACCACCAGTATACTATATATAGCAGTACGGAAGGCCACTGCTGTACCTACCTCTGTGTCGTCATTAAGTATACTATCCATCTACATTCTATACCTGTGGTGCATTTTAGTTTTGCAGTTTGCTGACACAGTGACCACCAGTATACTATATATAATAGCAGTACGGGAGGCCACTGCTGTACCTACCTCTGTGTCGTCATTCATTAAGTATACTATCCATCTACATTCTATACCTGTGGTGCATTTTACTTTTGCAGTTTGCTGACACAGTGACCACCAGTATACTATATATAATAGCAGTACGGAAGGCCACTGCTGTACCTACCTCTGTGTCGTCATTCATTAAGTATACTATCCATCTACATTCTATAACTGTGGTGCATTTTAGTTTTGCAGTTTGCTGACACAGTGACCACCAGTATACTATATATAATAGCAGTACGGAAGGCCACTGCTGTACCTACCTCTGTGTCGTCATTCATTAAGTATACTATCCATCTACATTCTATACCTGTGGTGCATTTTAGTTTTGCAGTTTGCTGACACAGTGACCACCAGTAAACTATATATAGCAGTACGGAAGGCCACTGCTGTACCTACCTCTGTGTCGTCATTCATTAAGTATACTATCCATCTACATTCTATACCTGTGGTGCATTTTAGTTTTGCAGTTTGCTGACACAGTGACCACCAGTATACTATATATAGCAGTACGGAAGGCCACTGCTGTACCTACCTCTGTGTCGTCATTCATTAAGTATACTATCCATCTACATTCTATACCTGTGGTGCATTTTAGTTTTGCAGTTTGCTGACACAGTGACCACCAGTATACTATATATAGCAGTACGGAAGGCCACTGCTGTACCAACCTCTGTGTCGTCATTCATTAAGTATACTATCCATCTACATTCTATACCTGTGGTGCATTTTAGTTTTGCAGTTTGCTGACACAGTGACCACCAGTATATATAGCAGTACGGTACGGAAGGCCACTGCTGTACCTACCTCTGTGTCGTCATTAAGTATACTATCCATCTACATTCTATACCTGTGGTGCATTTTAGTTTTGCAGTTTGCTGACACAGTGACCACCAGTATACTATATATAATAGCAGTACGGAAGGCCACTGCTGTACCTACCTCTGTGTCGTCATTCATTAAGTATACTATCCATCTACATTCTATACCTGTGGTGCATTTTAGTTTTGCAGTTTGCTGACACAGTGACCACCAGTATATATAGCAGTACGGTACGGAAGGCCACTGCTGTACCTACCTCTGTGTCGTTATTAAGTATACTATCCATCTACATTCTATACCTGTGGTGCATTTTAGTTTTGCAGTTTGCTGACACAGTGACCACCAGTATACTATATATAATAGCAGTACGGAAGGCCACTGCTGTACCTACCTCTGTGTCGTCATTCATTAAGTATACTATCCATCTACATTCTATACCTGTGGTGCATTTTAGTTTTGCAGTTTGCTGACACAGTGACCACCAGTATACTATATATAATAGCAGTACGGAAGGCCACTGCTGTACCTACCTCTGTGTCGTCATTCATTAAGTATACTATCCATCTACATTCTATACCTGTGGTGCATTTTAGTTTTGCAGTTTGCTGACACAGTGACCACCAGTATACTATATATAGCAGTACGGAAGGCCACTGCTGTACCTACCTCTGTGTCGTCATTCATTAAGTATACTATCCATCTACATTCTATACCTGTGGTGCATTTTAGTTTTGCAGTTTGCTGACACAGTGACCACCAGTATATATAGCAGTACGGTACGGAAGGCCACTGCTGTACCTACCTCTGTGTCGTCATTAAGTATACTATCCATCTACATTCTATACCTGTGGTGCATTTTAGTTTTGCAGTTTGCTGACACAGTGACCACCAGTATACTATATATAGCAGTACGGAAGGCCACTGCTGTACCTACCTCTGTGTCGTCATTCATTAAGTATACTATCCATCTACATTCTATACCTGTGGTGCATTTTAGTTTTGCAGTTTGCTGACACAGTGACCACCAGTATACTATATATAGCAGTACGGGAGGCCACTGCTGTACCTACCTCTGTGTCATCATTCATTAAGTATACTATCCATCTACATTCTATACCTGTGGTGCATTTTAGTTTTGCAGTTTGCTGACACAGTGACCACCAGTATATATAGCAGTACGGTACGGAAGGCCACTGCTGTACCTACCTCTGTGTCGTCATTAAGTATACTATCCATCTACATTCTATACCTGTGGTGCATTTTAGTTTTGCAGTTTGCTGACACAGTGACCACCAGTATACTATATATAATAGCAGTACGGAAGGCCACTGCTGTACCTACCTCTGTGTCGTCATTCATTAAGTATACTATCCATCTACATTCTATACCTGTGGTGCATTTTAGTTTTGCAGTTTGCTGACACAGTGACCACCAGTATATATAGCAGTACGGTACAGAAGGCCACTGCTGTACCTACCTCTGTGTCGTTATTAAGTATACTATCCATCTACATTCTATACCTGTGGTGCATTTTAGTTTTGCAGTTTGCTGACACAGTGACCACCAGTATTCTATATATAATAGCAGTACGGAAGGCCACTGCTGTACCTACCTCTGTGTCGTCATTCATTAAGTATACTATCCATCTACATTCTATACCTGTGGTGCATTTTAGTTTTGCAGTTTGCTGACACAGTGACCACCAGTATACTATATATAATAGCAGTACGGAAGGCCACTGCTGTACCTACCTCTGTGTCGTCATTCATTAAGTATACTATCCATCTACATTCTATACCTGTGGTGCATTTTAGTTTTGCAGTTTGCTGACACAGTGACCACCAGTATACTATATATAGCAGTACGGAAGGCCACTGCTGTACCTACCTCTGTGTCGCCATTCATTAATTATACTATCCATCTACATTCTATACCTGTGGTGCATTTTAGTTTTGCAGTTTGCTGACACAGTGACCACCAGTATATATAGCAGTACGGTACGGAAGGCCACTGCTGTACCTACCTCTGTGTCATCATTAAGTATACTATCCATCTACATTCTATACCTGTGGTGCATTTTAGTTTTGCAGTTTGCTGACACAGTGACCACCAGTATACTATATATAGCAGTACGGAAGGCCACTGCTGTATCTACCTGTGTGTCGTCATTCATTAAGTATACTATCCATCTACATTCTATACCTGTGGTGCATTTTAGTTTTGCAGTTTGCTGACACAGTGACCACCAGTATATATAGCAGTACGGTACGGAAGGCCACTGCTCTACCTACCTCTGTGTCGTCAAGTATACTATCCATCCATACCTGTGGTGCATTTCAGTTGTGCGCAGTAAATATAGTAGTAGGCCATTGCTATTGATACTGGCATATAATTCCACACATTAAAAAATGGAGAACAAAAATGTGGAGGTTAAAATAGGGAAAGATCAAGATCCACTTCCACCTCGTGCTGAAGCTGCTGCCACTAGTCATGGCCGAGACGATGAAATGCCATCAACGTCGTCTGCCAAGGCCGATGCCCAATGTCATAGTAGAGAGCATGTAAAATCCAAAAAACAAAAGTTCAGTAAAATGACCCAAAAATCAAAATTAAAAGCGTCTGAGGAGAAGCGTAAACTTGCCAATATGCCATTTACGACACGGAGTGGCATGGAACGGCTGAGGCCCTGGCCTATGTTCATGGCTAGTGGTTCAGCTTCACATGAGGATGGAAGCACTCATCCTCTCGCTAGAAAAATGAAAAGACTTAAGCTGGCAAAAGCACAGCAAAGAACTGTGCGTTCTTCTAAATCACAAATACCCAAGGAGAGTCCAATTGCGTCGGTTGCGATACCTGACCTTCCCAACACTGGACGGGAAGAGCTTGCGCCTTCCACCATTTGCACGCCCCCTGCAAGTGCTGGAAGGAGCACCCGCAGTCCAGTTCCTGATAGTCAAATTGAAGATGTCACTGTTGAAGTACACCAGGATGAGGATATGGGTGTTGCTGGCGCTGGGGAGGAAATTGACAAGGAGGATTCTGATGGTGAGGTGGTTTGTTTAAGTCAGGCACCCGGGGAGACACCTGTTGTCCGTGGGACGAATATGGCCATTGACATGCCTGGTCAAAATACAAAAAAAAAATCACTTCTTCGGTGTGGAATTATTTCAACACAAATGCGGACAACAGCTGTCAAGCCGTGTGTTGCCTTTGTCAAGCTGTAATAAGTAGGGGTAAGGACGTTAACCACCTCGGAACATCCTCCCTTATACGTCACCTGCAGCGCATTCATCATAAGTCAGTGACAAGTTCAAAAACTTTGGGTGACAGTGGAAGCAGTCCACTGACCACTAAATCCCTTCCTCTTGTAACCAAGCTCCTGCAAACCACACCACCAACTCCCTCAGTGTCAATTTCCTCCTTACCCAGGAAAGCCAATAGTCCTGCAGGCCATGTCACTGGCAAGTCTGACGAGTCCTCTCCTGCCTGGGATTCCTCCGATGCATCCTTGGGTGTAACGCCTACTGCTGCTGGCGCTGCTGTTGTAGCTGCTGGGAGTCGATCGTCATCCCAGAGGGGAAGTCGGAAGACCACTTGTACTACTTCCAGTAAGCAATTGACTGTCCAACAGTCCTTTGCGAGGAAGATTAAATATCACAGCAGTCATCCTGCTGCAAAGCAGATAACTCAGGCCTTGGCAGCCTGGGTGGTGAGAAACGTGGTTCCGGTATCCACCGTTAATTCAGAGCCAACTAGAGACTTGATTGAGGTACTGTGTCCCCGGTACCAAATACCATCTAGGTTCCATTTCTCTAGGCAGGCGATACCGAAAATGTACAAAGACCTCAGAAAGAGACTCACCAGTGTCCTAAAAAATGCAGTTGTACCCAATGTCCACTTAACCACGGACATGTGGACAAGTGGAGCAGGGCAGACTCACCACTATATGACTGTGACAGCCCACTGGGTAGATGTATTGCCTCCCGCAGCAAGAACAGCAGCGGCGGCACCAGTAGCAGCATCTCGCAAACGCCAACTCGTTCCTAGGCAGGCTACGCTTTGTATCACCGCTTTCCAGAATAGGCACACAGCTGACAACCTCTTACGGAAACTGAGGAAGAGCATCGCAGAATGGCTTACCCCAATTGGACTCTCCTGGGGATTTGTGACATCGGACAACGCCAGCAATATTGTGCGTGCATTACATCTGGGCAAATTCCAGCACGTCCCATGTTTTGCACATACATTGAATTTGGTGGTGCAGAATTATTTAAAAAACGACAGGGGCGTGCAAGAGATGCTGTCGGTGGCCCGAAGAATTGCGGGCCACTTTCGGCATTCAGCCACCGCGTACAGAAGACTGGAGCACCACCAAACATTCCTGAACCTGCCCTGCCATCATCTGAAGCAAGAGGTGGTAAAGAGGTGGAATTCAACCCTCTATATGCTTCAGAGGATGGAGGAGCAGCAAAAGGCCATTCAAGCCTATACATCTGCCCACGATATAGGCAAAGGAGGGGGAATGCACCTGACTCAAGCGCAGTGGAGAATGATTTCAACGTTGTGCAAGGTTCTGCAACCCTTTGAACTTGCCACACGTGAAGTCAGTTCAGACACTGCCAGCCTGAGTCAGGTCATTCCCCTCATCAGGCTTTTGCAGAAGAAGCTGGAGACATTGAAGGAGAAGCTAAAACAGAGCGATTCCGCTAGGCATGTGGGACTTGTGGATGGGGCCCTTAATTCGCTTAACCAGGATTCACGGGTGGTCAATCTGTTGAAATCAGAGCACTACATTTTGGCCACCGTGCTCGATCCTAGATTTAAAACCTACGTTGTATCTCTCTTTCCGGCAGACACAAGTCTGCAGAGGTTCAAAGACCTGCTGGTGAGAAAATTGTCAGTCAAGCGGAACGTGACCCGTCAACATCTCCTCCTTCACATTCTCCCGCAACTGGGGGTGCGAGGAAAAGGCTAAGAATTCTGAGCCCACCCGCTGGCGGTGATGCAGGGCAGTCTGGAGCGAGTGCTGACATCTGGTCCGGACTGAAGGACCTGCCAACGATTACTGACATGTCGTCTACTGTCACTGCATATGATTCTCTCACCAGTGAAAGAATGGTGGAGGATTATATGAGTGACCGCATCCAAGTAGGCACGTCAGACAGTCCGTACATATACTGGCAGGAAAAAGAGGCAATTTGGAGGCCCTTGCACAAACTGTCTTTATTCTACCTAAGTTGCCCTCCCTCCAGTGTGTACTCCGAAAGAGTGTTTAGTGCAGCCGCTCACCTTGTCAGCAATCGGCGTACGAGGTTACTTCCAGAAAATGTGGAGAAGATGATGTTCATCAAAATTAATTATAATCAATTCCTCCGTGGAGACATTGACCAGCAGCAATTGCCTCCACAAAGTACACAGGGACCTGAGATGGTGGATTCCAGTGGGGACGAATTAATAATCTGTGAGGAGGGGGATGTACACAGTGAAAGGGGTGATGAATCGGAGGATGATGATGAGGTGGACATCTTGCCTCTGTAGAGCCAGTTTGTGCAAGGAGAGATTGATTGCTTCTTTTTTTGTTGGGGGCCCAAACCAACCAGTCATTTCAGTCACAGTCGTGTGGCAGACCCTGTCGCTGAAATGATGGGTTCGTTAAAGTGTGCATGTCCTGTTTATACAACATAAGGGTGGGTAGGAGGGCCCAAGGACAATTCCATCTTGCACCTCTTTTTTCTTTAATTTTTCTTTGCATCATGTGCTGTTTGGGGACAATTTTTTTGAAGTGCCATCCTGCCTGACACTGCAGTGCCACTCCTAGATGGGCCAGGTCTTTGTGTCGGCCACTTGTGTTGCTTAGCTTAGTCACACAGCGACCTTGGTGCGCCTCTTTTTTTCTTTGCATCATGTGCTGTTTGGGGACAATTTTTTTGAAGTGCCATCCTGCCTGACACTGCAGTGCCACTCCTAGATGGGCCAGGTCTTTGTGTCGGCCACTTGTGTCGCTTAGCTTAGTCACACAGCGACCTTGGTGCGCCTCTTTTTTTCTTTGCATCATGTGCTGTTTGGGGACAATTTTTTTGAAGTGCCATCCTGCCTGACACTGCAGTGCCACTCCTAGATGGGCCAGGTCTTTGTGTCGGCCACTTGTGTCGCTTAGCTTAGTCACACAGCGACCTTGGTGCGCCTCTTTTTTTCTTTGCATCATGTGCTGTTTGGGGACAATTTTTTTGAAGTGCCATCCTGCCTGACACTGCAGTGCCACTCCTAGATGGGCCAGGTCTTTGTGTCGGCCACTTGTGTCGCTTAGCTTAGTCACACAGCGACCTTGGTGCGCCTCTTTTTTTCTTTGCATCATGTGCTGTTTGGAGACAATTTTTTTGAAGTGCCATCCTGCCTGACACTGCAGTTCCATTCCTAGATGGGCCAGGTCTTTGTGCCGGCCACTTGTGTCGCTTAGCTTAGTCACACAGCGACCTTGGTGCGCCTCTTTTTTTCTTTGCATCATGTGCTGTTTGGGGACAATTTTTTTGAAGTGCCATCCTGCCTGACACTGCAGTGCCACTCCTAGATGGGCCAGGTGTTTGTGTCGGCCACTTGGGTCGCTGAGCTTAGTCATCCAGCGACCTCGGTGCAAATTTTAGGACTAAAAATAATATTGTGAGGTGTTCAGAATAGACTGGAAATGAGTGGAAATTATGGTTATTGAGGTTAATAAAACTATGGGATCAAAATGACCCCCAAATTCTATGATTTAAGCAGTTTTTTAGGGTTTTTTGTAAAAAACACCCGAATCCAAAACACACCCGAATCCGACAAAAATTTTTCGGTGAGGTTTTGCCAAAATGCGTCCAAATCCAAAACACGGCCGCGGAACCGAATCCAAAACCAAAACACAAAACCCGAAAAATGTCCGGTGCACATCACTATATTGAATAATACATTTCTAGTGCGCCACAAAAAAGACAACTCTTATTTCTTCTCCTCTTTATACGCTCATGGGTTACACAGGTTCTATGGCTGATTAAACCAGGTGAAATGCAGACTTGAGGTTAACCAGCCACAGAAACTGTATAATTTGTGTTTCCTGGTTTAATGGGACAGTATAGTTAGTATAGCTATGTCTTTCTCTCTCTCTCTCTCTCTCTCTCTCTCTCTCTTTCTATATATATATATATATATATATATATACACACACACACACACACACACACACACACACACACACACACACACACACACACACACACACACGAAAATGATTAATTCAACCTCTTAGATAAAGAGCTTTATTTCCATAAGAAATATAAGTGGTGATTTAGTCTAGAAATTCCTGTCACTTATGTTTTCCCTTTACCTATACATTGAGGCACTCTGTGCAGCATTGCCTTATAGTTCATTTTCTGCACTAGTCTCATTTTTTTAAAACTAGAAACCAATGTATATCCAGTTGTAATTGATGTAGAAAATGTATATGTAAGATAGCTGTAACTCTGTAGCTTTGCTGCTGGTTACTGTGACATCACACCTAGCCTGTGACATCATTAGCCCATGATATCACAATTCTTCTTCCTGTAACATTCTATCTACAGCTGCTGACGTTTCCAGTTTCCATGCAGGAAGACGGGTAGGAGGAGGTGAGTCCTACGTAGCAGGGTATGATGGAGAGGGGTAAGGAAGACAGAGTGCAGTATAGTTAGCTGAAATGCAAGACAAGATAGACAGAACTGGAATACAGGTATAAGAGAAGCGCAGGAAGAAACAACATATTTAGGAATAAAAATGTAGCGTTACAGGAATAAAGAGCAGTATGGAGGATAAGCACACATACAGGGGATGCAGATAACCTGGGTCTCTATGAGGTAGGATCGTGGCTTTGGGATGAAAAAGTTAATAAAATAGATAAATGGGATATTGATAACTTTGACAGTATCTTGTTTGGTTGAAGGAAAATTGGTATACTGGTTGACTCGTGGACATTTTATTGTACTTAAACTAGTACTATGTTTAATGATAGTCTTTTGTGTTTTTTAGATCATCTAGCAAAGAGATTTGCAGAGTGTCGGGTGACCGGCAAAGAGATCTGCAAAGTGTCAGTTGAAGACGACGGGAGGGGTCGCAGAGGTAGCAACGACTGGAGTATAACATGAAGGAGGTAAGTTACCATACTCTCTCTGCACATGTTACATCTGCCCCACCTGCATTGCACATGGGGGACTCATTCCAAGTTGATCGCTCGCTAGCAGTTTTTAGCAGCCGTGCAAACGCTATGCCGTCACCCACTGGGGAGTGTATTTTAGCTTAGCAGAAGTGCGAACGCATGTGCAGCCGAGCTCTGCAAAAACAGTTTGTGTAGTTTCAGAGTAGCTCTGAACCTACTCAGCACTTGCGATCACTTCAGCCTATTCGTGTCCGGATTTGACGTCATACACCTACCCAGCGAACGCCCAGCCACGCCTGCGTTTTTGCAGACACGCCTGCGTTTTTGCAAACACTCCCTGAAAACGGTCAGTTGACACCCAGAAATGCCCCCTTCCTGTCAATCTTCTTGCGGCCATCAGTGCGAAGGAAAACTTCGCTAGAACCTGAGCACAACCACAAAGAACTTTGTACCCGTATGTCGCGCGTGCACATTGCGGGCCATACGCATGCACATAAATGCCATTTTTTCACCTGATCGCTGTGCTGCGAAAATCGGCAGCGAGCGATCTACTCGGAATGACCCCCATGGTTTTGTCCATTAGAGAACAAATTTGCTTCTGCAATCAGGTCTAAATTAGGCCCAGTGTATGATACTAATATGATCCTAGCACTAGGGAAGACCTGGAGCAGATAACTTGGGTCTCTATGAGAAAGGATCTTGGGTTTTGGATAAAAAGTCTCTAAAATAAATAAATTGCAAATGAATAAAAATGAAAGTATTTAATGAAATGTAGAATTATAATTATACACATAGTATGTCTGACCAGGAAATTCTGGTTATTTAGATCATCATTTGGTGTCAGTTGAAGATGACGGGAGGGGTCGCAGAGAAATTAGTGACTGGAGAATAGCATGCAGGAGGTAAGTTACCATAGTAACATAGTAATTGAGGTTGAATAGAGGCAAATTGCCCATCGTGTTTAACCTGTATTAAGTTGTGGTGAGTCTACATACCCGCTGAATAATGGTTTATGATTAGTTAACTACTATAACTCATGTTACCCCCAAATTAACCACGTTGACCATACTTGTGTAATTGTGTGTGTGGTGGGGGGTATTGAGAGCACAGTACAAAACATAGGGTCTTTGGTGGGGGAGAGCGGACAATACAAAACATGCAGAAGGGGCAACTTGGTATAGCACATACAGATGGTGTGGGGGCACAATACAAAAACAGAAATTGTGGCGTACTCTATAGGACATATAGAGGAAGGACATACTCTCTCGGGGGTTGTAATACAGAAAAACAGGAAGGGTGGGGAGAGCATGATACATACAGATCGGGGGAGATAGTGAAATGGCTGACATTTACACTATATACATAAACTGGGGGCAGGTGTACAAAGCCTGGGAGAGTGATAAAGTGGAGAGAGATAAACTAACAACCAATCAGCTCCTAGTTGTCATTTTTCAAACACAGCCTGTAACATGGCAGTTAGGAGCTGATTGGCTGGTACTTTACCTCTCTCCACTTTATCACTCTGCAGGTGCTTAATACATCTCCCCCATAGAATAACCAAATGATGAAATAGTACAGAATGGTATAAATGATGTGAATTGGAGCTGTAACAAGTGACTGTTTCCCTATCTTTACATATAATAAAGGTGACATAGTCCTTTCCCTAGAGTCCTTCTCCTTACCGCTCAGGGGGTCTGATTCAGATGCGGATGTAGAGCTGCTGTTGCACCAAGTGGCTCAATGCTTTTTCACTGTGCATGCTTGTAAGCTGCACTGCGCACAAAATGAAATCAAGCTCACATAGAGGATCCCATCGCAAAGTGATTGACAGGAAGTCAGCGTTTGAGGTGGTAACAGGGGTGGCTAACTGTATACAGGCGTGTCAGGTCCTTTCCAATGTCGTTCCATGTGCGTGCATAAATTACCCATTGCAACCTGTGTTGCTGCTGGAGAGCCCCCTGTGTCTAGGAGAATTGCTCAGCCTACGACTGCTCAGACTCACGATGCAATTGTGAATGGCAAGATTGCAGCAGCAATCGCTTCAATAACCACAACTGAATCAGGCCCATAATTACTAGAGATGAGCGCCTGAAATTTTTCGGGTTTTGTGTTTTGGTTTTGGGTTCGGTTCCGCGGTCGTGTTTTGGGTTCGAACGCGTTTTGGCAAAACCTCACCGAATTTTTTTTGTCGGATTCGGGTGTGTTTTGGATTCGGGTGTTTTTTCAAAAAACACTAAAAAACAGCTTAAATCATAGAATTTGGGGGTCATTTTGATCCCAAAGTATTATTAACCTCAAAAACCATAATTTACACTCATTTTCAGTCTATTCTGAATACCTCACACCTCACAATATTATTTTTAGTCCTAAAATTTGCACCGAGGTCGCTGTGTGAGTAAGATAAGCGACCCTAGTGGCCGACACAAACACCGGGCCCATCTAGGAGTGGCACTGCAGTGTCACGCAGGATGTCCCTTCCAAAAAACCCTCCCCAAACAGCACATGACGCAAAGAAAAAAAGAGGCGCAATGAGGTAGCTGTGTGAGTAAGATTAGCGACCCTAGTGGCCGACACAAACACCGGGCCCATCTAGGAGTGGCACTGCAGTGTCACGCAGGATGGCCCTTCCAAAAAACCCTCCCCAAACAGCACATGACGCAAAGAAAAAAAGAGGCGCAATGAAGTAGCTGTGTGAGTAAGATTAGCGACCCTAGTGGCCGACACAAACACCGGGCCCATCTAGGAGTGGCACTGCAGTGTCACGCAGGATGTCCCTTCCAAAAAACCCTCCCCAAACAGCACATGACGCAAAGAAAAAAAGAGGCGCAATGAGGTAGCTGTGTGAGTAAGATTAGCGACCCTAGTGGCCGACACAAACACCGGGCCCATCTATGAGTGGCACTGCAGTGTCACGCAGGATGTCCCTTCCAAAAAACCCTCCCCAAACAGCACATGACGCAAAGAAAAAAAGAGGCGCAATGAGGTAGCTGACTGTGTGAGTAAGATTAGCGACCCTAGTGGCCGACACAAACACCGGGCCCATTTAGGAGTGGCACTGCAGTGTCACGCAGGATGTCCCTTCCAAAAAACCCTCCCCAATCAGCACATGATGCAAAGAAAAAGAAAAGAAAAAAGAGGTGCAAGATGTAATTGTCCTTGGGCCCTCCCACCCACCCTTATGTTGTATAAACAAAACAGGACATGCACACTTTAACCAACCCATCATTTCAGTGACAGGGTCTGCCACACGACTGTGACTGATATGACGGGTTGGTTTGGACCCCCCCCAAAAAAGAAGCAATTAATCTCTCCTTGCACAAACTGGCTCTACAGAGGCAAGATGTCCACCTCATCATCACCCTCCGATATATCACCGTGTACATCCCCCTCCTCACAGATTATCAATTCGTCCCCACTGGAATCCACCATCTCAGCTCCCTGTGTACTTTGTGGAGGCAATTGCTGCTGGTCAATGTCTCCGCGGAGGAATTGATTATAATTCATTTTAATGAACATCATCTTCTCCACATTTTCTGGATGTAACCTCGTACGCCGATTGCTGACAAGGTGAGCGGCGGCACTAAACACTCTTTCGGAGTACACACTTGTGGGAGGGCAACTTAGGTAGAATAAAGCCAGTTTGTGCAAGGGCCTCCAAATTGCCTCTTTTTCCTGCCAGTATAAGTACGGACTGTGTGACGTGCCTACTTGGATGCGGTCACTCATATAATCCTCCACCATTCTATCAATGTTGAGAGAATCATATGCAGTGACAGTAGACGACATGTCCGTAATCGTTGTCAGGTCCTTCAGTCCGGACCAGATGTCAGCATCAGCAGTCGCTCCAGACTGCCCTGCATCACCGCCAGCGGGTGGGCTCGGAATTCTGAGCCTTTTCCTCGCACCCCCAGTTGCGGGAGAATGTGAAGGAGGAGATGTTGACAGGTCGCGTTCCGCTTGACTTGACAATTTTGTCACCAGCAGGTCTTTCAACCCCAGCAGACTTGTGTCTGCCGGAAAGAGAGATCCAAGGTAGGCTTTAAATCTAGGATCGAGCACGGTGGCCAAAATGTAGTGCTCTGATTTCAACAGATTGACCACCCGTGAATCCTTGTTAAGCGAATTAAGGGCTCCATCCACAAGTCCCACATGCCTAGCGGAATCGCTCCGTGTTAGCTCCTCCTTCAATGTCTCCAGCTTCTTCTGCAAAAGCCTGATGAGGGGAATGACCTGACTCAGGCTGGCAGTGTCTGAACTGACTTCACGTGTGGCAAGTTCAAAGGGCATCAGAACCTTGCACAACGTTGAAATCATTCTCCACTGCGCTTGAGACAGGTGCATTCCACCTACTATATCGTGCTCAATTGTATAGGCTTGAATGGCCTTTTGCTGCTCCTCCAACCTCTGAAGCATATAGAGGGTTGAATTCCACCTCGTTACCACTTCTTGCTTCAGATGATGGCAGGGCAGGTTCAGTAGTTTTTGGTGGTGCTCCAGTCTTCTGTACGTGGTGCCTGTACGCCGAAAGTGTCCCGCAATTCTTCTGGCCACCGACAGCATCTCTTGCACGCCCCTGTCGTTTTTTAAAAAATTCTGCACCACCAAATTCAAGGTATGTGCAAAACATGGGACGTGCTGGAATTTGCCCATATTTAATGCACACACAATATTGCTGGCGTTGTCCGATGCCACAAATCCACAGGAGAGTCCAATTGGGGTAAGCCATTCCGCGATGATCTTCCTCAGTTGCCGTAAGAGGTTTTCAGCTGTGTGCGTATTCTGGAAAGCGGTGATACAAAGCGTAGCCTGCCTAGGAAAGAGTTGGCGTTTGCGAGATGCTGCTACTGGTGCCGCCGCTGCTGTTCTTGCGGCGGGAGTCCATACATCTACCCAGTGGGCTGTCACAGTCATATAGTCCTCAGTCTGCCCTGCTCCACTTGTCCACATGTCCGTGGTTAAGTGGACATTGGGTACAACTGCATTTTTTAGGACACTGGTGAGTCTTTTTCTGACGTCCGTGTACATTCTCGGTATCGCCTGCCTAGAGAAGTGGAACCTAGATGGTATTTGGTAACGGGGGCACACTGCCTCAATAAATTGTCTAGTTCCCTGTGAACTAACGGCGGATACCGGACGCACGTCTAACACCAACATAGTTGTCAAGGCCTCAGTTATCCGCTTTGCAGCAGGATGACTGCTGTGATATTTCATCTTCCTCGCAAAGGACTGTTGAACAGTCAATTGCTTACTGGAAGTAGTACAAGTGGGCTTACGACTTCCCCTCTGGGATGACCATCGACTCCCAGCAGCAACAACAGCAGCGCCAGCAGCAGTAGGCGTTACACGCAAGGATGCATCGGAGAAATCCCAGGCAGGAGAGGACTCGTCAGAATTGCCAGTGACATTGCCTGCAGGACTATTGGCATTCCTGGGGAAGAAGGAAATTGACACTGAGGGAGTTGGTGGGGTGGTTTGCGTGAGCTTGGTTACAAGAGGAAGGGATTTACTGGTCAGTGGACTGCTTCCGCTGTCACCCAAAGTTTTTGAACTTGTCACTGACTTATTATGAATGCGCTGCAGGTGACGTATAAGGGAGGATGTTCCGAGGTGGTTAACGTCCTTACCCCTACTTATTACAGCTTGACAAAGGGAACACACGGCTTGACACCTGTTGTCCGCATTTCTGGTGAAATACTTCCACACCGAAGAGCTGATTTTTTTGGTATTTTCACCAGGCATGTCAACGGCCATATTCCTACCACGGACAACAGGTGTCTCCCCGGGTGCCTGACTTAAACAAACCACCTCACCATCAGAATCCTCCTGGTCAATTTCCTCCCCAGCGCCAGCAACACCCATATCCTCCTCATCCTGGTGTACTTCAACACTGACATCTTCAATCTGACTATCAGGAACTGGACTGCGGGTGCTCCTTCCATCACTTGCAGGGGGCGTGCAAATGGTGGAAGGCGCATGCTCTTCACGTCCAGTGTTGGGAAGGTCTGGGAAGGTCAGGCATCGCAACCGACACAATTGGAGTCGGACTCTCCTTGTGGATTTGGGATTTCGAAGAACGCACAGTTCTTTGCGGTGCTACTGCTTTTGCCAGCTTTAGTCTTTTCATTTTTCTAGCGAGAGGCTGAGTGCTTCCATCCTCATGTGAAGCTGAACCACTAGCCATGAACATAGGCCAGGGCCTCAGCCGTTCCTTGCCACTCCGTGTGGTAAATGGCATATTGGCAAGTTTACGCTTCTCCTCCGACAATTTTATTTTAGGTTTTGGAGTCCTTTTTTTACTGATATTTGGTGTTTTGGATTTGACATGCTCTGTACTATGACATTGGGCATCGGCCTTGGCAGACGACGTTGCTGGCATTTCATCGTCTCGGCCATGACTAGTGGCAGCAGCTTCAGCACGAGGTGGAAGTGGATCTTGATCTTTCCCTAATTTTGGAACCTCAACATTTTTGTTCTCCATATTTTAATAGGCACAACTAAAAGGCACCTCAGGTAAACAATGGAGATGGATGGATTGGATACTAGTATACAATTATGGACGGGCTGCCGAGTGCCGACACAGAGGTAGCCACAGCCGTGAACTACCGCACTGTACTGTGTCTGCTGCTAATATATAGACTGGTTGATAAAGAGATAGTATACTCGTAACTAGTATGTATGTATAAAGAAAGAAAAAAAAACCACGGTTAGGTGGTATATACAATTATGGACGGGCTGCCGAGTGCCGACACAGAGGTAGCCACAGCCGTGAACTACCGCACTGTACTGTGTCTGCTGCTAATATATAGACTGGTTGATAAAGAGATAGTATACTCGTAACTAGTATGTATGTATAAAGAAAGAAAAAAAAACCACGGTTAGGTGGTATATACAATTATGGACGGGCTGCCGAGTGCCGACACAGAGGTAGCCACAGCCGTGAACTACCGCACTGTACTGTGTCTGCTGCTAATATATAGACTGGTTGATAAAGAGATAGTATACTCGTAACTAGTATGTATGTATAAAGAAAGAAAAAAAAACCACGGTTAGGTGGTATATACAATTATGGACGGGCTGCCGAGTGCCGACACAGAGGTAGCCACAGCCGTGAACTACCGCACTGTACTGTGTCTGCTGCTAATATAGACTGGTTGATAAAGAGATAGTATACTCGTAACTAGTATGTATGTATAAAGAAAGAAAAAAAAAACCACGGTTAGGTGGTATATACAATTATGGACGGGCTGCCGAGTGCCGACACAGAGGTAGCCACAGCCGTGAACTACCGCACTGTACTGTGTCTGCTGCTAATATAGACTGGTTGATAAAGAGATAGTATACTCGTAACTAGTATGACTATAAAGAAAGAAAAAAAAACCACGGTTAGGTGGTATATACAATTATGGACGGGCTGCCGAGTGCCGACACAGAGGTAGCCACAGCCGTGAACTACCGCACTGTACTGTGTCTGCTGCTAATATATAGACTGGTTGATAAAGAGATAGTATACTCGTAACTAGTATGTATGTATAAAGAAAGAAAAAAAAACCACGGTTAGGTGGTATATACAATTATGGACGGGCTGCCGAGTGCCGACACAGAGGTAGCCACAGCCGTGAACTACCGCACTGTACTGTGTCTGCTGCTAATATAGACTGGTTGATAAAGAGATAGTATACTCGTAACTAGTATGTATGTATAAAGAAAGAAAAAAAAAACACGGTTAGGTGGTATATACAATTATGGACGGGCTGCCGAGTGCCGACACAGAGGTAGCCACAGCCATGAACTACCGCACTGTACTGTGTCTGCTGCTAATATAGACTGGTTGATAAAGAGATAGTATACTCGTAACTAGTATGACTATAAAGAAAGAAAAAAAAACCACGGTTAGGTGGTATATACAATTATGGACGGGCTGCCGAGTGCCGACACAGAGGTAGCCACAGCCGTGAACTACCGCACTGTACTGTGTCTGCTGCTAATATAGACTGGTTGATAAAGAGATAGTATACTACTAATATTATATATACTGGTGGTCAGGTCACTGGTCACTAGTCACACTGGCAGTGGCACTCCTGCAGCAAAAGTGTGCACTGTTTAATTTTAATATAATATTATGTACTCCTGGCTCCTGCTATAACCTATAACTGGCACTGCAGTGCTCCCCAGTCTCCCCCACAATTATAAGCTGTGTGAGCTGAGCACAGTCAGATATATATATACATTGATGCAGCACACTGGGCTGAGCAGTGCACACAGATATGGTATGTGACTGAGTCACTGTGTGTATCGTTTTTTTCAGGCAGAGAACGGATATATTAAATAAAACAAACAACTGCACTGTCTGGTGGTCACTGTGGTCGTCAGTCACTAAACTCTGCACTCTCTTCTACAGTATCACAGCCTCAGGTCAATCTCTCTCTCTCTCTCTCAACCCTAATCTAAATGGAGAGGACGCCAGCCACGTCCTCTCCCTATCAATCTCAATGCACGTGTGAAAATGGCGGCGACGCGCGGCTCCTTATATAGAATCCGAGTCTCGCGATAGAATCCGAGCCTCGCGAGAATCCGACAGCGTCATGATGACGTTCGGGCGCGCTCGGGTTAACCGAGCAAGGCGGGAAGATCCGAGTCGCTCGGACCCGTGAAAAAAAACATGAAGTTCGGGCGGGTTCGGATTCAGAGAAACCGAACCCGCTCATCTCTAATAATTACACCATTATATTTTACTATTTTATCACATTAACAACTAAGGGGTCAGTTTAATTAAGTGCGAGTTTGTCTTACAACAGCCGCACTTTCCGGTAACCCCATAGGCTGAATCTGGCCATGAAGGGTATGAGTTTGGATGCTGTTGAAACGTCGCAGCAATGGTAACTCGTACCTAATTGGATTGACCCCTAAATGTTAGCAATTTATAGCTTTTATTATTTACTGGTCAAATTTATTTTCTGAAGGTACCCACTAATTACTATAAGAGAGAACTTATCCCCCCCAATGTGTGTATTGTATAAGAACAATGGGCCCTTTGGGATAATTGTCCTTATTTTAGGTATTTTCCATGTCCTCGGTAGTTAGAGTAACATATTTACATAGAGAGATTTTTCTCTCTACACAATCACACCACTGTTTGCAGTTTGTCTCTCTGCTTGTTCATCCACTAACAATTATTTTTCATCTCTTCCTCTTCGTTTACACGCAGTGAGTGATCCCTGAATAGCTGCCCTGGGAAGAGAGCTGCGGACACATGCTCCAAATTTTGGGACATATGCATTACCTATTAGGAGATGCGGTAAAGATGCCAGCTGTCGGGTTTACGGCAGTCAGAATACTGACTCTGGGGTCCCGACACTCTTCAGAATCCCGACGTTGGAACTCCAAATGGACAAGGATACCGACGCCCGTATCCCCGCGATCATAGTTTTAGGACTAAGCAAGGGGGTTAGGTTTAGGCATCAGGCACGGGGTGGAGGGGGGGGGGGTGGTTAGGCTGTGGGGGAGGGAGGGTTAGGTTTATGTGTCAGGCGGGGGGGTTAGGCTAAGGCATCAGGCTGGGGGTTAGGGTTAGGATGCAGGTGGGGGGAGGTTAGGGTTAGGCTGCAGATAGGGTGGGTTAGGCTGCATGGGAGGGAGGGTTAGGTTTAGGCATCAGGCGGGAGGGTTAGGTTTAGGCATTAGGCAGGGGGGTTAAGTTTAGGCTGCGGGTGGGGGGAGCTTAGGGTTAGGCACCCCCGGGGGTGGTTAGGCTGCGGGGGAGGGAGGGTTAGGTTTAGGCAGCAGGGATGGAGGGGGGGTGGTTAGGCTGCGTGGGAGGGAGGGTTAGGTTTAGGCAGCAGGGACGGCGGTTCAGATTAGGCACCACCACGGGAGGGTTAGGCACAAAGGGGGAGGTTAGGGTTAGACTGCAGAAAGGCAGGGTTAGGGGGTGAAGAGAGGGTTAGGCATCAAGCAGAGGGGTTAAGGTTAGGCTGCGGGTGGGGGGAAGTTAGGGTTAAGGACCCCCAGGGGTGGTTTGGCTGGGGAAGGATAGGTTTAGGCATCAGACGGGGGGTTAGGATGAGGCTGCAGGTGGGGGGGAGGGTAGGGTTAGGCTGCGGGTGGGGGAAGTTAGGGTTAGGCTGTGGGTACGGTGGATTAGGCACCCCCGGGAGTAGTTAGGCTGTGGGAACGGAGGCTTAGGTTTAGGCAGCAGGGACGGAGGTTAGGATTAGGCACCTCCACGGGAGGGTTAGGCACAAAGGGGGAGGTTAGAGTTAGATTGCGGACAGGCAGGGTTAGGGGGGTGGGGAGTGGGGAGAACACCCCTTACCCCTGTCAGTCTTTTCTGTACTGGGATCCCAGCATCGGTATGACAACCACCGTGATCCCATGCGCTGGGAAAGAATACTGACCCCTCTATTAATACACCTCTTAATGCCCAGAGGGAAGGGCGATCATGAGGCCATGGTTCCCCAGAGGTTTCCCCCAAGGGGGTTTTTCTCTCCTGAGTGCTGAAGGATGACTCTTTGTGAGTCCAGAGGTGTAGCTTTTATGCCATAATGAGTACCAATCTCATGCCCATCCCTGCAATGTATAAGAAGTAAAATAATTGCTAATGCGATCACTTTACTTCTGGGTTGTCAAAGTCAGAAAAATATCACGCTGCATGTTGCCATATATGCACCTCATGCGCATGCCTGCTGCACGTGCACATTCTCTCCCGTGCGTGTGGATATACGCAGCCGCGTGATGGCGCCTCGGCCATGCGCTCGAGCGCGTGGTATGTGCATTTACGGTAGACTTTGTGTGCGTCTAGCGGGCGACTCAATTGTTTAATAATAGAACCAAATAGCTCGTTTTATAGATAATGTTCCCCTTAATGATAACTGTAAGTTTGGTTAATGTGACTTGTTCACGGACTTGGGAATCCCTCTTTACGTGGTACAAAGGGTCTGATTAAGGTTGAACAGCTGTGTCTGGTACCTAACTGAAGAGTATTTTAATAGCAATAATCCGGTGTTGGTTAGGTAAAGATTAATCGCTCCTGCGTGTAGTTATGGCCATTAGTAGTTTCTGGACATATTCTATATTTGCAGTTCATTATCCATGCGGCGGGAATCTGAAGATTCCCACCCACCTGAGCTGTTTAAAATAGTCACAGCCCACCTGTTCAAACTAACCTATGACCTTTTGATATGATGCGAGGAGACATTCCTGTGTCCAATGAACAATGAGATTGTAGGTCCCTTTGTAGTATACTGTACCCAGTGTATATAAGATCAGCCAGCCTGAACAGCTCCCCCACTCTCTCCACAAACGGTTTTCATATTGATTAACTCGGAGCTGGTACCAGGCTGCGCTGCGATCGTTCCCAGTGTGTGTGTAAGTAATTCTCTGTAATCATCTCGCTCTTTGTTTGTATTGGCCACATTCTCTCTCTCTCTGTTTAGTTTAAGATTGTAACGTTATTACATATTTCTGTCTAGATATTCTGTTAGAATTATATGTTAGTATGTAGTGTATGACTTGTAACTGTTTTACCCCTTTTCAATATAACTAAAAGTTTGTTAGTAAAGGTGTTGGATCCTTAGCACGGTATTGTGTGTTCATTACATTGCAGAGAGTAATAGGAGCGTCTCGATCGCTCAAACAGCTTTAGTGTTAACAAGGTTAAGCAGCGTTATATCGCTACAGTGTTTCAGTACAAGGTTTACAGTATAAGAATATCCTTTCTGTGTGTTACATTCAAGGTTTACTGATTGTCATCTTGTGAGCGTCTGCGCCGCTCGTGATCTCCTCGTGGTCTCGAGCGTCCGCTACGCTGATAGCGTAGCATTACGGTTGTCGCTCGCCTATAGCGTGCTCGACACCACGCATTAAGCTGTGAGCGAGCGTGCCGCATGTGCGTCTCGATCACGGCCTAGTGTATGCTACGCTAAATACGTACCCTTACGGTACCCCATACGCCAATTGCGTACTGTGTCTCTTACCCATTATTGTGAAGTTATAAGGTAATCTAAATCAGCATTATCAATTGGCGGCTCGTCCGTCCTCCACATATCCGCACTAGCGAAAACAAACGTTATCTGTCAGCAAGGGCGGGAAGGCAGTATCCCTTCGTATCGGGATACAGTAGTGCTGGCTAGATAAGCGTCTGTTTCGCTACGTGAAGGAGTGCTGGTGGAATCCGGAACCGGAGGTAAGAACAATACGTTAGTATCTTTTAAAACTGTTTATTCCTGTTTTGTGTACACACACGCACACATCTACATTGTTGTATCTCACTCCCTTGTTGCCATTAGAATTGATTAGTAGACACGTGCTGAAGAAATCTGGTGCTGTTTAGTTGAGATTAAATAGGATAATTGTTAAGGGAATAATTGTAAAGGACACGCACACAGCATAGCAAATACTGTGTGGTGTACGGTAAGCGATCATAGTTGAATATCGTTTACATTGATAGAAGCGTGTTGATTGTGTCGCTGTGGGCATATCTGCACTTTGTGCATACGTGTCTCGGACAACGTGCGAGATCACGTACGTGACGCAAAGGCATACGCACGCGGCGTGTTTTACGCAACGGAGCGTACGGATACGCCCACTGAAACTCAAATCACACAATAACCTTGTTTAGGGTGGGCGGTATAGTATAGCCACCTGATAATAGCACAGATTTGTTCAGTTTTCCAAAAAGTATTAGTTAAAAGAGAACCTTTTTCTATTGCAAAACCCAGGGATTGGACTCCTGCCTGTATGAAAGGAATTTCTGTACAGAAAGATCAGTATGCATATGAGTGAGTAGGAGTGAGTGTGGAACTTAAGGTATTATTTTTGTGAACCCACAAATCGGGATCCCGTCGGAGACCACATCAGGTGAGTGGACACTTGGTGGCGTGGACTGGCTTGCCCGCGTTAACATTGTAGAAGGTAAAAGGAGCAAGTAGTTTCCGCAGACAAAAGGACTGCGAGGTATTTAAGCGCAGCCCGAGGGGTTTGGCGTAGCACCCATATAGTCAAGTTAAAAGCTCCGGCTGAAGGTTTCGCAGCCTAAACAAACAATTTCATTGGTCGTAAAGCGTATAAATATTTAGTTATTTATGCGCTGTGCGACTGGACCGCACGTAATTGTGTGCATTAGTTTGTTACCTTGATACCCATAAAAAATTTATTGTGGGATCATAAACGCTATTTGTACATTCTAACGTGATTTGTGTAGGTTTTTGTTATTTTAAGGGAGTTTCGCTGTTCACTAAGGAAATCTCCAACAACCAATACTTACTGGGGAGGGATCGCATACTCCCACGCGCCCCAGTAAATAGAGGTTACAAAAGATCCCACGGATTGGATAGGCCAATTGGGGCGCAGAGTGAGTGAAGGCACTAGTTGAACTTTCACCGTCGCCTTACCGCGGGCAATCTGGTCTGTTTGTGAGAATTAGCTAAGACAGCAATATCTACAAACGATGGGGGCCAGTTGTTCAAAGAAGGGACGTCCAAAAAGGGTTCACGTTGGTAGTTGCTGGCCCAAAGGGTCCGCAAGGTATCAGGTATTCAAAGAATGGGAACGAATGACAGAGGATGATGGGGAACAGTCTCCCCGGGTAGGCAGTCTGAACCCTGAGGTATTACAGAACCTACGAAAAAGGATAGGTCTAATAAAATCTGCCAAGCAGAGGATTAGACAAAATGATTGTTTACAGTTATGGCAACGGGAAAGTGAAATACAAGGAGAATTAGCTCATACAGCTGACTCTCACCTTGGTGAGAGAAATGTGGCAATGGAAGAGAAGGTGGTTACAGAGAATGGCACACTGGTGTATGATAAAAATGCACTTAGCAACTGTATTATAAATGATAAGAATAATTGTAATAAACGTAACAATGATAATTGCAATACTGTTCAATGTACAACTGTTAACCTGTGCAAGTCGCACCCCATGTTAAACTTCCCTCAGGATTACCAGCAAGAAAGTGAGCCCAGAACGATGTCTGCACCTTTTCCAGCAGCCACCACACAAGACATCCAGGTGGACGCGACCAATTCGGTAAAGGCAATAATCAAACCCCCTAACGGAGGGTCAGGTGAGGTCGTGTCCACAGGTACGTACGGTGTTATATATCATGCACAAACAAATGTACCTCATATTGAAGAACCAACACAAGATGATGTAATTGAATTTAGTCCTGTCAGGGTGATCACAGTCCCCAATGGGAAGACTGACGCTCAGGGAATCATTCCCGTCAAGGACAGTGCAATGAGCCGTCCCTGGTCTCGGACAGAATTAAGGTAAATTATGTCTGAATTCCCTGATCCTAGGAAAGATCTAGTTGCATGTCAGAGATTTATTAAAGAACTAGGAAACTCCACAGAACCCACCAACAAAGATTGGCGGACAGTGCTGCGGGCATGTTTGCCCTCCAGCGTTGACCCTGCGAAATTTATTGCTGATTGTAAATTAGACACAGAGGTACCTCGTACGGAGGAACACAATCAGGAATGTATTAAGCAGATCAACTGACAGTTAGGAGTATACAGTATTTCCCAGCCGTTGTTGAGTGGAAAGAAATCTTTTCCATAAGACAAAACGAAGGGGAAAGTATTTCTAATTATTTCAATCGAGCACTGCAAGTAATGGCTAGAGACACTGGGATCACAGACATCAAAACAAATGCACAGCATAAAGAAGTAGCGGTTAAGTTATTAATGAATGGTTTAAAGGAAGTGTTGAAAACAAGGGTACAGACCACCAACCCAAACTGGAGAAATATCTTGGTGGCTGCACTAAGAAAGTCCGCTGTTGGGCATGAGCAAAACATCAGCAAGCACAGGGAAACACAGAGACGTAAGGAGCCTCAGATCCCTGTGGGTAAGTCCAAGGTGATAAGGTGTTATAATTGCCAGAAGGAAGGCCATTATGCAAGAGATTGTAGATCAAGAAATTTACAGAAGGTATATCAACCCCCTAGACAACAACATAACCATGGTATCCAAGGAATCAGGGAAGTACAGGGAAAGCGGTTGATGGTGATGAGCATCCAAGCGTTTGAGGAGGCATCAAATCAACCAAGACCTCAGGTCACTGGCACTTGGAGGAAGCCCAGGGCTTGTTATCTTTGTAAAAGAGAAGGGCATTATGCCAGCAACTGTAACAGCCCACATAAAGTCAGACCCCCTAGACAAGAACACGAGCAGAGTTACGACACTTGGAAGCATAATCAGGTATCACGCATGTCAAATTTTGGTCCACACATATAATTTATGATTAGGAAAGTTGATCATTAACCTTGATAAAGCCTGAGGTAACAGTTAACAAATTGGGAGGTCGTTCCTTGAAGACACAGGAATGACCGGGTAAAAATTGTAATGTATCTGTAAAATGTTTCTTTTTCCCCATCTCTGACGTTCACCACAACAGCTCCAACATCACCTGACTACCTGACCTTTTCAGAAGTCTACCAAACCCCAGTATGACCTACCAGCATCGATGTATCCTGGCCAGATACAAAGGGTGGAGTATGGAAATACTGGTGGGAGAGACTATGCAAAGATACCATTGGACATGTAGATGTGACAGCCTGATGGTGAACAGAAGATCTGACAATGTTTCGTTGTTTATTGTTGGTTTATGTAACATATATATATATATGAATTGTTCTCTCTCTCTTTTTTTTTTCTTTTTCCTTCTTTCTCATGTTCTCATGCTTTAAAGATGGTATGTCACACATCAGTTAGACAAATGGTAATGCAAGATTTTTGCTCCTTACAGAGAGATCGCTGATTTGGAAGGAATATTGTATCACCGGAGTGTTCGTTTGGAAGACTGAGAGACAGCACCTTTGAGATGACAACAGAACAAGAAGAACAACAAGACTAGAGAACTAATTATCGTAACAAGTTTCTCTCCCCCCTCAAACTGTTTTTTTTGTACCCTCATTACAAATTTCTCTTTCTCCTCCTGTAAGATGGACTCGCCTCAAGAGACTGGGATCCGGATTTTCCTGTTGACCATGATGTTGACCAGAGCAGTCTGTTTCGGTGAGAGTACCAGTGAGGTCGAGAAAGGATCCAGAATGGATTTCTGATGACTGAGACGGAGGCGTAAATTTCCAATAGCAACACAATCACCAAGCAAAGGCGAGTACCAGAAAACGATCTAGCAGCCATGTTATTTGTAGACATTGTGAAGGATTGTTAGCTGAAGAAAATTGCATCTGTAGGCATTGTAATAATTTAGTTGAGGATGGGTGCATAAAGAAATGTCAGTCCAGTTTTAATATCCATATGGATCGGCATCCATTGAGTGACTATCACTCCTTAGTGGGCAAAGTATTAAATCAGACAGATTGTTGGGTATGCTCTCAAGTACCTCAAGGCCATAGCAAATCAGGACTAGTACCATTCCCATTAACGATAGGGGAGGTACTTGAGTTAAGTGGTGGGAGGCCGGTGGACAAGAGGTTTAATATCTCTAGTCCTCCTAGTTTGAAGCTCCACCAATATCATGTGGATAGGTCCTTAGTGTGCTTTAACATTTCCAATCCCCGAAAGCCGGGAAATTGGGAAGTGTCATGGAGTAATCAAACCATGACATTCTCTCATAGAGCCGACAGATTGCCCATAGACACAGAACTTATACGCCAGATAGCCGACCATAGGAAATTCTTTCGGTATAGGTACACCTTAGGAAGTAGGATCATGCGAGTTGGAGAAGTATCACCAGGATACTGTGCACAGATCGTACAAACTGATACGTGTACTAAACAGATGGAAGAATTAGGGTTAGGAGAGTTCACATGGAAAATCTGTAATATGGTTATGTCACACTCCGTCCCATATGTCTCCCCGATGATGCATACTTCATATGCGGGAGGAAGGCATATAAGTGGCTTGCCCCAAATTCAGAAGGGTTATGTTATATTGGAAAAGTACTGCCTGAGGTAATGACTGTATCCCACACTAAAATGAAAGATATTCACCGTGGTGCCCAAGCTCCTTATACTCACACTCATTACGAGCACATCGTTAAACGGCACTTGATAGAAAGAACAGAGCATTCAGCCTCTGACCTGATCCATGAATCCACCGGGATTCAATTCCTACTCGCGTTAGATATCACTCGTACCGCTAGAGGAGTGATAAATTATAAATATATATCTGCGCTTGCAAATTTATTAGACAATATCACCGAAATGTATGACGACACATTCAGGTACACTGGGAAAGAGTTACAAGCCTACAAAACAGAACTGGTTCAGCATAGGATGATTCTCAATTATCTCACAGCTGTGACAGGCGGGTATTGTGTTACCCTGGCAACTCAATATGGAATCAAGTGCTGCACGTACATTACAAACAGCACGGAGGACCCAGCCGAGGTCATAGACCAAAAGATGGATGACATTTTACAATTAAAATGGGAGTTCCGAAGGAAACACAATCTCACCCTGGCTGCTGTGGGTAATGAGCTGACCAGTTGGGTGTCATGGTTGAACCCACGAAATTGGTTCTCTGGTTTAGGAGAATGGGCCCAAGGTATTATCATGGATGTAGGGAAATTTCTTTTGTGTATTCTGGGTGTCATCATATTGGTCGGTCTGATATTTAGATGCGTTCGGGTTTTAACGAAGTATAAACGTAATGCCCGAGTGATGAGTTTAAGAAGTGAAGATACTGCAACAACAACGACTAATTTGATTTATGACCAACAATAGAGACAATGTTGTGATGAAAATGTGATTCCACGGTCCGTTTCTTTCACCCGTTTCTCCTTTGTTTTCCTCCAAGGTACAAAGACATCCGCTTGGAAGAAGAATTTGACAACCTTTTACACAGACCATTGATGGACAATGCCATAGACCCCCAATATCCCTAGCGACTTTAAAATTTTACGATAGCCCAACACTTTTGTAAGTCTATGGACATTGAGAAAGCTTTTTGCTCAAGCAATTATAGCAAAAGCATCGGGAGACTACAGTCAACATGTACATCGAGACAAGACACAAGACAAGACCTCAATCAACAAATGTATATTAAACTCACATAGTTTATGACTGCATTTACCATAATTGCTTCTTATCTTCATTTCTACAACCTTCAGGTAATGACACACATAGTCGATAGGGAATATAGGCACAGATATCAGCACTCACATATCCCCCCATTCATGTATCATCAACTAAAATGTGCTCCCCCATTTTGTTGCAACCAAAAGCCGAAAAGAGCTCGGTAAAGTTTGACAGCCCATCCACAGACCCGTACTACGGGATAAGAAGGAATTCAAATGTATACTTCGCAATACCTCGAAGCTTGATTTAAAACACGTACGGCACGATGATACATGACCCCTCAAACATGGACTCATACACACATGCTTCTACTATCTCACTAGGTCATACCTTTTTCCCACCTTCTTCTCTTCTCCCTTACCCAATCATAGAAATGTATTATACATGACATATATTTTTCTCTTTTTGAACTGTTTTAGGAAGTGGCAGTTATTGGTGACTGCCAAAGGGTGGACTGTCAAAGTCAGAAAAATATCACTCTGCACGTTGCCATATATGCACCTCATGCGCATGCCTGCTGCACGTGCACATTCTCTCCCGTGCGTGTGGATATACGCAGTCGCGTGATGGCACCTCGGCCATGCGCTCGAGCGCGTGGTATGTGCATTTATGGTAGACTTTGTGTGCGTCTAGCGGGCGACTCAATCGTTTAATAATAGAACCAAATAGCTCGTTTTATAGATAATGTTCCCCTTAATGATAACTGTAAGTTTGGTTAATGTGACTTGTTCACTGACTTGGGAATCCCTCTTTACGTGGTACAAAGAGTCTGATTAAGGTTGAACAGCTGTGCCTGGTACCTAACTGAAGAGTATTTTAATAGCAATAATCCGGTGTTGGTTAGGTAAAGATTAATCGCTCCTGCGTGTAGTTATGGCCATTAGTAGTTTCTGGACATATTCTATATTTGCAGTTCATTATCCATGCGGCGGGAATCCGGAGATTCCCACCCACCTGAGCTGTTTAAAATAGTCACAGCCCACCTGTTCAAACTAACCTATGACCTTTTGATATGATGCGAGGAGACATTCCTGTGTCCAATGAACAATGAGATTGTAGGTCCCTTTGTAGTATACTGTACCCAGTGTATATAAGATCAGCCAGCCTGAACAGCTCCCCCACTCTCTCCACAAACGGTTTTCATATTGATTAACTCGGAGCTGGCACCAGGCTGCGCTGCGATCGTTCCCAGTGTGTGTGTAAGTAATTCTCTGTAATCATCTCGCTCTTTGTTTGTATTGGCCACATTCTCTCTCTCTCTGTTTAGTTTAAGATTGTAATGTTATTATATATTTCTGTCTAGATATTCTGTTAGAATTATATGTTAGTATGTAGTGTATGACTTGTAACTGTTTTACCCCTTTTCAATATAACTAAAAGTTTGTTAGTAAAGGTGTTGGATCCTTAGCACGGTATTGTGTGTTCATTACATTGCAGAGAGTAATAGGAGCGTCTCGATCGCTCAAACAGCTTTAGTGTTAACAAGGTTAAGCAGCGTTATATTGCTACAGTGTTTCAGTACAAGGTTTACAGTATAAGAATATCCTTTCTGTGTGTTACATTCAAGGTTTACTGATTGTCATCTTGTGAGCGTCTGCGCCGCTCGTGATCTCCTCGTGGTCTCGAGCGTCCGCTACGCTGATAGCGTAGCATTACGGTTGTCGCTCGCCTATAGCGTGCTCGACACCACGCATTAAGCTGTGAGCGAGCGTGCCGCATGTGCGTCTCGATCACGGCCTAGCGTATGCTACGCTAAATACGTACCCTTACGGTACCCCATACGCCAATTGCGTACTGTGTCTCTTACCCATTATTGTGAAGTTATAAGGTAATCTAAATCAGCATTATCAGGGTTTAGACCCCGGCTGTGCTAGTTCACATGTGCAATCGTCAGACTGCATATGTGAGAGCAGACAGTAATGCAGAGGGATCCCAAGGATACTGCTCCTGGAAATTATTGCATAATGTAGCCCACAGGCTACAAAAGCCATTTAGAAATGGCATTAGTTGCCGGCCAAGCTCAGAAATGCTTTGCATTCTGGAGCTTGGTGAGTTTCACAGTAATCTGTGTAGAAACTTTTGGTGGCTGCTTTTGTGTTCAAAAGAGGAGGAATGCGATAGATATCTCAAATATCCATTGCAGTCCCCAATACATACATTCAGGGGCTAGTTAATATTTGTGGGCAGCCCCCAAAACCGACTGTTTTTGGAGATGTCTCGCAAATAGTATTTAGTAAATATTCCACTTAATAAACTTTTTCTATTTTAACATAAACTAAAAAATGTTTTATGTATTCATTGACTGAGTCTCCCGTCTTTACTGAATGCTCATTTCACAGGGTTCGCAAATTATTACTGATATGACTGTTACTCTACTGTCCTGCTAGTGCTCGTGGCCTGCTGTATAGCAGCCAGACATATATTTTATATACAGCACTCTTGGGGAGATGTATCAAGCCTTGGAGAGAGATAAAGTGCAGATGTCCAAATCACCCAATCATCTTCTGTCACTTATCTAGCACAGTACATGAAATGATACCTGTAGTTAGAAGCTTCATTTGATTTGGGCAAATACTCAACTTTATCTCTCTTATACTTTATCACAGTATAAGATAATGTTATAAAGGCTTGTCAATACCTCCTGGTACATTTACATTGATTTATCATTCACATTTCTTCCATACCAGACAGGGGCAGACAGGGGCAGATTGGGAACGTAAAGTGGCCCTGGAAATATATGAAAAGTGGCCTCATGTAGGTTGGAGTAAGTCAGCTATAAGCGGGGGCCCAACACAAATTGGGCTTAAGCAGATTGTTATCATTACCCACAGTGGTAGTAAGCAAGGCTAATGTAGCATGGCAGGCAGTCACAGCACCAGCAGGAGGATCTTGTCACAGGAGGTGGAGATCACACCAGTAGGTGAGGCATTGCACTGGTAGGCAGTCACAGCACCAGCAGGAGGGTCGTGTCACAGGAGGTGGAGATCACACCAGTAGGTGACGCATTACACTGGTAGGCAGTCACAGCACCTATGGTAGCTACACCCTATATATAACACATGTAACTGTGACAGGGAAGGTGGCCTCTCTCAGCTCTGGGCCCCATTGTAGCTAATGGATCCCTACTCCACAATATTCCTGCTCTGCCTTTTGTCCTACTTTGCGGCAATACGCATGACGGATACAGGTGCTTAGGTATTACTCCCGGTGGATGGTGAACTCTGCTTTGTCACTGTACAAGCTGCATCAGCGTCGGCCCTTTGGCTACAACAGTAACAGCGTGACCGATTACTGTCTGACCAAGTGCTGCTTGGTAGTACCAGCTGAGCCATGGCTGCCTCCTTTAAGTGACGGGAGCGGATGGATTCAGCGGTGTGCTCACTTACGTCGACCGCCCAGCACCCATATCAAGCCGCAGCTCTGGTCTCATTGCTTCTATCATCTACTTAGCATACAGGCTGTTTGTATGCTATTTTATTACATTGTGAATTTATAGTTTAGGATTAAACCTATATTATTCGTTTGATACGTGTATTATTTATTATTGTAAATCTTTTTTTACCCCGGGTAGTTTTTTGTATCATTTTATTTTATTAAACAATATACATTCTTAATGGTTGTTCACATGTATTATTAAGCATTACCTGGGTATTCTATATACAGTACATCTGGAAAGTATTCACACAGCTTCACTTTCTCCACATTTTGTTATGTTACAACCTTATTCCAAAATGGAATAAATAATTTTTTCCCCTCAAAATTCTACACACGATACCCCATAATGACAACGTGAGAAAACTTTGTAACCCTAGGTTACGTATACTAATAGCAGGGCCGTAACTACGTGTGTGCCAAGTGGGCTTGGCACACAGCGCAGTTGCCCTGAGGGCGCACGGCCAGCGGCATGTAATGAGTCAAATTGACTCATTACATGCCTCTGAAGTCTGCGCCGTGCACCGCCGCCGTGCTGTGGAGGAGAGCTACAGCGCCGGGCAGGTGAGAAGGAGGAGGAGGAGGGAGGGGGACTGGAGCCGCAGCAGCGCTATTTCATTGGTAGTAAGCGCCGCTGCAGCATCCCCCTCTCCTTCCGTATTGGCTGCCCGGCGCTGCTGTGGATGCTGGGATGCGGTTCCTCCATCCCAGCATCCACAGCAGCGCCAGGCAGCCAATACGGAAGGAGAGGGGGATGCTGCAGCGGCGCGTACTACCAATGAAGTAGCGCTGCTGCGGCTCCAGTCCCCCTCCCTCCTCCTCCTTCTCACCTGCCTGCACCGAGGGAGCTGCACGAGGAGCCTGTCAGCGGGGAGATGGTAAGTATGTATCTCTCTTTCTCTCTCTCTCTCTCTCTCAGGGGGACACCGTCTGCCATAATGTGTAAAAAGGGGGCCTGGCTGCCGCAATGTGTAAAAAGGGGGACTGGCTGCCGCAATGTGTAAAAAGGGGGCCTGGCTGCCGCAATGTGTAAAAAGGGGGCCTGGCTGCCGCAATGTGTAAAAAGAGGGACTGGCTGCCGCAATGTGTAAAAAGGGGGACTGGCTGCCGCAATGTGTAAAAAGGGGGACTGGCTGCCGCAATGTGTAAAAATGGGGACTGGCTGCCGCAATGTGTAAAAATGGGGACTGGCTTCCGCAATGTGTAAAAAGGGGGACTGGCTGCCGTAATGTGTAAAAAGGGGGACTGGCTGCCACAATGTGCATAAAGGGGGACACCGTCTGCCGTAATGTGTAAAAACGGGGACGCTGTCTGCTGTAATGTGTAAAAAGGGGACGCTGTCTGCCGTAATGTTAAAAAAGGGGACGCTATCTGCTGTAATGTGTAAAAAAGGGGACGCTGTCTGCCGCAATGTGTAAAAAGGGGGACTGGCTGCCGCAATGTGTTAAAAGGGAGACTGTCTGCTGTAATGTGTAAAAAGGGGGACGCTGTCTGCTGTAATGTATAAAAGGGGCTCTACCTGGTGTAGTGGCGCTACTGTGCAGCGTAATTTGAATAATGTAGACTACTGTGCACCGTAGTACGAATTGCTATTATTTTGTGGCCACGCCCCTTCCCCATGAAGCCACGCCCCTATATATTTTTCACGCGCCTACGGCGCGCACTGCCCCTATCTTGCATGGGGGGCGCCAATGTTGTTTCTTGCACACAGCGCTAAAATGCCTAGTTACGGCACTGACTAATAGTATGCTATGCACTACTAAACTATTTGTACACTGTGCCTCCACCCAAGCTTAATTTAAGGTTTAAATTACTATACATTACAGGGCTGGCTTGGGACAGCAAACTATATCTGATCTATTCTCTGTGTTAAATAACATTATCATCACTCTACACTCTGCTTCAGGGGAGGATTTGGATCGAACACCAGCCCGGGAAATTTATGGAAGCAGCCCTAATGGGGACGGAGTCTGTTGGGGGGGAGGGGCCTGTCAAGAGGGCGGGGTCACTCCTCAGAGGTCCTGATTCTGAGATAGACACAGCTGGGGCCTCCTTTGCTTTATGTTATGCTAATGTTTACTGTGACTGTGGCCCTCATTCCGCGTTGATTGCTCACTAGCTACTTTTAGCAGCCGTGCAAACGCATTGTCGTCACCCATGGGGGAGTGTATTTTTGCTTGACAAGTGTGCGATCGCATGTGCAGCTGAGCAACACAAACACATTTTGTGCAAAACAAGACCAGCCCTGTAGTTACTTATCCTGTGCGATGATTCTAGCGACGGAGGTCCCGGAATTGAAAAAAGATACATACCCTGCAAACGCCTGGACATGCCTGCATTTTCCCAAACACTCCCAGAAAACAGTTAGTTGCCACCCACAAACGCCCTCTTCCTGTCAATCTCCTTGCGATCAGCTGTGCGAATGGATTCGTCACTAAAAGCATTGCACAACAACATAGCAACATAGTAACATAGTATCTAAGGTGAAAAAAGACAATTGTCCATCGGGTTCAACCTATTTGTGGTCTCCTATGCACGATTATTTTGTATAAAATTTTGACTGAAGTTGCTAACTGCCATTCCGATTAACCCCTCTTTTTTATAATAACCATAGTGCGTGACTATGCCCCGTAACCCTGGATATCCTTATCCATTAGGAATTTATCTAACCCATTCTTAAAGGTGTTGACTGAGTTGGCCATTACAACTCCCTCAGGCAGGGAATTCCAAACACGTATCGTCCTTACCGTAAAAAAGCCTTTACGCTGTATTGTGTGGAATCTCCTCTCCTCTAACCTGAGCGAGTGTCCACGAGTTCTCTGTGTTGATCTAACCAAAAACAGGTCCTGGGCAAGATCTGTATATTGTCCCCTTATATATTTGTAAATGTTGATCATGTCCCCTCTTAATATCCTCTTTTCCAGTGTAAACATGCCCAGTCTTGCAAGACTTTCCTCGTATTCCAACGTCTTCATACCCTTAATTAGTTTGGTCACCCGCCTTTGAACCTTTTCTAGCTCCAGGATATCCTTTTTGTAGTAAGGTGCCCAGAATTGTACACAGTATTCAAGGTGTGGCCTCACAAGTGATTTATATAACGGGAGTAAAATACTCTCGTCCCTAGCATCAATTCCCAGTTTTATGCATGCTAATATCTTATTAGCCTTCTTTGCTGCTGTCCTACTTTGGGTATTACTGCTTAGTTTGCTATCTATGAGGACACCTAAGTCCTTTTCCAGTACAGAATCCCCTAATTTTACCCCATTTAGTAGGTAGGTGTTATTTTTGTTCTTGTTACCACAGTGCATTACCTTACACTTGTCTGTATAGAAACGCATTCTCCATTTCGCTGCCCAAGCTTCTAATTTAACTAAGTCATTCTGAAGCGACTCAGCATCCCCCTCCGCATTTATAACTTTACACAATTTGGTATCATCTGCAAAAATTGACACCATGCTCTCTAGACCTTCTGTTAGGTCGTTAATGAAAATATTGAACAATAGCGGTCCTAATACTGAGCCTTGCGGCACACCACTTAGCACTTCAGTCCAAGTTGAAAAAGATCCATTAACCACAACGCGCTGCTCCCTATTATCTAACCAGTTTTTGACCCAAGTGCATATTGTGCTTCCTAGCCCTGATTCTTGTAGCTTGTAGATAAGTCTCATGTGTGGTACAGTATCGAATGCTTTGGCAAATCTAATAAGATTACATCCACCTCTTTACCCTGATCTAGGTTTGCGCTTACCGTTTCATAAAAGCCAAGTAAGTTGGTTTGACAGGATCTGTCCTTCATAAACCCATGTTGATTCCTTTTAATGACCTTATTGACTTCAAGGAACTTCTGAATACTATCTCTTAGAATACCTTCCAATACTTTCCCCACTATAGATGTAAGACTAACTGGTCTATAATTACCTGGTTCAGCTTTACTTCCCTTTTTGAATATAGGCACTACTTCCGCTATACGCCAGTCTTTGGGAACCATACCTGATATTACTGAATCCTTAAAGATTAAAAATAGCGGTTTTGCAAGTTCAGAATGAAGCTCCATTAGAACCCTTTGGTGAATACCATCGGGACCTGGTGACTTATTAATCTTTAAATGTTTTAATCGGTCACAGACTACTTCCTCGCTTAAATAAGTACCTATCAGTGGGATATTCTCATTATTGAGATTATATGTTAGTCCCTGAATTGGGTCCTCTTTAGTAAATACTGTTGAAAAAACTCATTTAGTGTGTCCGCTATGTCATCATTTTTGCTTAAGACTCCCAACTTGTCTTTTAAAGGGCCTATACTCTCCTTCTTTAATCTCTTGCTATTAATGTATTTAAAGTATTTTTTGGGATTCGCTTTGCTTTCCTTTGCTACTAGTTTTTCAGTTTCTACTTTAGCCACTCTTATTTCCTTTTTGCATATTTTGTTACATTCCTTATAGTGCTGAAATGACTCTGCTTCCCCGTCAGATTTGTATTTTTTAAATGCTCGCCTTTTCTTGCCCATAAGTTCCTTAATCTTTTTGTTAAGCCACATCGGTTTATGATTTTTATTCCTTTTTTTGCTGCTCGTAGGAATAAATTTGAGTGTATTTTTAGCTAGCAGGGATTTTAGTACCTCCCATTTCTCTGTAGTATTTTTTTCCTAAAAACAAACCTTCCCATTCAATATCCCTGAAAAATACCCTCATCTTTTCAAAATTTGCTTTGCTAAAGTTTAGAGTCCTAGTTGAGCCAGTATAGGGCTGTTTATGGAAACTGATATTGAATGTGACCATATTGTGGTCGCTGTTTCCTATGGGTTCCCCTACTATAACACCTGATACCAAATCCCCATTGTTTGTTAATACCAGGTCTAAGATTGCATTGTACCTAGTTGGTTCCTCAATTAGTTGAACTAAGTAGTTATCATTAAGTTTGTTTAAAAACATATTGCCCCTAGCAGTATCACATGAATCGTTTTTCCAGTTTATCTCTGGATAGTTAAAATCTCCCATCACTACTATGTCTCCTACTCCTGCTGCTCTTTCAATTTGCTTTAGTAACAATTCATCATCAGATGCGTTGATACCAGGCGGCCTATAGCATACACCCAATACTAACTTTTTTATTCCTTTTTCCCCGCATGCAATTTCTACCCATAATGTCTCGACAGTGTCTACAGTCCCCTCCTGAATATCTTCCCGTATATCAGGTTTTAAAAACGGCTTTACGTAAAGACACACCCCTCCACCCGTTTTATTTAGTCTGTCTCTCCTAAACAGTGTATAGCCCTCTAGATTGACTGTCCAATCATGAGATTCGTCCCACCAAGTTTCAGTAATGCCTATAATATCATACTGTTTGCTTGCTGCAAGTATTTCTAGTTCACCCTTTTTACCAGGGTGAACTAGAAACGATGCTCTTTGTACCCGTATGCGCGTGTGCATTGCGGCGATTACACATGCGCAGTTTTTTTACCTGATCGCAGCGCTGTGAAAATCAGCAGCGAGTGTTCAACTCGGAATGATCCCCTTTATGCATATGCTGCTACAATACCCTTCCCTGATGCACATCTGTACGTCTGAATATACAAGAACTGATAAGCCCACTTTCAGTGTCTACTGACACTACAGTCATGCCTTTAATCTACTTCTGATTTTATTGATTTTTCATTCTACAAACCACTTTTTTTTAACCTTATATGTTTCAAAGTACAGGGAAGAGGAGCACACACTACATACAGCACAGTACAGGGAGGAGGAGCACACACTACATACAGCACAGTACAGGGAGGGAGCACACACTACATACAGCACAGTACAGGGAGGGAGCACACACTACATACAGCACAGTACAGGGAGGGAGCACACACTACATACAGCACAGTACAGGGAGGGAGCACACACTACATACAGCACAGTACAGGGAGGAGGAGCACACACTACATACAGCACAGTACAGGGAGGAGGAGCACACACTACATACAGCACAGTACAGGGAGGAGGAGCACACACTACATACAGCACAGTACAGGGAGGAGGAGCACACACTACATACAGCACAGTACAGGGAGGGAGCACACACTACATACATCACAGTACAGGGAGGGAGCACACACTACATACAGCACAGTACAGGGAAGAGGAGCACACACTACATACAGCACAGTACAGGGAGGAGGAGCACACACTACATACAGCACAGTACAGGGAAGAGGAGCACACACTACATACAGCACAGTACAGGGAGGAGGAGCACACACTACATACAGCACAGTACAGGGAGGGAGCACACAATACATACAGCACAGTACAGGGAGGGAGCACACACTACATACAGCACAGTACAGGGAGGGAGCACACACTACATACAGCACAGTACAGGGAGGGAGCACACACTACATATAGCACAGTACAGGGAGGGAGCACACACTACATACAGCACAGTACAGGGAGGGAGCACACACTACATATAGCACAGTACAGGGAGGGAGCACACACTACATACAGCACAGGGAGGGAGCACATACTACATACAGCACAGTACAGGGAGGGAGCACACACTACATACAGCACAGTACAGGGAGGGAGCACACACTACATACAGCACAGCACAGGGAGGGAGCACATACTATATACAGCACAGTACAGGGAGGGAGCACACACTACATACAGCACAGTACAGGGAGGGAGCACACACTACATACAGCACAGCACAGGGAGGGAGCACATACTACATACAGCACAGCACAGGGAGGGAGCACACATACTACATACAGCACAGTACAGGGAGGGAGCACACACAAGTAGTGAAACACAGACACAGGGACCAGCGCAGCAGAATCTGTCACAGTGGCCAATTCACCCCTGATTACATACATAGCCACTATATTACATACATAGCCACCACATTATTACATGAGTAGCACCACATTATACAAATAGCACTGCATTACACATATAGCATCACATTACATGTATTATTATTATTATTATTATTATTATCCTTTATTTATATGGCGCCACAAGGGTTCCGCAGCGCCCAATTACAGAGTACAAATGCACATAAAAAATAGGAAAACAGTGACTTACAGTTGAAGACAATATAGGACAAGTACAGGGTAACTAAGCATAACTACACCAGTAAACATAGAGATAAGTTCCAGGTGGTCAAAAAACTGTGGGATCTGGGCAGTTGAGGATTATTAAAGTAAGAAAAGTATAAGCACATGAGGGAAGAGGGCCCTGCTCGTGAGAGCTTACATTCTAAGGGGATGGGTAGACAGACAGGGATGACACAGATGGGGTACATAGAGAGCGTGGAACAGAGGGTTATGTTGAGATTTGGCTAGGTTTGGTAAAGAAATGGGTCTTAAGAGCCCGTTTGAAGTTTTGTAGAGAGGTGGAGAGTCTGAGGGGGAGAGGTAAAGAATTCCAGAGAATGGGAGCAGCACGTGAAAAATCTTGGAGATAGGAGTGGGAGGAAGTAATCAGAAGACAGGAGAGTCGGCGTGCATTAGCAGAGCGAAGAGGACGGGTGGGAGTGTAAAGGGAGATAAGGTCAGAGATATAGATGTATAGCACTACACGTATAGCACTGCATTACACAAATAGCACCACATAACACAAATAGCACAACATTACAGGTATAGCACCGCACTACACGTATAGCACCGCATTATATGACTAGCACCACATTACATATATAGCCACCACATTACATAAGTAGCCACCGCATTATGGGGGTCATTCCGAGTTGTTCGCTCGTTGCCGATTTTCGCTATATTGCGATTAGTTGCTTACTGCGCATGCGCAAGGTTCGCAGAGCGCATGCGCTTAGTTATTTTACACAAAAGTTAGGTATTTTACTTACGGCATAACAAGGCTTTTTCATCGTTCTGGTGATCGTACTGTGATTGACAGGAAGTGGGTGTTTCTGGGCGGAAACTTGCCGTTTTCTGGGCGTGTGCGAAAAAACGCTGGCGTTCCTGGGAAAAACGCGGGAGAGTCTGAAGAAACGGGGGAGTGTCTGGGCGAAAGCTGGGTGTGTTTGTGACGTCAAACCAGGAACTAAACTGACTGAACTGATCGCAATGGCTGAGTAAGTCTGGAGCTACTCAGAAACTGCTAAGAAATTTCTATTCGCAATTCTGCTAATCTTTCGTTCGCAATTCTGCTAAGCTAAGATACACTCCCAGAGGGTGGCGGCTTAGCGTGTGCAATGCTGCTAAAAGCAGCTAGCGAGCGAACAGCTCGGAATGAGGGCCTATATACGTAGACACCGAATAAATAGGCCCAGCATCATGGACAGACATTGGGCAGCTATAGGGCCGAAGGACGTTGCATTAGAGATTGTCTCAGGGCTGGCTGTGAGTGCAGCCTGATCATCTGGCATCCTGAGAACAAAGTACATCCTGCTTGTCACACGCCAGAGGCGGCGTTCGCCGCGCTTACCCCTGCGTGCTTGCTGGTCTGTGTTGCGGCCTCCGCCTTCGGTGGTCCACGGGCTCCGGCGCCTGGCTGGCACGGCTCCCGGTGGTTCCCCGGGGCAGGGGCGCCGCCATGACACCCGGCATCACGTGGGCGGGGAGCAGGTGACATCATCAGACTGTTCTGCCAATCCAGCGGAGGCGGGAGATTCAAAGTCAGACGCCGGGCAGAGCCTCGGCGCCTGAGTATTGTCTCTTTTCTGAAGTGGATGCCAGAGCTCCCGTACACAGTGTGTTTCCCAGCAGACATACTCCAGTGCATCTAGCATTCAGGGTGCCTTCCGGCAGCACAGTCTCCAGTGGTCCGAGCAACTAGTGTGTTCCTCTGCAGTGCAGTTGCCAGCGCTCCCTGGATTCAGCAAGGCCTGCGGGCCGAACCAACTTTAGTGCTTCCAGCGTTCAGTGTCATTTACCATCGCTCACAAGTTCTTCATTCATCAGTGTCCTTAAACACCGCTCACCAATTCTTCAGTGTCATTTACCATCGCTCACAAGTTCTTCATTCATCAGTGTCCTTAAACACTGCTCACCAATTCTTCAGTGTCATTTACCATCGCTCACAAGTTCTTCATTCATCAGTGTCCTTAAACACCGCTCACCAGTTCTTCAGTGTCATTTACCATCGCTCACAAGTTCTTCATTCATCAGTGTCCTTAAACACCGCTCACCAATTCTTCAGTGTCATTTACCATCGCTCACAAGTTCTTCATTCATCAGTGTCCTTAAACACCGCTCACCAATTCTTCAGTGTCATTCACCATCGCTCACAAGTTCTTCATTCATCAGTGTCTTTAAACATCGCTCACAAATTCTTCAGTGTCATTTACCATCGCTCACAAGTTCTTCATTCATCAGTGTCTTTAAAACATCGTTCACAAATTCTTCAGTGTCATTTACCATCGCTCACAAGTTCGTCATTCATCAGTGCCTTTAAACATCGCTCACAAATTCTTCAGTGTCTTTCATCATTGCTCATGAATTCTCCAGTAACTTTTTGACATTACCCACAAGTTCACTTTCTTTCATGTGCCGCTGTATTGCTCCCTTCCCTTAATAAAGTTCCTCAGCATTCTTTTAACAAACCTAACCATCAGAGTCTTGTATGAGGAAATCCTATATCTGACCATCCCTGCTCCGACCCACCTGTGGTTCCTTTTCCCGACCATCGGAAGAACCCCCGAGTCCACAACATCCCCAACCCAGGTCAGTGACAGTATACTCAGGCCACATGGACCCGGGGGATCAGAACCCAGAGGCAAGTGCCATCCAGGATCCGGTTTCCCGAGTTCAAAGTCAGGAGACGGCACAAAGCCAAGTGATGCAGTATCTCCAGGAGTTATCTGGTCGGCTGGATCAAATTCAGGCTTCTCTGGCTTCAGTGGTCCCGGTCCAGCTCCAGTACCCACCCCTGTGGTTGTCCCTAGTAATGTTCAATCCCTGTCTGGAACCAGGTCACGCCTTCAGCTTCCCACTACTTCTCGCTATAATGGGAATCCAAAGAATTGCCGTGGTTTTCTCAACCAATGCGAGGTACATTTTGAACTTCTCTCACACAACTTCCCCACAGATCGGTCCAAGGTGGCGTACATTATTTCCTTGCTTGAAGGTTCAGCGTTGGATTGGGTGTCTCCGTTATGGGAGCGTTCTGACCCGTTGGTTTCCAGTTACACCAACTTTATCACGTCATTCCGAAGGATCTTCGATGAGCCCGGCAGAACGACCGCTGCTTCTTCGGATTTGCTCCGAGTCCGACAAGGCTCCCGTTCAGTGGGACAGTATGTGATTCATTTCCAAACCATAGCCTCGGAACTGCGCTGGAATAATGATGCTCTCCGGGCCGCTTTCTGGAATGGGCTCACTGACCGTCTAAAGGACGAACTGATCCCTAGGGACTTGCCAGATTCCTTAGAAGAGTTGATCTCACTCTGTGTAAAGGTGGATCTTCGTATGCAGGAACGAGGTGGTGAACGTAGTCGGACAGAACGATCCAGATTCCGGTCTCTCCCGACTAAGCAAATGATCACCCCAAGTCCAGACGAACCTATGCAAATTAATCGATCTTGGCTGTCCCCGGAAGAACGACAGCGCCGTTGTGAGGGTAGACTCTGCCTCTACTGTGGAGCTGCAGATCACTTTCTCAAGTTTTGTAAGTCCTGTCCGGGAAACGAGCAGTCCTAGCTTGTTCCGGAGGAGTCGAGTTAGGGGTTACATCTAAACCTTCTCCGACAGTGGACTGTTTACTCTCGGTGTCTCTGTTTTCTGGGTCTATATCCAAACCTGTTAAGGCCCTGCTGGACTCCGGGGCTGCAGGGAATTTTGTTTCTCTTTCTTGCGTTCAAAAACTGGGTTTACAGTTACAATCCGTTGAACAACCTATTACGCTGACTGCCATCAATGGTACCCAAATTTCTAATGGTCTTATTTCAAGTCGCACAGTGCCAATCAAACTGCAGGTTGGAGTTCTACATCAAGAACATCTGGAGTTCCTAGTGATTCGGGAGATGCCTCACGATCTGGTTCTTGGTCTTCCTTGGCTTAAAGTACACAACCCTCACGTCGACTGGAAGTCGTCACAAATAGTATTTTGGAGTTCATTCTGTCATTCTAATTGTCTCACTCCTGTCTATCCGCTCCGTGTATCTTCCAAGTCGGATGAGAAGCTCATTCCGGAGGCCTATCGGGAGTTCGCAGACGTGTTTTCGGAACAGGCGGCCGATCAGTTACCACCCCATAGACCCTGGGACTGTCCCATTGAGCTCATCCCAGGGAAGATGCCACCCCGAGGGCGCATTTATCCTTTGTCATTGCCCGAGACCCAAGCCATGTCGGACTATATCAAGTCTAATCTGCAGAAAGGATTCATTAGCCCCTCTAGTTCCCCGGCGGGAGCAGGCTTCTTCTTTGTGAAGAAGAAGGACGGAGGGTTGAGGCCATGCATTGACTACCGTGGCTTAAATGAGATCACCATTAAGAACAAATATCCTTTGCCGCTCATCATGGAACTATTTGATAGGGTTCGTGGAGCCCATGTCTTCACGAAGCTCGACTTAAGGGGAGCTTATAATTTGATTCGTATTCGACAGGGGGACGAATGGAAGACGGCCTTCAATACCAGGGACGGGCATTACGAATATCTGGTAATGCCGTTTGGGCTCAGTAATGCCCCTGCCGTCTTGCAAGGTTTTGTGAATGAAATCTTCAGAGATATGTTATACCTAAGTGTAGTGGTATACTTGGATGACATTCTGATATTTTCTGAGAATCTCACGGAGCATAGAATTCAGGTCAAGGAGGTACTTCTTCGTCTACGAAGGAATCATCTCTATGGTAAGATCTCCAAATGTACCTTTGAGGTTCCTTCAATTGCATTTCTTTGTTACGTCATCTCAGGTACGGAGCTTCGCATGGATCCGGAAAAACTCACTGCTATTCGGGACTGGACTCAGCCTCTTTCTTTGAAAGCGGTACAAAGATTTCTGGGTTTTGCGAATTACTACCGGAAATTCATAAAGGGGTTCTCTACCATTGTGGCACCTATTACTGCTCTAACCAAAAAGGGGTCTGACCCAAGTCACTGGTATTCTGAAGCTGTAGCAGCGTTCGCCCAGTTGAAAGCAGCCTTTATGTCCGCTCCGGTACTCCAGCAACCGAATTTTTCAAAACCATTCTTCTTGGAGGTCGGTGCTTCCTCGGTTGGCATCGGTGCCGTGCTCTCACAGTACTCCTCTGACGGGAAGTTACATCCATGTGGTTTCCATTCTCGCAAGTTCTCTCCTGCTGAACGAAACTACACCATCGGAGATCAGGAATTCTTGGCAATAAAATCTGCCCTGGAAGAATGGAGATATCTATTGGAAGGTGCTAAACACCTAATTACGATTTATACCGATCACAAGAACTTGCTGTATCTCAAGACAGCCCAGTGCTTGAATCCCCGTCAAGCTAGATGGGTGCTCTTCTTCACTCGATTCTCATTTGTCATTAAGTAGCGGTCCGGGACGCTTAACACCAAAGCTGATGCTTTATCTCGTTCCTTGACGGCTTCAGATGAGGAGAACTCCGTTGGAAAGGCTTTGATTCTCAGTGCAGTTTCTATTTCGGCAGCTCCCACCGCTCTGGGTCCTCCTCCTGGGAGAATGTCTGTGCCAGCTAAATTCCGACCAAGGTTGTTGCAGTGGGCTCATATTTCCAAGTTTTCCAGTCATCCTGGAGTTCAAAAGATGTGGGAGTTTCTACGAAGATCTTACTGGTGGGACACTATGAAGAAGGATATTCAAGGTTATGTCAACTCATGTCCTCAGTGTGCTCAGCACAAAATTCTTCATCTGCCTCCTGCGGGGTTGTTGCATCCACTGTCCATTCCTAAGAGGCCTTGGACCCATATCTCTATAGACTTTGTCACTGAATTGCCCCTCTGCAAGGGTCACAATACCGTCTGGGTAATTATTGACCGTTTCTCTACGATGGCACATTTTGTACCTTTGACTGGGTTACCATCAGCTCCCAAGTTGGCTTTGTTATTTATCCGGGAACATTTCCGCCTGCACGGGTTACCACAGGAAATCGTCTCTGATCGGGGGGTACAGTTCACTGCAAGATTCTGGAGAGCCCTCTGTACGGCCTTACAAATAAAACTCAAGTTTTCATCCGCTTACCATCCACAAACCAATGGGCAAACTGAACGCGTCAATCAAGATTTAGAGACTTTTCTCCGTGTTTATCTCTCTCCCTCGCAAGAACTGTTGGAACTGTTGGTGGAACTGTTGCCATGGGCAGAGTTTGCACATAATCATCTGTACCACTCTTCGACTGGTGAGTCCCCATTTTTCATTAATTATGGATTTCATCCCCAAGTTCCAGAATTACCCATTTGTCCTCCGGAGGATGTTCCTGCTGCAGCCTCTACTCTCCGGCACTTCGGTCAAATTTGTCGAGTCGAGTCCATGCTAACCTCAAGAGAGTCTCCGGCCGCTATAAGTTCTTTGCGGAGAGGAAGCGACGAGCAGCTCCCCAATATAAGGTTGGTGACAGGGTATGGCTCTCTACCCGCAATCTTCGGTTAAGGGTGCCCACTATGAAGTTCGCTCCAAGGTTTATTGGTCCTTACCCCGTGTTACAAGTCCTGAACCCGGTTGTCTGCAAATTGGGATTGCCTTCCCACCTCCGGATACCAAATTCCTTCCATGTCTCTCTCCTTCGCCCCCTTATTTTAAACCGGTTCCATTCAAAGTCCCCGAGGCCAACCTCTGCAGAGACTGAAGCTGGAACGGACTTTGAAATCAAAGCTATTCTTGACTCTCGTTATCTTCACAAGAATTCTATTTGGTGGAGTGGAAAGGTTTTGGTCCAGAGGAGAGGAGCTGGGTCAAGGCTACTGAAGTTATGGCTCACCGACTGGTGCGTATCTTCCATTCCAGACATCCAACAAAACCTGGAAAGTGTCCGGGGGCCACTCCTGGAGGAGGGGGTACTGTCACACGCCAGAGGCGGCGTTCGCCGCGCTTACCCCTGCGTGCTTGCTGGTCTGTGTTGCGGCCTCCGCCTTTGGTGGTCCACGGGCTCCGGCGTCTGGCTGGCGCGGCTCCCGGCGGTTCCCCGGGGCAGGGGCGCCGCCATGACACCCGGCATCATGTGGGCGGGGAGCAGGTGACATCATCAGACTGTTCCGCCAATCCAGCGGAGGCGGGAGATTCAAAGTCAGACGCCGGGCAGAGCCTCGGCGCCTGAGTATCGTCTCTTTTCTGAAGTGGATGCCAGAGCTCCCGTACACAGTGTGTTTCCCAGCAGCTATGCTCCAGTGCATCTAGCATTCAGGGTGCCTTCCGGCAGCACAGTCTCCAGTGATCCGAGCAACTAGTGTGTTCCTCTGCAGTGCAGTTGCCAGCGCTCCCTGGATTCAGCAAGGCCTGCGGGCCGAACCAACTTTAGTGCTTCCAGCGTTCAGTGTCATTTACCATCGCTCACAAGTTCTTCATTCATCAGTGTCCTTAAACACCGCTCACCAATTCTTCAGCGTCATTAACCATCGCTCACAAGTTCTTCATTCATCAGTGTCCTTAAACACTGCTCACCAATTCTTCAGTGTCATTTACCATCGCTCACAAGTTCTTCATTCATCAGTGTCCTTAAACACCGCTCACCAATTCTTCAGTGTCATTTACCATCGCTCACAAGTTCTTCATTCATCAGTGTCCTTAAACACCGCTCACCAATTCTTCAGTGTCATTCACCATCGCTCACAAGTTCTTCATTCATCAGTGTCTTTAAACATCGCTCACAAATTCTTCAGTGTCATTTACCATCGCTCACAAGTTCTTCATTCATCAGTGTCTTTAAAACATCGTTCACAAATTCTTCAGTGTCATTTACCATCGCTCACAAGTTCTTCATTCATCAGTGTCTTTAAACATCGCTCACAAATTCTTCAGTGTCTTTCATCATTGCTCATGAATTCTCCAGTAACTTTTTGACATTACCCACAAGTTCACTTTCTTTCATGTGCTGCTGTATAGCTCCCTTCCCTTAATAAAGTTCCTCAGCATTCTTTTACCAAACCTAACTATCAGAGTCTTGTATGAGGAAATCCTATATCCGACCATCCCTGCTCCGACCCACCTGTGGTTCCTTTTCCCGACCGTCGGAAGAACCCCCGAGTCCACAACATCCCCAACCCAGGTCAGTGACACTACTCCTGTCCAGTCCCCAAACCATACACTGTGACCGGGTACGCCCTAACCTTTACACTAACATGATAATGCAAATAATGTAATTAAAAATAACCTCTCTGCCAGGTCCCCTTCAGTGCTCAGTCGCTGCTCTGGCCAGTTCAGTGAGAGTGCGGGAGCTGGGGTGGCAGCGGGTGTAGTGAACCCGGCTCCGATCATCGCTATGCTGCTGCTCCTGGGCCGGGCTCATTGATGAGACCTTTGGCCGGGGCCAGGGAGAGGATGCTGCTGGGCTGGTTAACTTTCCCAAGGTTCCCCCATTGGTACAACAGCATGACCACTTTTCATGGGTAGCGACACCTGGAAGTGCCCGCTAGCCTAACTTCCGGATTACATTCCAATGAACCAGAGGCGTAGCGTGGAGACATGACACCCGGAGCAGGGCCAAGTCACGGCGCCCCCACCCTCCACAACACATATACATACATACATACATACATAGATTCACACACATTTAGGCACAGACATACATAAACACACACATATACACAGATATATACACACACAAATATACACAGATATAAACAGACATACATAAACACACACATACACAGATATATACACACACACAAACACACAAATATACACAGATATACAGACATACATAAACACACACACACATATGCACAGATATATACACACACACAAACACAAATATACACACACCTATACCGTATACAAAGATATATACATATAAACACACACATACACACACATATGCACACAGACATACTGTATACACACACTTACAAACACATTTACACACACAAACACAGACATATACACATAAACACACAGTATACACAGACATAAACACATAAACACACAGTATACACACATTAATTCTCACCAAGAGGGCAGCAGCAGAGCCCTTTGGCTGATGGTGAGATAGACTTATCTGACTCCTCCTATGTTGTTTCTTCCTCTGGCAACTCTGCTGGCAGCGAGCGTTCTGGCTCCCCAAAACAGCTGGGTGGAACCAAGCATCCACGCTGAGTCAAAACTCTGCCTGAGATGCCAGGTTTTGCTGACATGGTCCACTGTGCCAACACAGCGGTTACCAGGGATTTACAGAAAAGTGTGAAGGGTAGGATCAGGAAAGGCAAATTTGTGGATATCTTTACCATCACAGTGGAGATGAACCAGGGGTATGCTAAGGCTAAGAAGGCGGGGGCCTCCAGCGAGAATTCCTTTCATAACTACCATCACTGGTTGCATGGTTTCTTGATTTTTTCAGCCTGCTACGTGGACAGCAGGCCGGGAGAATACAAGAATGTTGTTAAGTATTTGGTTTTGGTGAAGGAAACCCTCAAGTATAAGGGTTGCGTGTGGAGGGAATACGACACCAAGTTCCGGGAGAAACACAATGGGACCAAGATGTTGCCTTTGGGTTACAAGGATGTGGAGGTGTGGTTGAGGTCACCAACCAGACTAGACAGCAGGCAGAGGTCCCTGGCAATAAGGTTTTCACTGGTGGCAGGAGGGGTACGGACCCTTCGGCCAAAGGTAAATGTTTTGCATTTAATGATTCCAAGTGCGACAGGGGGGCAAAATGCTGTTTTCGTCATTCCTGTAGAATTTGGGTGTGGGGGCACCCTGACAAGGACTGTAAGTCCAATCCCAGCGGCCGCCGCGCTGACCAGGAGGATCCCGCCAATAGCACTAAGTAAAGCCCCTTGCCCCATAGTCATGTCGGTACTGTCAAATTGGCTGGCGTGTTACCCGCATCTGGAGAATGCTAGGGTTCTTTTTGACGGTTTTTGTTACGGTTTCAAGTTGCCCATTCCCGACTCAGTTTTAGTGTCCCACAGGAATTTGCAGTCTGCTCTGGATTTGCTGCAAGTGGTGAGGTGGAAGGTGGACGCGGAGGTGGAATTGGGCCGGATGTGCCGCCCTTTTCCTTTTTTACCTTTGCCCGACTTGTGCATCTCCCCTTTGGGGCTGGTGCCCAAGAAAGTTCCGGTCAAGTTACGTCTGATCCAGCATTTGTCTTACCCACGCAGTGGATCCGTTAATGACGCAATTCTGGATGATTACTGCAGGGTGTGTTATCAACTCTTGAGCTGGTTTGGGATTTGGTGAGTGCTCCTTGCTGGTGAAGCTTGACATTGAATCGTCTTTCCGGCTCCTCCCCCTACACCCTGGTTCCTTTCAGTTTATGGGTTTCCAGTTAGACGGGGCCTATTGCATTGATAAGTGCCTACCCATGGGGTGTTCTGTTTCTTGTGCCTATTTTGAGAAATTCAGTAGTTTTTTACACTGGTGCATCCAGGAGAGCACGGGCCACGCCGGCATTGCTCATTATTTAGACCATTTTCTATGTATAGGCCACAGAGATAGTGAGGTTTGCCGGAGGATTTTGATGGCTGCATCCAATTTGTTTAGATGTTTGGGAGTCCTCGTTGCGGGGGACAGGACGTGTTGCTTTTCCTATCTTGGTATTGAAATTGGCATGGCTGTGGGTTGATGTCGTATTGCTGAGGACAAGATCAGTAAACTGTTGATTTTAATTGGAGATTGTTTGGGCATGACCAGAGTCAGGCTTCGTCAGGTCCAGTCCTTTTTGGGTTCCTTCAATTTTGCCTGTAGGGTCATACCAATGGGCAGGGTTTTTTGTTGTAAATCGGAGAGGGTCACAGCTGGAGTGACCAAGCCGCACCACACCATTTGCCTGTCACGGGAGTTTAAGGATGACCTGAGAACTTGGGTGTAATTTTTAGAACACTTTAATGGGGAGTTGTTATGGTCCCTTCCCCCGGTATCCAGCCCCTACCTGCAGCTCTTTACTGATGCTGCAGGTTCCTCGGGCTTTGGTGCTTTCTTTCAGGTTGAGTGGTCTGTTGCTCCTTGGCCATAGTCTTGGGTAGGGAGGGGTTTCACCACAAATCTGCTTTTGCTCTAATTGTTTTCCAATCATTGTGGTGGTCGAATTGTGGTCACCTCAATTGGCTAATCAGACGATAATTTTTTGGTGTGAAAATTTGGGGGTGGTTGCTACAGTGAATAATCAACGGTCCTCCTCCCCCCAGGCTTTACGTTTGCTGTGCCACCTGGTCCTGACATGTTTGTGATTTAATATCAGCTTCACAGCCAGGCACGTTCCCGGTGTTGACAACGGTATAGCGGATGCTTTATCGCGTTTCAATTTCCGGAGGTTTTGGGAGTAAGCCTGGGAGCCTCAGCTCTTGGTCTAACTTGTCCACATTCTTTTTGGCAGATTGTGGAATGGGCCTGAGGGAGTTGGCAGTGCAATCTTTGGCATCTTTGACCTCGCGGGCCTACTCCACAACCTGGCAGGATTGGGAAGCTTACCATGCTAATCACTTGGTGGCTGGTAAGTCTGTAGAGGATTGCTTCCTTGGCTACGTGTGGGGCTATTACTCGCAGGGCAGTTCCAGGGCGTCTATGTCCAAGTCCATCACTGGGATCTCTTTTCACACTAGGTTTCTGGGGAAGGTCGACCCCATAAAGTCATTTATACTTGATAAAGCATTGAAAGGGTGGGCCAGGGCAATCCCCGTAATTGCCGACGCGTGCAGGCCTGTTAACCTGCGGTTGTTGCTGGAGTTGTTGGTTGTGTTGGCTGCCGTGGCTGGGAGCGAGTTTGAGGCATCTTTTTTTTGGGTGGCATTTTCCATTCCATTCTTTGGCGCTTTCAGGATTAGCGAGCTGGTGGCTGTTAACAAACATTCGCCTGACACCGAGCTTCTTTTTAAGAATGTGGTCTGCCAAGACCGGCTGGTCATGTGTAAAATTGCCCGGTCTAAGATGGATCAGTTGGGTCGGGGCAGTCGCTGAAGGCGTATGCCGAGGCTGCCTTGTGCCCCATTTGCTTGGCTGTGCTTTATTTGCCCTCCAGGCCTGTAGACGGTAGTAAATTTTTGTTGCACTCAGACGCGATGCCTCTTACTCGTTTCCAATTCACTGCTATCTTTAAATGTTTTTTACATGCATTTATAGCTCAATGTGGCAGACTAAAGGACACACTCCTTTCAGATAGGGGCGGCTACGAAGTCCACTGCTTATAAGTCTTATGTTCGTATGGATACGTTATAATGTTGCGCCCATTAGCGTTGACCCAAAAATTTAGTTTGCCCGTCAGTTTTGGAACAACTAGCATTCCAGATCTGGGGGTGTGAAGGAATTTTTGTAAAAATTTCCTCCGTTAGTACTGGCTAATTACAGTTGGCTGTCCTACAAATCCACTGGAGGTTTTTTTTTAAAGTTTTCACCTTCACGTGGGTCTGTTTTCTGCAGTTGTGTTATAGAGTTGTGTATACTTTTCTTTCTTACATAATGCTAATGATTAGGTTATTTCTTTTTCAGCTCCTAATTTTTCATCTTCCCAGGTTTGGTTAGTTGGCCACTCCTACATTTTTTGGGCGGAGCGTCACCCTTTAGCTGCATGAGCCTCTGAGTTGTTGGGCGTTCACAGGGTTAGGTGGATTGGAGTGAGGGGTCTACGTTGGTCTTGCTTATTGTCATTGTTTTTTGGTAGAGAGTGGTGCTGGGGTCGTCCAGACGTTGTTATCATTTACCCAGGGGGTAATGACATAGGCCAGAGGAAAGGTATTGATCTGACTCCTCAGGTGAAGGAGGATTTGTGTTGCTTACACGCTCGGTGGCCTGAGGTTTGACATAGTTCCCAGAATGCATTGGAGGGATTCCATCTGCCCGCTTGCCATTGTCAAGGTACAGAAGAAGGTTAATTTTGCAGTTTCGAATTTTTTTAGGGCTAGCAGTGGTTTTGCTAAGCGGCACCCGTTGCTGTTGACGGAGAATCCTTTGTATTTTTGGCAAAACGGGGTCCATTTGTCTGAGGCAGGTTTGGAGGTTTTTCTTAGGACTATTTTTGCAGTTTGGGCTCGTTCTAGTATGTCGTTTTTCTTGGTGCTGGATGGTGGGCTGCGGTTCTGTAGGCCATTTGTCAATGGGGTTTAGAACGTGACGGGAAGGTGCTTTTGACCAGCGGCCGCATGGAGCATGAGTGGTCTTTGAGGGGCACCTACCCTTTCCAAGGACGGCTAGTGAGTTCTGCCCATCCGGGGGGACGATGGGCATTTTCTATAGGAAATGGTCACGCTATGCCATAGTGAGGGGTGTGTTACCTTTTTAATGCAGATTATGCTTTTGGCCGGATGAGACATTTTAGTCGCCTCATATTATAGAAGTTGGGGCGTGTCAGTCGCCACCATTTCAAGTTGGGGCGTTTAAGTCACCGCCATTATTATTATAACATCAATTGGCTAGAGTTGGTCATCAAGCGTTTGTCCTTGCCATCCCTTACCAGAAGGGTCATTCCACACTTAATACTTAATGACCTTTTTAGACTTATGCAGTGGTTGTCCGTGTCTTATTTTGTTCATGTCTTTATTTGAGAGATAAGCTAGCTTAATTGGTTATGCAAAGGTTAATCACAATAAATCAATAGACGCCTTAGAGTAAATGAGGGCTGTATAAGCACAAAATTATATAAGGAGTAGAGATGTGCACCGGAAATTTTTCGGGTTTTGTGTTTTGGTTTTGTGTTCGGTTCCGTGGCCGTGTTTTGGGTTCGAACGCGTTTTGGCAAAACCTCACCGAATTTTTTTTGTCGGATTCGGGTGTGTTTTGGATTCGGGTGTTTTTTTCAAAAAACCCTAAAAAACAGCTTAAATCATAGAATTTGGGGGTCATTTTGATCCCAAAGTATTATTAACCTCAATAACCATAATTTCCACTCATTTTCAGTCTATTCTGAACACCTCACACCTCACAATATTATTTTTAGTCCTAAAATTTGCACCGAGGTCGCTGGATGACTAAGCTCAGCGACCCAAGTGGCCGACACAAACACCTGGCCCATCTAGGAGTGGCACTGCAGTGTCACGCAGGATGGCCCTTCCAAAAAACACTCCCCAAACAGCACATGACGCAAAGAAAAAAAGAGGCGCAATGAGGTAGCTGTGTGACTAAGCTCAGCGACCCAAGTGGCCGACACAAACACCTGGCCCATCTAGGAGTGGCACTGCAGTGTCACGCAGGATGGCCCTTCCAAAAAACACTCCCCAAACAGCACATGACGCAAAGAAAAAAAGAGGCGCAATGAGGTAGCTGTGTGAGTAAGCTAAGCGACCCTAGTGGCCGACACAAACACCTGGCCCATCTAGGAGTGGCACTGCAGTGTCAGGCCGGATGGCCCTTCCAAAAAATACTCCCCAAACAGCACATGACGCAAAGAAGAAAAAAAAGAGGCGCAATGAGGTAGCTGTGTGACTAAGATAAGTGACCCTAGTGGCCGACACAAACACCTGGCCCATCTAGGAGTGGCACTGCAGTGTCACGCAGGATGGCCCTTCCAAAAAATACTCCCCAAACAGCACATGACGCAAAGAAGAAAAAAAAGAGGCGCAATGAGGTAGCTGTGTGACTAAGATAAGCGACCCTAGTGGCCGACACAAACACCTGGCCCATCTAGGAGTGGCACTGCAGTGTCACGCAGGATGGCCCTTCCAAAAAACACTCCCCAAACAGCACATGACGCAAAGAAAAATGAAAGAAAAAAGAGGTGCAAGATGGAATTGTCCTTGGGCCCTCCCTCCCACCCTTATGTTGTATAAACAGGACATGCACACTTTAACCAACCCATCATTTCAGTGACAGGGTCTGCCACACGACTGTGACTGAAATGACAGGTTGGTTTGGACCCCCACCAAAAAAGAAGCAATTAATCTCTCCTTGCACAAACTGGCTCTACAGAGGCAAGATGTCCACCTCATCATCATCCTCCGATTCATCACCGTGTACATCCCCCTCCTCACAGATTATCAATTCGTCCCCACTGGAATCCAGCATCACAGCTCCCTGTGTACTTTGTGGAGGCAATTGCTGCTGGTGAATGTCTCCATGGAGGAATTGATTATAATTCATTTTAATGAACATAATCTTCTCCACATTTTCTGGAAGTAACCTCGTACGCCGATTGCTGACAAGGTGAGCGGCGGCACTAAACTCTCTTTCGGAGTACACACTTGTGGGAGGGCAACTTAGGTAGAATAAAGCCAGTTTGTGCAAGGGCCTCCAAATTGCCTCTTTTTCCTGCCAGTATACGTACGGACTGTCTGACGTGCCTACTTGGATGCGGTCACTCATATAATCCTCCACCATTCTTTCAATGGTGAGAGAATCATATGCAGTGACAGTAGACGACATGTCCGTAATCGTTGGCAGGTCCTTCAGTCCGGACCAGATGTCAGCATCAGCAGTCGCTCCAGACTGCCCTGCATCACCGCCAGCGGGTGGGCTCGGAATTCTGAGCCTTTTCCTCGCACCCCCAGTTGCGGGAGAATGTGAAGGAGGAGATGTTGACAGGTCGCGTTCCGCTTGACTTGACAATTTTCTCACCAGCAGTTCTTTGAACCCCTGCAGACTTGTGTCTGCCGGAAAGAGAGATACAACGTAGGTTTTAAATCTAGGATCGAGCACGGTGGCCAAAATGTAGTGCTCTGATTTCAACAGATTGACCACCCGTGAATCCTTGTTAAGCGAATTAAGGGCTCCATCAACAAGTCCCACATGCCTAGCGGAATCGCTCAGTGTTAGCTCCTCCTTCAATGTCTCCAGCTTCTTCTGCAAAAGCCTGATGAGGGGAATGACCTGACTCAGGCTGGCAGTGTCTGAACTGACTTCACGTGTGGCAAGTTCAAAAGGTTGCAGAACCTTGCACAACGTTGAAATCATTCTCCACTGCGCTTGAGACAGGTGCATTCCACCTCCTATATCGTGGTCAGTTGTATAGGCTTGAATGGCCTTTTGCTGCTCCTCCAACCTCTGAAGCATATAGAGGGTTGAATTCCACCTCGTTACCACTTCTTGCTTCAGATGATGGCAGGGCAGGTTCAGGCGTTTTTGGTGTTGCTCCAGTCTTCTGTACGTGGTGCCTGTACGCCGAAAGTGTCCCGCAATTCTTCTGGCCACCGACAGCATCTCTTGCACGCCCCTGTCGTTTTTTAAATAATTCTGCACCACCAAATTCAAGGTATGTGCAAAACATGGGACGTGCTGGAATTTGCCCAGATTTAATGCACACACAATATTGCTGGCGTTGTCCGATGCCACAAATCCACAGGAGAGTCCAATTGGGGTAAGCCATTCTGCAATGATCTTCCTCAGTTGCCGTAAGAGGTTTTCAGCTGGGTGCGTATTCTGGAAAGTGGTGATACAAAGCGTAGCCTGCCTAGGAAAGAGTTGGCGTTTGCGAGATGCTGCTACTTGTGCCGCCGCTGCTGTTCTTGTGGCGGGAGTCAATACATCTACCCAGTGGGCTGTCACAGTCATATAGTCCTGAGTCTGCCCTGCTCCACTTGTCCACATGTCCGTGGTTAAGTGGACATTGGGTACAACTGCATTTTTTAGGACACTGGTGAGTCTTTTTCTGACGTCTGTGTACATTTTCGGTATCGTCTGCCTAGAGAAATGGAACCTAGATGGTATTTGGTACCGGGGACACAGTACCTCAAACAAGTCTATAGTTGGCTCTGCAGTAATGATGGATACCGGAACCACGTTTCTCACCGCCCAGGATGCCAAGGCCTCAGTTATCCGCTTTGCAGCAGGATGACTGCTGTGATATTTCATCTTCCTCGCAAAGGACTGTTGGACAGTCAATTGCTTGGTGGAAGTAGTAAAAGTGGTCTTACGACTTCCCCTCTGGGATGACCATCGACTCCCAGCAGCAACAACAGCAGCGCCAGCAGCAGTAGGCGTTACACTCAAGGATGCATCGGAGGAATCCCAGGCAGGAGAGGACTCGTCAGAATTGCCAGTGACATGGCCTGCAGGACTATTGGCATTCCTGGGGAAGGAGGAAATTGACACTGAGGGAGTTGGTGGGGTGGTTTGCGTGAGCTTGGTTACAAGAGGAAGGGATTTACTGGTCAGTGGACTGCTTCCGCTGTCGCCCAAAGTTTTTGAACTTGTCACTGACTTATGATGAATGCGCTGCAGGTGACGTATAAGGGAGGATGTTCCGAGGTGGTTAACGTCCTTACCCCTACTTATTACAGCTAGACAAAGGACACAAACGGCTTGACACCTGTTGTCCGCATTTCTGTTGAAATACTTCCACACCGAAGAGCTGATTTTTTTGGTATTTTCACCAGGCATGTCAATGGCCATATTCCTCCCACGGACAACAGGTGTCTCCCCGGGTGCCTGACTTAAACAAACCACCTCACCATCAGAATCCTCCTTGTCAATTTCCTCCCCAGCGCCAGCAACACCCATATCCTCCTCATCCTGGTGTACTTCAACACTGACATCTTCAATCTGACTATCAGGAACTGGACTGCGGGTGCTCCTTCCAGCACTTGCAGGGGGCGTGCAAATGGTGGAAGGCGCATGCTCTTCACGTCCAGTGTTGGGAAGGTCAGGCATCGCAACCGACACAATTGGACTCTCCTTGTGGATTTGTGATTTCGAAGAACGCACAGTTCTTTGCTGTGCTTTTGCCAGCTTAAGTCTTTTCATTTTTCTAGCGAGAGGCTGAGTGCTTCCATCCTCATGTGAAGCTGAACCACTAGCCATGAACATAGGCCAGGGCCTCAGCCGTTCCTTGCCACTCCGTGTGGTAAATGGCATATTGGCAAGTTTACGCTTCTCCTCCGACGATTTTATTTTAGATTTTTGAGTCATTTTTTTACTGATATTTTGTGTTTTGGATTTTACATGCTCTGTACTATGACATTGGGCATCGGCCTTGGCAGACGACGTTGATGGAATTTCATCATCTCGGCCATGACTAGTGGCAGCAGCTTCAGCACGAGGTGGAAGTGGATCTTGATCTTTCCCTATTTTTGGAACCTCAACATTTTTGTTCTCCATATTTTAATAGGCACAACTAAAAGGCACCTCAGGTAAACAATGGAGATGGATGGATACTAGTATACTTATGGATGACGAGTGACTGACGTCACAGAGGTAGCTACAGCCGTGGACTACCGTACTGCGTCTGCTAGTATAGAGATGATAATGATATAAAAAATATATATATATCACTACTGCAGGTATATATAATATAATGACGGACCTGCTGGACACTGTCAGCAGACTCCTAAACTACTAGTATGAAGAAGATAGAAAAAAAAACCCCACCACAGGTAGGTATACAATTATGGACGAGCACTGACAACACAGAGGTAGCTACAGCCGTGGACTACCGTACTGCGTCTGCTAGTATAGAGATGATAATGATATAAAAAATATATATATATCACTACTGCAGGTATATATAATATAATGACGGACCTGCTGGACACTGTCAGCAGACTCCTAAACTACTAGTATGAAGAAGATAGAAAAAAAAACCCCACCACAGGTAGGTATACAATTATGGACGAGCACTGACAACACAGAGGTAGCTACAGCCGTGGACTACCGTACTGCGTCTGCTAGTATAGAGATGATAATGATATAAAAAAAATATATATATCACTACTGCAGGTATATATAATATAATGACGGACCTGCTGGACACTGTCAGCAGACTCCTAAACTACTAGTATGAAGAAGATAGAAAAAAAAACCCCACCACAGGTAGGTATACAATTATGGACGAGCACTGACGACACAGAGGTAGCTACAGCCGTGGACTACCGTACTGCATCTGCTAGTATAGAGATGATAATGATATAAAAAATATATATATATCACTACTGCAGGTATATATAATATAATGACGGACCTGCTGGACACTGTCAGCAGACTCCTAAACTACTAGTATGAAGAAGATAGAAAAAAACAACCCACCACAGGTAGGTATACAATTATGGACGAGCACTGACGACACAGAGGTAGCTACAGCCGTGGACTACCGTACTGCGTCTGCTAGTATAGAGATAATAATGATATAAAAAAAATATATATATCACTACTGCAGGTATATATAATATAATGACTATAATATAATGACGGACCTGCTGGACACTGTCAGCAGACTCCTAAACTACTAGTATGAAGAAGATAGAAAAAAAAACCCCACCACAGGTAGGTATACAATTATGGACGAGCACTGACGACACAGAGGTAGCTACAGCCGTGGACTACTGTACTGCGTCTGCTAGTATAGAGATGATAATGATATAAAAAATATATATATATCACTACTGCAGGTATATATAATATAATGACGGACCTGCTGGACACTGTCAGCAGACTCCTAAACTACTAGTATGAAGAAGATAGAAAAAAAAACCCCACCACAGGTAGGTATACAATTATGGACGAGCACTGACGACACAGAGGTAGCTACAGCCGTGGACTACCGTACTGCGTCTGCTAGTATAGAGATGATAATGATATAAAAAATATATATATATCACTACTGCAGGTATATATAATATAATGACGGACCTGCTGGACACTGTCAGCAGACTCCTAAACTACTAGTATGTAGAAGATAGAAAAAAAAACCCCACCACAGGTAGGTATACAATTATGGACGAGCACTGACGACACAGAGGTAGCTACAGCCGTGGACTACCGTACTGCGTCTGCTAGTATAGAGATGATAATGATATAAAAAATATATATATATCACTACTGCAGGTATATATAATATAATGACGGACCTGCTGGACACTGTCAGCAGACTCCTAAACTACTAGTATGAAGAAGATAGAAAAAAAAAACCCACCACAGGTAGGTATACAATTATGGATGAGCACTGACGACACAGAGGTAGCTACAGCCGTGGACTACCGTACTGCGTCTGCTAGTATAGAGATGATAATGATATAAAAAATATATATATATATCACTACTGCAGGTATATATAATATAATGACGGACCTGCTGGACACTGTCAGCAGACTCCTAAACTACTAGTATGAAGAAGGTAGAAAAAAAAACCCCACCACAGGTAGGTATACAATTATGGACGAGCACTGACGACACAGAGGTAGCCACAGCCGTGGACTACCGTACTGCGTCTGCTAATATAGAGATGATAAAGATGATAGAGATGAACAAAAAAAATATAACACTACTGCAGGTAAATATTTATATAATATAATGAATGACGGACCTGCTGGACACTGTCAGCAGAATGCGTTTATAGAATAAAAAAAAAAACACCACAGGAGTGTTTAACTTTTTCAGGCAGACAATATACTGGTGGTCACTGGTCAGTCACACTGGCAGCAAAAGTGTGCACTGTACTCCTGCTATAACTGCACCCCAGTCTCCCCCACAATTCAGCTGTGTGAGCAGTGAGCACTCAGCACAGTCAGATATACATAGATGATATTATCATGCAGCACACTGAGGCTGAGCACAGATATGGTATGTGACTGTGTATCGTTTTTTTTCAGGCAGAGAACGGATTATATTAAGTAATAAATAAAACTGGTGGTGGTCACTAGTAACTATCAGCAAAACTCTGCACTCTGAGTACTCCTAATGCTCCCCAAAATTACTAAGTTAGTAGTAAATCAACTCAAGTGTCTCTATCTATTCTAACGGAGAGGACGCCAGCCACGTCCTCTCCCTATCAATCTCAATGCACGTGTGAAAATGGCGGCGACGCGCGGCTCCTTATATAGAATCTGAGTCTTGCGATAGAATACGAGCCTCGCGAGAATCCGACAGCGGGATGATGACGTTCGGGCGCGCTCGGGTTAACCGAGCAAGGCGGGAAGATCCGAGTCTGCCTCGGACCCGTGTAAAAAGGCTGAAGTTCGGGGGGGTTCGGATTCCGAGGAACCGAACCCGCTCATCTCTAATAAGGAGTCTTTGTTTTGTGATGAGTTAAAGAAAAGAGAACTGTTGCTAAGTAGATTAGCTCCCCCTTGAGGGTTTTTGATTGTGTTTAGTTGAGCCTATCAGGATAGTTGGGGGAGGTAACAATAGAGGGATATTTATAGGTAATTACATCATCAGCACTTCCTTTTGAGTGCCTGGAAAGCCTGCCCACCCTCCCCATTTTTCATTTGCTGCTCTATGATTTGGCTTAAAATGTATTCTAATTCGGGCGGGAAGGCACTTTTGACCAGCGGCCACATGGGGCATAAGTGGTCTTTGAGGGGCACCTACCCTAGTGAGTTCTGCCCATACGGGGGGATGATGGGCATTTTCTATAGGAAATAGTCAGGCTATGCCATAGTGAGGGGTGTGTTGCCTTTTTAATGCAGGTTATGCTTTTGGCCGGATGAGGCGTTTTAGTCGCTTCATATTATAGAAATTGGGGCGTGTCAGTCGCCACCATTTTAAGTTGGGGCGTTTATGTCGCCACCATTATTATTATAACATCAATTGGCTAGAGCTGGTCATTAAGCGTTTTCCTTGCCATCCCTTAACAAAAGGGTCACTCCACTTAATAAATACTTAATGACCTATTTAAACTTATGCAGTGGTTGTCCGTGTCTTATTTTGTCCATGTCTTTATTTTAGAGATAAGCTAGCTTAATTGGTTATGCAAAGGTTAATCACAATAAATCAATAGACACCTTAAGACACCCACTGGAGCCACTGCAAACTCATTCACAACTGTGTACACATACACAGAATATATGCAATAACAAGGAACATTGGGGGTAATTCAGACCTGATCGTAGCAGCAAATTTGTTAGCAGTTGGGCAAAACCATGGGGGTCATTCTGAGTTGATCGCTCGTTAGCAACTTTTTGCAGCACTGCGATCAGGTTAAATCTCGGGAAAAATGCGCATGCGTATGCACCGCAATGCGCAGGCGCATCATACGGGTATAAAGAGGATCAATGCTGGGCGATGGATTTAACAAAGAATCTATTCGCACAGCCGATCGCAAGGTAATTGACTTAAAGAGGGCGTTTGTGGGTGTCAACTGACCGTTTTCTGGGAGTGTTTGGAAAAATGCAGGCGTGTCCAAGCGTTTGCAGGGCGGGTGTCTGACATAAATTCCGGGCCCAAAAAGACTGAAGTGATCGCAGCGGCTGAATAAGTCCAGAGCTACTCAGAAACTGCAGAAAAGTTTTTTGTGCCGTCGGCTGCAAAAGCGTTCGCACACTTGCAAAGCTAAAATACACTCCCCCATAGGCGGCGACTCTCTGATCGCAGCGCTGCAAAAAGCTGCTAGCGAGTGATCAACTCGGAATGACCCCCCATGTACACTGCAGGTGTGGCAGGTATAACGTGCAGAGAGATTTAGATTTAGGTGGGTTATTTTGTTTCTGTGCAAAGTAAATACTGCCTACAGTACTTTATTTCTACACTGCAATTTAGATTTCAGTTTGAACACACCCCACCCAAATCTAACTCTCTCTGCACATGTTATATCTGCCCACCCTGCAGTGCACATGGGCCCTCATTCCGAGTTGTTCGCTCGGAAAAATCTTCGCATCGCAGCGATTTTCCGCTTAATGCGCATGCGCAATGTCCGCACTGCGACTGCGCCAAGTAAATTTGCTATGCACTTAGTAATTTTACTCACTGCTTTTTCATCGTTCTGGCGATCGTAATGTGATTGACAGGAAATGGGTGTTACTGGGCGGAAACAGGCCGTTTTATGGGCGTGTGGGAAAAAATGCTACCGTTTCCGGAAAAAACGCAGGAGTGGCCGGAGAAACGGGGGAGTGTCTGGGCGAACGCTGGGTGTGTTTGTGACGTCAAACCAGGAACGACAAGCACTGAACTGATCGCAGATGCCGAGTAAGTCTGAAGCTACTCAGAAACTGCTACGAGGTGTGTAATCGCAATATTGCGATTACTTCGTTCGCAATTTTAAGATGCTAAGATTCACTCCCAGTAGGCGGCGGCTTAGCGTGAGCAACTCTGCTAAAATCGCCTTGCGAGCGAACAACTCGGAATGAGGGCCATGGTTTTGCCCAACTGCTAACAAATTTGCTGCTACGATCAGGTCTGAATTACCCCCATTGGGCCTAATTCAGAGTTGATCGCAGCAGCAAATTTGTTAGCAGTTGGGCAAAACTATGGGCCTAATTCACACCTGATCGCTCGTACAGGTTTTTTTGCACTGCTGCGAACAGATAGTTGCCGCCCATAAGGGTGTGTATTTTCGCTTTGCAAGTGTGCAATCGCATGTGTAGTAGAACTGTATGAAAAGATCTTGGCCCTCATTCCGAGTTGTTCGCTCGGTATTTTTCATCGCATCGCAGTGAAAATCCGCTTAGTACGCATGCGCAATGTTCGCACTGCGACTGCGCCAAGTAACTTTACTATGATGAAAGTATTTTTACTCACGGCTTTTTCTTCGCTCCGGCGATCGTAATGTGATTGACAGGAAATGGGTGTTACTGGGCGGAAACACGGCGTTTCAGGGGCGTGTGGCTGAAAACGCTACCGTTTCCGGAAAAAACGCAGGAGTGGCCGGGGAAACGGTGGGAGTGCCTGGGCGAATGCTGGGTGTGTTTGTGACGTCAACCAGGAACGACAAGCACTGAACTGATCGCACAGGCAGAGTAAGTCTGGAGCTACTCTGAAACTGCTAAGTAGTTAGTAATCGCAATATTGCGAATACATCGGTCGCAATTTTAAGAAGCTAAGATTCACTCCCAGTAGGCGGCGGCTTAGCGTGTGTAACTCTGCTAAATTCGCCTTGCGACCGAACAACTCGGAATGAGGGCCCTTGTACAGTCTCTCTGCAGCCCAGGACTTATTCAGCTGCTGCGATCACATCACCCTGTCCGGGACCGGAATTGACGTCAGGAATCCTCCCTGCAAACGCTTAGACACATCTGCATTTTTCCAACCACTCCCTGAAAACAGTCAGTTGCCACCCACAAATGCCTTCTTCCTCCTCGTCAACTTCCTCCTCAGCACCAGCAACACCCATATCCTTATCCTGGTGTACTTCAACAGTGACATCTTCAATTTGAATATCAGACACTGGACTGTGGGTGCTCCTTCCAGCACTTGCGGAGGGCGTGCAAATGGTGGTAGGAGCCACCTCTTCCTGTCCAGTGTTGGAAAGGTAAGGCATCGAAACTGCCGACACACTTGGACTCTCCTTGGGGATTTGTGATACCATCTTAGAACGCACAGTTCTTTGCTGTGCTTTTGCGAGCTTAACTTTTATCATTTTTCTAGCGGGAGGATAAGGGATTCCATTGTCATGTGAAGCTGAACCACTAGTCATGAACATAGGCCAGGGCCTTAGCCGTTCCTTGCCACTCCGTGTCGTAAATGGCATTTTGGCAAGTTTACGTTTCTCCTCAGACCATTTAAATTTATTTTTTTGAGTCATTTTACTGAACTTTGGCTTTTTGGATGTTACATGCCCTCTACCATGACATTGGGCATCGGCCTTGGCAGACGACGTTGATGGCATTTCATCGTCTATGTCATGACTAGTGGCAGCAGCTTCAGCACTATGAGGAAGTGGTTCTTGATCTTTCCCTATTTAATCCTCCAAATTTTTGTTCTCCATTATTTTTCTGGAGTTATATAATAATATGCGGCACAGGAGAGCGTACCTCTACACCACACAGGGCAAACCCTGTAAAAATTATTTGGATTAAATATTAATAACCCCTTTATTTGGAGTAAATAATATACAACACAGGACAGTACCACTGGACTTATACAGCAGTACCACAGGACTTATACGGCAGTATCACTGGACTTATATGGAAGTACCACTGGACTTATACGGCAGTACCACTGGACTGACCTATACAGCAGTACCACTGGACTGGACTTATATGGCAGTACCACTGGACTTATACGGCAGTACCACTGACTTATATAGCAGTATCACTGGACTTATATGGCAGTACCACTGGAATTGACTTATATGGCAGTGCCACTGGAATGGACTTATACGGCAGTACCACTGGACTTATACGGCAGTAACACTGGACTTATACGACCTTACCACTGTACTTATACGGCAGTACCACTGGAATTGACTTATACGCAGTACCACTGGACCTATACAGCAGTACCACTGGACCTATACGGCAGTACCACTGGACTTATACGGCAGCACCAGTGCACTGGACTTATACGGCAGTAGCCATGGACTTATACGGCAACAGCACTAGACTTATGGCAGCACAGGACACCACCACTGCACTGGACTTATACAGCAGCCACACTGGACTTATGGCAGCACAGAACACCACCACTGAACTGATGCAGCACAACACAAAACCACTGCACTGGACTTATACTGCATCAGTACTGGACTTATGACAGCACAGGACACCACCACTGGATTGATGCAGCACAACACAGCACCACTGCGCTGGACTTATACAGCAGCACTGGACTTATGGCAGCACAGGACACACCACTGTGACTGGACAGATGCAGCACAAGACACCACCACTGGACTGATATGGCACAAGACAGCACTGGAATGACACATAAGAGCAGGTCGCCACACCACTTTCCCACACATTCAGACACTGAGGAGACACGTCCTCTCGCTATACTCTACAGGACTGGGGTGAAAATTGTGGCGACGTGCGGCTCATTATATGGAATCCAAAACCCACTAGAATCCATCAGCAGGATGATGACGTTTTGCCTCGTTCTGGTTTCCGAGTCTGGCGAGAAGTTCCGAGCCAGGCTCGAATCCGGGCTTGGGATGTGAAGTTGGGGGGGGGGGGGGGGGGGGGGGGGGTTCGGGTTCTCAGAGAACCGAACCCACTCATCTCTAATTAAGACTACAAACATTTTCATTTAAAAGCATAACATTTGCGATAATTGGTGAAAGACTACTGTCATGTTTTCACGAATGACAACATATTTGTGACAACTTTGCTTAATTTCTGTGTCCAACAGTGCCACATGCCGTTCATAGAATGAAGGCATTTAGGACAGGAAGTCAGAGGCAGCATTAGCACCTGCTTGTGTGTTGGCTCCTGTAAGTCTGGGCTGGGTTTCCGCGGAGTTTTGGGCTGTGGTGGTGTGATAGGAAACAAATTTGAAGTGAATGACCCATCCTCTTCTGTCTCCAGAAGGTCAATTCTAACAGATCATGTCTCATTACTCTGTGAGGCTAAAAATAAACATGATGTCAGTATGAGTGAATCTAGAAATACTGTACAAGGGGACACATAGCAGAATGATCAATTGTGGTATCTGGATAAAAAAAAAAAAAACAAAGTCGACAAAACAGCAAAGACCCACCTAAAACACAAAAAAGTGAAGTTTAGAATAGTAATATGCTGCATATTTGTTTTGTGCCACAAATGGAAACAGGATGAAGTATAATGCATACTTGCCTGCTCTCCCAGAAAGGCCAGGAGGCTACCGAAAACCGGGAGGCACTCCCAGCCCCTGGGAAAGTAGGCAAGTCTCCCGCATGCCGCTCACCCCTGTTCTTTTTGATTATTCTTTGTACATACTCATGCTGCGCACATGGGGGGTCATTCCGAGTTGTTCGCTCGTTATTTTTTTGTCGCAACGGAGCGAATAGTCGCTAATGCGCATGCGCAATGTCCGCAGTGCGACTGCGCCAAGTAAATTTGCTATGCAGTTAGGAATTTTACTCACGGCATTACAAGGTTTTTTCGTCGTTCTGGTGATCGTAATGTGATTGACAGGAAGTGCGTGTTTCTGGGCGGAAACTGGCCGTTTTATGGGAGTGTGTGAAAAAACGCTACCGTTTCTGGGAAAAACGCGGGAGTGGCAGGAGAAACGGAGGAGTGTCTGGGCGAACGCTGGGTGTGTTTGTGACGTCAAACCAGGAACGACAAGCACTGAACTGATCGCAGATGCCGAGTAAGTCTGGAGCTACTCAGAAACTGCTAAGAAGTGTCTATTCGCAATTCTGCTAATCTTTCGTTCGCAATTTTAATATGCTAAGATTCACTCCCAGTAGGCGGCGGCTTAGCGTGTGCAAAGCTGCTAAAAGCAGCTTGCGAGCGAACAACTCGGAATGACCACCATGGATGTGTGTTTTTGCCCTTCCACTTGCTACTGAAGAAGGTGGCAGCGGCAGCGGACATCTGCCAGATGGACCTTTAAAGAAACATAGTCAGTTTAATATAAAAAATATTTTTTTTTGTGAGTAAGCACAAAACAATCCTGCAAAAGTAATTACTTGGCTGATGGTGAGCCTGCCTTTGGGGTGGCCGGAATACTTTACTCTTTCCTTTATGATTTTTACCTGTGTTGATATATTTGGAGCAATGTTATTTTTAAAAAATTACAAAATGTTTTCCTACAAACTTTTTTAATGTCTCTCCACTTTTTTTAAATTAAACAACCTGCATGTACATTTGGCAAAAACAATGAGAGACAAAGGGGTAATTCAGAGTTGATCGCAGCAGCAACTTTGTTAGCAGTTAGGCAAAACCATGTGCACTGCAGGGGAGGCAGATATAACATGTGCAGAGAGAGTTAGATTTTGGTGAGGTGTGTTCAAACTGAAATCTAAATTGCAGTGTAAAAATAAAGCAGCCAGTATTTACCCTGCACAGAAACAAAATAACCCACCCAAATCTAACTCTCTCTGCAAATGTTGTATCTGCCCCACCTGCAGTGCACATGGTTTTACCCAACTGCTAACAAATTTATTGCTGCGATCAACTCTGAATTACCCCCAAGCTGGGTTCAGGTTGGGTGGCGGCCACTCCGGGATGGAAGTGGGCTGATTGAACTAAGGGCCTAATTCAGACCTGATCGTAGATGTGCTAAATTTAGCACATCTACGATCAGTCACACAGACATACGGGGGGACGCCCAGCACAGGGCTAGTCCACCCCACATGTCAGGCCAGACCCACCCTGCACAAGTACAAAAGCATCGCACAGCGGTGATGCTTTTGTACTTTAGGAGTAGCTCCTTGCCAGCACAGCTTCTGCGCACTGGCAGGAGCTACTCATCACTCTGAGGGTCGCAGCGGCTGTGTGCGACATCACGCAGCCGCCGCGGCCCGCCCCCCCAAACGGTCCAGGCGTACCTGCATTGTCCAGACAGCGCCCCCTAAATGGCGTCCAAACGCTGCTGGCCCGCCCCCTCCTGCCCAGCGACCGCCTCTGCCTGACTGACCGTCGGCTGTCTGGCATGCGTCGCCGCACTGTTGTGCCAGCGCATGTGTAGTTCAGACCTCATTGGCTGCTGTGCGAAAATGCATAGCAGCGATCAGGTCTGAATTAGGTCCTAAGTTGTTAGTTAACACTGAGGTAGTGGCTGGAATTGGTGTTTCAGGACTTTAGGGAGGTGGACTTTCTGGGATGGAAGCGGGCTGGTTGACTAAAAATCCTTCATATGAAGTGTGTGATAATGAAAGACGAAGATAACGAAGTAGAGGAGGATGAAGCCGGAACCGAGGGTCTGAACTGATGACTTCAGAAGGGATGTAGGGCTGGAACAGTAACAGAGATGGCTGTGGTGGATCGGCGCCGGCAGTTGGACTTACATGGTGCCGTTCTAGGACCAGGAGCGTATGAGCTAAACAGGTAGAGACTCTGGAAATGGAGCTACTTTATACAACAGGAACAAAAGCAAAAACTCTGGAAACTGTCAGGTCAGAGCACTAGCATGCAGACTAGCTGCGGAAGACATTGCACTGACATCAGAATGCCTCAGAATGCTCCCAGAAATACCCTGCCCCTTCCTGGGATTGGTTACAGCAGGATTATCTTGAAGCAGGATTATCTTGAAGTATGTCTCTGATTGGTCCAGTGGAGTCATGTGGCCAGAACCAAGACGGCAGCACCCTGAGCCCGGTGCCCCCTGAAGTACAGCCAATCAAAAAAAAAAAAAGTAAAACCACAAATAGCATAGAAAAAAAAATGTTGTGCCATACCCCAGTGTACTATACTATTATTTTCCTGTGACACTGCCGGTCAGATGTATTGTGCGACACTGTAGGTGGAAGTGTACCACAGTGTTAGATTAGTATTTCTGACTCATACACATATTGTGTGACACTGTAAGTGAAAGTAAACTGCAGTGTTAGATTATTATTTCTGAATCATACACAAATTGTGTGAGAGTGTAGGTGGAAGTGAACTGCAGTGTAATATATATTCTGACTCATACACGTATTGGGTGACAGTGTAGGTGGTACATTTTTTGTAGAAATTGTTGTGTGTGCTGTACCCCACTTTGTTCATGTTTGTTGATAGACATGGAGGACAAATAATTTAGAGGAGAGCAGGAAGTGAAAACTTGTGCTGAAGGGGCTGCCACCAGTCATGATGATACAAGTCCATCAACGTCACTTTCTAAGGCTGATGCTCAAGGGCATAGAAGGTTTAAGTCAGGGTATGTAAAATCAAAGAAGCAATGTAACATTACAGTGGTAAAGAAAAAAACACCAAAAATAAAGTTAGCTACAGATAAATTTTTGTATAGCTAGTGCTAATAAATATGTTGATGAAGATGTTGCTTGTGTAAATCAGACTCCAGTGGAAACAGTTGTTGCCCATGATATTAAAGCCTTTTGTCATGCCTGGGCAAAAGACAAAAACAATCCACCTCAAATGTGTGGAATTATTTCTACCAAAATCGGGACAACAAGTGTTGAGCCAACTGTAGTCTTTGTAAAGTCATAGGAAGTAGAGGTAGGGACATAAACTATCTAGGAACCTCCTCCCTGTTATGTTACTTACATCACATTAATCAAAAGTGCTTTAAAAAGTCTGAAACTTTGGCAAAAAATTTAACAACCAGTCCAGCATTACCTAGCTCCCTTCTTTCTATTAGAACCAAGCACCTGCAATCTCCACCAACACCTTCATAATCAATATCCTCAATCATGATCAGAAGTAGTCCAGCATCTAATTTCATAAGCATGACTGACTCCTTTCCTATCCTATCCTTAGAAGAATCCTTGAGTGCTACACCTATTGCTGCCATTGTGAGTGGATTTACATCCCAGAAGGGGACCGAGAAGACTACTTGTAGTAGTTTAACAAAACAATTGACCGTTAAACAATCCTTTTCAAGGGGGAGTTGTACAGCGGATTACTAACACTATGATGTGCATCCAGTATCTGTCATTAATGCATTGGGTTTTAGACAGTTAATTGAGGTCCTATGTCCCTGCTGCCAAATCCCATCTAGATTAAACTTCACTAGAAAAGCAATTCCTGGTATGTACAAGGACATTCAGAAAAACTTAATTAGTGTCCTCTGAAATGCCATTGTACCCACTGTTCACTTAACCACAGATATGTGGACAAGTGGAACAGGGCAAACAAAAGATTGCATGACTGTGACAGCCCACTGGGTAGGTGTATTGCCTTCAGCAGCACCAAACAGCAGCAGCAGCAGCATCTAACAAATACCAGCTCCTTCGGAGGCTGGCTACTCTGTGTATCACTGGTTTAACTAAGAGGCAGAACACTAACAGCTTCTTAGAAAAACTCAGGGAAATCACTGCATAATGGCTTACCCTGCTAGGACTCTCCTCAGGATTTGTGATTTCAGACAATGACACCAATATTGTGAGAGCATTATAGCTACCCTGTTTTGATCACACAATTAATTTGGTGGTGCAATATTTTTTTTAAATGACAGGTGTGTGCAGAAGATGCTACCTGTGACCCGAAAAATTTCAGGCCATTTTCAACATTCAACATTCAAAGATTGCAGCACCTGCAAGAGCTGTTGAATTGGCCATGCCATCAGCGGAAGCAAGAGTTAGGTACTAGGTGGAATTCTACCAACGATATACTTCATCGGATGGAGGAGCAGCAACAGGACATCCAAGGCTTCACAGTGACCTATGACATAGGGAAATGAGGGAGACTCTACCTTACTGAGGCGCAGTGGAGAATACTTTCCATGTTGTGCTAGGTTCTCAAACCCTTTGAAGTTGCCACAGGTGACGTTAGTTCAGACACTGCCAGCTTGAGTCAGGTAATTCCTTTTATTAGACTCTTAGAAAAGTAGCTGGAGAAACTGAAGGAGGAGCTTAATCAAAGCGATTCTGCTAAGCATGTCGGACTTGTAGATGAAGCCCTTCATTCACTTCACCAGGATCCAAGGGTCATCAGTCTCTTAAAATCAGATCACTATATTTTATCGACCATTCTTGATCCTAGATTTAAGTCGTACATTGTATCTTTCTTTCCCACGGACACAAATCTGAAGAGATGAAAAGAGCTGTTGATGAACAAATTGTCAGCTCATGCGGCACACAACATGGCAAAATCTCCTTCAGTTTCTCTGGCAACTGCTGCTGCCAGGAAAAATTACATTTTCCTAAAAGACCCACTTGTGTTGATGCAGATCAGTCAGCAAAACCTTATGAAATCTGGTTGGGCCTAAAAGACCTGCCTACAATTAGTGACATGTCTACCATAACTCCATCTGATACAGTCACCATTTAAAGATTGGTTGATGATTATTTTAGTGATAATATCCAATTAGGCATGTCAGACAGTCCATTTCACTACTGGAAGTAAAAAAGGTAATTTGAGACTCTTGCACAAACTGGCTTTGCTTTACTTAAGTTGCTCACCCTCCAGTGTGTAGTCAGAAACAGTTTTCAGTGAACCTTGTCAGCGATCGGTGTAGGAGGTTACTTCCCCAAAATGTGGAAAAGATGATGTTCATCAAAATAAATTACTACTTCCAAAAAGGGAGACCTTTTACTGGCAATTACATCCAAAAAATACAGAGGCTCCTGTAATGGTGGATTTCAGCAGGAATTAATATTGTGTGAAGAAGATGATGTAAACAGTGATGGGGATGAGAAATCGGATGATGGTGATGCTGACATTTGTGTACATAGAGATCATTGCAAGCAATCTTCACTGCCCATTGGTAGCTTGTTTTGTGTGGGCCCAAACAAACCAATCATTTCAGCCACAAGTGGCAGTCCCTGTTGCTGAAGTGATTGGTTTGTTAAATTGTGATTTTTTTTCTCTTTTACAAATATACAGATCCAAAACCAAAACACAAGGGCTTTTTTTGTCAAAACCAATAACAGATCTAAAACACGAGGGAGATACAGATCCAACACCAAAACCAGGTTGGCGCACATCTCTAGTTTTAGGTAGTTGAAGCACTTTTTGGCTACCTCAACAGTATACTTCAGTGTGCTAGAGCAGTTGAACTGCATCTTCAGAGGCATTCTACTGCAAATTACTGTATGTGCATTCAAATGTGACTTATAAAGCGACATCCCATGCGAAACAATGTTAATTTTAGCAACAAAAATTTTGAGTAAAAGTATTAATCGACTACAGTTTATTTCAGGACTAAAATTAGACTAAAATAAGACTAAAATGAAAACTGAGATCCACTGACTAAATCTTAACTAAAACAAAGCAAAAAAGTGCCTAAATTTGAAATCCTTGTCAAAGTACACTGGAAGTAACATGGTTATAAATTAAATTATATGTTCTAGATATTTGCAGAAAATTAAGATGACCTGCTGTGAATGAAATAGCATTGTGTATTGCAATTGTTTGTTCTAACAAACTTAAGGCATTCATTTGTATATGATATGTGGGAGCACTATGTCAGACTCGGAATGGAACACATTCTCAGCCTACTGAGCATAGATTACTAAACCATACCTCCCAACTGTCCCAATTCCAGCGGGACAGTCCCGCTATTTGGACACTGTCGTCCTGTCCCTCCTGCGGGCAGCAGTGTCCCATGGGTGGAGGGGCAGTTGAAGAAGCCTTTGATCACCCGCTGCCCTGCTTTGCAAAGCAGCAAGTGATCTCTGAATAGATGTCGTGCACACATGCACAGTAGCTATTCAGTGCAGGGAGTGAGCCTGGGGCTGCCCAGCTGCTCGGGGAACGCTGGGCACGCCCCCAAAATGATGGAAAATGGGTCCTCGGTGTGCAGCCACACCCACTCGACCATGATCACGGCCCACCCACCAGACGCCACGCCCCATGCAAGTGTCCCGACCCAGCAGGGTGAAAAGTTGTGAGGTATGCTAAACACATAGGTATGCAAACTGCTCAAGGGATTGTTAGTGAAATGTTCTTCAGCAAAATCCATTACATTATCATTAAACTGTTTGCAAGTTATGACTAAAATATTGACTAAAATTAGACTAAAATTAAAACCGAGTTCCACTAACTAAATCTTGACTAAAATGAAGCAAAAGAAAAAGACTAAAATGTGACTATAAACCAGCTACAATGTAAGTAAGCGACTAAGGCTAAAACTAAATTGAAAATCCTTGTCGAAATTAACACTGATGTGAAATCCACAAATTCGGCACAAATCGCACATACCTCAAAGCGACAACATACACCATCAAAGACAAGGAAGCAAGTGAAAACACTTGTTAGTAAATGTGCACCTTTTGATCCAGCGATTATGGGTGATAAGGGGTGAATAAAGACTGTTTGTAATCTCACCCAAAATCGATAGTTAGTAAATGTCCCCCTACCTGTTCTTTTTTTTTTGCAAATAAAGTTTTATTGAAATTTCAAAAAGAAAGAAACAGCTCAATCGCATCTAGTAACATCAGAGATACAGCATCAGGAGATACTCGACACCGTGTATATTAAAGAGACCCGTAACGGGAATATCGCCTTTCCACAAACATATCTTATCTCCAAAAAAGAAAAAAAACCATAAACATTGCATGAATTACATCTTCTTAAAACAAAAAGGAAGAAATGGAAGCAGGAGAGGAAAGATGGAAAGCAGGAGAAAAAGAAAAAGACAAAGGGATATGGAGTAATGTTACTCTCGGAGTAGAGGAATAAAAAGAAAGATAGTGTAGGCAGACAAGATTTAGAGAGGGGGGGGGGTCTCTCTTTCCATCCTAAGGAGCTTTAACCGTAACTTATAGCAGGTGGCTACTGGAGATAAAAAGGGGAGGTATCTCTTAAAGAGAAGATTTATAATGGGTTGTCGCTTTATATTCCAGCCATGGGCTCCAAGTAGCAGTGAAGGATGTGTTTCTCATTTCCAATGACAAAATGAGGTCCTCCATTGCCATATAGTGATCTAAGCGGGCGGTCCACTCTTTCATAGTGGGGGACACTGTTGATTTCCAGTGAACTGGGATCACTGCCTTAGAGGCACTCAAAATATGGCGAAGTAGTGATTTCTTGAGTTGATATCTGGGTGTACGCGTAAGATTTAATAACCAAAAACTAGGGCAAAATGGTAAGTCCTCACCGAGAATAATGCTAGCTGTCTCCACCACCTTGTGCCAATATGGTTGCAGGAGAGAGCATTCCCACCATATATGAAGTGGGGTGCCCACTGCTGTCCCGCATCTCCAACATGTGTTGGGTACTCCAGGGTAAATTTTCGCAAGGAGATTTGGGCATCTATACCACCTTGTAAGTACTTTGTAGTGAGTCTCCAAAACCAACACATTGGTAGTTAATGAGAAAGTATTTTTATAAATATCTTCCCAATCGTCTGTGGTCACCAAACCCCCAAGATCTAATTCCCAATCCTTGACAAATTTAGGTTGGGAAGAAAATCTGTGGCTTAATATCCATTTGTAAAACGTAGAAAGAGTGTGTCTGGGGTATGTGTGGGAGAGACACATCTGCTCAAACAAAGTCAGTGCTCGTACACCTTTCCCAGAAGAGCAAAATGTCTTTAGGTAATGTTTAATTTGGAGATATCTCCAAATTTCTTTATTGGGTAGATTCCATTTAGTTTGCAGTCCGGGAAAAGGTATTATGCCAGATGTGTCCAGCAGCTGGCTAGCTCTCAGGATGCCCCTTTCCTGCCATAAACAGAACGACAGGGAGTGGCATCCTGGGGGAAACTCAGGATTCCCAAACAACGGTGAGAGTGGGGAAGGAAGCGCTGAAACATGAGGAAGGGAGCGTAAGAGACGCCAACACGAAAAGATGGGACCAGCTAGCGGGTGGAATACCTGGGGGACTTTAGAAAGCCAAGAGGAGTCCGAGCTAAGAGAAGGGAGAGAGGCCAGTTCAATGTCTACCCATTGTTTCCTGTGGAGTTCACTACTCCACTCCATTACCCTCGTAAGGAGTACTGCATGGTAGTAGGATAAAAAGTGGGGAAGCTGGAGGCCTCCCTGGTGTTTCCGTCTAAAGAGAATCTCATGCTTAAATCGGGGTTTTCGTCCCGCCCAAATGTAGTCTCTAATCTTTCGTTGCAGTAAGAGAAACCATGATCGGGGAACAGCGACGGGTAGAGTTTGTAGCAGGTATAGAATTCTGGGTAAAATATTCATTTTGATTACTGCTATTCTACCTATCCATGAAATTTTTTTCCCACCCCATTTGGAGAGGTCAGATTGAAGTTTTGACAAGAGTGGGGGGAAATTCAATTGGTAAATCTGGGAAAGATCCCTATGTAGGATCACTCCTAAATATTTTAATTGTGTTGGGTGCCATGCAAAGGGCGAGATAGATTGTAGAACTTGGAGGCTGGTCTGATCTAATGTTAAATTCAATGCTGTAGATTTAGATAAATTAATTTTAAAATTGGAGAGAGTTCCAAAACGTTTAAATTCTTTAAGAAGGTTGGGTATAGAGGTCAGAGGGTTAGAAATCACTGCAAGGAGATCATCCGCAAACAAGGCAAGCTTATACTCCGTCTTTCCCACCTGCATCCCTGTGATGTTAACGTTCTGACGAATGGCCCTCGCCAGGGTCTCCATGCAGAGCACAAAAATAAGTGGTGACAAAGGGCACCGCTGGCGAGTGCCATTCCGTATCTGGAACGGGTCCGACAATTCTCCATTGATACGAACACGAGCTGCGGGCCCAGAGTACAGGGCCCTAATTCTCTGGAAGCTCGCCAGGCCCAAGCCCATGTGCTCCAGCACCCCCAACAGGAAATCCCAGTCAACTCTGTCGAACGCTTTTTCTGCGTCTGTTGAGAGGAGAATGGAAGGGGATTTGCAAGTTGATGCGTAATAAATTAAGTCCAGAACCTTCGTGGTGTTATCCCTGGCCTCACGGCCCGGAACAAAACCCACTTGGTCCGAGTGTATCAGTTTTGGAAGGAAGAGTTTTAGACGATTCGCCATTAATTTGGCGAAGAGCTTCAAGTCTACATTTAACAAGGAAATGGGCCTATAACTGGAACATTGGGCCGGATCCTTACCCTCCTTATGGATCACTGTGATATGTGCGAGCATAGACTGGGGAGAGAAGGGGGATTGGTCTGAAACCTGATTAAAAGCTCTAAGCATCAGAGGCAACAAAACATCTCCAAATGTCTTATAATAGGCTAAAGAGAAGCCGTCAGGGCCCGGACTCCTGCCATTAGGGGTGGTTTTAATAGCTTCTTCAAGCTCTGCCAGAGTGTAGGGGTCCTCAAGTGACTCGACTTCTTCAGGTGTAAGTGTGGGGAAATTAATTTCACGCAAGAACTCTGCAATAGAGGCCTTTCGGAAGAGGTCAGGTTCGACCTCCGTAGAACCTCTTAGATTGTATAACTGGGTATAATAATGTCGGAAGGCTGCTGCTATCTCTGTCGTGGTATGCTGTGTTGTTCCAGTATGCGATTTTACTTTAGATATAAAAGATGCCGCACGTTGAGCCTGGAGAGCACGCGCCAGCAGCTTCCCAGGTTTATTCCCCCATAGAAAATAACGACTACGGCATTGTCTAGCCTCTAATTTCAATCTATGGGACATAAGCGAGTCTAATTCCTTCCGAGCCATTAGTAAAGATTGAAGGTTATCGTCTGACAAGGTGGATTTATGGAGAAGTTCTAAGGCTTGAATTTTTTGTATCAAGGCCTCCCGTGCCGCCATGTGTTGTTTTTTCCTATGGGCGCCCAATTGAATGAGTTTTCCCCTTATTACACATTTGTGGGCCTCCCAGACTACCACTTTAGAGATCTCCTCTGTGTCGTTAACATCAATATAGTCAGCTATAGCCTCCCTGATCTGCTGTTGGCAATAGGGATCCTGAAGGATCAGCTCATTTAATCTCCACGTGTAAGAATTCGGGCGAGCAGGGGACAAACGAACCCCCAAAGAGACAGGAGCATGATCTGCCCAGGATATGTTACCCACAGAAGAAGCCTCAGCCAGGTGCAAAAATCTATGCGGGATAAATAAGTAGTCAATCCTGGTGTAAGTGTTGTGAGGGTGTGAATAGAAGGTAAAATCACGAGTAGAGGGGTGTTGTATCCTCCAGACATCAATGAGTTGAAAGTTATGTAGAATACTCCGGACCCTACGATGGAGTTTATCCGAATACCTAGGGGAGGGGTTGGAGGAGTCCAATCGGGGCTCCAAAGACCAATTTAAGTCCCCGCCAAAGAGCAAAATCCCATTAATATGGGGTTGGGCTAGGGTAAGGACTCTTTCTAAAAAGCCCGGTTGTACCTTATTAGGGGCATAAACATTAAGAAATGTAAGAGCTCTATTGGCAACAGTGCAATTTATAAGCAGTGCCCTGCCGGGGACAAGTTGATGACAGACAACATCAGCAAGGGCAACATGTTTGGCAAACAATATCGCTACACCCAAAGTCTTACCATCAGCGTTATTGGAGAAATAACCTGTAGGGAAGTCTCGATTCCTGAGAGAGGGGGCCACCCCCTCTTTAAAGTGGGTTTCCTGCACAAAGGCAACGTCTGCTTTTTCGGCCTTCAATTCACGCAAGGCCCTTGACCGTCTCTCAGGAATGTTGAGTCCCCGGGCGTTAATAGAAACCACTTTTAGTAGCGCCATTTACCTGTTCCAAAAAGAAATAATGAATCTAGTCTTACAGAGGTCCCAGCAGCATAGAATAGGGTTTGGACGTTAGTGAATCTAGGTAATTCTGGAAGGGAAGAGAGAACCAGAAAAAGAGAAGGGGAAAAATAAGAGGACAGAAGAAGAACAACAGGACAGAAAAGCATGACAATATAGAACAATTGAACAAGTAACCAAGGTAAAGACATGACACCGCTCCCGGTGATACGAACAATGGGGACATTGTTCCCATCGATCGATCCGGGACCAAACATTGCGGTGCAAATGGGGTAACAAGGGAGGAACGGATCCACCCTCCGACACGAACCACCTCATTGGCATAAAATGAGGAATATAAAAATAAAGAGGAATATGTATATAAAGAAATTTTTTTTTTTTTTTTTTAGAACACAATTAGCGACCACAATATTATGGACACGACATATCACAATAATAGGAACAGTACGTTACCCGAACCATGTTAAAGCAGTAGAGACCGTGGCAGAGTTGCTAAATCACCACTCTATTCGGGAAATAAAATGTCCAGGTCCCTCGAGCATAATGGGACTATCAAATATAGAGACGGGGGTTCGGGAGGCATCACGCCCTTCGACTGCAAGGTGCCTCAAGGGAGGAAGTCTTCATGGAGGTGCAGTGGCCCTTCCCATAGGGTCTCGGCATAATGATGCAGTCTTCTTTGTGCCAATAAATCTCGCGTAGTAAGAAGGAGTTACCACTCTAAGGGTGGGGTGATCAGGTCTTCGCAGCCGAGGAGGAAGATGAAGAGGACGGAAGGGAGCGGTTCCGTTTCTGTGCTGCTGAGGGAGATCCCACTGTTTGGAAAGGTATGTCAACTCGGGGGGGTTGGGGGGGCGAATTCTCGAGCATACGGATTGCCACTCAGGGACCTGCACAGGGTCAATAGATAGGGTGGAGCAGAAGAGGGCGACATCCTCAGGGGTCCAAATCGTGGCAGACCGACCTTCATTGGTAGCTGTAATGCTGAAAGGAAATCCCCATCTGTATTTGATATTGCTTTTACGGAGGGCATCAGTTAAGGGCTTTACTTGACGTCTAGACTGTAGGGTGTGACGAGAAAGATCTTGGAAAACCTGGATAGGTGAGCCATTGAAGTCTAGGTCTCCGGCGTTCCGGAGTTTCCTAATTATCTCGTCTTTTTGGCTATAGTAGTGAAGACGGCAAATAATATCTCTTGGTCGTTCGGACTGCAGGCCTCTGGGACGCAGCGCCCTGTGTGCCCTGTCGAAGACAATGGGGTCGTTTGGGTCGGTTTCCAGGACTGCACCGAAAATCTTGTTGAGGACATCTGGGATGCTTTGCTGTGGTATGTTTTCAGGGATGCCCCTCACTCGCAGGTTGTTCCTACGTCCCCTGTTGTCTATATCATCAAGATGGTCGTGCAGGCTCTGAATCTCTTCTGCTTGAAGTCTAATGGTATCCACCAATGCGTGGTGAAAAGCGTTGGATTCTTCTCCCCTAGTCTCCAATGTTTCAATACGAGAGCCCAGCTGAGTCAGTTCGGACCGAAGTGAGGACACCTCGGAGTGGACCACGTCCCGAAGTCTACTTTCCAAAGATGTGAAGTCCGCCTTAGTGGGCAAGGACTGTAAGAGGTTGAGGACTTTCTGCATATCTTGCTGTCCAGCGGAGCTCCTATCTGGTGGAGTCACCCCGGTTTCGACTTGCGTCTCCGACCTCTCGGATTGAACAGGAGAGGAAGGCGTCGATGGAGTCGACATATCTGTATCTTTCCGGAGATTGAGATACCGCCTAAGGTCTGAGCGGGGGGTAACTTCAGATTTACAAGTAGAGATTTTCACTCCCCTACATTTCCTGCGACTCATGGGTAATAGGAAGGGGATTGGAGCGTCAGAACCTGCACGACAAGAGCTGATGCAGGGGTATTGGGCGGCTCAGTGCCACAGATCACGTCTTGATCACTCCCTCGGTCCCATATCCCAAAGCTAGGGGTTGATATTCACAGAGCACTATGTCGCAACCATGTAGAAGAGAGTGTCAGGTGCAGTGGTGGGTACGTATGGCAGACAGCATGGTTACGGGCATGTCGGAGTGGTTGCGTTATCGTGTCGGGTCTAGCAGAAGACTGTAGGATCAGCGAGACAGATCTGTGGTCGTTTTGTTGGTAGTACGTGTCAGAAGGTGTCAGCCATCACTCCTCGAGACGGCCTTACATGACTGCTGGAGGAGGCATCTATTCCCGTCAGGGTGGGGACAAGGTGGTCACATGGCGGTGACTACTTGTAGGCAAGCTGTTTCGTTATGATACAAGCAAGTGTGACAGGAGGGGAGGTGAGATTCAATAAGGACCCACAAAAGGGAGCTTCGGTTCCCTATGGCAGGCAAAGAGTGTGTATTCAGGTTTAACTCATCTCATACAACTAGTGAAGTAGCTGGAATTCTGTGCCAACAGCACCTGTCACCAATACTAGAGGTGCTAGTAGGGCAGTGATTCCCCACAGGACAGCGTTTCTCAGTGTGGGCACCTTTCCAGAAATAAAGATGGCGCCGCCAGGCTCCTGTTTCCAAATGCCTGTATTCCGGCCACCTGCAGCCCCAGCCCGCGGGAAAAACTTGGTGGTGGTAGTGGTGGGTGTCCCAGCAGCCAAAGTGGGGCCTCAGAAGATGTGTGGCGAGCGCTGGAGGCCGCGGCGGCCGCGTCCAGTCCCGGGAGCGGCACCACGTGACCGGCGCCGCACTCTCCTGCACCACGGAGCCACACGCCGGGCGCCGCGGTCAGCGGGGGACCGCCGCACAAGGCAGCCCAGCAGGGGAGAGATCGACAGAGAAGAGTGGGGACTCCAGGGATGAAGGGGATAGCTCCGTCGAGGCTCTCCGTCGCAGGGCACCGCACTTCCGGTCCGGGGCAGCTCCAGGCTCGAGGTTCCGGCTCCAACTGGTAGGGCAGGCCGCAACCCGCACGGGTCCAGGAGGCACCCGCCGGCTCCGCAACCTCCTCACTCAGTGCAGGGGAGCCCGAGCAGACAAAGGGTAGGTCACTATTTCCCTAATAAACGGGTGTTTGAGCAGTTAAAACTGCTATTAGGGCAGGAGCTCAAGTCCGACACAACCTCCTGCAATCACAGCCAGGCCACGCCCCCCCCTACCTGTTCTAATTGAGGGGTAACTGAGTCTTGATTTGCTGGAAACAGGGGCATGCCCAGCACTGATCAGTCCCTCTCCCTAGACACACATGACAGTCATTCCCTGCTGCTTTGCTACACAGGGCAGCAGGTGAGAATTAGACCTCCCAACCGGGTGTGGTATGCAAGGTCGACCACACTTAGGTCGACAGTATATACGTCAACCACTATTGGTCGACAGCAAGTAGGTCGACATGGTTTATAGGTCGACAGAGACTATAGGTCGACATGCACTAGGTTGACATGACTGAAGGTCGACATGAGTTTTTGCACCTTTTTTTGTGTCGTGTGCTCCGTACAGTGACCGGGATCCCCAATTAGTGCACCATGTCCCCTCGCATGGCTCGCTTCACTCACCATGCTTTGGGCAAGTTGTCTCGCTCCGCTACCGCCGTGCTTGGCACAGTTTACCATTCCCAATTGTAGTCCACGTGGATTGTAAAGTATGAAAAAGTTTAAAAAATTTTAAAATCTCATGTCGACCTTTTGTCATGTTGACCTAGAGTCCCTGTTGACCTAGAAACCATGTCAACCTACTTACTGTCGACCAATAGTGGTCGACCTAAACAGGATACCCTCCCAACCATTGCCCTGCAGGACACTGTAGCTCATTTGATTGGCAGCAGGACAGTGCCTAAAAAGCATGACTTCCCGACGAAATTGGAATGTTGGGAGGTCTGCATCTCCTATTTTACATGGCTGGCTGGTTATTTATTACTGTCTTTGAGAATCTCTGTGGAATACATGTATAATTAATTTATAGTACAGCCTGACAGAGAGTGTCATACCCTCCAACATGACCCGTTCCATTAGTTACAAACTGCCCTGTTCCAGGACTTCCTTGCCAGTGGCAGTTGCAGAGGTGGGGCTGAGTCCAAAATTCAAAAAGGGAAGTCACACCAAGTGCCACCCCCAACGGCAGGCTCTCCTGCTCGCCCCGCATACAGACTTCCAGAGCCTGAGGTAATCCCACAATGTCCTAATTTACTGATTTATGTATGACGTGGAAAGAATAATGGTTATCCTTGATCAATGAATCCTAGGTATTCCCTGATAATCAAATGCAATTATTTGCCTGCGTATCTGCAGCGTATATTTCTATAAGCATTTTGCATGTACCTATGGGCACATACAGTATATAATGGTTGCAGGGTGTGTGGTGCTCAAGGGGGCCCACATCTCACACCCTGCACCCATAAAGTTTACTTACCTCTAAAGAGACTGGTTGGAGATAATACAGAAATCACTGGGAAAATACAGTACTGCCATTTTCCTGAAGATTTACATATGCACAGTAGGGAAAGCACCAGGAAGAGGCTTGGACTGGCCCACAGGGGTACAGGGGAAACCACCGGTGGGCCCCACTGCCTGGGGGCCCACATCCTGCTCTACGGATCAGGTTCCAGACTGTGCACTTGAATTATACATTATACATATGTTACCTTATACTGGACTATGGTGTATTTTGTACAGTGCATTGCTGTTATTAATCTGTTATTAATTTGGTACATTATCATGCATGCAGCAGCTGAATTTACTGTATATATTTATGAAGGGGCCCAGACGTTGCACTCTCTAATGGTTAGTCAAACCAATGAGGCAGCAAGCCACACCCGCTGCAGACTGGTCACACACCTAACATGGGCCCCTACCACTGCATCCCCCCGGTGGGCCCTACATGCCCCTGTCCGACACTGACCAGGAACATGGCATGGGTGCAGTAGACTCTGGCACAGTGTCAGTCTACTTTGTAAGAAGTTGATGGGGTCCATACGGAGGCTGCACATGGACTCCCTCCTCTCTTAAACTGCATCTGCATGTATCGCATTGAAAACCTCATCCTGTCTTAAAAATGCAGCAAGGTTCATTTTTTTTAACATATGTTCCTTGTCCAGCCATGGAGACTTGGAAAAGTGGAAAACTCATAAATTTGTATTTCAGTGTTTACAGCACTGGAGGTCACACTGTGTATGGGAACACAGGATTCAGTCTGACTGTTCCAGGTGTTACATCTCATGCTGTGTAGCTCACTGACTGCTAGTATTTCTGACTTGTATTGTGCAGAGTTCTGTGAGGCATAATAGGACAAGTTGTTTGCTTGTTTTAAGGGCTTTTAAACTTTGTGCAGTACTGTTTCCGTATTTACCATCACACAGCTGTGTGCTTTGTAAAGTAAAGTGCCTTAATTGTTAGAAGGCTGTGTAAGTATTACTATATAAGTTACTGGCACCAGACAGTAAAGCCAGTGTGACACATACTGTATGCAGGGAAATGCTGTTGTATAAAGCATTGCATTGTGCCATGCCTCCACAATATGTGTAACCAGACGGTAATTAGAAGCAGCATGTAAACCGCTTGCCTGCTACATAATGTACCTTACCAGGAAATGACCCGGTGTGCGAGCCGGAGTTCCTGACACCCACTGGATATAAGGAAATAGTGAGGTTTGCTAATTATGCGGTATACATTCTTTCTACACCCATTTCATAATATTGTACTTTCTGGTAAAATCTACAAAACACGTCTTTTGTAAAATGTGGAAATATGACACATCTGACAGAATTCTGCTCTGTTAAATAAGTTCAGAATGACACTGCTGGTAATTTAATCACCAGTGTACAGGGCCCCATACACTACAGCAACATGTCGGACCCTCAGGTCGCATAACACTTCCCTTGAACTGCCCAGCAGCCTCCCGGGCGGCAGGATCGCATAAGATACATTGTATGCGGTCCTTTTACATACGATGTATCTTATGCAATCCCAGCCATGTCTGCGGGAACCGACATATCACGAGTGCAGCACTAACGATCTAGAGGCTTCGATCCAATGCTCATGGGATCGCGCATCGGATCGGTTGTAAAACACATCCGATTTGCCACTTTTCGTCCGATTTATCGGCCCGAAATGTTGAAATCGGGCATTATCGTTGCAGTGTATGGGGCCCTTAAGAGTTCAATGGACATTTATGAAAACAGTTGCAGAAAAAAAGTGCTCTAATACGTTACTGCCAGTCACATGTCTGCTTTAATTTTCTATACTGTATTGAAACATTACAGAATTTTGTTGCTATGGGTTACAGCTAATTTGTTGCACATTCATAGTGACATCAGTTTTTAGAGTTTTGTGTCACTCCAAATTCTCAATATGGATAAAGCTACAGACCTACAGTAGCATAGTAATGTTGATAGGATGAAGTAGTCGGGCAATGTCAGGAAGGCAGTGCAAGTACATGTCAGTTAAAGTTGGAGAATAGACAGGTTATCAGAACCATGGTTTGTGTTGCAGTGAATAGATGAATTTGCACCAGTAATGACGGACACATCTGTAAGGGTATATGGTGTCTCTTCATATTGAATAAACATGTAAAATTTGTGTGTTCTGTATGTGGCTGTAATTAAGTGATATGTATATGATTGTTAGTCTTACGTCTAGGATATCTGCTATGGAATCATGCAGTGCTACAATTATGGCGGTACGGGGAGGTTCTGCGTATTGGTAAGAAATTGACAGCCGATACGCAGTACCGCCGGCTATCCACCTATACTGGTAGCTGCTGCTGTGTGTGTGTGTCAGGGGAGGAGAGTGCAGCGTGCGCCTCTCCTGCCCCTTTGTGCTCAGTCTGGCAGCAATGTGTGTCATCTGTCAGGGCAGGGAGGAAAGTGAAGCTATGTCTGGCAGCAGCATGTAGTATCTCAAACCAGCCGCTGGTTCGTGAGCCAATCAGGAGCTGCAGCTGCCGGTCCGCGAGCTCTGATTGGCTCACAAACCGGCGGCTGCCTGGCCCCTGACAGCTGAGACATGCTGCCACCCAACTGAGCCCTAAGGGGCAGGAGAGGCACACAATGTGCTCTCCTCCCCTGACACAAACACACAGCAGCAGCAGAAGGCCAGCAGCTAGAGCACTGGAGCAGCAGCAGTGACCAGCAAAGTGGGGTGGGGTACATTTGTGTACCTGGCACTATGGTGCTATGGGGGCATATCTGGCACTGTGGGGGGCATATGTGTATCTGGCACTGTAGGGCCATATGTGTATCTGGCACTGTGGGGCCATATGTGTATCTGGCACTGTGGGGGCATATGTATCTGGCACCGTGGGGCCATAAGTGTATTTGGCACTGTGGAGGCATATATGTATCTGGCACTGCACTACTGGGGCATATGCGTATCAGGCACTGCACTATTGGGGGGGCATATGTGTATCTAGCACTGCACTATTGGGGGCATATGTGTATCTGGCACTGCACTATTGGGGGCATATGTGTATCTGGCACTACTGGGGGCATATGTGTATCTGGCACTGCACTATTGGGGGCATATGCGTATCTGACACTATTGGGGCATATGTGTATCTGGCACTGCACTATTGGGGTCATATGTGTATTACGCCCCCATTTTGATTGGACATGCACACAATACCACTAAGATAGTTTTTCTACTTGCACCACTGTATGTGCCTGAATATTATATAGTAATATATACTTCTAACACTTAGTTTTTTCAGTGTAGAAAATAAATAGTAGTTCTGGGTAAACTAAAAAACTGGTTTTGAGTAATTAAAGTAGTAGTTATTAAATGATCATTAACAAATGTCCCTATCTATTAGCACTTTTCTTATTTTTGTAAAGCTACTGTAACTCCAACAATAAAAGAGGGCTAATAGAAAAGCACATATGTTGATGACCATCAATTATCCTATATTTCATTATATTACATGACATTCCCCTGTCTGGGTTAAATATTCATTGTAATCAGGGCCAGATTAAGGACCACATGGCCTGTGGCTGAAAATGTTATGGGGCTATACTGATAAGGAGAGGAACTGTGACCAGTGGTGTGTCCAGTGCCATGTGGGTGTGGCCAGTGCCAATTGGGCGTGAACACCCCTACACTATCAGACCCACTGTCTCTTAATACATAAAAATAGAAAACTGCATCATTTTATGAGAAAAACATAAATACAAATGTAATATTTCTGATTTATTGCCAACTGTGTAGCCAGCTAGTCATGATTACGGGCCTATGTTTATTGTAGAGGTCTGAAACTGTAGCTCCATCTGACCCATTGTTAATGTGGCCCTGATTGTAATGCTCTTAGAGTAACTTTAACAGTTGGTGATCCTCATGTTGAAGAATTTTACTTGATACCCTCTCCTACTATTCCCAAAGTCTTGTGTCACCCACGGTTTGTCATTGGAAACCCTAGTACTGTTTTCAGAAAGATTGATAGGAGGAGTAAGAATTAAATGTAAATGTTTACCCTAGTTTTAAACTTCTATAAAGGAAAGTTTTACTTAGCCCCTGAACCTCTTAATAACCATGTGCTTCCTGTCACTGTTGTATAAATGTTCCTCAGAAACTATAATGCAGTCCGGGCTATTGTCATTTCAATGTTATGTAATAGTAGCAGTACCTACCCATCATTGAGTGATCATTCATATTATTCAATGATGCATTTTTTTCTTTACCATTTTTTTAGTTCACTCGTCTGCGTTAATATATTCTGTAGTAAAAATTTATTTTTATTTTCTTATTGTGTACCAATTTATTCAGTCTGTAAATACTGTACCTTGTATGATTTGAAAATTCTTAAAGATTACGTGGACACGTCAGACGCATGAGAAACCCGCTCGACCAGGAGTATTATAGACATAGATGAATGTGTCTCACACACATAGTTTATCTTCATCGAGTGTGTGGTGGTAACAACATATGCATGCATAGGTGGATTCGCACGGGGGGGGGGGGGGGAGGAGGTGGACACCTCCGGTTGGTGTAGGCTGACATCCCATCACTGACATCCCGTGCGACTGCACCCTAATCCGTTCCTTGGACCCTGCCAGGACCTTTCAACAAGCCTGAGGGCCCTGCAAATGGACACTGGGGTGGGGAGGCATAGCGCTGGTAGACATGTTTCTTTTTCATAAGAATCATGAAAATATTTTTAAAAAGATGGTTTTGACTTGATAAAGGAAAACTTTTTGAGTATGTTTTTGAAAAATAATAATCATCATCATCACTTAAAAGTTCTGGAATACTTTTCTGTGCATAATTAACCTTCAATAGGACAACCAAATTGCAAGTTATTAGCAGTCAAGAAAAGTATCTAATTAAAGAAGAAACATTTATAGTTAAATATATTACACAAAGACATTGCTGTCATTTGAAAAATTTCTAGGCGGTAATTGCTCATTTGTATAACACTAAATTACAATTAACTAGGTACCTAGGGAAAAAAGTTTAGTCAATAAGGATTGTTTCCCTTTGCAAAACTATATTTAGAGCCATGGCTAAATTATACAGTAGAACAACATAATTAATGTCAAATTACTTAAATAATCTCTGTAGATCCTAATTTAGCCATATTTGTCATAGCTGTTTATTTTCCCAGCTGATTGTCTAATATCTGTTTACTGTATGTTTACTATAATTTGTTTGTTAAAAACTGCATTAGTTCTCACAAAATAAATCTTATATATTCTATCTATCTATCTATCTATCTATCTATCTATCTATCTATCTATCTATCTATCTATCTATCTACAGTACATCCGGAAAGTATTCACAGCGCTTCACTTTTTCCACATTTTGTTATGTTACAGCCTTATTCCAAAATGGAATAAATTAATTTTCCCCTCAAAATTCTACACACAATACCCCATAATGACAACGTGAAAAAAGTTTTTTTTTAGATTTTTGTAAATTTATGAAGAATAAAAAAACTAAGATTACATGTACATAAATATTCACAGCCTTTGCTCAATACTTTGTTGATGCACCTTTGGCAACAATTACAGCCTCAAGCCTTTTTGAATATGATAACTTTAATATGATAAATTTATGAAGAATAAAAAAACTAAGATTACATGTACATAAGTATTCACAGCCTTTGCTCAATACTTTGTTGATGCACCTTTGGCAGCAATTACAGCCTCAAGCCTTTTTGAATATGATAACACAAGCTTGGTACACCTATCTTTGGGCAGTTTCGCACATTCCTCTTTGCAGCACCTCTCAAGCTCCATCAGGTTGGATGGGAAGCGTCGGTGCACAGCCATTTTTAGATCTCTCCAGAGATGTTCAATCAGATTCAAGTCTGGGCTCTGGCTGGGGCCACTCAAGGACATTCACAGAGTTGTCCTGAAGCCACTCCTTTGATATCTTGGCTGTGTGCTTAGGGTTGCTGTCCTTCTGACAAATGAACCGTCGCCCCAGTCTGAGGTCAAGAGCGCTCTGTAGGAGGTTTTCATCCAGGATATCTCTGTGCATTGCTGCATTCATCTTTCCCTCTATCCTGCTGTCACGATCCGGGTACTGAGCCATCGTTTTCTACCTGTCAGATGTCTCCTGAGGCTGGCTCAGCGAGCCAGGGCCGGGCTTTAACTAATGTTATGGTTACTGCCTACAGCGCTGGTATCAGCGGCCTCCTCAGTAAATGTACTGGTGGTGTGGCGCTCTCAGCCCCGTTGCGGCCGTCATTGCCGCGCCTGTGGTCCTCTGCTGGATGCGCGTCCTTGGTGGTCCCCGGCCGCCACTTCCATCCCTGTGGCCGCTGTGCGCGTCTGAGCGCGTGGACTCCGGCTGCTGCGGCCTCCGCCGCCATTGTTGTTTGTACTCATGCTTCATAGTACTTAGTTCCCCTTCTGGTTCTGTTAATGGGTGCGGCCATCTTGGACTTTGACACATGATACCCATTCACCTATACTCAGTGCTGCTGGAGCCATGTCATAATTACCAGACCAATCCCTGCTATGCAGCAGGTATAAATATCCTGTTCCAGCTCCCAGAAGATTGTCAGTTCTTCCATTGTCTATCCTGTGAATACAGTGTGCAGTTCACTGTGGACTTCTCCTGTAGTTCAGCCTGACTTCCTGGTGGTTTCCCCTTGCGGTATTGTTCCAGCTCTCCAGTGTTTAAGCCCTGTGGTGCAGCCTGTCATCTTGCTCCCGCACCCAGTGCTAACAAAAGGGTTATGCTCCGGCTACCCAGTAGCCACTCTCCAGTTACCCTCTGTGTTCCTGCGAACCCCAGCTTCTTCTACAGTTCTCTAGCGAACCCCAGCTTCTTCTACAGTTTATCTTTGAACCCCAGCTTCATTTATAATTTACCTGAGCACCCCAGTATTATTTACAGTTCACCTGCTATTCTCAGCTTCACGTTATACCTCACCTGGGCTCCCAAGTGTTGTACTGAAATTTCACGCTCATTCCGGATTGCTGGTCCTAAACAGCTGTATTATACTCACCTGTGACTTTTATTTGTTTCGTTGCTCCTTATATGACTTTTATTTAATAAACATCCTTAAAGATAACTCCAGTTGTCGTGGTCACACCTTCGGGCACTTACTGCTACTGTCTAATGCATGTCTAGGAGTCCACTCACTCCTCCTAAATTCCGGGACCCGTCAGCCCCTTTAACTGAGGCTTCCAGTTACCTTCACCAGCCCTCAGTTGCGACACCTGACTAGTCTCCCAGTTCCTGCCACTGAAAAACATCCCCACAGCATGATGCTGCACCCACCATGCTTCACCGAAGGGATAGTATTGGCCCGGTATTGAACGGAGCCTGGTTTCCTCCAAACATGACGCCTGGCATTCATGCCAAAGACAATACAATACGACAATTTGCCATATAACCCACAGATGAATATTAGGACATTGGAATAAAGACACAAACACACACAGTTCCTTGGCAAAATAGCCCTTTATTTGGGATAATAATCACATTGGGTAACGATGATCAGAGTCTTGTAGTTTTATTTCACACTTTATTTTTCTAATCAAACTATATTTTAATATTTCACCAGTCCCCATAATTTTAATATATATCCAATAAAGAATAGTTATTTTAACCATTATTGTGGTTCTTGTGCATCCGACAGAAAAATGCTTCTTTCTTCTTTCTTTGTTTTTGCATATAACTTGGGTCTAGGACCTTAAAGCGTTAGGATTGCACCTGCGAATAGAAATACATTTCCGCAAAGGATTACTAAATTATATTAAATGTGAAGCAGTAGGAATCATTAGATATCTAGCATATATGTAAGGAGAGCTTTAATAAACTGGTGCGGGATTTGTTCAAATTTGTATTTATCTGATTGGTGTATTGCTGTATAGATGGTTATCCTTCTGGAACGTTCTCCTCTCTCCACAGAGGAATGTTGTAGCTCTGACAGAGTGACCATCGGGTTCTTGGTCACCTCCCTGTCTAGGGCCCTTCTTCCCCGATCACTCAGTTTAGACGGCCGGCCAGCTCTATGAAGAGTCCTGGTGGTTCCGAACGTCTTCCATTTATGGATGATGGAGGCCACTGTGCTCATTGGGACCTTCAAAGCAGCAGATATTTTTCTGTACCCTTACCCAGACTTGTGCCTCAAGACAATCCTTTCTCAGAGGTCTAAAGACAATTCCTTTGACTTCATGCTTGGTTTGTGCTCAGACATGCACTGTCAAGTGTGGGACCTTATATAGACAGGTGTGTGCCTTTCCAATTCATGTCCAATCAACTGAATTTACCACAGATGGACTCCAATTAAGCTGTAGGAAAATCTCAAGGATGATCAGTGGAAAGAGGATACGCCTGAGCTCAATTTTGAGCTTCATGGCAAAGGCTGTGAATACTTATGTACATGTGATTTCTTAGTTTTTTATTTTTAATAAATTTGCAAAAATAACAAAAAAACGTTTTTCACATTGTCATTATGGGGTATTATGTGTAGAATTTTGAGGGAAAAAAATAATTTATTCCATTCTATCTATCTATCTATCTATCTATCTATCTATCTATCTATCTATCTATCTATCTATCTATCTATCAAGCTCTGCACTCACCTAATTACATTCTAAACTGTATTTCATTTAATTTCAGGGAATATTTATTCCAAAATATTGCAATAAATAAAGCCAGCGAACTCTGTAAAAGTCTTCCTTTCTGGCCTACACTGACTCACATGGGAATCACCACCAGGTATCACGCAGATTTTATACACACTATGCTGTTATCATAAGGGAGGTTTTGCCTCTTTCCGCCTATGTGCTAACAGACCTCAACCCATGAAAATCCCATATGTAATTGTTATTTTAGGGGGAAGCAGAGGTGGTTTGCAGCAGTGAGGTCATGGGTTTGCATGGCCCTAACTGTGCAGAGTTTGTTTTTTCTCCCCGTTCTTGCATGGGCTTCCTCCGGATTCCTCCCATAATCCAAAAATATACTGGTGGGTTAATTGTCTTCCAACAAAAATAACCCTAGTGTGCATGTATGTGCATTTATGTGTCTTTGGGCAGACTAGATGAGCCAAGGGGTTCTTATCTGCCGTCAAATTTTATTTTTCTATGTAAGTAAAGTAAATAGGACACATTAATAAATTGATAAACATTACAATTCTAATCACTTCTACTTTCAGTTTGATCTAATAAATGTACTGTATATCACCCCAAATAGCAATATTATGCTTCAGATGATGTTAGAATTTCACTGATTGCAAATATAGGGATATTATAAAAGTGACCTGAACCCTGATGAACGCATTAAAAGTTAAGAAATGTGTTGGTTAAAGGAGCATCACGCAAAATGTTGTTTTATCACTTAATTGATAACACATTGATTGGGAATTCTCTATTATTTTAGTGCCAGTCTCCATGGCCAGTAATTTGAAACCATCAGTGTTGTAATTGTTGATCACCCTGCACTAAATCCACACTGCAACCACTATTGCAAGCATATGTGCAGTGATAGTAGACAAAACAGAGTCCATTTGCAACAAAAATTAAAACTGTGTCTGAATCATGCTCATTATTACAAACTGAGGAAGCATTTTGGTTTCAGGTTGTTTTTAATTTCCTCAAAGAAACTATTTTAATAGCAAATAAAAAAACATAAAGTAGGGTTTAAGAAATCCCACTTGGTGGCAATTGATGGTAGAGGGTGTTTCTCAACAGAACTACAACACTGCTTACAGATCTCGCTGGAGGAACAAATACCACCCTCACAAAATGGACACTACAGTAGAAATTATTCAATAACTTAAATCAGGTTTATGCAATGAATAAGTTCTGATTGCTGCAAATTTGGAAAAGTGGATTGTGGTTCTGCAAATATATATGTTGCACAGAACTGGGGCAGTCCTGTCCGGAAAGTGAATGTAGAAGAACAACAAACTCTACCTTAGCAAGAAGTAAGCACCTGTATAAAGAAGATTCCCTGAGAAGAGAAATTAAAGTGAATGCGGACGTCCAAATGCACCTTTTTGTTCATACATAGGTGTGCTTTATGGGCATGCAAAAATATTTGTAATATCACAACGATCTATTGATTATCAAATCAATACTGGAACCAATAATAGACAATATAAGAGAGAGCCCCTGATTTTTGTCAAATTGGTGGTGTGCCCAGAGTAAATGGGTAAATAGTATAAACAAAAAGAAAAAGAAGACTCTTGTGTGGACGCACTCCTGAAACTAGTTAGAAGTGGTTAGGTCAGAATTAAGATTAAAATCATTAAGCTTTATTGGGTATCATTTAATATCAATTATTTAGGTGTATCCTCTAGAACAAACAAGCATCAAAACAAAACAACACATATAGATTAAAACTTCTGGTCTAAGGTCCATCAGGTCATACTGATTGTCACGTTTGAATAGAGAAAGGAGGATCACAAATTATATGTGATCTAAGGTGTGGTGATTACCTGCAGGAATAATCACCAATAATGTTTTCAAGTGACTGTATATATATATATATATATATATATATATATATATAATTGTATTCTTTTCAGCCGAGATGTGACAACATGGCTGACATGCAATGTCCTGCATTTGACCCCCATAGGTCCAGGCCAAGAGAGATCTGCAGACCATAAAGTTTGAGATGACATTCCTACATCAATAGCAGAGATTTGCAAGCTCTGGACATTGAGGCCTGATAAGGCCATTTGTTGTTATGTCAACAGAGGGGCTGTAAACAGACCAGGAATCCTGTTTCCTGGCTAATGTCATAAACCTTGCTTTCTTTGAAAGAGATTCCTACAGTACACCCATTACCTCCCCCCTTGGCTGTTGCAAAAGCACCAAGTATGTAAAACCTGGTGTAGGTGTTTTGTCCAGCAGGAAAGTGATTAAAAATCCCAAGGGAGGGGACATGATGAAGCTGGAGATTATATCTGTCCCACTCATGAAAATAGGAGTTGTGATCTCTTGGGGACAGCTAGTATGCTGGAGGTGACCTGAGTTATTCTGTGAAGCCCCCACAACAGAAATACTTAAAACTTGTTTGCGTAAGTGTATAGGGTTTCTGTAAGTTTTTATTTCCTTTTCATTTATTGAGATTGCTGTATTCTGTGTGTGTTTTTAAAATATTCTTAATAATCTTTGTAACCTTTTTGTAACCAAAGCTTTGAAGTATTCTTGAAATTAAAATCCTAATTTTAGTTCTGCTTCTGTGGTTCTTATGAACTCCAACGCCTGTGTGGCTCACGCCTATCTATTTTTCTAAGTATTGCAGTGTGTGTGTGACAGGTAAAGCTAAAGACGCCTGTAACGTCCGTAATACGTTGAAAAGTCTTTGCTGGTGGCAGCTGAAAGTATTTAAATAATCCCGTGTGTCAAAAGTGACCCCCGTACGGCGCATGCGGCAATTCTCAAATTGTCGTATTTGTGGAATTGGCCGGCAGCGTCGTCACACCGATATAAAGGATTTATATCAGTTTGTTTAATCACTTGGACCAAGTATAGTAGAAATGGATATCACATAGTGGAGTCATGCAGGTTTAATAGACATCCCAATTGGTTGTGTAGGACTATCTGTGGAAAGATTCTGTTAATATGCATACCAAAATAACAGAAACAGATTTAATAGCACCTATTGCTTAGTGTATGGATAATGAAGTAGAAACAAGCATTAGTGGTGAATCTGCTGTCAATGTTAGGCATGGAGTATGCCAATGGTCCTGATTTCTACTAAACTGGGTCTTGCTAGGAGGTCTCCCATCCAAGTACTAACCAAGCCCAACACTGTTTCGCTTCAAGATCGAACGGGGCAGGGCATTGACAGTGTGGTATGATAGTAGAAAATAACCCCTGACTCCAGGATCACTGATGAGAGTTCACCTAGTAAAATGATAGGGTGAATAAGATTGGAGGAAGGAACAGAAGGAGTAGATCAAGAATGGATCTGCTGCCAACGTTAAGACACAGGTAATGAGAAATAGCCATGGATCCAAATCATATCCCGATGAATCGCTGGTGAGAGTCCATTGAAATGGCCAAGGATGAAATATTGGGTGCTAAGGTCCTGTAAGAGGAGCTAAACCCAGTGATATTTATGCAAAGATACACACTAGATATTTACTTAGTAAACCATAAGTATGTCTGATGGGTAAAGACTTACAATATATTGGTGTTTATTCACACCTCATTGATACATTGATCTGCTGCCAGTGTTAGATACAGGCCGTGTTGCCGAGAGAGGGGGATAGAGGGTACAAATTACTTGGGCCCAGGTCTGATGGATGGGTCCAGAGAGGGTCCAGTGGGGACCTGGGCCCCCTTCCCCTTACCTGGCAGCAGCAGCTGCAGCTCTTCTCCTCAGCCTAGCACATGTTGCTGTGTGCTGGGCTGCATTGTGGCCATAGAGATCCTTAAAATACCATTTATTTCAGTATTTTTTCTAAGAGTGCATGACCATGCCCCCTGAAAAATACCTGGGCCCAGCCCGGCTCTCTACTGTCCTGGATACAGGTAAGGTGAAATAGCCATGGATCCAAATCATATCCCGATGAATCGCTGGTGAGACTCCATTGAAATAGTCAAAGATGAAATACTGGGTGCTAAGGTCCTGTAAGAGGAGCTAAACCCAGTGGTATTGATGCAAAGATACACACTAGAGATTTACTTAGTAAACCATAAGTACTGTATGTCTGCTGGGTAAAGACTCACAATATATTGGTGTTTATTCACACCTCATTGATACACATGCGAGGTATGCTTAATTGTGTGATACTTTTGGTATACAGTCAAGATTTAGTGACCTGACCCAATTAGAATGGTACTGTCTAACAATGCACAGTATCAATTTGTTATAAATGCAGAAAAAAATGCGGAAAAAGTTGCTCTGGTATGTCAATTTCAAAACAATATGACCAAGAACTGACACAATGGTCTGAAAAGTACAGAATAATGATTTTAACCTGCTATAGATGATACTGGTCATTAATATCCCTTGTGTGGATCACCTGCACAAACTAAAGGTCTTTGTGCTAGGTGGGGATTATATTGGACACCCAGACATATATTTACACTCAATAAACAAAAGGTGACAGTCTTGCCAAATTTGGTTTGCACATTGAAAGATATTGCAGTCCAAATACACCAAATCAGTAAATACAACAGATGGTCCAAGAAATTATCAACCAATCACATTAAACTTGTTAGTAAGAATACTAATTAGATGCACAGATTTATAAATGTACATAAAATAACAGCTACTGCATGGAATAACAGCTGCTATGTTAAATATCACCACATGTATAGTGATGTATGCGACTCTGTGTGTGAGTTCGAAAAAATGCCTCCTATATTACAAGCCGATCTTGGAAGCGAAGCAGTGTTGGGTTTGGTTAGTACTTGGACGGGAGACCTCCTAGGAAGATCCAGTTTAATAGAAATCAGGACCATTGGCATACTCCGTGCCTAACATTGACAGCAGATTCACTACTGATGCTTGTTTCTACTTCTTAATCTATATACTAAGCAATAGGTGTTATTGAATCTGTTTCTGTTATTTTGGTATGCATATTAACAGAATCTTACCACAGACAGTCCTACACAACTAATTGGGATGTCTATTAAACCTGCATGACTCCACTATGTGATATCCATTTCTACTATACCCGTAAGTTGGTAATAGACCAGATTGGTCTTGATTGCAATAAATGTCTATTTAGTACAAGTGATTAAAAAACAAACTGATATAAATCCTTGATATCGGTATGTACTGATGGACCCTAGACTTAAAAAGTTTTAATCTATACATGTTGTTTTAATGCTTGTTTGTCCTAAATAATTTCTTTTAAATGATACCCAATAAAGCTTACTGATTTCAATGTTAATTCTGACCTAACCACTTCTAACTAGTTTCAAGAGTGCACCCACACAAGAGTCTTCTTTTTGTTTTTGTTTATACTATATGGGGATGCACCTACTGTACTTTTGTGATATTTTAGGTCCATGTGACTATGTTTATGATGAAAAGCACAACAACAGTCATTCAGATTAATGGATTAAGCCAATTTGATTGAATGGCCATTTTTCAGTGTTTGGGAGCAAATGGTCGACAGGGTCAGCCCCAGGTCTACTAACACCCTGTGTGAGAAATTTTGGAGAGACAAAAATAACACATATTACCTCCACAGGAAAAATAAATCACACACTACCCCCACAGGAAATATAAATCACACATTGCTCCCACAGGAAACAATTAACACACATTGTTTCTACAGAAAAAAACCTCACATTGCACCCACAAGTAAAAAAAAATCACACATACTTCCCACACAGGAAAAAAACCCAGACATTATCCCCACAGGAAAATAATAAAATGCTCATTTATTTCCCCCATAGAAGACTGACCTGATATGAATACACTGTCAGAGATGAGTTACATAACTTGCAGTGGTTGCTGGCTCCTTGCCCTCAGCGGCACAGGCAGACTAAGAAAGCCAGACACACTGATGTGTGCGGTCTACACTGTAATTCAGTGCGCAGCTGTAGTGTGACCTCCATGACATCATGGCATGGGCCGAATCTATGCCCAGAGATGCCCAGAAGATGAGCCCTGTGCTGCTGGCTGCCTGGGCCAGATTTGTTTGTCACTGCATAATGGATGTTATGCTGCAGCTGGCTGGTTGTTGCTGTCAGTCGTCAGTCCCAGCACTGCGTCTCCTATGGGGTGGCCCCATGTGCGTCTGCTCTTCTTAAATTGCCCGTGAGCAGGCCCTGATGGTCAATTGTCATTTGCTCCCATACGTTGACAGATTTGTGTTCCAACCAGCCAACTAGCTGGATTATTGGAAAGATAATCTTTAGGTATAAGGCCAGCCTAACAGAGATCCTTGAGGAGACTCTATAGGATAAATACTTGCTGATTATGTCACTGGGTATGACTTTATCACTAAGCAGCAGCAGAGAGCTGGATAACAGTTATGATACCTGTATAGAAAACTATTTTACAAAAAAAAAGTAAAAAAACACACTAATATTTTGCAGATTAGTTGCAGGATCAATTAATGGAAACAAATAGACATGTACCCCAAAATATGTTTTATTGTAAGAAAACAGATGGTAATCAAATACACACTGACCTATAAAACAAACTAGATGCTTTACATATTAGCACTTGTCAAACTTGAACACAGATTTGTTTTCTTAATGACACTTAAAAAAACTGTTCTTGGAAAGAATCTTTGGTCTATAAAGGTGTAAAACAAAATGTGTCCATATGGGACTGAGGTGGTTTGCATTTGAGTTTCCACGTCTTTCATATAACTAGCTACGGGCACCAGTTGTCTCAGAAGAACAACATTGTTATACCCTTACCTAAGAAAAAGGGATAGGGTTTTTTTTTTATATTTAATTTAAGAAGTTTGTACTTGACCATCTAATTCCAGTACTTTATGGAAAAATGTATTGCGAGCCAAAGCACACTGTTAGTACACTAATATAACAAGGCTCCTAGAGTATTTTTATACATTATTTTCTGTTTATGTAAAATTATTTTACAACAGGCAATACTGAATGGACCATTTGCTATTCCACTGGAAGGGTAACAGTGATCCTTTCTACAATAGAGATACCTACAGTAAGTAGTTTATAGAGCACCGTATTGTGTAGCACACTACAAAGCATAGTGTACTGTAGATACACTAATATGACAAGTCTCCTACAGTAATTCTATACGTTATTTTCTGTTTATGTAAAATTATTTTACAACATGCAATACTGAATGGACCATTCGCTATTCCACTGGAAGGGTAACAGTGATGTTATGCACAATAAAGATACCTACAGTAAGTAGTTTATAGAGCACCGTATTGTGTAGCACACTACAAAGCATAGTGTACTGTAGATACACTAATATGACAAGTCTCCTACAGTAATTCTATACGTTATTTTCTGTTTATGTAAAATGATTTTACAACAGGCAATACTGAATGGACCATTTGCTATTCCACTGGAAGGGTAACAGTGATGTTATGCACAATAAAGAAACCTACAGTACAATGAGTAGTTTATGGAGCACCGTGTTGTGTAGCACACTACAAAGCATAGTGTAAGGTACACTAATATGACAAGTCTCCTACAGTAATTCTATACGTTATTTTCTGTTTACGTAAACTGAATGTTCCATTTGCTATTACACTGGAAGGGTAACAGTGATGTTTTCCACAATAGAGATACCTACAGTAAGTAGCTTATAGAGCACCGTGTTGTATAGCACACTACAAAGCATAAGAATAATTACAGTACGTTGTACAATGGAATGCCGAGAGACCATGAAGCCATCATGGTGTTACAGTACAGTAGATGAATAATGTCATTCTAGTCAATGTCTGCTATACAACTATTATTGAAAAGGATCAGTGTCTGGTGGTTACGGCCTTCCAATAAGTGAGACCTTTTCCCAATGCCTGAAAATATCTACAGCAAACAGTTGAGAAACAAGATTTTTGCTGTTATGTAGCATCCTAAATAAACTGTAAAATAAACAGAGTAGCTCAAAGCTGTGTTCACAAGTGAATAAAAATGGCTCAATTACAACAATGTAAATTAACATACAAAGAGGGCTCCATGCTTGTTTCACTAAGCACCCAATATATTACTGCAGCAAATAAATATACATTTACATTTTAGTCGGGACTATAGCCTATTACCTCAAAACAATTGCAGACTGCTAAAAAACCAACCTACAGTAGGTGTGTGCAAGCTGTCCTGCATTGTCTCAAGTGGCTGAGTATAATCCATTCCCAGAACCCAGTCAGAATTTAGAATGCCCTTCTGTTTTGTGTGTGCTTTTCTGTTGCATTTTTACATCATAATGAATCTGTATATTGTTCAGCTTACTGTACAGATTCCTGAGTCACATTTTGTTGTATCACTTCAGAGAGCTGCTTATCGTGATTTGCATTGAGAAGTAACGTGTTTACTTTGGTGTGTTCAAAAAATGTTTCTATACTAACATCTACTGTATATCCCAAGATTTTGTGCCACTAATAATATCTTTGATTTGCCAGAATCAAACCAATAGGCCTTGCGTCTACTTATCATCATGAGTGTGCAGTTGCTTCTACTCTATGCCATGTGCATAAGATGCACATCCAAACATGCATGTGTTTGCTTTCTTCCAGCTTCCCGCAGTTACATCAAAATTCCCTCATTGAATTTCACTTGCGTGAACACCCCATTAGTCTTACGAAATACACTCTCTGAATCGTCCTGAATTGTGTGCCCTCCTCTTCGGAGCATTTGCAATGCAAAAACACGCAAGATGCGCTCCGCAAACAGGCATATATATTCAGCTCTGTGTCGGCCCAATAGTGTTTAGTCTATGTACACTTATTTTTTAGTATTACATCTTCCATTTTGTTAACACTTATAAATAGCGATCAGCATAATATACACATTTTAAAAAAAAAACAAAAAAACATGCTTACTATATATAAAATAATTATGTGACTATAAAATGGATGCAAATTTTGTAATGGTATATTGCACAAAACTAGATAAAAATTGTATTAATTACAATATTTTTGTTCCAATTTATTTAATTTTAAATCAGATTTTAAATCAATACTTGTAGATTTTAATAGAAAATTACCCTTGTTTTCTTATATCTATAATTGGCACAATAACTTGGGTTACAACTATATACTGCCTTAACTTTACACCTGTGCTGATTTCATTTTTGGAGGCTATATTTAAGTTATTAGAACCAAAGACGACATTTATGACATTTTATAAAATAAAAACATGTAAAACATTGACACTTTCTACATTATTCTTCATGAAAGTCATTGTGCCTGTGTGATACAAAAAAGTGGTCTGTTAAAAATAGTCATTGACTCCGTAAAGCTTTCAAGAAAAGAAGACATGCTCAGAGAGATAAATAAAGGGGTGGATGTGATAGGTTGGTCTAAAAGTTAATTTTCTCTTAGATTTAAGAGATGTCTATCTGCAGTCTCATTCTAAGAGTCTCTCCGAGCTCTCCTAGGAGGTAGTTTTCATCATGTTTCTTTTCCAGTTTAGTGAAGTCACTTTTCCTATAAATGGGAATACTGGTTATGTCTAGAGTATAAGTTCCGGGTAGGATTTTCTTCCGAGCTGTGTGGAGGTAACTGAGTCCATCACGTTGGTTGATGTGAAAGACAGTATCATTGCCTTGGGAGATAACATAGCGTACATGATTATTAAGTGGTTGAATTGCCGGGATAATTTCCACTATATGTTTCTTTGTGTTTAACTCAGAGCTGTTAAGCATTATCTTCAGTGGTACATCCATAGCGAGACTCTTCAGACTTATATGTTCATTCTGCATGAAACAGAAGCCAACACGTAATTACACAATCAGCACACAATATATATACTGTATAACATCACAACTCAACCTTTTGATCAACAGGACTGGATTTGTTAACCAATCACAAAACACAACAGGGCTACTTAAATATACATGAAAGATATTTTATATACAGTATAGTATATAGGTTTGGCAGTGGTGGGCAACTTGATACTTTTCTGTTTTAGAATAAATGGCTGGTTGGTACTTTCTCTCTCTCTCTACTTTATCTCTTCCCAAGGTTTGATACCTCTCCCCCTCTGTGATATCTATGGTTACTATGAAAAGGACCAAAGGAAGAAAAGTTCTCTGTTCAATAACTATTTAGGTGACATTGATTCTTCAACCACTTGTTGTCATCACAGAATATTTTTAATATTACATTTAAAAAAAATAATATTGAAATATTGGATATAAAATTATTAGAGATGAGCGGGTTCGGTTCCCTGTGAACCGAACCCTACTGGACTTCACTGCCCGAGCCCGGATCTGAGTCAGGCTCTGGTTTTTCCGCCTGACTCGGAAACCAGAACAAGGCAAAACGTCATCATCCCGCTGTCGGATTCTCACGGGGTTTGGATTCTATATAAGGAGTCGCGCGTCGCCACCATTTTCACTCAAGCATTGGAGAATGTAGAGAAAGGATGTGTCTCCGTCCTCCGTGTCCTGCATCAGTTCAGTGGTAATGTCTTGTGCTGCATCAGTCCAGTTACAGTGGTTGTGTCCTCTGCTGCCATATATCCAGTGCTGCTGTATAAGTCCAGTCCAATGGTGGTGTGTTGTGCTGCATCAGTTCAATGGTGGTGTATTGTGCTGCATCAGTCCAGTCACAGTGGTGGTGTCCTCTGCTGCCATATGTCCAGTCCAGTGGTGTTGTATTGTGCTGCGTCAGTTCAATGGTGGTGTATTGTGCTGCATCAGTCCAGTCACAGTGGTGGTGTCCTCTGCTGTCATATGTCCAGTGCTGCTGTATAAGTCCAGTCCATTGCAATGGTGCTGTGTTGTCCTGCATCAGTCCAGTGGTGGTGTCCCTGTGCTGCCGTATATGTCCATTGGTACTGCCATATATGTCCAGTGATCCTGCCCTATATGTCCATTGATACTGCCGTATATGTCCAGCGGTACTGCCGTATAAATCCAGTGATCCTGCTGTATAATTCCAGTGATCCTGCCGTATTATTCCAGTGGTACTGGCATATAAATCCAGTCCAGTGATACTGCCATATATGTCCAGTGATACTGCCGTATATGTCCATTGATACTGCCGTATATGTCCAGCGGTACTGCCGTATAAATCCAGTGATCCTGCCGTATAATTCCAGTGATCCTGTTGTATAATTCCAGTGGTACTGGCGTATAAATCCAGTGATCCTGCCGTATAATTCCAGTGATCCTGCCGTATAATTCCAGTGGTACTGGCGTAAAGGTCCAGTAATCCTGCTGTATCATTCCAGTGATCCCGCCGTATAATCCCAGTGATCCTGCCTTATATGTCCAGTAGTACTGCCATATAATTCCAGTGACACTGCCATATATATATATATATATATATATACATATATATACCCTGGTGCAAAGCGGATTACTTGAGGCCATAACAACTATGCTGGTGTTAGACGTGCATCCGGTATCCACCATTAGTGCAGTGGGACTGCAGTGCCAACCCTAGATGGGCCAGGTGTTTGTGCCGCACACTTGTGTCGCTTAGCTTAGTCATACAGCTACCTCATTGCCCTTTTTTACTTCTTGGCATGATGTGCTGTTTGGGTGCTATTTTTTATGTCTGTCCTCCTGTCTGACATTGCAGTGCCACTCCTAGATGGGCCAATTGTTTGTGTCATTTAGCTTAGTCATATAGCCACCTCATTGCACCTCTTTTTCATCTTTGCATGATGTGCTGTTCGGGGCCATTTTTTATATATGCCCTCCTGTCTGACACTGGAGTGCCACTCCTAGATGGGTTAATTGTTTGTGTCGCTTAGCTTAGTCATACAGCTACCTCATTGCACCTCTTTTTCATCTTTGCATGATGTGCTGCTTGTGGCTTTTTTTATATCTGTCCTCCTGTATGACACTGCAGTGCCACTCCTAGATGGGCCAATTGTTTGTGTTGCTTAGCTTAGTCATACAGCTACCTCATTGCACCTCTTTTTCTTCTTTGCATGATGTGTTGTTTGGGGCCTAGTTTTTTTAAGTGCCATCCTGTCTGCCACTGCAGTGCCACTCCTAGATGGGCCAGATGTTTGTGCCGTACACTTGTGTCGCTTAGCTTAGTCATACAGCCACCTCGGTGCACCTCTTTTTCATCTTTGCATCATGTGCTGTTTGGGGCATGGTTTTTTAAAGTGCAATCCTGTCTGACACTACTGTATAAGTCCAGGGGTACTGCTGTATTAGTCCAGGGGTACTGCCGAATAAGTCCACCAATTGCAGAATTTTTGAAAAATGAAAGTGGCGTGCAGGAGATGCTGTCAGTGGACTGAAAAATTGTGGGCCACTTTTGACATTCAGCCACTGCATGCCACTACTAAATGTGCCAGGTGGTTGTGTCGCTTAGCTTAGTCATACAGCAACCTTGGTGCACATCTTTTTCTTCTTTGCATGATGTGCTGCTTGTGGCTTTTTTATATCTGCCATCCTGTCTGACACTGCAGTGCCACTCCTAGATGGGCCAATTGTTTGTGTCGCTTAGCTTAGTCCTACAGCTACCTCACTGCACCTCTTTTACATCTTTGCATGATGTGCTGTTTGGGGCCTTTTTTTATATCTGCCATCCTGTCTGACACTGCAGTGCCACTCCTAGATGGGCCAATTGTTTGTGTCGCTTAGCTTAGTCCTACAGCTACCTCACTGCACCTCTTTTACATCTTTGCATGATGTGCTGTTTGGGGCCTTTTTTTATATCTGCCATCCTGTGTGACACTTCAGTGCCACTCCTAGATGGGCCAGGTGTTTGTGCCGCACACTTGTGTCGCTTGGCTTAGTCATACAGCAACCTTATTGCACCTCTTTTTCTTCTTTGCATGATGTGCTGTTAGGGGCCTAGTTTTTTTAAATGCCATCCTGTCTGCAACTGCAGTGCCACTCCTAGATGGGCCAGGTGTTTGTGCCGTACACTTGTGTTGCTTAGCTTAGTCATACAGCCACCTCGGTGCAACCTTTTGGCCTAAAAACAATATTGAGAGGTGTGAGGTATTCAGAATAGACTGGAAATGAGAGAAAATTAATGTTATTGAGGTTAATAATACCGCAGGATCAAAATTACCCCCAAATTCTGTGATTTTAGCCATTTTTTATGTTTTTTTCAAAAATCATCCAGATCAAAAACCAAAACCCGAATGTGTGGTTTTGGCAAAACCAATCCAAACCTTGGTGCACATCTTTTTCTTCTTTGCATCATGTGCTGTTTGGGGACTATTTTTTTAAAGTGCCATCCTGTCTGACACTGCAGTGCCACTCCTACATGGGCCAGGTGTTTGTGTCGCTTAGCTTAGTCCTACAGCTACCTCATTGCACCTCTTTTACATCTTTGCATGATGTGCTGTTTGGGGCCTTTTTTATATCTGCCATCCTGTGTGACACTGCAGTGCCACTCCTAGATGGGCCAGGTGTTTGTGCCGCACACTTGTGTCGCTTGGCTTAGTCATACAGCAACCTTATTGCACCTCTTTTTCTTCTTTGCATGATGTGCTGTTAGGGGCCTAGTTTTTTTAAATGCCACCCTGTCTGCAACTGCAGTGCCACTCCTAGATGGGCCAGGTGTTTGTGCTGTACACTTGTGTCGCTTAGCTTAGTCATACAGCCACCTCGGTGCAACCTTTTGGCCTAAAAACAATATTGTGAGGTGTGAGGTGTTCAGAATAGACTGGAAATGAGTGAAAATTAATGTTATTGAGGTTAATAATACCGTAGGATCAAAATTACCCCCACATTCTGGGATTTTAGCCATTGTTATGTTTTTTTCAAAAATCATCCAGATCAAAAACCAAAACCCGAATGTGTGGTTTTGGCAAAACCAATCCAAACCAAAACACGAGCGGGGAATTAGAACCAAAACCAAAACACAAAACACGAAAAGTGCCCGCCGCACATCTCTAAAAATGATTCCATGTCACACAGTGAAAACTGTAGTACTGTACGGTATCTAGAATCTTTCTACACACATAATTTCAGAATAATCCAAGAAATACAATTTAGAGACCAATCCATTTACCAAATCTGCCCATGAACCTAAAAGATTATTTAATTTTAAGCGTAGCACATTTACCCATACCATTATAGTTTGTGTGTTGTTAGAACTTCTTTTTGCCCTTCCGGTTTTCTTTGGGTAACCGTTGACTTTACATTCATAGCATGTTTCTGGTGACAGTTCATTTTCCTCGTTATCTTCTCTGGCAGTAGCCAAATACTGTCCTCTATTAAAACCCATGCCGGAGACACAATGCCTGCAATATATAGAACACAGTTTTGTACTTACTTTTTTATTAAATAACAAAAGCAGTGGGCACTGGGGCATGGGAGCTGTGGAACCAAAAAAATAGTTTCCATAGAACATATATTTTTTTATAGTACACAGTGCAGACAGAGCTAAGAGGACGTTCCAAAGCCTCTTTTTTAATTATATCAGGCACTATGTGACTGTGGTTGCCATGGTTGTCCATGATACTGCAATGAATTGTATAACAGTTAATAGCAACCTGAAGGGAAAAAAAAACAAAGGGAAAAGGTAAATACCATCGTTCTTCTTACAGCCTACCACAGTGATTTATGTAATATAAATAAATAAATAAAAAGCATGGCTACTTTTTTCATGGGATTACATCTTTAAAGCATAAGAAAGCATAAGACAAAACTTTCATAAAAAGTCATTAAGTAAAACTTTATTAAACCACTTGAATTGGGAAAGTGACTGGTGTCATAAAATAGGATTCAAGTTTATAGAACTGCTGATTATATTTAGTAGTATTTTTATATGTTTATTGGAAACTGTATTGTAACTGATAACATTGCATTGTCATTTTTAGGTACCCACTTTCTTTTATTCTATGTAAGCTCACTTGGTGGCTGTATCTACAGACACTGTAAGAGTTCCCTCAAACGGTAACAGCATGAGACATGAGGTGGAATCTTACCCTTGTCCTACTCTGAAGTATCCTGAAGGACATCCACAGAGATAGCCTCCATCAGTGTTGGAGCAACCATAATTGCACGGATTCTTTGATGTACACTCATTCACATCATGGCAGGAAGTTGATAACTGGTCGAATGTAAATCCAGGTGGACAAGCACATTTGAAACTGCCAAGTGTGTTGTAACATGATGCAGTGCCACACGTGTTTTGTGCGGCACATTCATTTTCATCTGTGAAAAAAATTATAAACCATTAATCTTAGGTAAATAAATAAATTAATTAATATACTGAGTTTTTAATATTTCACAGTATTAGGGAAGGATTGTAAAGTACTAGAATACTAGAGCTAATTTTAATAAAAGAACTGGGTTAAATGGAACAGAATACAGACATAAATGTTATGGAGTACCACAACATGTGGCAAAAATGAATCATGGTCATTGTGGAAAATTACAAAATAGTTCATTAAGTCCTGTTACTACTGACCTCAAAAATCATTCCTTTATTAACATTTTCTAACTCTTGTTAAAGCATGAAATCTAAAGATCCCCTTCTGCCCATACCCACTTGTGTACATGGAAGAGGCAGCCTTGCGGTGGCATGTTATGGAGGCTGCCTGTATTACCAATTAATACTTAAATTTGTGGATCTCTGTTCACTGCTTGAACAGATATTAAGGGTATATTTATCAACAAGTAGAGGTGTTGCCCATAGCAGCCAATCAGATTCCAATTATCATTTTATAGAATTATAAATGATAGCTAGCATCTGATTGGTTGATATAGGCAATACCTGTACAAGTCCTCTTCACAATGTTTGATAAGTCTCCCCATTAAATAAAGATTATTTACACAAGCAGATATAAGAATGTATTTTGTACTTGTAGAATTCTTACCGACACACTGGTTCCACTGGTAATGCTGAACGTAGCCCTGTGGACAGCTACAACGGTACCCGCCAACTATATTCTGGCACCCATGCTGGCATCTGTGATGTCCATCGCACTCATCAACATCTGTACAGAAGAACGATATAACCCGCACAGTTCAACACCGGATCTGATCTGCTCACATGATGATCACAGTTGTCAACAAGACAAAGAACATAACGCATTTTTCTAAATAACTTCTTCTTTTCCTAAATCCTGATTACACCATGGAAGCTGTATGGATCTTTGATTAACAAGATGCATTCTGCATCTCTGTTTACATTCTGTCATAAACATTATGCAAATACTGCATGATACAATGAAACTGAATGAAAACAGATCATCTTGAAAAAACAGTTACCATATATAATACATACCATCACAGTTTACTCCAGTTGTATCCAAAGAGAATCCTCTTTGGCAATCACAAGTGAAGCTGCCTGGTGAATTTTGGCATACTCCTTTAGTACCACATAAGTTAGGCTGTAAACTGCATTCATTAGTATCTGTAAAGCAAATGTCTTTTATGAATACCCATTAGAATATATTAGATCTCTTTAGCTGTAAAGAAATACCCCGCTGGTTCTGTTGTACAGTATAGATGAAACTGTCAAATGCTTTTATTTCTTTGTTGCTATATCAGCAGGATAGGACACTCTCGTGTAAATTCTATGCTCATAAAAATAAATTCTTCTTGTGATATAGTGGTCTATTCTTTATACGGTAATATCTATAATTAACATTTTCATCTACCTTTGTAGAAATTACCATTCATTATAAAGGTAACTCAGGAGATAATCACAGCTCTCTCTGGCATATCTTTCAGTCCTGATATGTCTCCGTAGACTAGTATGGGGACCTAAATTCATCAAGCTACGAAAATACTACATTTTTCGGAGCTTCACAGAGGGAAACTTTGGCATCTTCAGAGGGAGCTGATAAAAAGGTTGTGTAAGAGAACACAACTGACATACAATAAGTGCTATGTATATTTTTGGTAAATAAAAGATATTGTGTATACTTTATATAGGGCCTTAATTAGAGTTGGGTGAAAGTCAATTTTGGAGCTAAATATGGATCCGTAAATTAGATCCAGGCATATTTTAGGTATGCAGGCATTTACAGCACTAGAGGTGGAACAAGGGTGGTGAAGAAATGAATACAGTAAGTGTGTGTAGATGTGAGTGTTGTGCACCTCCCTTAGATGCAACCTAATGAGTGTTGGACATATCTCAGATGCAGTATGCTACTTAGGAGGTGTACCTTTAGAGGGATATCTGATGTAAAGGTGATTACGATACCAGCAGCACTATCTAGTTGGTTTTGATTGGCTATTTACAAATGACTTCTTCAGTGGAAAGTACTTAATTTATTAATGTTATGTCTGTATTACTTCAAGTTGCGTCCAACCTCTTGGATTTCACTATGTGGGGGTGCATCTTATAATGAGTGGCGGTAGGGCCATTTTGTGGTGTAGTTACATTTGGAGTAAGTCTGCTGCATATAAATGCATTATGGAATGAGTGATTGTGTGTTGAGATCATTTTGATGTGTTTTTAATTCTCTTAAAACTAAGGGTAATGAGCAGCTCTTCTCTGGTTGTCCATCACTGTTTTAGGATATCACACCAGGACAATATAAAGATTTTACTCTAATGCTAAGATTAGACAAATACATGGTTGTTTTCACAGACGCACAGTGTTGTACTTAGAATGTTCTCACCAATGCAAGCAGTGTGATGCTGGGTAAAGCCCGGAGGACATTTACAACTGAAACTTCCAATATTGTTGACACAGAGGAACTGGCAGTTGTGCTGTTTGGTTTGACATTCATCAAGATCTAGAATAAACAAGAGATCCCAGTTAAGCAGTTTTCAGACACACACCCTCTCCTTTCATTTCAGCCACAAGGCAGGTGCACTCATGTTTTTGTCTTAAATTTTTGCAGATGTTATTCGAATACAAGTCGGAAATATTTTATTTTTTCCTGTTGAGGCTACAGGCTTAGACTCAGAGGCATGTATGGAATCCAATAGTATATGTGGACGTTTCTATGGTCATACTCTTTGACACTGTAAAAAGGATGTGTTTTCTTAGAGGTAGTGCCAACCTTCCTTTTTCAATACACCTTAAATACACCTTAATAATACACCTTAAATAACCTTAAATACACCTTAAATAAATTTCAATATACCTTAAAATACTGTACGTATAAGTGATAGTCAGCCACTCAATGCCACATACTAACAGGATCCTGACCCACACTATGTGATTGTGGTCAGCGGTGTCGAGAGAGGGGGGAAGGGTACAAATTACTGTGACCAGGTCTGCTAGAGGGGCCCAGGTCCACGCCTCCTTTGATTAGGCCATGCCCCCCTTAAAAGTTCCAGGGCCCAGCCAGGCTCTCTACTGCCGTGGCTGGGAGGCATGCCATGCTCCTGTAAGTTGGGTGCTTCTGATGTGCTAGACATGCCCCCAAAGAGGAATGGCCATGCCCCCAGCATGCTGTGGTCACACCCCCTCCAGAGGGGGCAGGCGGCCCCAGGAATTTGTTGTACTGGGGCCCAGGATTTCTCTTGGCAGCCCTGACTGTGGTGTGAAAGTCTCATGTATTCCTCACCGGCCTATATCATACCCTACTTCAATGATCTCACTTGCTAGTAGGAAAGGTCTCTAAGAGGAGGTCTCTAAGAGTAGTTGAAGTGATTATGGGGAAGATAAACAATGACAACTCTACTGAGTAAAGAGTTCTTCAGATAGACTTGCAAGAAGTCATAGAAATTATATAAAGCCCTATAACAAAATAGTAACACTGTATTTATTCATCCCTTTTTATTTGCAATAGACAACAAATTCAGTGGTTGAGTGCAAACCTTGTATAAGACTAGTATATATAATACACCGTTTAAGAAAAAAAGAGGTAATCGTTTCAGCAAAAGTCATACACATATATTGCTCTTATTGTAACCTCTATAATATGACAGAACTTAAGACTGCTTACTGTTTCATCATCTTATCACATTTTGTATACATGTTTTGCCAGCAGTTTATTATTAGAAAATAAAAAATTATATATTAGTTATTTTATTTTGTTTCATTTTAGTGGGGAGGCATGTTTAATTTAAATACATAGAATAATACCATATAATAATAATAATAATAATAATAATAATAATACAGGATTTTGAGGAGCTTGATGCTTTTTCTTTGTAAAAGGAAGGTAGCAGAGAAAGTGGCTCAGTATAGTTAAATCTGAACTTCATTCCAATGTGAGGATGAGTAAAGTGTCTGTGTAATTATTTTATTAATTTACAGTAAGACATAGGATTTTTTCTCTTACAGTGCCCCATCCGAACGCCAACCCGAGCCCCGGCAGCTGCTACATGCTGCTGGTTTTCAATAGGCTCTGCCACTTACAATGCCAATGAATGCTGTTAGCCAACATGTTAACCAAGAGAGGGGAGGTGGCACTGCAGGGAAAATTTTTCCTAGGTTGTTATTTTTAATTAGTTAGAGAAACAAACTACAGGTTTGATGTTCCCCTCTGACATATGAGAGACTGTTGGTTAGCTGTCCATTATATAGATAAGAACCTAGTTATTATTTTGTGCAGGGTAGCTGTGTGTAGCTGTGTGTGAGCAATCCATCTCATTCCATTGTTTTTGTCTTCTTAACAGTGTATTACGCCGCATAAAGACATGAAGAAGAGAATTTCATAATGTCACTACACTCCAGAAAAATGTGTGGGCCAATCGTGTGGCTAACCTTATAACATTAACATGCAGGACATTATGTGGAAAACATTTATAACTAATTAATAAATACTGTGGTCCATTATGAATCATTTTGACCAATATAATTATTTTTAACATATATTGGGGGAAATTCAAATGTTCGATTGGGTGGCTGTTTTTTCCTGTCTGTTAGATAGGAAAAAACAGACACCCAACTGATTTTTCAAATAATTGAATATCCCCTATTGAGTCGAGTTAAATTATTTTACTAATATTATTATTATATAAGAGGGAAATATTAATACATATTCACAATACTGGAATAATTGAATGTATTTTAATACTGTACAGGGATACTTTGAATGAGAAGACGGGGTGGCTTGAAATGAAACAATGATGATTTCCACTAATCTGCACACGAGTCATACATAGCACAAGAAACCCGGCACACTGTCAGCAATTCGATTTATCATCTCCAAACTGCTGAATAGTAACTCCAAGGTTTTGGAGGTTAACACCGCTGGCAACATGCAGTGGTTTCATACCGCCGTAAAAAACAAAAATGATCATACAAAAAAAAGTCTCAAAGAGAAAGGAGATGGAAAGCTCAAATAGAAAGACAAAATATTAAAAAGTGTGAATAAAGTCCAGTCCAATATATCTGCAGACATCACTCGAGTTGGACAATTTGAATGTTATTTGGGATATACACATCTTTATTTAGTCTGTAATTTAGGTTGCACCTATTCAATCACGCAAAGTTTCCAGATCCAAGCTTCAAAATGCATTTTTCTAGAGTAATGGCTCAAGTTTAACATCAATGTGGCCAGGATAAACATGTGTTCTCTCAGTATCTCTATAAATAAGTCCACAGTTTTACATATGGTTTCTATCTTTTTGTCTACTACAACAATGATACGGATTAAACCTTTGATTTATTTAATGTAGAACTGGCAAAAAAAAAACACCTTTTCATATACTGTAAAATGTTTGGGAATGAGCCCATGTTTTGGAGTAATCCCTGTGAACTGCTAACAATTTGTATGGACAGACATCTGACTATGGCTAATACTCACAGAGCCATAACAAAACTGGCAATAGGAAAAGCTAGGCTATAACCTAGCCTTATACTGTAATTCTGCTGTAGTGTAAAGAGCATTCTCATACAGTCATAAAACCTTTCTGTCTACTATTAGCCAGCACTTTGGCATATGTGTTCCTTATGAAGAAAAAAAACCCATATACAGTAATTACCGCAACCAATAAGAAATAAAGACATTTTATGTAGCATAAGGGCTCGTTCAGATAAGTGGTTTGTTAACATTTTCTTGTGTCATATACTAAATGGAACAAGGGATGGATGTTACGGATACTACAGCACAGAGGCTGCTACTGTGTACAATTAGGGATGGATCCCAGTTGCAGCTACACAAATGATTACCTGGAGATAGAGAGAAAGCCAAACGTTCGGTAGACAGATAGGCAGGAATTTGTCACTGGTAATTTAGGATGATCTGGGGACAAGGTCAGGACAGGGCCAGAATAACAATGGGGCAGATGGAGCTACAGCTCCAGGCCTCCACATAAAAAATAGGCCCATCATCATGACAGCATAATGATGACCAGCCACCAGCTGGCCACATGGTCATCCATAAATCATAAGAATTGATTTGTATTTCTATTTTCCACACAAAAATGATGCAGTTTTGTACTTTTACATATTTAGGGAGACATTGGGGATAATAGTGAATTGGGTCTATATGGCACTGGCCAGTGGCCATGCCCACACAGCACTGGTCAGACCCTTCTGCTTCTCATAATAGGAGGCCCTTGAATTTTTTCAGCCCCAGGCCCATGAGGCCCTTAATCCATCCCTAGGTCAGGAACAAAGCCAGGGGAAACAGAGGTGGAATGGAAGTGAAAAGTAGCCATGGGCCAAAGTGCAGGAAGTCAAACGGTAGAGTAAGAGTAATAGGACGAGCTAGACTAGAGGACAAGCGTTGTTTTACATACTTCTAGAGAGGCAGGTCATATATGACATCTTTTTAAAAATGCCCTCGGGGTAATATTAAATGCAGATGCAGGTGGGAAGTTTTGGATGCAGTGAGTCTCGTCAACGCAACCAGGCCCCTCATCTAAATGTCCAAAGTTCGTATGTGAATGACTTATAGGGGTATATTCAATACCTCTCGGATCCTTTCTGACGAAAGAGATCCGACAGGTCAGTATTCAGTGCCGTGGCCAAACTCGACAGGTTTGGCCCGTTCCCGACACTGCCAATCCAACTTTTTCTAAAGTGGCCGCCGATCTGTGTGTATTCCGATAGGCTTCCGACAAGTCGGATTTCCCGACTCGTCGGAAAAAAACTGGGCCCTAACGAATAGGTCGGAACCCCTTCCGACCTAAATCTGTCGGAAGTTGCCGTCTTTCCGATAAGACGGCAGCTTCCGACACTTATTGAATACAGCCCATAAAGGTAAAATGAGCAAATATCTATGTGCAACCTTACTTTATTTATTTATTTTTGCATTCACTGGGAGCACAATGAATTGAACCTGATTACTGTATTTAATGTTTCTATTTGTATTACTGATTGAAATAAACATTCTTATACAAGTTTATAGATTACTATATCTCAGAATGTACGTGTTGCAGACAAATCACCCTTCTGTAAGTGCACATGCAATTCACATCCAATAATTAGACAGCAACTTCAAATGCTCCACTTTCCTCAATTTACCTTTGCAGGTTTTCCCGTCTTCTTGCAGAATATAACCCCGTGGACATGAGCACTGGTATCCGCCTTCTGTGTTCTTACAGATAAAATTACACGGCTTGGGGGACTGAGAGCACTCATCAAGATCTACGAGGTAGTAAGAAGGTAAGTAACAGAATTATAATACAGAGTGTACAGTAAATGACCTTTCCTGCATTTATGCTCCGAGCCCAAGTACAAGCTCAGTAATGGTAGGTGGTTCCTAGCTCTGGCCAGTTTCTGCTGTGGAGCCGAGGAACCTCTTTTCTATTGACTATACATCCATGAGTTAGTGAAGATGCCCAACAGTCTTTTTTTCATGGTTTCATTGTGACTACTTTATTTGGGCATGACGTGCCAAGTTTAATAACTGGTAGTTTACAGCATACTTATTATTGCATGGACATAGTAAACAAAGTGATTACAATTATATATGTAAGGTATATGTATGCACAGATGGCAGAAGACAGGCCTCAGTCACCATGAATTATCTTTATATTATACTTATTATTTATACCATGTTTATTTTATTGACCACTTCAAACTACTTACATATACTCTGTTCTAAGTAGTCTCATTCCTCTACCCTGCTGGCATTAGCCATCTAATGCCAGTGACTCTACTATTCAAATGAGAGAAAGGAGCATTTAGCAGCGTTTTAGCTTTGGTAAAGGAAATATGACATTGTGATTCAGAGAGATTATCGAATTGGTAACTACAGCGGTTCCATATTGTTGCTGACCCCTTGGTAGTCATTTATGAAGCAGCACAATGCTTATTTTAAGCAACTGCAAATTAATAAACACATTTACTTTTCCCTGATAATACCCAATTGAGCAATACATGATCTATTAAGCTCTGGTCATTTTGAAGAATTGATCAATGTCTGCAGTGATATTTGGAATTTCCATAATCATTATTTAGAATTTTGCAGATTTTTAAAAATGACCTACTCATTAGACATTAAATAAGGCATTTAAAAATTTAGAACAACAGGGGCACAGCAGGACTGCTTTTGTCTATTTTTCATGTATTTTACACTAGCTGTTCTACCTGTTCTTCACACTGGAATTTCTGATTTTCACGGTTGTAAATATAAATGAGTGTTAATAATTTGGTAAATTTATAGAGATGTAAATTTAAGACGTCTTAATGTAAATAAATATTAATCCATGGTTCTTGGTGTCACCCGAGGAGCACCTGTAGCAGATACAGTAAAAAGTGACAGGAGCATTTTTGTCTATTAAATTCTACCCACTGGAGGTGCAATCCAAATTCTGATCCCATTGTTCGTTTGGGTGTTATCGTACACGCAACACAAGCCACGCATTGGTAATAACGACATTATGTCAACCCCCTTTTCATTCCATTAGGGGAGGTTTATTACAATTCTGATTACGTAGTTTTCCTATTTCCCACCTGAAGAATACCTGCCATATATACTCGAGTATAAGTCTACCCAAATATAAGCCGAGGCACCTAATTTTACCACAAAAAACTGGGAAAACTTATTCACTCGAGTATAAGCCTAGGGTGGGAAATGCTGGGTTTAAAGCTTGTTGCTAGGGCCGTGCTCCCAGTGCCAGATATTCCCCCACAGTGCCAGATACACACATGCCCCCAGTGCCAAATATGCCCCCCCAGTGCCAGGTACACATATACCCCCAGTGCTAGGTACACATATACCCCCAGTGCCAATATGCTCCCCCAGTGCCACATATGCCCCCTCAGTGCCACATATGCCCCCCCCAGTGCCAAATATGCTCCCCCAGTGCCAGGTACAACTTCCCCTCCCCGCTTCCCTGCTGTTTTGTGAAGGAGGGACACGGAGGGCACAGCACGCACCTCTCCTGTGTCCCTCCTGCATCTCCGGCGGCAGCGGCGGGTCTGTTAAATGAAGTGCCGGTTCATGAGCCAATCAAAGCTCACGAATGGGTACTTCGTTTAATAGACCCACCGCTGCCACCGGAGACGCAGGAGGGACACAGGAGAGGCGCGCGCTGTGCCTTCTGTGTCCCTCCTTCCCAGTCCTAGTTATGCCACTGGGTCCTGGAGCATCACTCGAGTATAAGCCGAGGGGTGGCTTTTTCAGCACAAAAAATGTGCTGAAAAACTCGGCTTATACTCGAGTATATACGGTATGTTACATTTCAGCTTCCTAACATATCGGGAAGTAAGAGAATTAGTGATGAGTGAGTGAGTGAGTGAGTGAGGTTTTTCACATTTATGTATACATAGATTTAGATTTAATTCAGGTTTAATTTATCAGAAATAAAAAGTTGTACTTAGAATGAGTATTAGGCAGTGAAAGCTGGGTCAAAAGCTTCTGTGTCAGCAGTCACATCAGGAACCACCTTCTACTTTGCTCTCCCCCCCCCCCCCCATTGCGTCCCTTCCAAATACTGCATTATATGTTACATTTTGAATCAGTGATTTCTGTAATCAAGACCTTAAAAAATATGTGACTAGATAATGTCATAAGTACTGATGAATTTATCAATAAACTGCCCACTTGCACCCTGATTTAAGGCATAAGTGCCATGCACAGTTATAAATACAATACCATAATTGTTCAAAATCAATATAAAACTGTGCCCACATGTCATAAATGTATTAGGCATGATAGTTTGAGCAAAACTTCTTGGAACATTTTTGTCATGTGATCGCACACAGCCAATGTAATGAAAGCTGGCAGCTAGATAATGTCATTGGGTGTTTATCAGGGACATAGGGAGTATGCAGCTGTGTGGAGGAATGTTTCAGCACCTTACTGTATTTACAATGTAACACAGCTAATCCATGAAGCAACAGATCTTACCAACACATGATGTTCCCTCGATGTCAGGCGTGTAGCCAAAATTACAAAAACATCTAAAAGAGCCAATATTGTTGACACATTGTCCATTGCGACAGAGGTTTGGCATCACTCTACATTCATCTACGTCTGTGCAAATAGATGACATTGTTCAATGAGAATGCATAATATGGATTAAGTGAGATTTTTAATTGTCATACAGTATATGTTTATTAAAATATAGTAACAAAACCGGAATATTCATATCAAGCAGAAACAGGCATATGTACAAAGAATAAATAATACAGAAAGCATATTCCCCACATTTGGCAAATATTTATCATTCTAGAACTGAGGATGTTTTGGACTGTAATATCTCTTGTAATCTACACAATGTTGTTTTATTGCTTCCTATGACAGCTAAAATGCTACATTTCAATCTATACAAATTGAAGAAGGTACAACGCACTCTTAAGAAATGTAGATATGTTCTTTTTTTACTTTAGCACCCTAACCTTACTGTAATACCAATTAAATATGTTTTTCTGTGATAATAATTTTTATTAGAACAGTGAGATCTTTGACCACTGAATAAGTTGTAATGTTATGGAGGCATTTCTTTGTCTAAGCCCTGTGAGTCAATATCAAAATCATTAAAGGCCTCCTTTAGACTAGGACACAGGGCAGGTTTTTAAATGTAAACTATGCTTTTATTTTTAACTGGGCATGTACATGAAAATGTGTATCCCTACGCCCATATTGCGCTATTTGTGTGTCCTTGATTAGTGCCTTCTTACATCAGGTGGGACAGCAAAGTCACGTTTACTGTAAGTATTTTTGCTCTACCTAGGAGTGGACACATCCACAGGAACTGTACGTCTGTCAGAAGCAGCATCTGTTGTGAGCGATCTTCTGCAGGGGCAAAGGTCAATGCTCATGATGATGATCATCACCAGCACAGATCTGATCACTTAAAAAATGTTTTTTGAATTAATGAATTGAATAAACACTACAAGACTCTCCTCCCACAAAAGTTAACATAACAACAGCATTCATAGTCTCCAATTGTGAGGGAAGGGACTGATGACACCTTAACAGGTAAACTTATAGCATAATGTCCTCTGTCAACTAGCTCTAGACCTAGGGAACTTGGGATGATATAAAGATGCAGACCCTTGATGCTAGAAAAAAAGCACTATGTTGGAGCACTAGACTCCTTCTCAGTGCACGTGCCTAGTGGCAGTTGTAGTAATAGTTTATAAAATAGTTCAAATATATATATTATTTAAATGGTTTCCTTGTGCAAAACTGGTCTCTGCAAGCAGTTGTAGCTCTAAACTGCTTGGTTATTCTGGTTTTATTAGAACTGCAAGTGCAAGGGGGAAAAAACTAAAAACACCTATCCCCGGTGAAGACTTGCTCATTGCCTCAACATGAGTGATGTGACTGTCAGCCTGTCAACTACTGATCACTACAGAGCAGCTTTATTGTAATGGTCACAGAGTGGAATAGTCACTCTCTACTTGTTAGTAGTGCTTACGCCAAATATACTGTAGATTATAACCTCAGTAAAGTACATTGCTGCATTGCTAGTCATTGATAAGCTTAAACACGTGACCATGCAGATTTTTTTGCCTCCTTATTTTGTATTGCACATATCTTAAGTTTCTCTACGGCACACATTTTACGTCTGCACTTTTGGAGTAAATGGGGACAACTCTAAGTGAGTGAATAGAGTTGATGAGATCCGATGGATGTGCAAAGCTACATAGAGAGTGGCCCACATTCCAAACCTGCCACAAACCAGAGCAAATACAGGAAAAACGTTTATCAATATCCCTCTTACCATATGTCAATTTCAATACATGGATAAATAAGAATAAATACTTTACGTTTGACCTCCAGTCCCACAATGACTGCAGTACTATGTAGCATTCAGTAGGTACAGTGCAAACATCTACAGGTAACGTGCAATCAATCAGTAAGGAATGTTACTATATTTTCTAATATTTTTATTAAACACACCAGCTTGAACCTACCTTTCCCATCAGTTGTGTATCCTGGTCCGTGTGGACAAAGTTTCTTAAATTGAGTGGTACCCGGCAGTGGGCAGATCTCACACTGGTTGCCCCAGCCTCTACCTCCATTGCAGCAACATTCAGATTTAGTCACATGATTGCGATTGCTGGACGACATCTGACACATTGTTTGCAGAACTTCTGAGAAGCAGAATCCCTGGCGTGTGTCTGAAGGCAATGAAATAGGCAACTACTTTATACATTGCAAGGTTTCATTGACTGTAGTGCATATTGGGTAGAACTATTTCATTGGGCTAAACTTATTTTTTACACATTAAATTCTAAAACAAAAATATTTAATAATTATAATGATAAAAACAATATCTGGCATTATCTATTTATGAAGGTCTTCATTGTAGTTGTACATAAGTTAAAACTATTATAATGAACAAACGTACAGTGGGAACCAAAGTTATTCTCAATAATTTATTTCCCTGTTGCTACAGTAATTATTATTATTATTATTATTATAATATTTCTATCTATTAGCTCCTAAAAATATGTTCAGATTGAGTGACTTTGCATTCACTTTAGGTTAAATACAGCAGTAATAGGCTAAAACAAACCTTGGTCTTTATGCATTGCATTGGAATACCTCATCCTTTGGGAAGAAGGGTATGCTAAACAGAATTGCAGTCAAAGAGCACAGATAACAGTCCTTCCTGAGCAGATACTGATCACAGCCAATGTCGTGAGGCTGCTGGGCTCTGCACTGGAGGAGTGGTAGGGTTGTGTAATAGCTGCCTTACCAACTAGAGCTAACTAGATCCTTCCCCTAACTGGAGCCCGGGGAACAGCCTCATGCAGCCATTTCTCTCAGGACTCCGAGATAAGTGTCTCAAATGTAAACAAAAAACTGGGATGTTTGACGCTGATGACACCTAAATGTATCTCTTCTCCCCGAACCTCGTGCCTTGCTACTCTTATCACCTTGTTTCTAGCTCTTCACTGGGACAGGGTTTATTTTGAAGCTCTGTTTAGCACCCCAACTTTGTTTAAAGGAAATGAAAATATGAATTTTTCGTATTGTGGGCGGGATGTATTAACATACATTGCCGCCCCTCGCCGCCCATCGCAGCGATGTTGATCGCATATGTACTAACATATGCGATTAACATCGCAATGCGGTGACAGAGGCCCCTGCAATACCTGTGAAATGGTGTGCAGGGGATCTCCCTCCCTGGGCTCTCCCTCTCCTCCCTGGCTGGGAATCAGGCAGTTAGATGTCCCGGGCGCCTCCTCCTCCTCCCTGCAGCTGGAAGGACCTCCAGCTGGGTTGCTAGGGGGCGGAGGAGTTTAGCTTATGGGACCAGGTCTGCCTGGAAGAAGGTATGCCAGGGGGAGGGAGGGTCGGCATCTGCAGCAGGAGGTGGCAGGTTGCGGTGGCCGGTGATAAGAAGCCCATAGGCTTCTATAGGGTATCGCCATCCAAAGATGGCGATACCCTCAGGGGCGAAAACACGGCGGATGGGGATTGGTACATACGAAAATGTGATAAAACGGGAGTTTTATCGCATTATCCTTTTATTACATCCCGCCCTGTGAGTTGTGGCAGAATTATCAAGCCATGACTGCTTGATCAAAAATGTTGTTGGTGAAAAATACGCTTCTAAAGTTTAATATAAAAACAAAAAATATATATATCCCTGTCCATGTGCTGTTTGTTTTCTGCAACAGCTTCACTTCTATAACTGTCAATTATCAATTCAGCACAAAACTATATTACATTAAATTAATTTACAAATTGTACAATCTCATTTAAGACAGAAAACAGAACCAGATTGGCATTTTGCAAAATAGCTATCAGATTGCATTTCTATTGTCTTACACACTCGTCCTACAATTCACAAGAACAGCTGTTGCCTTGTTTGTGCCAATCAAATATACTGCTGTACATACAAAAGCTGGTAGCTGGGTGTTTCAATGAACATTCTACAGCATAATGTAATACATACACAACATCTTTTGGTGGATGTTTTCCACTTGTATATAAAATAAATTTCAATGCCTTCATTTAACATGATTTTGCTTTGGCTTTTCTTTACATCTTTATTTAATCAGAAACAAACTGCATTAGAAAAATGAATTTGCCACATTGAAATAAATGGGGTACAGTTCCACGTCCAGATATGAATTGCATTGATTGCACTGGCTAAGGTAGCGCAGGGCCGTCTTTTCATATGGGCTCAATGGGTAGTTACCCAAGGGCCCTAGGAATATAAGGGCCATAGGCTGATAGCTGAGGGTCCCCTTTTTTCAGGGGTAACAGATTTTTTAAAATCGGCCCCGGGGAACCGGAGATGAGATGCGGTTATGTGACCGACGGCGGGATCCCGAATGGTGAACAGCCCGACAGTTTGCATGCCGACCGACAGGGACTATTCCAACTTGTGGGTGTCCACGACACCCATAGAGTGGGAATAGACCCTGTGGTGAGTGCAGCGAGCCACCGAGCCCGCTGCATGGCAAGCCCCTGCAAGCCTGCAAGGGCCTCTGACGTCCATCTAAAAGCCGGGTTCCCGCCGTTGGTATGATGACCGGTGGTCCCCCAACCGCCGGTCACACGAACCCAACCCCCAGAGATATCTCACTTCAAAGCAATGGTCCCCATTCGAGCCTGTTAATTGCTCTTCCCACCCAGATATTTTGGGTTCTGTCTGACTTACAGTTTTTCTGAGGGTATACTCCTAAAGCTGGGACTCTCCCCTTTCGGTGGACATTGGCAGCTTATCTCTACCCTGCCCAGAACCAGATATATCAGCCATCCAGCAACTGGTCCCTGCTACAGCTCCACACACCTGATATGCAGTTTTATATTTTAATTGGTGGTTTGATCTGGCTTCTATACGCTGATACCCAAGTTCCCAGTACCTTCTGACAGGTGGGACTAGTTTTTTTATCACATTGAAAGCTGAGAAATCTATTTCCAAGAACAGGTGATATCTGCAGTTAAGCAATCTGCCCTCCACCAGAAAATGATGAATATTAAGCCCACTCCACTATCCCCCCCTGCATATTAGACAACCATTACCACCCTGGAAGTGATGTACTGGAGCCCATTCACTCAGCCCAATGTGCCGTTTTATAGTTAAGTTTTATAGTTAAGCGTTCTCCGCCCTCTGTGCAGTAACGAAGTAATTAGCAGAAATTACTGCCCAGGTCCTATATGCTGAGTGAAAGACAGAACACCCCCTACCGCCCACAGGACATCAAAGCTGTCACTGATAGCACCCCCCACCCCTACCGCTGGAGGATGGGTATGGGCCCCAGTGCATTGCTTTGCCCAGGGACCTACACTGCTGTTAAGATGGCCCTGAGATAGCACTTGTCAAAATCATAGAGTATAACCTATATTGTGTTAACAAATATCCTGTCAGATATTTTACAGTGGTTGTAAAATGAAAAAATACAGACTATCAAGACTTTACTAGAAACAAAGCGTCGGAAATACATGATCATGAGTACGTCAAAGCTGAAAATCCTTCATCAAATAAAATGCACAATAAAATTTCATACAGTGCAATGAGTCCAGGTTTTTTGATGATGATGTACTGTATGGCACTTTATTTGAGTCCTAATTACTTTACCACACTATTACTCCTATGTCCTCTTAAAAATATTATTTATGCAATTTCAAGTGATCATTTGGAGTGATTCCATTCCAAATCAAATGTTACAGCTATTGTTACTTTTCAGAATAAGAAAATTGCAGCTGTCTCCTGCCATGTCTTATTTCTGTAAATCCATGAAAATACTGTATAATGAAGGTGGCAGTGCAAATACAGGACCAGAAAATTATAGTACAAGAGAAGCCAGAATGCTGTAAGATAGCAGAACATGATTCTCTGGGGGGAAAATTTACTAAATGTTGACTTTGGTTGATTTTCCCATTTTTTGTGAAATAGCCACTATTTTGTAAATCATGAATTTTCTGTCATATGCGACTTCACACTCCAAATCGTTGCAAATCACCATTGGTACAAACCTTGTCCAAATAACATTGGAATCTGTGAAATCTGTACATTTACTAAGAATTGGCATTGCAAAATCGCTCCAGTTCACACCAAAACTGCACACCTCAAGACACGAAATCAATGCACTGTTTTTTTAGCATGTTGACATGTGTATACCTAAGTCCCAACCAAAGCCCCACTAAACTCACGCAAAAACGCACCACTTCTAAAAAGCAACAGGTGCAAACCATTATAATTAAGACTAAACAAATCAGAATGCTAATAAAAGCCTACCAAGGTACCTGCAGCACTCACTTTCAACTCTCAAACATGGCTGAGCCAGGGTTACTGTAACTTATATCCAGGCACTGATTTCATGTGTCCTTCACCAGCTGATTAATTGGGGATATTGTTGCATTACAGCAACTTGTGGTACAAATTGAGGCGTGAATTGGTTTGTGCTGACATGTGACTTGTGAAGCATTCTACTGCAAATTATAGCTCATTCAAATATAACTTATGAAGCAACTTCCCAAGCGATAGCTGCAAAATTTACACAAATTGCATAAGGCAAAAAGTGACAACATACACCAAAGATGCAAGTGAAAATGCTTGTTAGTAAATGCGCAATTTTTTTTACGGTGATTAGGGGCGATTTGTAATCTCACCCAAAATCGATTCTTAGTCAATTTTCCCCCATATTGTCCAATTTTTTTTATTTTTTAAAGTAGATCAATATCTGGCCTAATCACGCAAACTGTATAATATTTTGGAAGAAACAGTTTGCTTTCCTTTTATAGTACATTGAAACAGATACAGTTGGTAATATATGTCTAATACACAGGCAAGGAGGGCAACAATACATCAAATAAATGTTTCCTAGTTCTTCCTATGGTCATAACCACAGCCATAAATAAATCTACTTAAAGTCATCTATCCTAACACCTTGCATTCATTCTTCAATTCTTTAAGCAACTAAATAAAGATGTTTCAAGTTCCAGTGCAGAACTCTGGTGCAATAGGAATTGCAAATACTGAACTAGACAATGCTGCTAATAAAAGATATGAAGCTTAAGGAAACACATGTGGAACTTTATACAAATGCAGTGCACATTAACAAGATGCTTTCATTTTCTACTCCTAGTTAATGCTTGTTAGAATCTGATCAGTTGTTTTGTATTACAGCACCTTTTTCCATTGTACCAGTTGTCTTCCATATCCTCCAATTGTATGTTGGCCTTGTATGAGTACCCATAGCGGGGCCTTAAGACCTCTGCAAGGATTTCATTTGCTGACATGGAGTTTTTCCAACAGTAATTTTAAATAACTCTCATGTTAATTTTCATGACTTGAGATCAGCTATGGTTTTAAGATTATTTACCTAGGCATTCAGTTCCTGAAACAGACTGAAATCCTTCATTACACTCACACCGATAGCTTCCAATGGAATTGACACAACGACCATTTTCACAGATACCCGGTTTGCTGTGACATTCATTTTCATCTTTAACATGTCAGAAAGAAAATATAAAAAGAGAAGTAAAATGATTTAACAATAATTACAAAATGTTACTATATTGCATCATATTAAATGCAATATAGGTAGCTTTAGGTAAAGGGGTGTTTTAATAGAGAAGGACTATCGTGTGCATCCTTCCCATCTGGGCCCCCTCCTCTCTATCCAGCAGCGCTGTAGAGTCTGAGCATTAGGGGCTCTGGCTCTATTGCGTATGTGCAGATCTCAGGAAATATAGTGTGGCGGCCATTTTCCCATCGATTTCTCTAGTGCATGTGCACAAAGTGCTAGGAAAATGACCACAGCATGATTTTACCAGTGATAATTTGTGCTCTTGCTGCCACCAATGGGGGACTCCGGAGAGATGAGTATTAAAGAAATGGTGCAGCGTGTGGATCTATGCTATGTACTAGCGTCTATGCTACTGTGTGTCTATGCTATGTACAGAACTGTTTCACAACTGAACTCAAGTTACAGAAATAAAACATACAGTTTAGGTTGTTACCAAATTTAAAAGTCGATAGTGGATATTGTGGTGAACTAAACGTCTAGACTGTTACATATATGACAAACAAAACCTAGTTTGCCTTATTAAACTGACAAAATTGCATATATGTATATATATATATATATATATACACACACACACACACACACACACACACACACACACACACTATGTAGACAAAAGTGATTGGACACTGATAGCAAATAGTTCAGCAATATATATTGACATCAGTACTTTGTAGGTCCACCACGTGCAGTGATTACTACAGACACCCTTCTTAGCAAACTATCCACAAGTTCCTGGACAACAGCAGATGGCTAGTTTTGCCATTCTGCCTTAAGTACATTAACCAACTGCGAGGGTTACTGAAGAAGGTTAAGTTACTCTAGAATGCACCTGTTGCTCCAATTCGTCCCAAAGGTTCTTAATGTGATTAAGATCTGGACTCTGAGCTGGCCAGTCCATCCGGGTTACCAAATTTTCTGTATACCAATCCAGTGTCGCCCTGGAAACATGATATCCCGCAGCCTACAATGATCCCCTTTTCAAACTCGGTTAGCTCCTTCTGGTAGGCCATTAGCAAATGATCTAATCAGTGCCCCTTACAAACAGACGTCTACTGCAGGGGAAAACCATTTGGCTTGCGCACATGTGGGTGCGGGGAGTTTCCAATCACTGTTGTGTACATAGTGTGTATTTTATATATATATATATATATATATATATATATATATACACTGTGTGTTTAAACAGTGTGACATTTGAAGCAAGATTTTCAAAAATTAAAAAAGCCTGGCCACAACTACTGAACTGAGTTCACCATGTTTACATTTGCAAAAACACATACTATGCATATTATTATTAATATACTGCTTGAGACGCCTGATAATGTTAAAGTGTATTGCTATAAAAGTTTAAATGTGTCTAATAAATTGCTATTAATCCACTTAGGATAAACAAAAAATGTACTGTATTTTGGATTTGAACCCTGAGTAATGCTGCTATAATGTATATAGTGTGAAGAAATGAAACAGACGTCTTAAACTGAATAAGCAATTCTTACCTGTACATCCCTCTCCATCAGGCCGTTTTGTCATTCCAGGAGGACAAATGCACATAAAGGTACCAATAAGGTTTTTACAAAGCATCCCTCTGGATTCACAATCATGGAGCCCCTCTAAACACTCATCAAGATCTGTAATACAGAACACCAATTCATCAACCAAAGGAAGAGCCTACTCCTTGTTTACAGAACATTTAAATATATTATTCTTAACACAATATATAATACATAATTTCTTACCTTTACACATCCTCTGATCCTCTCTAAGAACATAGCCCACAGGACATGTACATTCATATGCACCATAAGTGTTAATGCACCTAAATGCACATAATAGTGGATTTAGCGCACATTCATTGATATCTGGAGAAATAAATAAAATCATTCTGTTAATATATATATATATATATATATATATGTAATCACTGTAAAACAAATACAAATAACATATTAATTGATATAAAGTTATTATTTAGATATTTAGTTAATATCAATTTTTTTCACCAATTGTGAGAACTTCGGAGCATAACGTCTTTGGGGGTCATTCCGAGTTGTTCGCTCGTTATTTTTTTCTCGCAACGGAGCGATTAGTCGCTAATGCACATGTGCAATGTACGCAGTGCGACTGCGCCAAGTAAATTTGCTATGCAGTTAGGAATTTTACTCACGGCATTACGAGGTTTTTTCTTCGTTCTGGTGATCGTAATGTAATTGACAGGAAGTGGGTGTTTCTGGGCGGAAACTGGCCGTTTTATGGGTGTGTGTGAAAAAACGCTACCGTTTCTGGGAAAAACACAGGAGTGGCTGGAGAAACGAAGGAGTGTCTGGGCGAACGCTGGGTGTGTTTGTGACGTCAAACCAGGAACGAAACTGACTGAACTGATCGCAGATGCCGAGTAAGTCTGGAGCTACTCAGAAACTGCTAAGAAGTGTCTATTCGCAATTCTGCTAATCTTTCGTTCGCAATTTTGATAAGCTAAGATTCACTCCCAGTAGGCGGCGGCTTAGCGTGTGCAAAGCTGCTAAAAGCAGCTTGCGAGCGAACAACTCAGAATGACCCCCTTTGTTCCTAAACTACTTGGCAAAGTTCTTCAGGGTGTGTATTTATAAATGGGTGAAATGCTATTGCCGTTTTCAAAGGTGATGGGGCTTTTGTGGAAGAAACCTATTTAACAGGGTCATGGCAGAATGACAATAACAGAAGAATGTAAAGAAAAATTACTTATTATCTGAATGAAGCATTTTTGTTTGAGGACTAGTTCTTACATATTTTTATATTTTGAACAATTGTGTGGTGGTAAAATACAAAACTAAGGGGGTAATTCAGAGTTGATCACAGCAGCAAATTTGTTAGCAGTTGGGCAAAATTATGTGGACTGCAGGGGGGGGGGGGCAGATATAACATGTGCAGAGAGAGTTAGATTTGGGTGTGGTATGTTCAATCTGCAATCTAAATTGCAGTGTAAAAATAAAGCAGCCAGTATTTACCCTGCACAGAAACAAAATAACCCACCCAAATCTAACTCTCTCTGCAAATGTTATATCTGCCACACCTGCAGTGCACATGGTTTTGCCCAACTGCTAACAAATGTGCCGCTGCCATCAACTCTGAATTACCCCCTTAGTGCAAAAGTACAAAATTAAAAATACTTTAGGCACCTAAACACTAATAGCATGGTGATAGCCTGCAGAGACGTAACAAGTATCTCCCTTTATTCAGTAGAAAGATACTTGCATTAGTCTCTCATAAAACATGTCCAAAAACATAATAAAAACAGGACAAAAGTGATTATACTGCTGTGAAGTTTCTAACTAGAGATACTTGTATATTGGTTTGAGTGGTATTTAATTTCAGGTTGTACTCTGATATTAGTATCGCGCAATGCTATTTCCAGATGCAAATTAAGGCACAGGGGGGCCCGTGTCCAGCGCCCCTCGTCCGTACAGTGGGCCTGCTTCCCCCTTACCTTCTGTGTTGGTGCCGTCTTTCCAGTGATATTTGGAAAGATGGCACACGTGCAGAAGATAGCAAAAGGTCTGTCACATCGCATACCCATTATAGTTACACATACTGTATGGCTATTCCTTAGCGATGAAGTGGAGGTACCCTGGATTTAGTGGAATGACATCATGTAGACCCAACAGTTTACATAGATACCTATGTCATCAGTATTATACAGCTATTCAAATACAAATACAAGCAAAAATCAATCTATGGATTCATCAACTAGGATACAGACATTGTTTGCGACCTATTCATTAGTGCCCCGTTTATTCAGCAGCAGCGGCCTGACAGGAGTCAGAATGGATCCGACAACCCCTATTCAATGAACGGCTAAATCCGACTGTCGGATTTGGCCATTCATTGAATAGGGGTTGTCGGATCCATTCTGACTCCTATTGAATATACCCCCAAATGGTAAAACAAACATATGTCTTTGCAATATTAAATCAGTTTTGTTTCACATATTGTTCAGCTCTATACACTCAGATTTATCCAGGTGTAGTTTCCCAGATGAGTTCAGAGTATAGTTTTGAAGTTACAACACATGAACACAAACTGCTTTTGAACAGTGGATTGACGGTGGCATTACCCATCCTTCCTGTGTATTTTGAAGACATTTTTTGTATTTTGCGATATACACCCTAGCTGTTGTAAAAATGTTAATTATATAATGGGTAAGAAAAGACATAGTTACTGGTTTACCTTCACAGTTCATCATTGGGCCTGGTTCAAATCCTTCTTCACAGGAGCACTCAAAAGTACCAATGACATTAGTACATGTTCCATTCCCACAAGGATTTCCAATGGAGCATTCATCAGTATCTAGAATACAACATATATTTTATATGAGACACTAAATTCATGAAAATAAAATACAAAAGTACAGATTTTTTTTTAATTCAGACATTTGATTTTTAATTTAACATAAATAAACAAAGTTCAAAGTTGTCTGTGACTTTACATATTAAACTAAAAATCAATTTGAAAAACTCCTTTTGAAATGTTAATTAACATTGCATACATACCTACACAATTGACTCCTGTATAATCTAGATTGTAACCCATGGGACACTCGCATCGAAAAGATCCGTCTGTATTAATACAATGTCCATTTGCACAAATACCTGGGTTTTCAATGCATTCATTGACATCTAAAACCAATAGAAAACATTCAGTTATCTAATGCTTGTCAGGACATGTTTGTCTAATTCCTTGACAATGTTAAGCTATCCATTATAAATACTCTTTTAATATCTGTCTCTTGCACATCATGCCCCCTATTCCCATTTGTTGGATTTGTGCCAGTCTGCTTGTCTCTCATTGTACTTTTTCTTAGCTCATCTCTCAGGACCTCTCTCTTCTTTTATCCTGTGTGCCCATCTGCATCTCTGCCACCACCATTTGTACAAAACTGAGCTCACCACCTTCTCTCTTCCAAGTGTTACTACCCAATCACTAGTCCGTCTGCCCATTAACAACTTCATTCCCTACCAGTCTAACCCATTGTAAACTCCAACCTTAGTTTCACTAAATAAATCCAGCCTCTTTTCACTTTCTTTTTGTTCCCCCTGTCCACATTGCCAGCATATGAACTCACTCACTCTGAATATTAATATAACCCTTATCAATTCCGTCTTTATCTTCCATACAGACTATTGATACCTCCTCCTGCCTGAAATTCCCCTCACACATCTGGCTCTTCATTCTGTCTTACAATAAATGCCATGCTGCTCCGTTCTTGTAGAACTCCATATCCCTCCTTGCCAGACTCTCCCACAACATCCAACCTCTCCCTCTCAAAACTCACTTCTCTATTGTAGCCTATTCTACACCCACTGGTACTACTACTGTCAATTTCCACCTCTTCCCACAGGCTCCTACTGTCTCAGAATCACCCTCTACCTACAGGTTATATGTACTCATGAGCATGGTCCTTCCAATCCTCTATCCTATGTCTGCCCCTTCTGTATCAACCTCGTTATGTTCTTGTTCTGTTACTATGTATGAATTCTTTTTAGATTATTCAAATGACTGGCTAGCATTGCAGATTTTTTGATATGCAGTCAGGAGGTTAACAGTGGTGATGTCACTGACCCCACTATGACCTCACTTTGCTGACCTCACTATGATGACACCTGGACTGCAACCTGAGTTTTTTGATCCTATACAAGTAAAACAGTCATAATGTCAATGATTTGGTACTTACTAATATTGGACTTGGTTCAGGTCTGGTTGTTAGTGCGGTGCATGCTGCAAGATATCGATGTTCGGTACTTTGTGCATGCGCCAGCCCTGTACTGCGCATGTGCAGTACGGGTCTGCGACGTCGCTTCCACTACAGCATCAAACTGTCAGGGATTGACAGTCTGATGCCATTTAGGGGCAGAGAGAGGGTGGCAACGACCTCCATTTCTCCAAACGGAGGCGTCACCGCTCCAAATGGAGGCGTGTCACCGCTTCGGGGGAGGGATAAGGCCAGGATCGCCATAAGAGGATGAAGATTTCATGGCCTCTTGGTAGGTCTTACAGCAACTGGCTTGTGTACCCTATGGGTCACGCAGCTGCCGATGGTGTCAGACATGATACGATACTGCCTCCTAAGACGCACCTCGGATCACTAATCCAAGCAGTAGGTGTGACGCCTCCTGCTGCAGTACCATATTAGAGTAAATGCTGCTGCTTACACGGAAGCAGTAGTGACAACTACTCCAACCACATCTGAATCAGGCCCCTTTTGTATTAAAAGTCACTTAAAACCACCCACCATGAAATTGCACATACTGTGCAAAGGTGCAAGCGTGTCTTATAAATCATATCAGATATCACTCCCTGAGCCTTGTTATGTTTTTTTTCCTGTTGTTAGCACTGGATACTATAGTTATATAGGACTTAGATTTAATTGGGAACAAAACATGAACATTCATGCATTATATGAATTCTACTGCATTATTGGAATCCTCTACCAAATTGTTACCTTCTCTAGTGTCTCCGATACCTGGAATAGTACCATGTCCAAACGGACATAAATGTTGAAAAGTCACTGGAAATAAAAAGAAAGCAAGAGAAAAATAAGACATATAATACACATGAATATGTACAATATAATATATGATTATTGCTAGAAAATAATTTAGCAGTTATAACTAACCTCTGCTCAGGAGCATATCAAAGTTAACAAAATGTCAAACATCACAGGCACAGTAGACAAGAGAAAACATAACATAGCTACAGCCAGACCATATTAGAGCAGTGGTTTGGCAGGGTAGTAAGTGGAGAAAGCCAGCTGAAAGGGCAGCTGTCTGAGTGTTATCATCTCCCTTCCCAATCAATTTTCCATAGAATTCAATGTAAAAATCTGTATTGTCCTTGGCTGTTCTCCAACCACAAAGCGTCTCGCCCTTGGCCAGATATGTCAGTGTTTCTAGTTGGCATAGACAATTTCTAGCCATCATAGAGCAAATACAGGTCAAAACATTTATGTCTCTGTCTACTGTATTAGGAATGGGATAAAGAAGAGGATTAGTTCCATTAGTCTCACATACCTTCTCCTTCCTTTGGGCAGAGTTCACAGGGATCTCCCCAGCCCTCCCCAGGCATTTTGCTGCAGCAACATGTTGCTTTAGTGCTGTTATACGCTTTGGGGACTGAACATTTCCCATTTTCAAATTTGGTAAAACAGAAGCTTTGACGAGTATCTGGAAATAAAGATAATGTTTGGGTTGCCGATCTTGTATATTCTCAGTTTGATGTGCAATGTTGGCAATGATAAAACATACAAAAGTACTATATTTCCTTTGATTTGAAATGTAAAGAAGTATACCTACCAAAGCATCTTCTCCCGTTATCTGATAAAACAAACCCTGGTGGGCAAATACACTGAAAGCTTCCTGGTGAGTTCGCACAGGTTCCAAAAAGACAGATATTGGGGTCTTCATTACATTCATCAATATCTTGAAAATAAAACATAATACTTTTAACGGTCTGATATTGTGTACCTGCATAATGCTTCATACAATAAATGCTGCAGATAAATTTAAATTATGTTAAACATTAGTTCCTACAGCACATTCTTATTACATAGTAGACATAAGTCATCTTTTGCTGCTTCATTGTGTTCACTTCTGTCCCCCCCCCCCCCCCCCCGTCGTATAAATACCCAAAGCTGTTATTTCCCTCATTATGGGATACAATGTACTCATGCCACTCCCTTGAATAGATGCTTTGTAGTGTGTATTGTTGCCACTCAGTGATAGGGGAAAACCAGGATCCCCCTATGGTGTGTCGAAGATGATGAGCAACTCTTTGGGTGCAAATTTACTAATAGTGTGTAAACATTGGTCCCAAAGGTTATTTGTGTTAGGGGTCCTTGGTTGGTAGGAATGCAGTGCTTCAGCAAAGGCTTTATGTCCAAACAAATAATGTTTTATTGATCTAAAATATGTAAGCAGATAATAATATAACTCTTGTTGCGGGTTGTGGTGTCCATTTTCCCAGCATTTTGCACATGTACACTAGAGAAACCGCCAGGAAATGTCCACCATGAAATTTTCCTGGAGATCTGTGCATGCGCATTGGAGTCTGAGCCCCTAGTGCTCGGACTACTATGCGCTGCTGGCAGACAGAGGAGGCTGTATACGTGCCTCCTCTTCTATTAAAATGTCCCTGGTCACAACATATATTATATAGAATCTTATATAATCTCAATATACTCGGTAAGTCATATTCCACTTAAGATCAATGTCCACATATAAATATACTGGTAAAAAAAGTACACACAACATTGGAATTGATGTTTCGCAAAAACTGGAGTTCCCAGGTTTGGGTAATGCCAGCACAGGTTCATTATCATATGTACATGACAAAAAGTCAGTTAGGGCTGAATTCAATTAGCGTCAAGTTAATGTGGGTGAAAAAGAGTGGTAGCCTCTGGCTTTATCACCTGAGGCTATTCAATTCCAGACCCTTTTTCACGCTAACCCCTTTTTAACACACGTTAACTTAACGTGTTAGCGGGCTTTAACACAGAATACGTGAAATGTGTACAGATGCATGTGTTAACAGGGTCGCGGCAGTCATTAATCTCCTAGTTATCAGGGATTTTTGCTCAGACGTGCAAACAATTCCCAGATAAGTGCAGCCGGAGGGCTTACTTTGGGGCTAATTGCATAGCCCCGGGGGATAAATTAGTCTGCTGTAAATTAATTCGGCTAATGGAATTCCCCCATTAAAATAAATAATTTGTAGTCTTTAATTCACTCAATTAAAAAAAGGTATTAGTCTTACAGATGTGACCAAAATATACTTACATTATGCTAAACAATAAATAATTCCATGCGTCTATGTACAACATATATAATTACATATACAAAAAACAATAGAAGAATGGTTAACTTTTGTTTAGAAAATAAGAGGCTGGATCTTGCACTGACTGTTGTACATCATGGACGTGAGAATTGTACTTTATCACTCCCATGATTACTGTTACATTTCAGAGTCAGCAGGCGAGCTGTTTCTTGTAGGGTATTGGAGCATTAAAATGGCTACAGATATTATTAACGATGTTATATAAAAACAAAATACAGTAACAGTTTCTGTATAAGTGAGCTGCAGACACTGGAGGATGTCTTGTTTCCAAGATGAAAAGCTCTACAATCACTCAGAAAGATCTCAGACTTTTTTTTACAATTCTAAAACAACATACAGACGCAGCTAATAACAGTTTTAATGGTGTTTGCCAAGCATTACAGTTCTGTAGACACCGGCATTAAGTAGACTGTCTGCATTTTTACATGTGCAGAAACAATTATCTCCAAAAATGCAAATGTCTTTTTCTATTGTAAAATATTTTCATTTCTAAGTACTTTGTATTTGATGTAAACTTAGATGTGTAATGTAATATTATTGTTTTGTTACATTTTTATTTGAGCATTAAACAGTCAGTTATGTGGTGAAAGCATTTTTTTATTATCATGTGAAGTTTTTAAGAATACTGTTGACATGGTTCTTGTTTGCCTGCTGCTGTTGCCGAGCCTGCCCTACAGCCGGGGTCACGGCACACCAAAAAGTTCGAAAGAATTGCCAGTTCAATTAGGGAAAATATATAAGAGCCAGACTTAAATTTAGACCTCAATATTTATAACTGATTGGGCAATTATTTAAATGTATTCAGTTACAGATAGCATAGAATACCAATAAGTCTAAACTAACCGATTTACCTAAAAGCTTGATCAGTGTATTGGCCAGTACACCCTAATTACTAATATACCAATATACACAATCCAATATGCAAATTGACACTTTAGACACTAGGACATTAATAATATGGCTGTTGAATCGTGCAAAAACTACAAAAATTTTATGAAATAACTTTTACAATAAACAATAAACATGAGGTTCTTAATACACATTTTGATCAATTTGTGGAGGCCCATCTACCAATCTACTATGCAAAGATGACCATGTTGGAGACCTACACTACCTTTATCATTTTATTGTGGGACCTAACCACACCTCTGAAATACAAGAATAGGATCCATGTTGCTCTATTTAAAACCACCTATGGATAGACCAGTCACCACCTTTTTAAAATATGAAAGTGTTAGTACAGTATAGATCAGTGCTTCTCAAATCCAGACTTTGGGGCACACTAACAGTGCATGTTTTCCAGGTCTTCTCACAGAATCACAAGTGAAATAAATAGACCTGTGGGTCTTTTAAAATGTGTCAGTCAATAATGTATAGGACATATGGAAAACATGCACTGTTAGTGTGGCCCAAATACTGTCTTGTGTGTACACACACGCCTTCGGCGCACATGAAAGGGGGCCCACGCCATTAAAGGGACATGTGGACAATGCTCCCATGGGTGTTCTGCGAGTCATGGGGGGGGGGGGGGGGCGCGTGGAATCACACATGGCCCCAAACTTCTTAGAAACAGGCACTTCGGGCAGCAGGCTAGGGGGGTGACACAAACCAGAGAGCCGGAAGCTGCACTGCACTCAACCTTTCCAGCTCCCTGTGTGACCGGACCGGCCCACCTGCCCATCAGCCCTTCTGGCCCTGCCCCAACATCATTTATATCACTCAAATACAAATGATAAATAGTGATTTTAATTAGTTAATAGATACAAGGCTATAATGTATTTCAATAGATCTGAATTACCAGGTCTTTGAAATTAACTTGGGGCAATAAGCTAAATATTATGTATACTAAATGATTTGCTGTAGTAACATATTATTACATGTCTTGACTGAAAGTATACAGTATGTGCAGAGGCATCACTATGGGGGTGCAGACCGCATCCGGGTGTCACTCTCCAAGGAAGTGACACCAAAATGCCAACTTCTTCTCAGTGACTGGGAGTCAGGTACTGCACTGTTACATTACTGTCACTGAGGAGAAGCCAGCAGTACATGGTGAGTCTCTGGGGTGCGCCCTGCATCTCCAAGAATGCCCACAGAGTGATGAAAGCAGGGCCGGGCCATGACATCTCTATTTGCTGCACTGAGTGTCTCAGCAGTACCATTGATGCCACTGAGTATGTGAGATTTCATGGGGCTGTGGCAGAAACGCTAGTTTAATGAAAATGAAACATGTTGATTTTAATAAGTAGTAATACAGGTCTTATTACTAGACAAATGCAATGCATAAAAATGTGACAGACAAATCACAGTGGTCCTAAGAGTCTATATAAATTACATGTCTTTTATAATTGATGCTTTTTGCACTCCATCTGTTAATTAGCAAAATAATGTACTAAAAAAACTGATGAGGCAGAGCAGGTGTTCATTGTGGTCATGAAAAGCTCTAAATGATGCATATTGATTTCATACAGAAAGCAAGCAATATGATGAAATGCCAAAAACACAGCCTTCACATCCAGCACAGTTACAGCCGAGAAAGATTACATTATCCAGCCTTACCTAGACAGTTATCAGCTTGGACGGCATATCCCACAGGACATATACACCGGAACGAGCCTTCCAAGTTCTGACAGGACCCAGGAGAACATGAGCCAGGATAAGCAACGCACTCGTTTATGTCTTTACAAAAAAGGAAAAAACGTGGTTATTGGTAGCACATTCTGCAAGTCATTTAATCACGTACATACTACAAACGTGACATGGTTGTTGGTCAGAATATAGGTTCTAGACATATAAAATAGGATTTTGGTACTTACCAGATAAATCCTTTTCTTTGAATCCACAGGGGGCACTGGAGTACTCTTGGAATATGGACGGGGCGTTAGCAGGGATAGGCACATTTAAATATTTAAATTAGTAACCCTCCACCCCCTCCATACTCCCACAATGCCTCAGTGTTATTTTACTGAGCCGAACAGGAGTGAAAGAGAGGATGAACAATGGAGAATTACATATAACATCTAAAAGATAACGAACAACTAAATAGTTGACACGACAATAGATAACAATCACCTTAACATTTCAACAAGTCGGTGAGAATGTGTTACCATAAGATTTACTGAACTTACCATAAGCCAGGTGAAGCTGCTCTGGGTGGGCGTTCAGTGCCCCCTATGGCTTGAAAGAAAAGGATTTATCTGGTAAGTACCAAAATCCTATTTTCTTTTTCATCCACTAGGGGTCACTGGAGTACTCTTGGGACGTACCAAAGTTTCCCACTTGGGCGGGAGAGCTTGTTGGCACTTGTAACAATAGATGGCCAAAGCCAGATGCTGATGCTGCAAACGTATCAAACTTGTAAAAGCGCACAAACGTGTGCACTGATGACCATGTACAGTAGCAGCACGGCAAAGTTGCATGATAGAAAGCTAGGGGAAACACTGTTTTCCAAGTTAGAAACTCAACATCCACGTGTTGTAAGGGTTCAAAAATTGAAGACTGCAAAAAAAAAAAATTAGATTCAAGTGCCATGGAGCTGCAGATGGTATGAATGGAGGTTGAACTCTAAGGACAACTTTCAGGAAAGTGTGAACTGTTGGCAAAAGAGCCAAATGCCTTTGAAAGAAAATTGACAAGGCAGAGACCTGCACCTTTAGTGTAGCTAAATGTAGTCCTCCATCTGACCACGCCTGTAAAAATAGCAAAAGACGGGATAACTTGAAAGAAGATGTCAGAAACTTCCAAGCTTCACACCATCCTATATAAGCTCGCCAAATCCTGTGATAATGAGCTGCTGTAACTGGATTCCTAGCATGTAACATGGTTGGTATAACCGACTCTGGAATGCCCTCTCATCTTAAGAGACTGGTTTCAACAGCCACCCATCAAACGCAGCCGCGCTAAATCGGAGTAAAGTAATGGACCGTGTTGTAGTAGGTCTTGACATAGCGGAAGCGGCCATGGATCATCTGTGAGTAGACCGCAGAGATCCGAGAACCACGCTTTCTGCTGAGGCCAATGAAGCTCCACTTGTATGACAGCTGTGGTTTCTCTTTTGATCCGCTTTAGCAACCGAGGAAGCAGCGGAAATGGTGGAAATCGATACACAAGGCTGTACGGCCACACTATTGTGAGAGCATCCACTGCCACTGGCTTTGGATCTCTTGTTCTGGACAATAACTGGGATGTTTGATGATTTTGGCGAGATGCCATTAGATCCACCTGTGGGTAACCCCACCGCTGGACCAACATCCGGAACACTTCTGGATTTAAAGCCCATTCTCCTGAATGAAAATCCTGATGGCTGAGATAATCTGCTTCCAAGTTGTCCACTCCTGGAATGAACACTGTGGACAATATCACTTGGTGATGCTCGGTGCAATTCAGGATTCAATCAACTTCTCGCATTGCCATGTGACTTCGAGTCCATCCTTGTTTGTAGATGTATGCGACTGCCATTGCATTGTCTGACTGAACCTGAACAGTCTGAGACTGAAGCATGTGAACTGCCTGTCACAGCACGTTGTAAATTGCCCTGAGTTCCAGAACATTTATTGACAGTAATTATTCTTGGTCTGACCATAGACCCTGAACCTGACAATGTAGGACCACTGCTCCCCAACCTCTGAGACTTGCATCCGTCATCAAAATTATCCAATTCCAGACTCCAAACCTTTTTCTTGCAATGAGATTGTGTATGTGGAGCCACCAGAGTACTTTGGCCCTTGGAGACAACTGCACCATCTGATGAATTTGTGCATGAGAGCCTGACCACTGTGAGAGAAGATCCAGTTGAAAAGGACGTGAGTGAAATCTTCCAAATTGGAGTGCTTCGAAAGATGCCACCATCTTTCCTAACAGTCAAATGCACAAATGCACCGGGACTGTCCGTAGTTTGAGCACTAACTGTACCAGATGATACTTTGTGCGTTCTGTTCTGGCAGATAAATTTGTTGATCCATCGTATCCAGAATCATTTCTAGAAATTTAATTATTTGACAAAGGACAAATTGATTTTTTGAAGTTGACAATCCAACCGTGCTGAACTAGTACACTGTGTGTCAGTAAGGCATTTTGAAGGAGTATTTGTAGAGACGGAGCCATGATGGGAAGGTCGTCTAAGTACGGAACAATTATCACTCCCAGGGATCTGAGATGAGCTATCATCACAGACATCACCTTTGTAAATACCTAAGGCGCTGATGAAAGACCAAACGGTAGTGCCTGAAATTGATAATGGTTTTGTTATACTGCAAATCTTAAGTACGCCTGATGCGGTGGCCAAATTGGAATGTGTAAGTATGCATCCTTGAAATCCAGCGAAATCATGAATTCCTGTGGTTCCATCTTGAATCTGTAGTAAGTGACGTACAGACTGAGACCCTTTAGGTTCAATATCAGTCTGACCTAGCCGTCCAGCTTTGGTACTACAAAAAGATTGGAATAAAACCCTTGACCTTGTTGATGTACTGGTACCTAAACCAAAATTGTTGAATCTACGAGAGACTAAATAGCATTCGGCAGAACTGCCCTATTGTATGCTGACACAGGCAGACTTGTCTTGAAAAATCGCATCAGGGGTAGACAATCAAACTCTATTTTGTAACCTTTGAACACTAAATTGCGGATCCACCCATCTGTGGATGTTTGAGACCACGCCAAGTGAAACGTTTGAAGGCATGCTCCCACAACTGAAGATCCGAGATGGGCTGGAAGCCCGTCATGCCACTGGCTTGTCAGCGGCCTTTGTGTCCTGATGATGGTTAGTGGTTTGTTGAAAACCACGTCCTCTACCATGTCTACTCTGTATGGTTGTTCCTCGAGCACGGCCTCGAAAAGACTGAGGTCTAAAAGATTTGAACGCTGGTCCAGCATATTTTCTTTTAGGAACTGGTGTGGGCAACGGTAGCAAAACAGACTTTCCCCCAGTAGCCTGAGAAATCCATTTGTCCTATTCAGGACCAAATAACATATCGCCAGTATAAGGCAATGCTTCTATTCCTCATTTTGATTCAGCCTCTGCCTGCCAAGAAGGTAACCAAATCGCCTGTCGGGACGCAATTAGTGTAGCCAAAAGCCGATAACTAACCTACCTGACATCCATAGAAGCCATTACTAAATACTCAGCCGATTCACAAATGTGGTCAGCAAGATGTATAACCTGGTCTGTGGAAAGATCCTGTTGTAGGCCTAACTTGAGCTGTTTTGCCCATGCAACTACAGCCTTGTTAACCCAAACTCCAACCAAAGCAGATCTAAGCAACTCCCTTACTGCTGTATACATTGACTATAGCATAGCTTCTAGCTTATGTTCTGATGGGTCCTAAAGCGTCATTGCAGCTGGAACAGGAATAGTTAACTTCTTTGAAAGTTTTGAAACAGGAATCCACTGGTGGTGGATTTTTCCATTTAGTTGTCATAGACTCTGGGAACGGGTAGTTAGACAGAAACCGCCTAGGCATAGAAAACTGTTTATCTGGATTTTTCCTTGCTTCCGTTAACTGCTTATTAAGAGAATCTGAATAAGGAAAACACAAAGTTGCCCTCTGTTTTTTAGCAAGTAAAACTTCATCATTTGACAGAGGCTCCTCAGTCTCATCAAAATTTAGTACATGGCATACTTCCCTGGTGAGATTATCAATGCCCAGGCTATCACTGACCTTACTATCTGACTCCTTGCCCAATTCACCTTCCTCTTGTTCTTCCAGAGATATAAGGTCTGGCATTGAATCATCAGAATGCAACACAGCTGAAGCCGGTAAATTATGAGACAAACGATTACTAATTTCAGAAATTTAACTAAACATGGTTTTTTGTAAACCATGCAAAGTTCGTGACATATCCTGAGCCCACTCTGGCAGCTCAGATGGTACTAACCTAGAATCAGACTTATCCGCCTCTTGATCTTTTCGCGCAGTGGCCAATTTAACTCAGTCATCACACCTGCCATCATCGCCCAATAAGGATCAGGGTAGAGGTCCATATTTGGACCCATATTTGCAAGACACACTGTGCAAGTTGAAGTTCCATCAGGTAACACACTCTCACAGACATGCAGAAAAGCTGCTTCTTTGATTTTGCATTAGCATTACTCATCATGCAAACAGACAGACAGGTATACAGTGAAACACAAGTCCCCACAACGCAGTAAAAAATGTAACTAAAGTGTGTAGAAGTCAGAAGTGCACAGCATTTGGCACACACTAATATCAGAGCAAATTCCTGTAGAAAGAATCAGGAAGTCATTTAAAATGGTGTCCCACCATGTGCTTTCTATAAAAAAATTTTTTATGTAAAACATATATACAATCGACCCTTAATAGGTCTACACATGTACCATCCCAAACACAGTTCCAGACTTAATAGCCTGTAGCAACTGACAATCCATTGCCATAACACCATATATGAAGGGAACCTTGGACTGGGGACCCCATTACCTGTGCCCCACCACAGTGGCAAACGCAGGATTTGCATGGGGGGTTTCCAGAACTGGGCGGAGCCAATCACGGGGGTGGGGACTGAGATGACCCAGTATATGCTGGGTCCGTAAAACTAGTGTGTCTGTGTGTATATATATATATATATATATAAAAATATATATATATATATATACACATATATCTACACACACATATATATATATATATATATATATACATACACACACACACACATACATATACACATAGCATATTAATAATAATAATAATTTTATTTATATAGCGCTCTTTCTCCAACAGGACTCAAGGCGCTTTACAGACATCAAAAACAATACACATGATACAGAGGACTTAAGTAATACAGCAATAGATAAGCCACCCAGACATAAAAGAAAACCTTAAGCACACAGAAAGCATAATACAGGATTGGTGTAGGCATTTTGGGTAATTAAACATGCATATATATATATATATATATATATATATGTACACACACATACAGTACACATATATATATATACACATGTATATATATATCATATGTGTGTGTGTGTGTGTGTTTATATGTATGTATGTATGTATGTATGTATGTATGTATATACATGTGTATATTAGAGATGAGCGGGTTCGGTTTCTCTGAATCCGAACCCGCACGAACTTCATGTTTTTTTTCACGGGTCCGTGCGACTCGGATCTTCCCGCCTTGCTCGGTTAACCCGAGCGCGCCCGAACGTCATCATGACGCTGTCGGATTCTCGCGAGACTCGGATTCTATATAAGGAGCCGCGCGTCGCCGCCATTTTCACACGTGCATTGAGATTGATAGGGAGAGGACGTGGCTGGTCATTCCCCTCATCAGGCTTTTGCAGAAGAAGCTGGAGACATTGAAGGAGGAGCTAACACGGAGCGATTCCGCTAGGCATGTGGGACTTGTGGATGGAGCCCTTAATTCGCTTAACAAGGATTCACGTGTGGTCAATCTGTTGAAATCAGAGCACTACATTTTGGCCACCGTGCTCGATCCTAGATTTAAAGCCTACCTTGGATCTCTCTTTCCGGCAGACACAAGTCTGCTGGGGTTGAAAGACCTGCTGGTGAGAAAGTTGTCAAGTCAAGCAGAACGCGACCTGTCAACATCTCCTCCTTCACATTCTCCCGCAACTGGGGGTGCGAGGAAAAGGCTCAGAATTCCGAGCCCACCCGCTGGCGGTGATGCAGGGCAGTCTGGAGCGACTGCTGATGCTGACATCTGGTCCGGACTGAAGGACCTGACAACGATTACGGATACGGACATGTCGTCTACTGGCACTGCATATGATTCTCTCCCCATTGAAAGAATGGTGGAGGATTATATGAGTGACCGCATCCAAGTAGGCACGTCACACAGTCCGTACTTATACTGGCAGGAAAAAGATGCAATTTGGAGGCCCTTGCACATACTGGCTTTATTCTACCTAAGTTGCCCTCCCACAAGTGTGTACTCCGAAAGAGTGTTTAGTGCCGCCGCTCACCTTGTCAGCAATCGGCGTACGAGGTTACATCCAGAAAATGTGGAGAAGATGATGTTCATTAAAATGAATTATAATCAATTCCTCCGCGGAGACATTGACCAGCAGCAATTGCCTCCACAAAGTACACAGGGAGCTGAGATGGTGGATTCCAGTGGGGACGAATTGATAATCTGTGAGGAGGGGGATGTACACGGTGATATATCGGAGGATGATGATGAGGTGGACATCTTGCCTCTGTAGAGCCAGTTTGTGCAAGGAGAGATTAATTGCTTCTTTTTTGGTGGGGGTCCAAACCATCCCGTCATTTCAGTCACAGTCGTGTGGCAGACCCTGTCACTGAAATGATGGGTTGGTTAAAGTGTGCATGTCCTGTTTATACAACATAAGGGTGGGTGGGAGGGCCCAAGGACAATTCCATCTTGCACCTCTTTTTTCTTTTATTTTTCTTTGCGTCATGTGCTGATTGGGGAGGGTTTTTTGGAAGGGACATCCTGCGTGACACTGCAGTGCCACTCCTAAATGGGCCCGGTGTTTGTGTCGGCCACTAGGGTCGCTAATCTTACTCACACAGTCAGCTACCTCATTGCGCCTCTTTTTTTCTTTGCGTCATGTGCTGTTTGGGGAGGGTTTTTTGGAAGGGACATCCTGCGTGACACTGCAGTGCCACTCCTAAATGGGCCCGGTGTTTGTGTCGGCCACTAGGGTCGCTTATCTTACTCACACAGTCAGCTACCTCATTGCGCCTCTTTTTTTCTTTGCGTCATGTGCTGTTTGGGGAGGGTTTTTTGGAAGGGACATCCTGCGTGACACTGCAGTGCCACTCCTAAATGGGCCCGGTGTTTGTGTCGGCCACTAGGGTCGCTTATCTTACTCACACAGTCAGCTACCTCATTGCGCCTCTTTTTTTCTTTGCGTCATGTGCTGTTTGGGGAGGGTTTTTTGGAAGGGACATCCTGCGTGACACTGCAGTGCCACTCCTAAATGGGCCCGGTGTTTGTGTCGGCCACTAGGGTCGCTTATCTTACTCACACAGTCAGCTACCTCATTGCGCCTCTTTTTTTCTTTGCGTCATGTGCTGTTTGGGGAGGGTTTTTTGGAAGGGACATCCTGCGTGACACTGCAGTGCCACTCCTAAATGGGCCCGGTGTTTGTGTCGGCCACTAGGGTCGCTTATCTTACTCACACAGTCAGCTACCTCATTGCGCCTCTTTTTTTCTTTGCGTCATGTGCTGTTTGGGGAGGGTTTTTTGGAAGGGACATCCTGCGTGACACTGCAGTGCCACTCCTAAATGGGCCCGGTGTTTGTGTCGGCCACTAGGGTCGCTTATCTTACTCACACAGTCAGCTACCTCATTGCGCCTCTTTTTTTCTTTGCGTCATGTGCTGTTTGGGGAGGGTTTTTTGGAAGGGACATCCTGCGTGACACTGCAGTGCCACTCCTAGATGGGCCAGGTGTTTGTGTCGGCCACTAGGGTCGCTTAGCTTAGTCATCCAGCGACCTCGGTGCAAATTTTAGGACTAAAAATAATATTGTGAGGTGTGAGGTATTCAGAATAGACTGAAAATGAGTGGAAATTATGGTTTTTGAGGTTAATAATAATATGGGATCAAAATGACCCCCAAATTCTATGATTTAAGCTGTTTTTTAGGGTTTTTTGAAAAAAACACCCGAATCCAAAACACACCCGAATCCGACAAAAAAAATTCGGTGAGGTTTTGCCAAAACGTGGTCGAACCCAAAACACGGCCGCGGAACCGAACCCAAAACCAAAACACAAAACCCGAAAAATTTCAGGCGCTCATCTCTAGTGTATATATGTATGCACATGGATATATATATGTACTATAATTAAAATAAAGTAAACTTTTATTGCACTTGCAAGTGCCACCAGGAAGAAAGCAGGCTGCAGAGGACGCTAGACAGTCATTAATAATACTCATGCAGCCAAAAAAAAATAATTTTTTTTTTTTGTTGGAGGGGGGTTTCTGGGTACTCGGAAACCCCCCCTGGGTGCGCCACTGCACCATTTGCTGCTACTGTACACATGGCTGTTTTCACTGAAAAGCATTACATCCCTCTTTACCTTTCCTCCTACACACTGTGAGAGGCAATGGCAGGGAATGTACTGTGAGCCACGACAGCAAATGGAGATGTCCACGGGCCGTTGCAGCAGGGGAATCAATGTAAAAGGTGACAGTGCTGTGCAGTGCAGTGGGTGTGCAGTGTCACTGACACTGCACAGCACTCTCACCTTTTACATTGATTCAGCCAGCCAGTCAGTCAGTTCTGCCAGCCAGTCACTATTGTTAGCGCCAGTGTCCCAACGCACCGTATTACAGGGAAGTAGACGCACTAAATAAACTACAGCTGCCAGCAGCCCTCAGCACTGGAGCATTCCGGCGCTAAGGGCTTCTGGGAGCTGTAGTTTATTGAGTGCATCTTCTTCCCTGTAATGCGGTGTGTTGGGACACCGGAGCTAACAATAGTGACTGGCTGCTTGGCGAGTCTCCGGGAGAGCCATTGCCAAAGGGAGGACAGTTCGTAAAGCCTCTGCTAGGTGATTTAATATATATATATATATATATATATATATACATACAGCGGGTTGGTGCGGCACTCCAAGCGACTATCACAAATAGGCAAAAGGGTCCTCGGTGTGGACAACGTTTCAAAGCAATTTAATATAGTTTTTCATCAGGTCATATACAGCAAACAAAGTGTACTCACCTAAATACCCAGCGTGTGCGTCGCTCACCACGCGCTACCGGAACTCAGGCACCCGCCAGGCTCGTCAGCGCTATGTGGTGACGTAATCGGCCAGTGCCCATCACCATAGAAACAGCTTAAACAACAAAGACACAAAAAGAAACATTGTGCTGTGTGCGTACAGATAGAGATCGGCACATAGATAAACATATACAACCGGCCAAGGCTTAATAGACATTAGCATTGCAGAATATTAGTCAAGACAAATTGATATAATGGAGTAAGAAATATGAATGCAATTCGCGGCTAAATAAGCACTACCTACTAAGTGAGTGCTGCTCATAAGTCACTACCACCCTATATAGGTGTTGCAAATTCCACAGCTCTATGGTCATTAGCTAAGTTTAGATGCTAACATATAGTAAATACCTGGAGTTCCTTCAGAAATTTTTTTTTTCAAAAGAATTTCTCACAATAATGCATGCAGACCTAACTGTTCGTTAAGGCCCCTTGGGTGGAGAGTTCCCAACCGATGGATCCACCTTACCTCACATTCCAATAATTTATGTCCCCGGTCACCTCCATGTATAAGGGGGGGGACATGGTCTATCATACGGTAGCGTAGTGACGTTAATGAGTGCCGCGCCATCGCAAAGTGTCGAGCGACCGGCTGGTCACTAGAACCCTTTGCGATAGCTGATTTTATTGCCGACCTGTGGGCTGCCATACGTTCTTTGAACATACGTTCGGTCTTACCAATGTATGACAGCCCACAGGGGCACAAAAGCTGGTAAACAACGAATTTCGATGAGCATGTCAAGGTAAAATTAATAGTCAGAGAGCGGCCAGTGAGGGGATGCTGAAAGGACCTACCACCAATCATAAACTGGCAGGTGACACAAGTACAGCGGATACATCCGCGGGGGTTAGAACACATATTGGTATGAGGTTTAGGAGTAATATCCGATTTAACCAAAATGTCCCTTATGTTACGCCGCCGAGTATAGCAGGACATGAGGCGTGTATCTTGCAGATCTAAATCGGGATCCGATTGCACAATATTCCAGTGTCTTAGACACCTGGTTAATTTCTCTACTAGCGGGGCTAAATTGGCCTACCCATGGGACCATTTTCTCGGCTTTGGGACATCTAGATTCCTGTTGTAATAGTTGGGCTCGATCTAATGCCATAACTTTCAATTTAGCTTGTTGTAGTAGCTGCATAGGATAACCTCTACAGCGGAATTTGTCAATCATAGTAGACATTTGTGCCTCAGCTAACTCAGGATCAGATGTGATCCGCCGAATTCGCAGTAGTTGGGAATAAGGCAAGCCCCGTTTCAATGATGGTGGGTGAAAGCTGGCAAAGTGCAAAAGGTTGTTTCTATCAGTAGGTTTGCTGAATAATGATGTGTAAACATGGCCGTCACTGATGGATATGTTAACATCAAGATAATGTATTGATTGTTCACTCATGGTATAAGTGAATTTCACCGGATGGTTCCTATCATTATGGGTGTCGATGATCTGTTTTAGCCGTTCAGGACTGCCCTTCCATATGATGAGTAAATCATCTATGTAGCGGTAATAACTGATAATATCAGCAGCTATCGTAGCGTCATCGAAGAACACCTCCTGTTCCACTTGGAACATGAAGATGTTCGAGTACGATGGGGCCACAGGGGACCCCATCGCACACCCAGTTTGCTGTAAATAGATTTTGCCGTCAAAAGAAAAAAAGTTTTTTGTTAGAATCATGTATAGCATGTCCAGACAAAATTGGAGTTCAGGGCCTTTATACTCAGGGTGATTATGCAAGAAACCCTGTACCGCCTGCATCCCACTGTCATGGGGAATGATGGTATACAGGCTCTGGACATCAATACTGCACAGGATTACCTTGCCCTCAAATCTGTTCAGCATCTGTAATTTACGTAGCAGCATATTAGTGTCAAGCAAGAAGCGAGGATGCGATTGAATACACGGCTGGAATACTGAGTCAAGGAACAGAGCAATCGGTTGGAACAGGGATTTAATGGCCGATATAATTGGCCTACCCGGAGGTTTTTCTAAAGACTTATGAATTTTTGGGGTAGTATAGAGAAGTGGCATAACAGGAAATTTGGGAAGTAATGCATTACGGAGATCACTAGATATAATCCCTGCTCCAACCGCCTCGTCCAATCTACTACTCAACTCATTCTTAAATAGCATAGTGGGATCAACCTTTAGACACTTGTATGTACATGGATCTGCAAGTTGGTTATAGATTTCCTCTTTGTAATCTGACAAATCCTGTAATGATAGGAACCATCCGGTGAAATTCACTTATACCATGAGTGAACAATCAATACATTATCTTGATGTTAACATATCCATCAGTGACGGCCATGTTTACACATCATTATTCAGCAAACCTACTGATAGAAACAACCTTTTGCACTTTGCCAGCTTTCACCCACCATCATTGAAACGGGGCTTGCCTTATTCCCAACTACTGCGAATTCGGCGGATCACATCTGATCCTGAGTTAGCTGAGGCACAAATGTCTACTATGATTGACAAATTCCGCTGTAGAGGTTATCCTATGCAGCTACTACAACAAGCTAAATTGAAAGTTATGGCATTAGATCGAGCCCAACTATTACAACAGGAATCTAGATGTCCCAAAGCCGAGAAAATGGTCCCATGGGTAGGCCAATTTAGCCCAGCTAGTAGAGAAATTAACCAGGTGTCTAAGACACTGTGGAATATTGTGCAATCGGATCCCGATTTAGATCTGCAAGATACACGCCTCATGTCCTGCTATACTCGGCGGCGTAACATAAGGGACATTTTGGTTAAATCGGATATTACTCCTAAACCTCATACCAATATGTGTTCTAACCCCCGCGGATGTATCCGCTGTACTTGTGTCACCTGCCAGTTTATGATTGGTGGTAGGACCTTTCAGCATCCCCTCACTGGCCGCTCTCTGACTATTAATTTTACCTTGACATGCTCATCGAAATTCGTTGTTTACCAGCTTTTGTGCCCCTGTGGGCTGTCATACATTGGTAAGACCGAACGTATGTTCAAAGAACGTATGGCAGCCCACAGGTCGGCAATAAAATCAGCTATCGCAAAGGGTTCTAGTGACCAGCCGGTCGCTCGACACTTTGCGATGGCGCGGCACTCATTAACGTCACTACGCTACCGTATGATAGACCATGTCCCCCCCCCTTATACGTGGAGGTGACCGGGGACATAAATTATTGGAATGTGAGGTAAGGTGGATCCATCGGTTGGGAACTCTCCACCCAAGGGGCCTTAACGAACAGTTAGGTCTGCATGCATTATTGTGAGAAATTCTTTTGAAAAAAAATGTTTCTGAAGGAACTCCAGGTATTTACTATATGTTAGCATCTAAACTTAGCTAATGACCATATAGCTGTGGAATTTGCAACACCTATATAGGGTGGTAGTGACTTATGAGCAGCACTCACTTAGTAGGTAGTGCTTATTTAGCCGCGAATTGCATTCATATTTCTTACTCCATTATATCAATTTGTCTTGACTAATATTCTGCAATGCTAATGTCTATTAAGCCTTGGCCGGTTGTATATGTTTATCTATGTGCCGATCTCTATCTGTACGCACACAGCACAATGTTTCTTTTTGTGTCTTTGTTGTTTAAGCTGTTTCTATGGTGATGGGCACTGGCCGATTACGTCACCACATAGCGCCGACGAGCCTGGCGGGTGCCTGAGTTCCGGTAGCGCGTGGTGAGCGACGCACACGCTGGGTATTTAGGTGAGTACACTTTGTTTGCTGTATATGACCTGATGAAAAAATAAGATTTTACTTACCGATAAATCTTTTTCTCGTAGTCCGTAGTGGATGCTGGGACTCCGTAAGGACCATGGGGAATAGCGGCTCCGCAGGAGACAGGGCACAAGAATAAAAGCTTTAGGATCAGGTGGTGTGCACTGGCTCCTCCCCCTATGACCCTCCTCCAAGCCTCAGTTAGGATACTGTGCCCGGACGAGCGTACATAATAAGGAAGGATATTGAATCCCGGGTAAGACTCATACCAGCCACACCAATCACACCGTACAACTTGTGATCTGAACCCAGTTAACAGTATGATAAAACGAAAAGGAGCCTCTGAAAAGATGGCTCACAACAATAATACCCCGAATTTTTGTAACAGTAACTATATACAAGTATTGCAGACAATCCGCACTTGGGATGGGCGCCCAGCATCCACTACGGACTACGAGAAATAGATTTATCGGTAAGTAAAATCTTATTTTCTCTGACGTCCTAGTGGATGCTGGGACTCCGTAAGGACCATGGGGATTATACCAAAGCTCCCAAACGGGCGGGAGAGTGCGGATGACTCTGCAGCACCGAATGAGAGAACTCCAGGTCCTCCTCAGCCAGGGTATCAAATTTGTAGAATTTTGCAAACGTGTTTGCCCCTGACCAAGTAGCTGCTCGGCAAAGTTGTAAAGCCGAGACCCCTCGGGCAGCCGCCCAAGATGAGCCCACTTTCCTTGTGGAATGGGCTTTTACCGATTTTGGCTGTAGCAGGCCTGCCACAGAATGTGCAAGCTGAATTGTACTACAAATCCAACGAGCAATCGTCTGCTTAGAAGCAGGAGCACCCAGCTTGTTGGGTGCATACAGGATAAACAGCGAGTCAGATTTTCTGACTCCAGCCGTCCTGGAAACATATATTTTCAGGGCCCTGACAACGTCAAGCAACTTGGAGTCCTCCAAGTCCCTAGTAGCCGCAGGTACCACAATAGGTTGGTTCATGTGAAATGCAGAAACCACCTTAGGTAGAAATTGAGGACAAGTCCTCAATTCTGCCCTGTCAGAATGAAAAATTAAGTAAGGACTTTTATATGATAAAGCCGCCAATTCTGACACACGCCTGGCTGAAGCCAGGGCTAACAGCATCGTCACCTTCCATGTGAGATATTTGAAGTCCACAGTGGTGAGTGGTTCAAACCAATGTGACTTTAGAAAACTCAACACAACATTGAGATCCCAAGGTGCCACTGGAGGCACAAAAGGAGGCTGTATATGCAGTACCCCTTTTACAAATGTCTGAACTTCAGGCATTGAAGCCAGTTCTTTCTGGAAGAAAATCGACAGGGCCGAAATTTGAACCTTAATGGACCCTAACTTTAGGCCCATAGATAGTCCTGTTTGCAGGAAATGGAGGAAACGACCCAGTTGAAATTCCTCTGTAGGGGCCTTCTTGGCCTCAGACCACGCAACATATTTTCGCCAAATGCGGTGAAAATGTTTTGCGGTTACGTCCTTCCTGGCCTTGACCAGGGTAGGGATGACTTCATCTGGAATGCCTTTTTCCCTCAGGATCCGGCGTTCAACCGCCATGCCGTCAAACGCAGCCGCGGTAAGTCTTGGAACAGACAAGGCCCCTGCTGGAACAGGTCCTTTCTCAGAGGTAGAGGCCACGGTTCGTCCGTGAGCATCTCTTGAAGTTCCGGGTACCAAGTCCTTCTTGGCCAATCCGGAACCACGAGTATAGTTCTTACTCCTCTCCTTCTTATGATTCTCAGTACCTTTGGTATGAGAGGCAGAGGAGGGAACACATACACTGACTGGTACACCCACGGCGTTACCAGGGCGTCCACCGCTATTGCCTGAGGGTCCCTTGACCTGGCGCAATATCTGTCCCGTTTTTTGTTTAGACGGGACGCCATCATGTCCACCTTTGGTTCTTCCCAACGGTTTACTATCAGGTGGAAGACTTCTGGGTGAAGTCCCCACTCTCCCGGGTGGAGGTCGTGTCTGCTGAGGAAGTCTGCTTCCCAGTTGTCCACTCCCGGAATGAACACTGCTGACAGTGCTATCACATGATTTTCCGCCCAGCGAAGAATCCTTGCAGCTTCTGCCATTGCCCTCCTGCTTCTCGTGCCGCCCTGTCTGTTTACGTGGGCGACTGACGTGATGTTGTCCGATTGGATCAATACCGCCTGACCCTGAAGCAGGGGTTTCGCTTGACTTAGGGCATTGTAAATGGCCCTTAGTTCCAGAATGTTTATATGAAGAGATGCTTCCATGCTTGACCACAAGCCCTGGAAATTTCTTCCCTGTGTGAATGCTCCCCAGCCTCTCAGGCTTGCATCCGTGGTCACCAGGATCCAATCCTGAATGCCAAATCTGCGGCCCTCTAGTAGATGAGCACTCTGCAGCCACCACAGAAGAGACACCCTTGTCCTTGGCGACAGGGTTATCCGCTGATGCATCTGAAGATGCGATCCGGACCATTTGTCCAGTAGATCCCACTGAAAAGTTCTTGCATGGAATCTTCCGAATGGAATCGCTTCGTAAGAAGCCACCATTTTTCCCAGGACCCTCGTGCACTGATGCACTGACACCTGGCCTGGTTTTAGGAGGTTCCTGACTAGCTCGGATAACTCCCTGGCCTTCTCCTCCGGGAGAAACACCTTTTTCTGGACTGTGTCCAGAATCATTCCTAGGAACAGTAGACGTGTCGTTGGAATCAGCTGCGATTTTGGAATATTTAGGATCCACCCGTGCTGACATAACACTACCTGAGATAGTGCTACTCCGACTTCTAACTGTTCCCTGGACCTTGCCCTTATCAGGAGATCGTCCAAGTAAGGGATAATTAAGATGCCTTTTCTTCGAAGAAGAATCATCATTTCGGCCATTACCTTGGTAAAGACCCGAGGTGCCGTGGACAACCCAAACGGCAGCGTCTGAAACTGATAATGACAGTCTTGTACTACAAACCTGAGGTACCCTTGGTGAGACGGGTAGATTGGGACGTGGAGATAAGCATCCTTGATGTCCAGAGACACCATATAGTCCCCTTCTTCCAGGTTTGCTATCACCGCTCTGAGTGATTCCATCTTGAATTTGAACCTCTTTATGTAAGTGTTCAAGGATTTCAGATTTAAAATTGGTCTCACCGAGCCGTCCGGCTTCGGTACCACAAACAGCGTGGAATAATACCCCTTTCCCTGTTGTAGGAGGGGTACCTTGATTATCACCTGCTGGGAATACAGCTTGTGAATGGCTTCCAAAACTGCCTCCCTGTCGGAAGGAGACTTTGGTAGAGCAGACTTCAGGAACCGGCGAGGGGGAAACGCCTCGAATTCCAGTTTGTACCCCTGCGATACTACCTGTAGAATCCAGGGGTCCACTTGCGAGTGAGCCCACTGCGCGTTGAAATTCTTGAGACGGGCCCCCACCATGTCTGAGTCTGCTTGTAAAGCCCCAGCGTCATGCTGAAGACTTGGCAGAAGCAGGGGAGGGCTTCTGCTCCTGGGAAACGGCTGCATGGTGCAGTCTTTTTCCCCTTCCTCTGCCCCGGGGCAGGAAGGAATGGCCTTTAGCTCGCTTGTACTTATGGGAACGAAAGTACTGAGTTTGAAAAGACGGTGTCTTTTTCTGCTGATGTGAAATGACCTGGGGTAAAAAGGTGGATTTTCCAGCCGTTGCCGTGGCCACCAGGTCCGATAGACCAGCCCCAAATAACTCCTCCCCTTTATACGGCAATACTTCCATATGTCGTTTGGAATCCGCATCGCCTGACCACTGTCGCGTCCATAACGCTCTTCTGGCAGAAATGGACATAGCACTTACTCTTGATGCCAGGGTGCAAATATCCCTCTGTGCATCACGCATATATAGTAATGCATCCTTCAAATGCTCTATAGTTAACAGTATATTGTCCCTATCCAGGGTATCAATATTTTCGGTCAGGGAATCCGACCACGCGACTCCAGCACTGCACATCCAGGCTGAAGCGATTGCTGGTCGCAGTATAACACTAGTATGTGTGTATATACTTTTAAGAATATTTTCCAGCCTTCTATCTGCTGGTTCTTTGAGGGTGGCCGTATCAGGAGACGGTAACGCTACTTGTTTAGATAAACGTGTGAGCGCCTTATCTACCCTAGGGGGTGTTTCCCAACGCGTCCTAACCTCTGACGGGAAAGGATATAGTGCCAATAATTTTTTAGAAATTAGCAGTTTTTTGTCGGGGGAAACCCACGCTTTATCACACACCTCATTTAACTCATCTGACTCAGGGAAAACTATTGGTAGTTTTTTCACACCCCACATAATACCCTTCTTTGTGGTACTTGTAGTGTCAGAAATGTTCAATGCCTCCTTCATTGCCGTGATCATGTAACGTGTGGCCCTACTGGACATTACGTTTGTCTCCTCACCGTCGACACTAGACTCAGTATCTGTGTCTGGGTCTGTGTCGACCCACTGAGGTAACGGGCGTTTTAGGGCCCCTGACGGTGTCTGAGACGCCTGGACAGGCACTAATTTATTTGCCGGCTGTCTCATGTCATCAACCGTTCTTTGCAAAGTGCTGACATTATCACTTAATTCTTTAAATACGATCATCCAGTCAGGTGTCGACTCCCTAGGGGGTGACATCACTAACCCAGGCAATTGCTCCGCCTCCACATCATTTTCCTCCTCATACATGTCGACACACACGTACCGACACACAGCACACACACCGGGAATGCTCTGATAGAGGACAGGACCCCACAAGCCCTTTGGAGAGACAGAGGGAGAGTCTGCCAGCACACACCAAGCGCTATATATATATACATACAGGAATAACCTTATATAAGTGTTATTCCCTTATAGCTGCTGTTTATATAATTTTTAGCTGCCAATAGTGCCCCCCCTTCTCTTTTTACCCTGATTCTGTAGCAAGTCTGCAGGGGAGAGTCAGGGAGCCGTCCTTCCAGCGGAGCTGTGAGGGAAAATGGCGCTTGTGTGCTGAGGAGATAGGCTCCGCCCCTTCACGACGTCCTTATCTCCCGCTCTTTTCTGTAAAAATGGCAGGGGTTAAAATACATCCATATAGCCCAAGAGCTATATGTGATGTATTCTTTTGCCAACCTAAGGTATTATCTGTTATATTGCGTCTCAGGGCGCTCCCCCCCAGCGCCCTGCACCCTCAGTGACCGGAGTGTGAAGTGTGCTGAGAGCAATGGCGCACAGCTGCGGTGCTGTGCGCTACCTTAGTCTGAAGACAGGATCGTCTTCTGCAGCCGATTTCACCGGACCTCTTCGCTCTTCTGGCTCTGTAAGGGGGCCGGCGGCGCGGCTCCGGGACCCATCCAGGCTGAACCTGTGATCGTCCCTCTGGAGCTAATGTCCAGTAGCCTAAGAAACCCAATCCACTCTGCACGCAGGTGAGTCCGTTTCTTCTCCCCTTAGTCCCACGATGCAGTGAGCCTGTTGCCAGCAGGACTCACTGAAAATAAAAAACCTAAAATACACTTTTATTCTAAGCAGCTCAGGAGAGCCACCTAGCCTGCACCCTTCTCGTTCGGGCACAAAAATCTAACTGAGGCTTGGAGGAGGGTCATAGGGGGAGGAGCCAGTGCACACCACCTGATCCTAAAGCTTTTATTCTTGTGCCCTGTCTCCTGCGGAGCCGCTATTCCCCATGGTCCTTACGGAGTCCCAGCATCCACTAGGACGTCAGAGAAAGCTATATTAAATTGCTTTGAAACGTTGTCCACACCGAGGACCCTTTTGCCTATTTGTGATAGTCGCTTGGAGTGCCGCACCAACCCGCTGTATGTATTCATTCCATGTGAGGGCACCCAGCGCTTTTTGATCTTAATGGGAGAGCCGGACCTGCCTGCTGTATTTATATATATATATATATATATATATATATATATTAGAGATGAGCGCCTGAAATTTTTCGGGTTTTGTGTTTTGGTTTTGGGTTCGGTTCCGCGGCCGTGTTTTGGGTTCGAACGCGTTTTGGCAAAACCTCACCGAATTTTTTTTGTCGGATTCGGGTGTGTTTTGGATTCGGGTGTTTTTTTCAAAAAACACTAAAAAACAGCTTAAATCATAGAATTTGGGGGTCATTTTGATCCCAAAGTATTATTAACCTCAAAAACCATAATTTACACTCATTTTCAGTCTATTCTGAATACCTCACACCTCACAATATTATTTTTAGTCCTAAAATTTGCACCGAGGTCGCTGTGTGAGTAAGATAAGCGACCCTAGTGGCCGACACAAACACCGGGCCCATCTAGGAGTGGCACTGCAGTGTCACGCAGGATGTCCCTTCCAAAAAACCCTCCCCAAACAGCACATGACGCAAAGAAAAAAAGAGGCGCAATGAGGTAGCTGTGTGAGTAAGATTAGCGACCCTAGTGGCCGACACAAACACCGGGCCCATCTAGGAGTGGCACTGCAGTGTCACGCAGGATGTCCCTTCCAAAAAACCCTCCCCAAACAGCACATGACGCAAAGAAAAAAAGAGGCGCAATGAGGTAGCTGTGTGAGTAAGATTAGCGACCCTAGTGGCCGACACAAACACCGGGCCCATCTAGGAGTGGCACTGCAGTGTCACGCAGGATGTCCCTTCCAAAAAACCCTCCCCAAACAGCACATGACGCAAAGAAAAAAAGAGGCGCAATGAGGTAGCTGACTGTGTGAGTAAGATTAGCGACCCTAGTGGCCGACACAAACACCGGGCCCATCTAGGAGTGGCACTGCAGTGTCACGCAGGATGTCCCTTCCAAAAAACCCTCCCCAATCAGCACATGATGCAAAGAAAAAGAAAAGAAAAAAGAGGTGCAAGATGGAATTGTCCTTGGGCCCTCCCACCCACCCTTATGTTGTATAAACAAAACAGGACATGCACACTTTAACCAACCCATCATTTCAGTGACAGGGTCTGCCACACGACTGTGACTGATATGACGGGTTGGTTTGGACCCCCCCCAAAAAAGAAGCAATTAATCTCTCCTTGCACAAACTGGCTCTACAGAGGCAAGATGTCCACCTCATCTTCACCCTCCGATATATCACCGTGTACATCCCCCTCCTCACAGATTATCAATTCGTCCCCACTGGAATCCACCATCTCAGCTCCCTGTGTACTTTGTGGAGGCAATTGCTGCTGGTCAATGTCTCCGCGGAGGAATTGATTATAATTCATTTTAATGAACATCATCTTCTCCACATTTTCTGGATGTAACCTCGTACGCCGATTGCTGACAAGGTGAGCGGCGGCACTAAACACTCTTTCGGAGTACACACTTGTGGGAGGGCAACTTAGGTAGAATAAAGCCAGTTTGTGCAAGGGCCTCCAAATTGCCTCTTTTTCCTGCCAGTATAAGTACGGACTGTGTGACGTGCCTACTTGGATGCGGTCACTCATATAATCCTCCACCATTCTATCAATGTTGAGAGAATCATATGCAGTGACAGTAGACGACATGTCCGTAATCGTTGTCAGGTCCTTCAGTCCGGACCAGATGTCAGCATCAGCAGTCGCTCCAGACTGCCCTGCATCACCGCCAGCGGGTGGGCTCGGAATTCTGAGCCTTTTCCTCGCACCCCCAGTTGCGGGAGAATGTGAAGGAGGAGATGTTGACAGGTCGCGTTCCGCTTGACTTGACAATTTTGTCACCAGCAGGTCTTTCAACCCCAGCAGACCTGTGTCTGCCGGAAAGAGAGATCCAAGGTAGGCTTTAAATCTAGGATCGAGCACGGTGGCCAAAATGTAGTGCTCTGATTTCAACAGATTGACCACCCGTGAATCCTTGTTAAGCGAATTAAGGGCTGCATCCACAAGTCCCACATGCCTAGCGGAATCGCTCCCTTTTAGCTCCTTCTTCAATGCCTCCAGCTTCTTCTGCAAAAGCCTGATGAGGGGAATGACCTGACTCAGGCTGGCAGTGTCTGAACTGACTTCACGTGTGGCAAGTTCAAAGGGCATCAGAACCTTGCACAACGTTGAAATCATTCTCCACTGCGCCTGAGACAGGTGCATTCCACCTACTATATCGTGCTCAATTGTATAGGCTTGAATGGCCTTTTGCTGCTCCTCCAACCTCTGAAGCATATAGAGGGTTGAATTCCACCTCGTTACCACTTCTTGCTTCAGATGATGGCAGGGCAGGTTCAGTAGTTTTTGGTGGTGCTCCAGTCTTCTGTACGTGGTGCCTGTACGCCGAAAGTGTCCCGCAATTCTTCTGGCCACCGACAGCATCTCTTGCACGCCCCTGTCATTTTTTAAAAAATTCTGCACCACCAAATTCAAGGTATGTGCAAAACATGGGACGTGCTGGAATTTGCCCATATTTAATGCACACACAATATTGCTGGCGTTGTCCGATGCCACAAATCCACAGGAGAGTCCAATTGGGGTAAGCCATTCCGCGATGATCTTCCTCAGTTGCCGTAAGAGGTTTTCAGCTGTGTGCGTATTCTGGAAAGCGGTGATACAAAGCGTAGCCTGCCTAGGAAAGAGTTGGCATTTGCGAGATGCTGCTACTGGTGCCGCCGCTGCTGTTCTTGCGGCGGGAGTCCATACATCTACCCAGTGGGCTGTCACAGTCATATAGTCCTGACCCTGCCCTGCTCCACTTGTCCACATGTCCGTGGTTAAGTGGACATTGGGTACAACTGCATTTTTTAGGACACTGGTGAGTCTTTTTCTGACGTCCGTGTACATTCTCGGTATCGCCTGCCTAGAGAAGTGGAACCTAGATGGTATTTGGTAACGGGGGCACACTGCCTCAATAAATTGTCTAGTTCCCTGTGAACTAACGGCGGATACCGGACGCACGTCTAACACCAACATAGTTGTCAAGGACTCAGTTATCCGCTTTGCAGTAGGATGACTGCTGTGATATTTCATCTTCCTCGCAAAGGACTGTTGAACAGTCAATTGCTTACTGGAAGTAGTACAAGTGGGCTTACGACTTCCCCTCTGGGATGACCATCGACTCCCAGCGGCAACAACAGCAGCGCCAGCAGCAGTAGGCGTTACACGCAAGGATGCATCGGAGGAATCCCAGGCAGGAGAGGACTCGTCAGAATTGCCAGTGACATGGCCTGCAGGACTATTGGCATTCCTGGGGAAGGAGGAAATTGACACTGAGGGAGTTGGTGGGGTGGTTTGCGTGAGCTTGGTTACAAGAGGAAGGGATTTACTGGTCAGTGGACTGCTTCCGCTGTCACCCAAAGTTTTTGAACTTGTCACTGACTTATTATGAATGCGCTGCAGGTGACGTATAAGGGAGGATGTTCCGAGGTGGTTAACGTCCTTACCCCTACTTATTACAGCTTGACAAAGGGAACACACGGCTTGACACCTGTTGTCCGCATTTCTGGTGAAATACCTCCACACCGAAGAGCTGATTTTTTTGGTATTTTCACCTGGCATGTCAACGGCCATATTCCTCCCACGGACAACAGGTGTCTCCCCGGGTGCCTGACTTAAACAAACCACCTCACCATCAGAATCCTCCTGGTCAATTTCCTCCCCAGCGCCAGCAACACCCATATCCTCCTCATCCTGGTGTACTTCAACACTGACATCTTCAATCTGACTATCAGGAACTGGACTGCGGGTGCTCCTTCCAGCACTTGCAGGGGGCGTGCAAATGGTGGAAGGCGCATGCTCTTCACGTCCAGTGTTGGGAAGGTCAGGCATCGCAACCGACACAATTGGACTCTCCTTGTGGATTTGGGATTTCAAAGAACGCACAGTTCTTTGCGGTGCTTTTGCCAGCTTGAGTCTTTTCAGTTTTCTAGCGAGAGGCTGAGTGCTTCCATCCTCATGTGAAGCTGAACCACTAGCCATGAACATAGGCCAGGGCCTCAGCCGTTCCTTGCCACTCCGTGTGGTAAATGGCATATTGGCAAGTTTACGCTTCTCCTCCGACAATTTTATTTTAGGTTTTGGAGTCCTTTTTTTACTGATATTTGGTGTTTTGGTTTTGACATGCTCTGTACTATGCCATTGGGCATCGGCCTTGGCAGACGACGTTGCTGGCATTTCATCGTCTCGGCCATGACTAGTGGCAGCAGCTTCAGCATGAGGTGGAAGTGGATCTTGATCTTTCCCTAATTTTGGAACCTCAACATTTTTGTTCTCCATATTTTAATAGGCACAACTAAAAGGCACCTCAGGTAAACAATGGAGATGGATGGATTGGATACTAGTATACAATTATGGACGGGCTGCCGAGTGCCGACACAGAGGTAGCCACAGCCGTGAACTACCGCACTGTACTGTGTCTGCTGCTAATATATAGACTGGTTGATAAAGAGATAGTATACTCGTAACTAGTATGTATGTATAAAGAAAGAAAAAAAAACCACGGTTAGGTGGTATATACAATTATGGACGGGCTGCCGAGTGCCGACACAGAGGTAGCCACAGCCGTGAACTACCGCACTGTACTGTGTCTGCTGCTAATATATAGACTGGTTGATAAAGAGATAGTATACTCGTAACTAGTATGTATGTATAAAGAAAGAAAAAAAACCACGGTTAGGTGGTATATACAATTATGGATGGGCTGCCGAGTGCCGACACAGAGGTAGCCACAGCCGTGAACTACCGCACTGTACTGTGTCTGCTGCTAATATATAGACTGGTTGATAAAGAGATAGTATACTCGTAACTAGTATGTATGTATAAAGAAAGAAAAAAAAACCACGGTTAGGTGGTATATACAATTATGGACGGGCTGCCGAGTGCCGACACAGAGGTAGCCACAGCCGTGAACTACCGCACTGTACTGTGTCTGCTGCTAATATATAGACTGGTTGATAAAGAGATAGTATACTCGTAACTAGTATGTATGTATAAAGAAAGAAAAAAAAACCACGGTTAGGTGGTATATACAATTATGGACGGGCTGCCGAGTGCCGACACAGAGGTAGCCACAGCCGTGAACTACCGCACTGTACTGTGTCTGCTGCTAATATATAGACTGGTTGATAAAGAGATAGTATACTCGTAACTAGTATGTATGTATAAAGAAAGAAAAAAAAACCACGGTTAGGTGGTATATACAATTATGGACGGGCTGCCGAGTGCCGACACAGAGGTAGCCACAGCCGTGAACTACCGCACTGTACTGTGTCTGCTGCTAATATATAGACTGGTTGATAAAGAGATAGTATACTCGTAACTAGTATGTATGTATAAAGAAAGAAAAAAAAACCACGGTTAGGTGGTATATACAATTATGGACGGGCTGCCGAGTGCCGACACAGAGGTAGCCACAGCCGTGAACTACCGCACTGTACTGTGTCTGCTGCTAATATATAGACTGGTTGATAAAGAGATAGTATACTCGTAACTAGTATGTATGTATAAAGAAAGAAAAAAAAACCACGGTTAGGTGGTATATACAATTATGGACGGGCTGCCGAGTGCCGACACAGAGGTAGCCACAGCCGTGAACTACCGCACTGTACTGTGTCTGCTGCTAATATATAGACTGGTTGATAAAGAGATAGTATACTCGTAACTAGTATGTATGTATAAAGAAAGAAAAAAAAACCACGGTTAGGTGGTATATACAATTATGGACGGGCTGCCGAGTGCCGACACAGAGGTAGCCACAGCCGTGAACTACCGCACTGTACTGTGTCTGCTGCTAATATAGACTGGTTGATAAAGAGATAGTATACTACTAATATTATATATACTGGTGGTCAGGTCACTGGTCACTAGTCACACTGGCAGTGGCACTCCTGCAGCAAAAGTGTGCACTGTTTTAATATAATATTATGTACTCCTGGCTCCTGCTATAACCTATAACTGGCACTGCAGTAGTGCTCCCCAGTCTCCCCCACAATTATAAGCTGTGTGAGCTGAGCAGTCAGACAGATATATAATATATATTATATAGATGATGCAGCACACTGGCCTGAGCCTGAGCAGTGCACACAGATATGGTATGTGACTGACTGAGTCACTGTGTGTATCGCTTTTTTCAGGCAGAGAACGGATATATTAAATAAACTGCACTGTGTGTCTGGTGGTCACTCACTATATAATATATTATGTACTCCTGGCTCCTGCTATAACCTATAACTGGCACTGCAGTAGTGCTCCCCAGTCTCCCCCACAATTATAAGCTGTGTGAGCTGAGCAGTCAGACAGATATATATAATATTATATATAGATAATAGATGATGCAGCACACTGGCCTGAGCCTGAGCAGTGCACACAGATATGGTATGTGACTGAGTCACTGTGTGCTGTGTATCGCTTTTTTCAGGCAGAGAACGGATTATAAATAAAACTGGTGGTCACTATCAGCAAAACTCTGCACTGTACTGAGTACTCCTAATGCTCCCCAAAATTAGTAAATCAAGTGTCTCTCTAATCTATTCTAAACGGAGAGGACGCCAGCCACGTCCTCTCCCTATCAATCTCAATGCACGTGTGAAAATGGCGGCGACGCGCGGCTCCTTATATAGAATCCGAGTCTCGCGATAGAATCCGAGCCTCGCGAGAATCCGACAGCGTCATGATGACGTTCGGGCGCGCTCGGGTTAACCGAGCAAGGCGGGAAGATCCGAGTCGCTCGGACCCGTGAAAAAAAACATGAAGTTCTGGCGGGTTCGGATTCAGAGAAACCGAACCCGCTCATCTCTAATATATATATGTGTGTGTGTGTGTGTGTGTGTAGTCAAATGGGCACTCTGCTATATATATGTAATAGTAATATGCAGCGAGAACAAACTTCAATACATTACTATTCCATACTGTTATTAATCCATACATTACTAATCCATACTATCGTTTCGGAATTTTATTCCTTCAGGTACTCTGAAGAAGGAATACAATTCAGAAATGTCAGAACACATTTGCTGTACTCACAGTATGGATTATTAATGTATTGAAGTCAGTTTAAATGCCACCTCCCAAGATATTACTATAGTTGTATTATCGCTGCTTCCAGGAGGAGAAGCATTACCCGCCCCTCCCCCACTCGCTGTACCTCCGGCCCACCTCCTTCATCCACGGCACCGCGGTGGCTCCGAACACCCTCCCCCACCCACAGCACCCCCACACTCGTGGCACCACCGCACCCACCCGTCGCCCCCCCGAAACCGCTCCTCCCGCACCTGCGGTGGCTCCAGACCCCCTCCACAACCCACGGCACCCCCGCAATCGCCCCTCCCCCACCTGCAGCACCCCTGGATCCCTCTTCCCCATCCGCATCTCTCCCGCACCCGCCACTCCCCCAACCACAGCACCTACTAGGTGATTCATCGGGCCCTGCGTGCGCTGTTCATGCCATCGCATGGGGCTATGGCCCTTAACCATCACACGCCCTTTGTCTGTGCAATATGTAACCAGTCACAAAATTATGATTGGAGGTAATACTCCATATAATAAAAATATTGCATGCCACAAGGGCGTGCAAGAGTTAAGGGGGTGTAGCCCCTTGCAACAGTGTGAAGAGCGCCCATAGGGTGCGATGAATCACCTAGTACCAAATATGCAGTAGGGTGGCAGAAACTAAGGGTTTGGTGCTGTTATGGGCAGTGGTGAGGAGGTAACGATACAAGAGAGGAAAGGAAAATCACACGAGAGAAGAGGGTCCTGCTCATGAGAGCTTACTTTCTTTTGGGGAGGTGCAGACAGACAGGGGTGACAAAGAGAGGACAGACAGTGAGCAAGGAGAATGGAGTAGTAGGTTAGTATAAGAGCTGTAAGGCTTTGATAAAAAAAAGTCGGTCTTGAGATCCCATTTGAAGTTTTAAGCAGTAGGACTGCAAAATGTGTTGAATGTGTGGTTTGAAGGAGAGGGAGGAGTCAAGAATAACTCCAAGACAGCACACTTAGGTGCTAGATGAGATGGAAGATATATTTTATATTATATATTACCAGTTATTTATATAGCGCTCACATATTCCGCAGTGCTGTACATAGAATATATTTTGCCCATTCACATCAGTCCCTGCCCCAGGAGAGCTTACAATCTATATTCCCTATCACATGTACACACACACACACACACACACACACACACACACACACACACACACACACATTCACGCTAGAGTTAATTTTGTTGGGAGCCAATTAACCTACCAGTATATTTTTGGATTGTGGGAGGAAACCGGAGTACCCGGAGGAAACCCACGCAAGTACGGGGAGAATATACAAACTCCGTACAGTTAGGGCCATGGTGGGAATTGAACCCATGACCTCAGTGCTGTGAGGCAGTAATGCTAACCATTACACCATCCGTACTGCCCAAAGATGATCAGCTTATTTTTAGACATTTTATGTTTAAACTATAGTAACTCTGATAATCTCATTCATATCTCTCCAACAAACTCTGTCCCTCTCTCCTGTGCCCTCAGGAATGCTAAATCTGTAATAAACTAGTTCCCACTTCCCACCCATGACCTTTTTATCTCCAACTATCTGAATCTCCTATGTATTACTGAAACCTGGATTACAACCTGTTAGACCACTTCTCCCACTGTTCACTCCTCTGGACAAATTACATTCTCACACACACCCAGCCAGGGGGTTGCCATGGTGGTGGTGTTGGGGTCCTTCTCTCCTCCGTCTACTCCTACCAACTCCTACCCTCAAAACCTTCCCTTACATTCTCTACATTGAGGTTCATGCTACATGCCTCTTCCAACATGTTTACCTTCGAGTAGCTATCATTTACCACCCCCCTGAACCTACCTCCTTGACAACTTTGCTTCCTGGCTCCCTCACTTCAGATTTTTCCTCCATTATCTTAAATGACTTCACTATCTCTAACAATATCCCTACGGAATCCTCTGCCTCTAAACTCCACAATCCCACATCATCGTTTGGTGTCTCCCAACAGACCTCCTCACTCTCCCATGTGAGTGGGAACTCACTTGATCTGGTCTTCATCCACTGTTATATTTTTGACTACACCAATTCACCCTCTCTGACCATCACCTCTCTTTTAACGTATCCCTCTCTCCTTCTCCACTTCTGCCTTCTAAGGCTATCATCACTAAGTATAACATTCAGGCTATAGACACTGTAACCTTATTCTCTCTGCTTGACTCACTTCTTTCTCCTATTCTCTCTCTCCTGCGGAACGAGCCACTTTCCTATACAATGTCTCCCTTACTTCTGCTCTTGACTCTGTTGCTCTGGCGACCACTATTCACCCTCACATGTATTCCAAATGCACCAGATACCTGCAAAAGGGTCCAGGTACCACTGGGCAACAGTGGAGGTAATCACGCTCTAATGCTGACTCCATTTCAAATGTATGCTCTCATCCTACAGTGCAGCCCTCTCCCTCTGTAAACAGTTGTACATTATTTCAAAAACCTCATCTCCTCACAGTCCTTAAACCCTTGGCATCTCTACACCACTTTCAACTCCCTCCTCTACCAGCCCATGCCTTGCCTTCCCTCCTCGCTCTCTGCCCTTGACTTTGCCACCTACACATGTGGCCATCTTCATCATACCCGAGAACGGGTCGTGGTTGCGATTTTGCTGCAATTGTGATTATCCATGGCAATGTGTGTATAGTTGCACCCATTATTGCTCAATGCATCTTCTATGGAGCGTGGGTGCAACTATATGCTCACACCCACAAACAAGCACACACAAAGCGGCAATCCTGCAGCAAATACATCTAAAATTGACTCCATACGTCAGGGCATCACATCCCACCAGACCTCAGCACCCCCTCCCCTCTTTTCCCAGCCTACCCCTCTCTCCATCCATCTCACCAACTCTGACTTCATTTTTTTTTCCTGTATCTGGAAATTAAGTCAAAACCCTAATTCAGTCCACGCCCTTCCACCTCCCCCCTTGACCCGCCTCTTCCGCCACTACCTCTCTCCTTCTGCCTGTTCCCATCTTGCCCACCTCCTCAATCTCTCGCTTTTATCAGGCATTGTCTCCTCTGCATTCAAGCATGCCCTTGTCTTCCTCATTCGTAAAAAACCTACCCTTGATCCTAACACTCTCAACAACTACCAACCCATCTTTATCCTCCATTTTGCCTCCAAACTCATTGGGCACATTGTTTACAACTACCTTACTGCCTTTCTTTCCTCACACTCCCTGCTTGACCCATTTTAGTGTGGCTTCCATCCTCCCCACACCATTTTTTTTTTTAAATTCAAACTATTTCTTCAGTTTAACAAACAAAAGCATGCGTGGATCTCACTGAACTGATAAAACTCACACCTTGAAATGAAACTCACATTACAAGGTGCGAGTTTACATACAAAAAAACTTGCATAGACTCGCATAATGTAATTGCCTCAAACTCGCAGGCTAATATACTTGTCAAGTTGTGGGACAAACTAACACCTTCAAATGTGTGAGATGGTGCAGGTTTGTCCCTCACAAGAAAATTGGACCCTATTACATTTATCCCATAATGTCAACAAAATACAGTTTCTTTTTCACTGGGGTGATTGTTAAATTGCAGTTGCCTGTAAATACACAAGTAAATGTGCCTTTTTGCATGTTGCATGTTATGTCTGTTCTTACCACGCAAATGTATCCATCTCTAAATGAGCCCCAATGTTAAGTCTTTAAAGTGGCTGAATTAGCATCCCGTGTAATATATAATATGGAAGCTTTACACAAATACATACAGTAGAGTTACTGTTTTCTAGTCAGGAAGAAACAGACTAGCTTTAAACTTCATCCTAATATTAGTGGCCCTCATTCCGAGTTGTTCGCTCGCTAGCCGCTTTTCGCAGCAGTGCACACGCTAAGCCGCCGCCCTCTGGGAGTGAATCTTAGCTTAGCAGAATTGCGAACGAAGTATTCGCAATATAGCGAAAAGATTTTTCTTTGCAGTTTCTGAGTAGCTCGAGACTTACTCTTCCAGTGCGATCCGTTCAGTGCTTGTCGTTCCTGGTTTGACGTCACAAACACACCCAGCATTCGCCCAGCCACTCCCCCATTTCTCCAGCCACTCCCGCGTTTTTCCCAGAAACGGCAGCGTTTTTTCACACACTCCCATAAAACGGCCAGTTTCCGCCCAGAAACACCCACTTCCTGTCAATCACACTACGATCAGCAGAACGAAGAAAAAACCTCGTAATGCCGTGAGTAAAATACCAAACTTCTTAGCAAATTTACTTGGCGCAGCCGCAGTGTGAACATTGCGCATGCGCAGTTAGCGGAAAATCGCACCGATGCGAAGGAAAATAACGAGCGAACAACTTGGAATGAGGGCCACTGTACTGTACTTTACTCCATATGCTTTGCTGTCATCTGTCCCTGGCACAAATAACATCTGGATAAAGGCATACCTCTGTGTTGTCTAGTCACTACAACGGAGGTCAGTAAACATTACCTATCACATACTGTCACTGTCCACTGACTGCTCACTGACTTAAAACATTCGCTCTTAGGCTGGGATGTAATGAAGTCCGAGTTTGGCGGGAATGTGGGATGCCGGCTGGACTTGGGCGTTTATTTAAAGGGGAAATCATTTACAAGGCATGGTTTAGCCTTCTACATGATTGCCCCTTTTAAAAAATGTCCGAGTTCGGCTGGCACATCTCTGCTTTCAGTAAACCCCTTCTTATGTCCTCTTAGGAGATAGAAGACTATTGTGGTCTTAATAGACTCATCATTTGTTTTACTGTTTTCTTAACTTGCTCACCTGTAGTAATGTTACTGACTTTACTAACTAAATTATTTTATTATACTTGTAGCTTGATATTTTGTTACTGGTTTTTTTTTTTATAAAGCTTGCTTTTAAAAATATATTATTAAATATTATGCATGATTGCCTACATTAAGTACATAATTTAAATGATTGTAACAAATTTGAAAATGCTCACAACTTAAGGGCCCTACAGACTGGGCGACCCGCCGCCGAGCTGCCTGGTGAGATTGTCCATATTAGCATGCATTGCAATGGCGCAGGGTGAACGGTGGAGTGAAGAAACTTCACTCCCCCTGCCACCTCCCCCCCACCACCGAGTCGTCCGTCTGCCGTATAGACGATCGGGCAGCTCGGCGGCGGGTCGCCCAGTCTGTAGGGCCCTTAAGCGACAGGGCACCAATGATGAACGGGCGCGAGGCCTACACACTGCACGATCTGAACGAGTTCTCATTCATTAATGACCGAGAACATTCATATCGTGCAGTGTTACTGTATATGCCAGTGTGCAGGGCCCTTTACAATTTTCTAGCTAGATCAAAGACCTAACTTTCAAAAATGAGTAAGACTTACCAATACAATTCTTTCCATCAACAGTAAGTTCATAACCTTCATCACATAAACAGATGAATGATCCAATTTCATTGAAGCAACGTCCATTCCTGCACCGCTGGCCATAATAGGAGACACATTCATCAATATCTGCAAGCAAACAATTATTAATAAGACAAAGATTTAAAAGTACTAGTGAGCCAAACCAATATACATGGGAATAAAACCAATTTAATAGAAGAGTCACATAACTGAGGCCCCTTTCTATGTGAATACAATCTATATGGCATAGCACATTTACAGTATGCACTTTCTAATGTAAATCATACAATTTCAATGTGCACACCCAATCTTGGATTTTGGATAGACCCCATAAAAGGAGACAAGACTATAATTGTGAGAGGAAACACTTCACTGCCCACCCTATTAAAACTTTCTATTCTTTCATTTTTGTCCTAAAATACTGATTTAGCCTCATTTATGCCTTACAATAATCATGACAGTGAAGGGTATTTATTTAACACATGTGCCACTTTTGTGTGTTCTAAGCTTTCTATTACAGTATGCCTATAAATACCCAAAGTATTAGTGGATCTCTGTCCATTCTGGCTGGTTGGAATGAAAATCTGGTAATCGATGGAAGCAAATGACAATCCACCCTTTTTCTCCAAAACGCTGGAAAATGGACACAAATGGTTGTTCAGACACATTGGTTAAATCACTGATTTAACCAGTTTGCCTGAAAGATTATTTGTCCATTTCCAGTGTTTGGGAACCAATAATCGATTGTGATTTGCTCTCATGCATTACCAGATTTTCATTCCAGCCAGCCAGACTGGACAGGTGGTCTGCCAGATAATTGTATAGTGTAGCTTTAGCAATGTATCAATAGATCTGTCGAACATCTGGCAACCTTCTCAGCCGCTGACATTTTGCAAATCCATGCAGATGTATTGTACAAAAGAATGCATATGTGTGCTAAAGTGACATCACACTGCGGATTCAGAGTCTTGTGCGGTCTTATGAGCCAAATAGCGCCTTCCCCAAGAACATGAAATGTCAGTTTCACTATTTCTTGGTAACTTGTACTAAAATCCTAACCATGCTTGTTACTGCCAGTGATGTGTAGCATACTAATAACACCTCTTTCTCACTTTATAACACCATATCAGATCCTAATGATAAGGAAATCCTTCCGGACACATCAATGTAAAAGAAGAAACAATACTTACCCATACAGTCATTATTATGAGTGAGCTCAAACCCAGGATAGCAGAGACAGTTATAGGATCCCACTGTGTTTTTACAGGTTCCGTTTCCACATGGCTGACGCTCACATTCATCAATATCTGCCAAAGAGATACACGTGAAACAGGAGGAAACCGTCTTCCTGCTGTGGCTAAACTTCATTTTATGACATTTGGATGTTTTTTCCTAAACAGTGGTTGGCTAGGAAGCTGAAAGCATGTGGAGTCCAACAATAACGAACAATCCACAAGTCTTCTACTGCTCCTCTCCAGACTAGCATATATCACACCTAAACTGTGATCCGTTACAAAATCTCATACTTACAGTATGATACATACATGTCAGTTTCATTACATATGCAACTACAAAGGGCCAGTAATATTGCAGCTGGAGAACATACCCATGCACATAGTGCGATCTCGGGACACCTTGAACCCATTGTTGCATATGCAGCGGTAACTGCCCTGAGTGTCCTCACATGTGCCATGACTGCAAACATTAGGAATTTCCAGACATTCGTTCCGATCTGCAGAATGGATGTACATATAAAACATATGTGGTTAAACAATGAATAGAGGAGACTGGTACAACCCTCAGGGTTACATTAGCTAATGGAAAGGTACTTTCCTTCTGCATGTAAATAAATGGTGGCTTTGCCCTGAATGTTTCCTGCGTAAACCTGTGCTATGTCAGGTGCTATGTACTGGCATTTATTATGTCAGTCTGGTATTTGTATCATGGTTTTTATTTTGTCAGAGATCTTTGTACACTTTGTGTATTATGTACCCATGAATTTATTGGTTTCTAATGTAAGTATAGATAAACTAGTATACAAATAAATAAATCATATATTATTATTATTATTATTATTGCTGTATTATTGTACAATTTCTCATTTATTACAATTATTTTAACTTTACATGTTCCGAATACAGGTGAGTATGTAGTACTCCCATTATCACAATATACTGTACTGTAATCTAACTAGCACATCCACATGACATGCAGTACAGTACTATAGCTAGGGACATGGCCTCCCTGTGTGGTACATTAAACCAAGCTGTTGTGTACTGTACTATTGGGCAGCAATATAACTACTGTATGAATGACACTTATATTACAAGTTTTATGCAGAATTCATTAAAAGCTTACAAATGAAAACATATTTACAACGGGCCTCATATACATAGTTAGGAGTAAATAGAGCAAGAATGTGCAATATTTTGGGGCTATTTATCAGTGGTGATAAGGCGGATTTTCTATAGAAAATCAGCTGGATTCTTCCAGCTTTACCGGCCAGTGCGGGCCCTCTCTGACTGCATGACTTGGCTTTGCACAGTGCACTGGCAGCCTAGACTGTTACTTAACTGGTACCCTCATACATTGGAATGGCAAAAGACTGTCACAAGCTATATCCAGCTATAGCTATCGCCAGCCACAGGGATGGTTAAATATAGTAGGGATAAGCTCTAGATGTAGGGATAATCTACCTTTAAAATGGGATTCATGGCCTCATGTTGTCCTAGCTCTACTCTAGTGCAATATAAAAATCAAGTTGACCAGTATTTATGTGCTGCATGGAAAAAAAAAACCCAGAATGTACACCCATTGCAATTCAACATTATATTATTATACACAGTATTATTATTGAATGATTCCATCATAAAATGAGCTGTTATGCTCAGGTTACTTGAGCACATGGCTAGTCAGCACTGATCACAAAGCAGTATTGAAATGGTATACTGTTAATTTTGTTTCATTGTTTTTTTCCCAGCTACTTGTTCTTTAGCAACCACATGGGTTTTTTTTCCAAATAGAGATAATGGACTAAGGTGATAGAGGGTCATGAACACGCAAGGTGATCAATCACTATAGTACAGCCCTGCAGCCTTGATCTGAGCATCTGTTACTGACAACAGTAAAAATATGGTTCTGACCTCTTGATCTATGTATTAAGCCCTGAAGAGAGATAAAGTGGACAGAGATGAAGTTCCAGACAATCAGCTTCTAACTGTCATGTTACAGGCTGTGTTTGAAAAATGACAGGAGCTGGTTGATTGTCAGTTTATGTCTTTTCACTTTATCTCTCTCCAAGGCTAAGTACATCTCACCCATGGTGATACTTCTACTTGTCATAAATGTGCTGAATGTAACCCATATATACAAAGAATGGGAACAGTCCTTCTCCTACCAATGCAAGCCCCATTGGGCAAGAGCTTGAATCCAGCAGAACATTCACAGCGGTAGCTGCCAGGACTGTTTAAGCAATCTGCATTTCTCTGGCAGAAATAGTCTCCATTGCTGCATTCATCGATGTCTAAAAAGATCAAACAATACCACAATCAGCCTGAATAGAAATGACCAGGTCCTTACATTTTACTAAAATCAAATCAATAGTTCCATTTAGGAAGAAGATTGAATTTTTCTAATTTAATGTCCTTAAAATAATTGAAAAACACACAAACTAGACCTGGACTTGTAGAAAGTTCACATATGATTGTTATTTTTTTATATTATTATTGTTATTTATATAGTGCCACAAAGTGGCTGTGGCACTGTGCAGGTACATTTCAGTAGAATACTGCACAATATTCAACAGACAGTACAGGATAAATGGATAAAAAAAACAACAACAGTGTGATCTCTTAACAACTAAATGGCAGCTAGTAACAATAGCAGTCAGTGACCCAGTGTCCTGGAAGAGCAGAGAGAATGGATCAGTGCTGCTGATCAAATGGGAGTCCACTAGAGACATGGATAGTACAGGTAGAGAACAAAAGGATGGATGGCCCAGCTCCTGAGAGCTTAAAGTCTTGGGGAGTGGGAGAAAACTGGGAAGTGAACTGGGAAGAGATGGTGGTAAACTGGGAGGAGATAAGGATGTAGGGCATTAGTTAGGATTGTAAGGAAAGCTGGTAGGCTTTCACAAATATACTGTATATGGGTTCAGTATGATATCCCGATGGACGAGATGCCGGAGGTCAGAATACCAACAGCGGCATCCTGACCATCAGAATCCTGAGCACATTTGAAGCTCTGCAGGATGGTAGAGAGTCTTATAGGGTAGGGGAGTGAGTTCCGGGGGAAAGGCATCAGACAGAGGAAGAACAGAGAGTCCGATGAGTTCAAAAAAGAGGCAGAGGAGTGTTTATGTGCTTTGAAAATAAAAGTGAGGAGCCTAACAGGAGGCTGTAAGGAAGGAGAGCCAGTAAAGGAGTTAAAAAAGATGAGAGTTTGAGTCAGAATAATGAGATGGGAAGATGAGATGAGCAGAAGAATGGAAGAAAGAAGAGAGGTCAGATGGAGGCAGACCAGAGTGTGGGAGTTTGCAATAGGTGAGATGGGAAATGACAGTGGCAAGTATAAGTGATTTAGTTGCCTCCACAGTGAGGAAAGTTATGACACTGGAGATTTTGTGGAGGGGTAAAAGTGATAGGTTTTAGGGACTAGAAAGAGTATAGTATAACAACAGAAAGAGAGAGGTGGGGAGGAGAATCATTACAATTTCCATTTATTTACACTTTACAATTATTAATTTTAGACAGATATGATGATGTGGGGGTTTTGACTATGGAGGACTACATCAATTTGTGGTATTACGCATGGTAAAAAGGGCATAGAGTGGCTGAAAATATAACTCCAGGGCACAATAGATGGATACTGTAACCACCAGGTGTTCATGTCTGATGTAAATGAAGGCTGTCTAATTCGTTTACAAGGGGGGGGGGGGTGTATTTACTGCAGCTAATTAAATGGCCGGGGCCTGTTCAATTAGCCTCAATACCCAGCACTTTTTGGGGATTATGCTTCGGGTGCCTCAGGCATAATCCCCGATAAGCGCCCCCCAGAGCTGGAGACAGACAGTGATAGACGGTCTGATGCCATTTGAGGGCGGGGGCGGCCTTCATTTCTCCAAATGGAGGCATGTTGTTGCCATTGCAGGGGAGGGAAGAGGCCAAGAGCTCCATCAGAGGATGGAAATTTCCTGGCCTCTAGGTAGCAGCTGTGGTGGAGCCGATGATGTTGTAGATGATCTGATACTGCGACTTAGGGCGCAGTTCGGATAAGTAATGCAGCAGGAGGTGTGATGCCTCCTGCTGCATTACCATATTAGTGCTATCACTGCTGCTTCTATGTATACAGCAGAGATAGCACCTCCAACCACATATGAATGAGGGCCAGTATACATTTTTTATCACTTCTGAATAGTATATAGGATAATTATAGCATCTAGCTACTAACAGCTGACAGGTTTCAGGGTTCGGCTGTTACATTTAGAGTTGTTATCATATAATAAAAACAGTAAAGCTTCTGAGGCATTCAAGGCTCCATTTGATATTTAATGGACATCTTTTCTAATATGAAATAAAGTTTTCGTAATTGAAGCAAGACATGGTTCTGTTACCTTCACAAATCAAAAGTAAATCATTGTAGCTGAATCCTGTTGGACATTCACAGCGGAAACTGCCAATTTGATTGATGCAAACTCCATTTGCACAGATTCCAGGGATCTCTTTACATTCGTCAATGTCTAAAAATATTAGATAATGAAAACTGTATTACCATAAAACTCAGCATGCAAATTCAAAGTGTTTCTGTCTTCAGACTCCAGAGAATATATTTCTTCCAAAAATAATATACATTCTGGGATGACATGCAGCAATATTGAAGCAATTTGGCAGAAATATAACATCATGTCAGTTATAATTACTGTATTCTCAATTGTACTGCTCTGCACCACTTAATAGTTTATCCATATTATACAAGTTAAACTAAAATTAGATTAAATACTTCATTTAGCTGTATCTGTAACTCCAAATAAGAATCACAAAAAAGTAAAAAAACACAGTGAAATTCTGTGTAACTTGCATTTGTGGCCTCCTGTTGTTGGAGGAGTGGTGCATGGTTTTGTTCAAGCACAAGTTATGTACAGCAGGAAATCCCCTGGAGATGTGTCCTATATAAGGTAGGCCACTTCTCCAAGGAGGCAAAGCTGTTTCTGTTCCTGAGCCCTTGTACAGTGGATCCTTAAACTGTTAAGTCTAATTATTTACAGTCAGTGTAATAGACAAAACCAGAGCTCGTGGCTGCCAATCATAAAATATGAGGACAAACAGAAGTGAACCCTGTCCCTCACCACATAACCGTGGATGTCATATAAACACAATTTACTTAATTTAATATTTTTTTCTGAATTTCTCAATAAAAATTCTTTGGCCTGGGGGTCCGTGAAAAAAAATCTGATAAAATCTGAAAAAAGTTTGAGAACCCTTGCCCTAGTGTAAAAATGTGTGCTGATGATGATCAGTTGGAATGGAATTCCTTAAAGGAATCAGGTTGCAAAAAATGAGTAAATGGAAAGCAGCATTGTGATGGATAGTGCTGGAGCTTATTCTTGCATCCTTTGAGCAATGGGTGCCACATAAATAATTTAAAGTCAGCCTTGAATGACAGTAGCTGTAATTCCAGAAATGTACCTAATAGTAAAGAACAGTCCCGTGTTTAACACACTATTCTCCTAAGTGAACAAGGAATATTCTTTCTTGCTTTCTGCCATCTGTTATGTTCTGGCCTGCAGTACCTTTGAGCTGCCAGGGGTGCTGCTATCATGTTCTTGCCTGCAGTACCTCTGAGCTGTCGCAGGTACGGTTGAATGAAGAGCAGTCAGTCCCAAATGGGGTAATCAGTTGGAACATGCTGCTTTCTCCTGATGACTTTACCCAGTTGCAGTGCATTGCTGTTTGGGGCCCGTCGTTGTGATTGGCCTTAATTTATGTTAAATGTCAGTGAGCCCTGAGAGTCAGGGCCAGTTATAGTTTTGTTTCAGCTCGTGTTTAGTTCTGTTGTTCCTAGTAAGTTCCCCAGCCAGTTTTCATGTCACAGTTTTGAGTTCCTGTTTGCTTTGTCCAGTTCCTGAATCCTTGTCATAGCCAATATCCTGTACCTCATCACCATTCTTCAGAGACTGTAACCCTTGCCCAAGTTAAGTAACCTGCTTGCGTGTTTCTTCATTTTTTGATTCTTCAGTTACCCTGTATGCCTTGTCTTGAATTCTGCTTCAATACAGTTTTATTTTAATTTAATCATCCTGGCTTCTGTTTTCGGTTTAACCCCAGCAGTTATCCTTGTAACACACAGGGCCTGAGAGTAGCACAGCTGCTGCATCTTTGTATGTTGCGGCTGTGCTATAATATGCTAATGCTGTAGGAGGCATCTTTGTAAATAGTCGATTCTTGCCGGCTTCTCTAATCTGTTGCTTCATCCTAAAATCATCGGTGTGAACATCAGTCATCCGAGTAATCCTCAGGTTACATCTTGTAGCCAGTGTTTCCATACAGCCATGGGCCAGTGACACACCCAGAAAATGGGGCCAACACCCCTGTTTTCTGGAATTTTGGCCATTACTGCCCCTTCCTTGCCCCCAAATGGTTGCAGCACATCCATCATGCTGTGGCTTAGGGGGCACTGCGACCGTTGTCACAGACAGAGATCTGCACATGCACAGATATCAAAACATTGGAAATGTACATAAGCCATCAGGTATGTGTACACCTATGACTCTGGCACACAGTTCTGAAGAATAGGGACTTGTTCTTAGCAGAGTAATTTGGTGTGTCTACATGTTCAGGTACCCCTGGCTGCCAGGGTATGTTGGCATGTACAGTTCCATAAGCTCTGGGACCCACAGTGCCAGCTTACCAAGGAGACAATGCATGCTTGCCATTTTGCCAAAATATATGGGAAAGTATTGAATTTTACAGAGGTCTTCCAGATTCCCGAAAGACTGGTGTAGGATTCTCCATTTTGCCCACTTCCCGAGTGAAGAGGGTGGCTCGGGTATTTGATGACGCTATTAACATTGAATCGAGTTGTTATGGCCCACACTCATTGTAACAAGTCACGAATCATAGCTCTGAACAGTGGGGGCAGAGCTACAGTGATGTGATTGCTGCACCCTTACCACTTCCCTTGTAACATGGGCTCTGCCAGAGTCGACTTTCTAAAGGTTGGCAAATATGAGTCAATGGTTAACACTTTTTTCAGCAGGAACCCAATTGCTTTAAACATCAAGATGTATAGCACTGGTGAGGATGAGGCAAATAATTTTTTAAAATATACTCTACTTTCAAACAACTGCTGATGATGACTGTTATATTTTAACTCCGGTCGCATCTAGATACTCCCACTGTATATTTACAGTATATTTTGTGTTGCATGTATCACTTAGAATACTCATGACAGACTTCCACTAATACAAATCCTAAATGAGACCTAAGAATACATATTCCATATAATTTGTCTTCGTAGCTTACCAACAGCTTTTCCGGTATGTATATCAAAGGTGAAGCCAGGGATCGATCCACAGAGATTTTTGAAATTAACTATAAGACAAGTGGAAGAAGTAAAATTAGTATTTTCTACAAATAAAGTGGAATTTTATTATCATATAAGAATATGATATGATACGATTGTTTATTATCATATAAAAAATACCATGCTGCAGAAAACAGTAAGATTAATGTTTGCACTTGCATAAAATAGCCCAGCACCTTTCTACACCAAAGAGTTTTATTAGTGATTAAATTTGGCTAATGTGGGTCAATTAAAGTTCTAAAAAGCAGGTTCCAATTCTAATCGTTATGTCCACTCCATACTGTGAAAAGAGCCCACAGACCAGTCATAAACTGGCAAAATTGCAATGGTGAAAAGCTGCCAACTAATTTCCATGTGGCATTTTGTACGTCAAGGTAATCAATTAATTTTGTATATTTCTCTATTTGGACAGCAGTAGCTTGAGGTTGAGGCCATGGACTTTTATTACTGCTGTTTAACTGTGTACATATGAGAACACAGAATGTGGATATTTGGATAGTTTGAAAGACAATAGCTGGCTTCATGCATGTTGCATATACATCCAATTGGCAAACTACAATTCTGGTGTAGCTTTGGCTGTCAAATTTTCCATAGAGGCATACTATACTGCACCCCTCTCCTTTCCTACAGGACACAGAACCTATAGATGATTTTTTTGAAGGCCCCACTCTATGAAAAAATGTAGGACCCGTTCTAACATATTGACCTATTTCTTCTTGCAAATACCCTGTAATGTCACTGGAGTTACTCTGATATCTACACATGTATTCTATCAATGGAATGGTTATGTCCAACCGAGTATTCTTGGAAGACAAAGTTATTGCCAATAAATTATTACACTTAGACTGATCTCTTAATAACATGAATAGAAAAACTGCATCTTATGACTTCATTAAATTGTTTGTATCTTTATGGAAAATTAATTATGCCTTTTAAAAGCAATCCTATAAACTGTAACATTGTATGGACTAACGGGATCTTTTGAGATTTCAATGCAAAATGTTTCCATGTTGCCGTTAGTTTTAATTTGTAAGAAGCTGAGGGTTTATTTTATTCTTCATAGAATTGGCAGAGTTCTAGCCTCTGTATGATACAACTTCCAAAGCTCTCCTACTCCCCGCTGACTTTGTACAATTAATTTATAAAATCCATTAACATAATTATAGAGCTGTATTTTATTCATTGTTGCGTGTTTTCAAAGAATGCGATTCCCATAGAGAGGGATGTTTCAATTTGTAAAGACGCTTACAGCAGCACCCTGCAGCGCACAGTGTACTGCCAGCCTCATAGTCATTGATGTGGAATGTTAATAAATTGAATATATGTGTGTTTGCAAGGAAATGGAAACGATTACCATACTGTAAATACATAATGTTATTTTGATGTAGATTTAGAGTTTATAGAAATGAGCCATGCCACTATTAGGAACACACTATCAGACAACTTTGGAAGCAAAGGTGTTACTAATTCTGAGTAACACCTAACTTCCAATGTGATGGCATCTACTGATTTTTCGTATACGTTATATAAATCACGGACTGCATATGCATTTGTTTGACATCATGGCCCTCATTCCGAGTTGTTCGCTCGCTAGCTGCTTTTAGCAGCATTGCACACGCTAGGCCGCCGCCCTCTGGGAGTGCTTAGCAGAGTTGCGAACGAAAGAGTAGCAGAATTGCGACTAAATATTTTCTTGCAGTTTCTGAGTAGCTCCAGACCTACTTCTAGATTGCGATCAGCTCAGTCCGTTTAGTTCCTGGTTTGACGTCACAAACACGCCCTGCGTTCGGCCAGCCACTCCCCCGTTTCTCCAGCCACTCCTGCGTATTTACCTGGCACGCCTGCGTTTTTTAGCACACTCCCAGAAAACGCTCAGTTACCACCCAGAAACACCCCTTTCCTGTCAAACATTTACCGATCAGCAGTGCGACTGAAAAGCGCCGCACGAACAACAGCAAAACTGCTAAGTTTTTTGTTAAATAACTAAGCGCATGCGCCCTGCGTACCATCCGCATGCGCATTTAGCAACAAATCGCAGCATAGCGAAAATCGGCAACGAGCGAACAACTCGGAATGACCACCCATATCTATACGGCAACTTTGCAATAATAATGATGACAGCTGCTCTTGTGTATGGAAGTGTGGGGTGGTGCGGTCACATGGCTGCATAAGCTTTAGAAATTGCTAATAGTCTCACTATTATTATTATTACATTTTATTTATAAGGCGCCACATGTGTTTCGCAGCGCCGTACAAAGGACAGTACAGGGAGACAAAACATAGCATTACAGTAAATAAATAACAGAAATAGAGTACAGGTAACATAGAGCACCACACATTCTCAAGACGTAATACAGCTAAGATGTAAGTATTGAGAGAGTGATCATCGTACTAATAGGGGCTGGTGGCCATAGATGGAGATGAGCCTTCACTAGCAGGGTAAAGATGGTCATTGAGTAGGGGAGAGCTGCGAGTGAAATGTGTCGAGATGAGGGCTTAGATAACAAGAGGAAAGAGGGCCCTGCTCTGAAGAGCTAACAATCTAGTCTACATACCATTTGCATTTCATTCACATTCTGGTTACATCCGGAGTTGCGATCACATTACATATTGACTCAGAATCAGGCCCAGTATTCTCGTTTATCATACATACTAGCACAAACTTTGTTAGATGCAAGGCAATGCTATATACAGATGTAGCCACGCTAATCCCTCCTGCAGCTTGGCGTATTTGCAGCAAGTGTGCTTACGACTAGGACGAACGCATGCATATAAGAACATGTGGACGTAGGAATACATGGCTGGTGTACTTAGACGCAGCTTGGCGTGATTTCGCGCGCCCACGCCTAGATGCGCTTCTCAGTCCTAACTAAAGTCATAAAACATAGTACAGTGCACGGCGATTCTAGAGAGGAGGGGACCCATGTGCAGAGTCCGCGTGTGGGCCCCCTCCTTTCTTGTAGCTGTCACCGCCACTGCTAGCGCTCTCAGCGCTGAGACTCTGGCACAGTGCCAGAGTCTACAGCGCATGCACAGGACTCTGAAAAATGGCCGCCGCGCCATTTTTCCAGAGTCCTGCGCATGCGCTGTAGACTCTGGCACTGTGCCAGAGTCTCTAGCGCTCAGTGCGCTAGCAGCAGTGGTGACGGCTACGGGAGGGGAGGGGGCCCACACACAGTCACCAATGGATGCCGGAAAGGTGAGTATAGAAGAAATGGGTGCAGTGTGTGCGGTGTGGGCCCCCTCTGGAACCAGGGGCCTGTGTGCAGCACATACTGCACCCATTATAGATACGCCAGTGGTGCAGTGCCAATGTATTATGTCTGTGACCTGTCGTTACTAGCTCTCTCTAACACAACATATTGGCATTGATTTAAAGGAAAAAGGCTGCAATGATGGACTTCACAAAACAATGTTCTGTGCTAGGCATAGTAACAAAGTCCTGTTTCTGCATACATTTCTATGTTGGGTTCTTGTTTACATTTGTTATATGTACTTATAGATAGTTCAGTGCACAGAAGAGACTATAAAAGCAATTTGTTAATTTAACATCACAGATGTGCTAGATGAAATATAAACAGATATGTAATTTTGCTTATAAAGCTTAGGGATGTTGATAAGTTTCACTTCCCCTCAGTTCCCCTCAGTTACCAGGTACAGTTGTGATTTGGGATTAAAATATACGTCATGGGAAGAGGAGGTAAGAGAGGTGTAATACTGGATGTACTGTAACATGGGGTAGTAGGAGAGGGGAACAAGGGATACATTGTACTGTACATGAGTAAGGACTGTACATAATGCAGCAAACTTTCCAGTCAAATAACAAAAACTGTCCATATACAGTGATATTGGTAATGACTTTTACTATAGATATTGTAGTGATGAGATGAGTAAATGTCCCACGATTTGAGCCATAAAATGATTTGGGCTATTAGAGCTCAATTGTTACAATAAAATAAAAAATAAATTATTTTGTACAAAACTACATCTTAAAGGGTGATGTTGTTCTGAGCATTGCTGTAAAATGTTTGGGCTCACATTTCCAGTCTTACATGTGGGATAATGGCTTGATGAATTAACTCTGCTCTCATATGAAAAATAATTGAAGGTGTTTGCTGCATTATCCCATATTGTTGTTTGGTTTCAATGACAGGCCATTTTAAAAGTTAATGCACAAAAAATGAAAGGCGAAGAATATAAAGTCTATGGTAAAGGACAGAGATAAAGGTGAACAGTAATAACATCATAACCTGTACCTGATCCGGGAACTGGACACGGTTCACAAGGCTTACTCCAGGCTTTGCCAATATTATACGTGCAGCAGCACATCTTTTTTGTGATGTTAAAGGGCAGTTCATTGTCACACATAGTCCCATTGTAAGTCCGGTAGCAGTAGCTCTTTCTCATATCTGGCAGAAATTATAAAACATTTTTGTACAAGTAAGTGAATCTCAGCTCACAGGATCCAACAGTTTATCTAACCTGATCAAATAAAACTGATGTATTACAAAATGGAAAAATTGGGTGTAGCCACCAGAGTAACAGTGGCTTCAAAAATAGAACGTCATACCAACTAACCAAAGCTGGTTTGTATAAAATAGATAAAATGATGGTTCCATTCAAGCACACTATAAATACATTCCATAAGATTTGGGAAGCCTTATTTAATTACATCCCTACTAAGAGCGTCAACAAAAGACATATAAACTGTTCTCTCTTCCAAGATGTGAATTGTCATTGTATTTTGATGTACGAATGTCTGGATTTATATTGATTTTTTTATGTTGCCCTATTTATCCCTTTTGTCTCCATCTTTTCTGTACACCATATAGGGTGGGATGTAATGGAGTCTGAACTCGGACTTGTAAATAATTGCACCTTGAAAAAACGTCTGAGGTCGGTCAGCATCCTGCACATCGGGCGAATTCGGACTCCTGCCCATGTAGTTGTTAATGTTCATATTTTGAAAATAATGACGTTTCGGTTATAAAGCCGAAACGGAAAAAAACAATCACAATTCTTATTTATATTCTGGCTCTGTAGCTTGTTTAGTATGACTCAATGTGCCAGTTCACATAGTAACATTTTCCAGCTGTTTTATAACTGTATCAGGTTCTGTATACTGTATAATCTGATAATGATGTTAAATCTTAGAGTGGAAACAGAAATCTCACTGATAATAATGTAATGATTATTTCTTTGATAAGCTAAACTTGATCCTGGTCTAGTATTGCAGAAAACATTTGGTATTTCAACATCTTATGAGGAATTGGTATTCAAAATAGTGAATTGGAGGAATCAGTAATATATACTATAGTACTACATATGTAATAAAATACAAGTTCTAACATTCGGTGTAAGCTCAGAGACAACCAACAGTATATATAATATAACACATTCAGAGCACTAACTGTAGCATGTGAGACTGGATTGATGCATGCTGTGTTTGATCCAGAGACAAAGGCTACACATTCCTGATTCACATTGTCCAAATGTACACTAGTCAAGTTGTTAAAAGAAATATATCTAAATAAAAAAACAAATTAAGCATGTCCAGAAATGGATGACAAAGTAACGAACTCCTCTCCTCTTCCAAACCTACCAGAGTTTCTAAATACATATTTAGAAGACAAAAACATGTTTATAAACTGTGTACATGAATATATTTGGGTAATGGGCTTAAAATTTGAGCGTAGCATAAAGTTACATTTCTAAATACATCTTTGTCTGCAATGTGCGCCAACTAGTGGATCTTTAACGATTGCAGCAGCCAGTTCTGCTTTGCAGCTGAAACTACTGATTGACTTTGTCTCAATCTGCTATCAAACCTGCAGTTTCTTTCCTAATATCCCTAACTGCAGCCATCATTAATCAGACAGTTATTCACTGGCAGACAAATGAAACTCATATTTGCAAATACATATAACTAATACATAGAGTTAAGTGTGTTTTAGCCAAATGAAAAGCTTAAGGGAGGCCTAAAGTTTGTTTTAAAGTGGTCCCTTTGCTTGTGCAGAAAGGAGGCAGTCATTTTGTGGGCTGACTCAACATCATACTTGCCTACCTGACCCTCTCCATGAGGGAGAAAATGCTCTGTTCCTGGACTTTCCTGGTAATGTATGATTACCATCACCTGTGGTGAGCTAGTTAATTGATAAGAAAGGTGTTTCACCATAGGTGATGGCAATCATACCTTACCAGGAAAGTCCAGGAACAGAGCATTTTCTCCCTCATGGAGAGTGTCAGGTAGGCAAGTATGCTCAACATACACAAGAACACAGCCTATAAATTGTCATGGAACCAGAGACATCACTGAGACACGCGGTGCTAGTGAGTCAAAGAGGTGCATTTGAAGTTTTGCTTGAACAACAAAATGGCTACATAAACTGAATGTACTGTAAGCAATGGGTGCATCTTGATGCAAAACCATTTTTAATTTTGTTCCTTTGTGTTTTCTTATTTTATTTACTTTATTTACATTTGAAGTAGTGACATGGCCTTTACTGCCTTTCATTATCAAGTAGAGAACACAGTTTAATATCATTGTACTGTACCCATGCAAGTATGTCCACCGTTGACCTGCATATACTCCAGAGGGCATATGCATGTAAAGTTTCCCAAGGTATTGTAGCATGTTCCTGGTCCACAGACCCCTGGATTTGTGAAACATTCATCGATATCTAAAAGTTACCAAGCAGAGATTAGAAAACTAAATCAAATGGAACAGACTACAGCATTGGTTCTGCTCATTAATATATGATCACAGTTACCTTCACATATGCGCGTTTCGTCACTGAGGTAGTAGCCTGGTGGACACTCACACTGGAAGCTTCCAAATGTATTAATGCAGTTACCACCTTGGCACAGACCTGGTAACTCTTGGCACTCATCAATATCTTAACAAATAACAGAAATATCATTATAAAAATATATAGCATAACATTTAGGATGGGTGTTTAATAAAAGAGACCGCAATTGTAGTGCAATCAAGGTACATTTGTTTTTATACCATACACAGCAAGCACGACATGAAAGCAACATTACACTGGGATGCAGATTATCTATTTTCGAAGTGTGAATTTAGATGAAAAGAGCAGGATCTTGTTTAATTCAGTGTTTAATAAATAGTCATTATTAAATGTACTGTACATTATTCAATATACTATATATATATATTTCGATACGTATACTTCATATTATATTCCAATACACTATAAATTATTTGATAAGCTATACATTATTCAATGTTTAGCAGCCCTAAATGTACAAAAAATACATATGTAAGCAACACATTTGCACAGTGCTAGCATTACTGCCTAACAGCATTGGCATATTGCGTTACTTTCCACCCGGACCATATCTGTGTGGAGTTTGCATGAGTTTTCCATGGGTGCTTCAGTTTTCTCCCATATTCCAAATACATACTGGTAGGTGAATTGGCTATGACAAAAATAACCCCATGGTATGTCCATGTGGCAGGAAGAACTGTATAGACTCTTGTGGCTCTTGTGAATGATTAAATATTCTTTGTAAAGCACTGTGTAATATGTCTGTTCTATATAAATATTTGTTCATAACAGGCACTGTTTTCTCAGCATCAGAAAAGAAATAAAGGAGAACTACCAAAGGAGGGAAGAGATATTAGAAAAAGGTCAGAAACAGATATACGAGGAGAACGGAGAGCTTCAAATAAGCAGTGGGACATAATAGTGAATGGAAAGAGGCATAATGAGACATCAGACATACACCAGCATCTATATGTAACAAATTGTGTTTTTCAGCTAGAGCGTACAGACCATGAGGAAAATTAGATAATTGGTCTAAAAGCAAACACAGTGCTGCCAGCACATGGCTGCAGAATAATAGTCTATTTCAGTTTTGCAGTTTTTTTGGACAAATTGTGTTTCCACAAGTACCGTATAAAAAATGATGCAGCCAAAAAGTCTAGTCAAGTTTGCAGCTAACTTTCCAGTGTGTGTGATCCAACACAAGAGCTTAACCTATTATTGCAGGTAGGAAGATGAAGATTCAGTTCAAAATGAAGATGAAGAGTCAGTCTCTGGATTTGTATATGATGCAGCGCCCATATTTTTTTTCCATGCCAAGTTCCATACACGGACTCAGGGAGTAATTCAGACCTAATTGTAGTAGCAAATTTGATAGCAGATGGGCAAAACCATGTGCACTGCAGGGGGGGGGGGGCAGATTTAACATGTGCAGAGAGAGTTAGATTTGGGTGGCAGTGGCGTAACTAGAAATTTTTCTCCCCCAAGCCAAAAAATTCTTCGGCGCCCCCCCCCCCCCCTCATGCTCCATATTGGGGAGCAAGAAAGGGATAAATATGCGCGCGCCTAAGGCGCGCGCGGCAAAAAAGTGGCGTGGTTTCGTTGGGATGGGCGTGGTTTCACATAAAGGGGCGTGACATTGCAGGAAAAGACTACCTTATACCCCAGTTTTGTAACCTGCACGCCCATACGTTGGCCACCACAGGAAAGAAAAATAATCCTGATTCATGCCCCTTACATTATTTGTCATTTTTCCTCCTTATAGTAATGCCCAGTATACATTATGCCACATACTGCAATGGCCCTTAGACATTATGCCGCATACAATAATGCACATGACACTATATGCACACACTGTAATGCCCCCGACACATTATGCCACACACCGTAATGCCTGTGACACATTATGCCACACACCGTAATGCCTGTGACACATTATGACAGGAATCGCAAGGCCCGTTATACATTATGCTACACACTGCAATGCCCCTGATACATTATAGCACATACAATGTCTGTGACACATTATGACACACACCGCAATGTCCGTGATACATTATGCCACACACTGCAATGCCCGATACATTATAGCACATACAATGCCTGTGACACATTATGCCACACACTGCAATGACCTTGAGACATTATACCACAATGCCCGTGATATAGTATACCATACACCGTAATGCCTGTGACACATACCGCAATGCCCTGCCCGTTATACCCTATGCCACACACCGCAATGCCCGTTATGTATTATGCCACACTGCAATGACCCTGAGACATTATACCACATACCACAATGCCCGTGATATAGTATACCACACACCGTAATGCCTGACACATTATGACACACACCGCAATGTCCGTGATACATTATGCCACACACTGCAATGACCCTGAGACATTATACCACATATCACAATGCCCGTGATATAGTATACCACACACCGTAATGCCTGACACATTATGACACACACCGCAATGTCCGTGATACATTATGCCACACACTGCAATGACCCTGAGACATTATACCACATATCACAATGCCCGCGATATAGTATACCATACACCGTAATGCCTGTGACACATTATGACACACACCGCAATGTCCGTGATACATTATGCCACACACCGTAATGCCCAGGGCCGTTTCTAGACAATTTGGCTCCCAGTGCGAGATTTCAAAATGCGCCCCCCCCCCCTATTGCTCTAAAAAAAAAAAAAAAAAGTGTGCCCCCCCCCCATATAGCCATAAAAAGAAAAAGCATGCGCGCGCCCTAGGCGCGCGCGCTCCCGACAAGGGTGTGTGGCCTGATTAAAATGGGCGTGGTCTCATTAAAGTGGGCATGGCCTCATCTGATATCATCACACCCACCACAGTAGGGAAAAAATAAAAATAAAAAAGTCCCCTTTTTACACATTACAGCAGGCAAGTGTCCCCATATTACACAGCGCGGCAGGCAGGTGTCCCCATTTTACACAGCGCGGCAGGCAGGTGTCCCCATTTTACACAGCACGGAAAACTGGTATCCCCATTTTACACAGTACGCAGGCAGGTGCCCCCATTTTACACAGTACGCAGGCAGGTATCCCCATTTTACAAAGTGCAGCAGGCAGGTATCCCCATTTTACACAGCGCGGCAGGCAGATATCCCCATTTTACACAGCACGGCAGGCAGATATCCCCATTTTACACAGCACGGCAGGCAGGTGCCCCCATATTACACAGTACGCAGGCAGATGCCCCCATATTACACAGTACGCAGGCAGATGCCCCCATATTACACAGTACGCAGGCAGATGCCCCCATATTACACAGTACGCAGGCAGGTGCCCCCATATTACACAGTACGCAGGCAGATGCCCCCATATTACACAGTACGCAGGCAGATGCCCCCATATTACACAGTACGCAGGCAGATGCCCCCATATTACACAGTACGCAGGCAGGTGCCCCCATATTACACAGTACGCAGGCAGATGCCCCCATATTACACAGTACGCAGGCAGATGCCCCCATATTACACAGTACGCAGGCAGGTGCCCCCATATTACACAGTACGCAGGCAGGTGCCCCCATATTACACAGTACGCAGGCAGGTTCCCCCATATTACACAGTACGCAGGCAGGTTCCCCCATATTACACAGTACGCAGGCAGGTGCCCCCATATTACACAGTGTGGCAGGCAGGTATCCCCATAGGCAGGTGCCCCCATATTACACAGTGTGGCAGGCAGGTATCCCCATAGGCAGGTGCCCCCATATTACACAGTGTGGCAGGCAGGTATCCCCATAGGCAGGTGCCCCCATATTACACAGTGTGGCAGGCAGGTATCCCCATAGGCAGGTGCCCCCATATTACACAGTGTGGCAGGCAGGTATCCCCATAGGCAGGTGCCCCCATATTACACAGTGTGGCAGGCAGGTATCCCCATAGGCAGGTGCCCCCATTTTACACAGTGCGGCAGCGGCAGGCAGGTTTCAAGCTGAGGAGAAGGAAGGGGGAGAGGGGGGGGGAGAGAGAGAATACTTACGTCTTCCCGCTCTTCGGTCCCGCGCCGGCCGCCTCCTCCTTCTTGCTTCTCCTTCTCGCCTCTCCCGAGCGCTCCTGCTCGGGGGGCGGGGCTTTGCGGAATGACGCGTTTGCGTCGTGACGTCACGACGCAACGCGTCATTCCGCGAAACTCCGCCCCCCGAGCAGGAGCGCTCGGGAGAGGCAAGAAGGAGTAACTAAGTGCCGCGGCGGGCGCCCCGTGCAGTTGCACGGCTCGCCCGCCCCTAGAAACGGCACTGGTAATGCCCATTACACATTAAGTCCTACAGTAAGGCTTCTAATTACTTTTCAATTACCTGCTCGTTGTCTGGGGTTTCATGCACTGGGTGTCATGCTCGTTGCCAGGGGTTTCATGCTCTTGGTTCCATGCACGGTGCCAGGGGTTTTCATGCTCACGGTGTCATGCTCGTTGCCAGGGGTTTCATGCACTGGGTGTCATGCTCGTTGCCAGGTGTTTCATGCATTGGGTGTCATGCTCGTTGCCAGGTGTTTCATGCACTGGGTGTCATGCTCGTTGCTAGGAGGTAGTCCTTGTTGCTAGGGCTGTGCTCCCAGTGCCACATATGTCCCCAGTGCCAGATATTCCCCCACGGTGCCAGGTACTCACATGCCCCAGTGCCAAATATAGTCCCCCCCCCATGTGCCAGGTACACATATACCCCCCCAGTGCCACATATGCCCCCAGTGCCAGATATTCCCCCCCCCAGTGCCACATATGCCCCCAGTGCCAGATATGCCCCCCCAGTGCCAAATATGTCCCCAGTGCCATATATGCCCCCAGTGCCAGATATTCCCCCCCAGTGCCATATATGCCCCCAGTGCCAGATACCCCCCCCAGTGCCATATATGCCCCCAGTCCCAGATATTCCCCCCCCAGTGCCATATATGCCCCCAGTGCCAGATATTCCCCCCCAGTGCCATATATGCCCCCAGTGCCAGATATTCCCCCCAGTACCAGATATTTCCCCCAGTGCCATATATGCCCCAGTGCCAGATATTCCCCCCAGTGCCATATATGCCCCCAGTGCCTGATATTTCTTCCCCCACCTCCCGCCCCCCCGCCGCTGCTTGTTGGAGGGACACGGTGGGCACAGCTCGCCTCTCCTGTGTCCCTCCTGCATCATCTCCGGCGGCCGCGGGTCTAATAGGGGGAAGTGCCGGTTCGTGAGCCAATTAGAGCTCACGAACGGCACTTCCCCCTATTAGACCCGCGGCCGCCGGAGATGATGCAGGAGGGATACAGGGAGGCGCGCTGTGCCCTCCGTGTCCCTCCAACAAGCGGCGGAGGGAAGGAGACCGCAGACTGACATGCGGACGCTCGTCCGCATGTCAGTCTGCTGTAAATCAGTGGCGCCCCCGCAGCCCCTCGCCCCCAAGCCACCGCGAGGGCTGCGGGGGCAGTAGTTACGCCACTGTTGGGTGGGTTATATTCTTTCTGTGCAGGGTAAATACTGTCTGCTTCTTTATTTTTACACTGCAATTTAGATTTAAGTTTGAACATACCCCACCCAAAGCTAACTCTCTCTGCAAATGTTATATCTGCCAACCCCCCCCCCCCCCCCCCCCCTGCAGTGCACATGGTTTTGCTCATCTGCTAACAAATTTGCTGCTACGATCAGGTCTGAATTAGGCCCTCAGTCACACACAGATATACAAGTGATGCATATCTAATTAATCGGCACCATCTCCTGATGCATCCTAGATGCATCGTGTTGTGACTAAGATGCAATTTCTGCAAAAAACAAGCTCAGTGCTATCAGAGATGCACAGGACTTGTCAGCTAACTCCAGTGAGGCACCTCCCACTGCGTGGCATATTAAGGCTAGATGCACACATCTGTATCTTTTTATGGTACTTATGTGGAGTTATAAAGGATGTTTAACATCATATTACATCAGAAGGGGAGGACTAAAAATCCCAGAGATACAGTATGCTCCTAATCACATGGAGCCAATAACGATATTTAATCTCAACAGTTGAACCTAGGTGGTGGATTTACAAAGGACATTTTTGGACACTGGGGTGCTTATTATTGTAATATTACACAATTTTTGTTTTGTTTATATATGGATTATTTTGCTAATTTATCAATTCACAACAAGCAATTTGTTATTTACCTTTTTCTGTTCTTGCATTTATTCAGTTAGCTTTGTAGCACATTGCCAAAATCAATATACCAAATGAGTACACCATAACCAGATCTTCTCATTTCACAACTACAGAAATCTGTCTACACATCTCTCTTAATTTAAGTACAACTATATTCCATATAGGAAACTGTGCTATGTTGCTTCATAGTAGAACATAGCATAATAAGGTATGATACTACGGGATGTGCTCAATTTACCTACAATCAAAATCCCGACGGTCAAAATCCCGACAACCATTGACCACGGTCAAAATCCCGACAAGGTCAAAATACCGACATTTAAAAATGTTGACAGGTCAAAAAGGCGACTTACTTTACCATCCCAGTGGACCTGGAGAGGGAATACAGTATAATAGTGTGCCGAGCGCAGTAAGGCACCGTGCCCAAAGTGCGGTCGCCATGCGAGGGGACGCGGTACACTTATACGGTGTCCATGTCAACCTATATTGACATACACAGCAAATAAACAATGGAAAACTTGTGTCGACTTTTTGACCCGTTGACATTTTAAATGTTGGTATTTTGACATTGTCGGTATTTTGACATTGTCAGTATTTTGATCTTGTCGGGATTTTGACCGTCGGTCAATTGTTGTCGGGATTTTGACCATCAGGATTTTGATTATAGGTATTTCATACTAAACCTGATACTACTAATCAGTTTATGCCATAAAAGTCACTTTTATAAAGTTCTCACCTTCTAAAAGGATGGTGATGGGGTTGGGTCTGAATCCTTCTCCCCCAGGACACAATGTATTATATTCAGCTGAAAACAGTAATAGGTTTTTTTTCTCTCCGTATTTAGGCAATAAAAAAACAACAACAACAACAACAACAAAAAACAACATGTTTTTATCTATTAATAATTAAAACATTTAATTAATATTAATATTACTCGAAACTAACATATTCTAAGAGATGTATTAGAATACACCTTGCAGCCAGAAAAGAGTGCTGTTCTGAAGCTGTCATAGAGATCAATGCATGGGAATCACAGTATTCAGGTCACACAGGAAACACTTCAGTAAGATGGACTTATTTTCACTGAATTCATGAAGAGTATATGTTTTTCCCAGAGACACTCTTGCCCAAACAGCAGAACCAGGAGGAATCCTGCCTGGAACCCCAAAACATTGGAACAGACCTCCCTTCTCAAATCTATGCTTCTTCACAACTGATTTGAAATAGTCAATTGCAAGTTTATTGGACAACACATGGCTCATAGGCAGCATTGTTTGACACAATACTGACAATCGGGACAAACCTGTCATGGTAGTCAGCATCCAATGCAGGCAGTGGTGGTATTGGCAAATATTTTCTAATCCAAGCTAATCCCTGGCATGGGACACCCTGATTCTACTAGTTAGTGGAAGAGAGTTTCAGGGGGAAATATACATTTTGCATGGATATTTTTTTAAAATCCCATAGTTACAGTGCAATGTACTGTACAGTATTAATGCTATTTATTTTGACCAATGTACATGCTTGGACTCATTTAGAAATAAACCGAACTAGAAGATGCAATTTGTGCGCTGGCAGAAACATGCTGTACTGCAGTGGAGGGGTGAAAAAACAAAAATCTGTGGACAGATTTACTGGGTGTGTTCTAACCACACTTTCGTACTCCCTTGGGAGACTCGCATATTTTGGGGAGCGCTCCTGGATCCTTTTAGGGAAGTCCAGGAGCTTAATGATGCAATTAGCGGGAGCTCAATTTTATGGTAATCATGGCCCAGCAACCCACTGAACAATGTTGGAAATTTGCTAGAGTGTACAACATTTACCGGGAGTGCACTGACACAATCCTCTGCACTACCTGGACGCCTATTCCAGGATCTCAAAAAGGGGGGCAGCACTATGTCAGCATCTATGATCCCAACTCAACTCTAAATCAATATTAAAAATAAAGCTGTCCACTATTTCTGTGTTACGTGATATAGCAGCCAGTGTATTCCATGCATGCAGCAAACAATAAATTGCAACTACAACCCTGCTGCTTCCCTGCTTCCCAACATGGTCAGTCTTGGGGCACATTAGGACCCTTTAGATTGGTTTGCTCCTAACGCTAAATGATGCCATGTACTGTATGCTTAACTACTAGGTCTTATCAATTACATGTTTTGACATTATACTGGTACTCTACATATACTGAAACCTCAAGGAAAAACACACAAGATTTGTTCTTACAGCTGTTAACAGGTGGGCATATTTCACATGGGTTCCCCCATGCCTTTCCTAGAGAGCAGCAGCATGATGAGCGGCTGACGCCAACACCAATCTCTGTACTACAGGAGATGGTTCCATCACCGCGAGGTCCATGGTTCAGATAACAATTTCCCACTCGCGTATCTGAAAAGAAACATAGATGCTGTTGATGGACAGTCAATCACGCATTAAAGAACTTAATGAGTCTGCTTACTGCAATATTCTGGATTATTGTCTCACTTACGTTACACTGCTTTTAATTGTCATGTAAAACCTTTCAGGAGTAGAGAACATTTGTTAGGAACCATAGTGAATGTATAAGTGTGCCTGTCTGCCTGTCTCATTTACAGTAATGTATGATTTTTGGACTTGTAGTCTAAAAGTAATACTGAAAAGAACCAGTATAAATAATATTACTGTACTAAATTATCCGTCATAGTTTGGGCTCACTCCAGTTCAACTCCTGAATAATGTTCTAATTAAATTGTAAGCTTTCAGCTGATGCCAAGTGCGCAGCGTCTGCTTCCCTGCAGAATCGAATAGGTTAGCATAAAAATATGACATCTGGACAGGTCAAGAGATCGGTCATTAAGAGTGCATACTTCCAAAAACAGAGCTGGCAAAACAGTAATATTGATCTCAGGAAGACAAACAAAGTGGCTAACGTTTCATTCCTGAAGTGCTGGAAAGTTTCTGTATGTCGTGGCACTGCAGAATGGCTAGTTAAACAAAAACAGGTGTTCATGGTTTCTTTTAATAGAAACACTGCAGATTCATCTTATTTCCACCAATTCTGCCACATACAGTTTATCAAATACACAGTATCCGTGCACAAATATGTATATCTTATCATCTACATTCAGCAGCTGTTGAATTACAAGTACTATGACATGCCAGTCAGTGCTGCCCCTGATATAGGATTAGGCACGTTGTGAATATCCAGGAGCTGCCATAGAGTCACAGGCTCTCACACAAATATATTTTTCAAATAATATGGGGGCATATGGTGACAGAGTTTAATACAGGCTTAGAGGCTTGAAATTCCTGAGGTAAGGATCAAAGAAAAAAGTCTGAGGCAGGAGAGAAGAGGGGGAGAGGATGGCACAGAAATAAAGCAATTATGAGAATAATGAAGTGGGTGTCTCAGAATACATGAAGTGTGCAACTGTGTGTACTAAATATGGCAGGAGACAGAGGAAAAGCATCCCAGCTGCTGAATTTAGGATGGACTGTAGAGGGAATTCTCAGAAGATATTTTGAAGCAAAAATAGAAACCCATACAATTGAAACATTTAATTATAGTATATATATATATATATATATATATATATATATATATTCATCCATGTACTCATTGTAGCTTCCCCTTACCTACACAGCCGACACCGGTTGGGTTAAGCTGGAAGTCAGGTGGACAATTACATTCATAGCTCCCAGGGGAATTGACACAAAAGCCATTAACACAATTGATTGGATCTGCACATTCATCCACATCTGCAGACAAAAAGTGTAATATAGTGATGCATAGTTTTATTACATAAAGTACAGTAATAAATATTCATTTGAATTTGGGATGGGTACTGTCATACAAGTGCTTTATGCTCTCCTTCCCAGAAACTCACACTACTGTGGATATGCACTGCAAACTCTGCAAGCAGTGTTTCTGCAACAGTGTGACAGGGAGCCAGAGATTACATTGCATGCAATAGGCAAGCAGAAAGAACAATTGTTTACCTGTTCACTCTTACCTATTCTCTCTGCTTGCCTATTGCAGGCAATATCATCTCTGGGCATATTTACTAAATATCAGAAATAATATTACATGTATAACTAGGCATGTTTTGCATTTAAAATCATTGCTTTAAATTCTGCAAGTAAACCTGCCAACAATCAGCAGTGTTAAAAAGCAACAGTTTGCTCCCCCCCCTCCTTTCCTTTCAACGGCTTCTGCCTGTGTCTCCCCTGACCAGTGATGGGTGCCAGGAATCTCCTCTGTCTGTGCGGGGGCAGAGCGAATGCACTGATCATACCCATCCTTGATCTGCTCCTTGTTGGAAGGCACAATGGCTCCCCCTGTGCTGTGAAGCAACAAATAATTTTTTTTCTGTTTTGTTTTTGTAGAGGTATAACCACGGCTACTTACATTAGCCCACACACCCAGTCCCCGGGCCCAGCCCAACTCACTATGTTTATAAGGAATTTGGAATTTGAATTCTATATTTATAGTATAGATACATTAAGAAAAACAAGACAGGCAAAGGTCGAGGCCGTGATACTTCTTCTGTTGATAGCCCTCCCTCACCTTCATTGGGATCTCATCCTAGTCCCCTTGGCCAACCCGTGTCTGTATCTGCAATGGATTCTGCTAAATCCTTTATGACAAATGAGATAACAGAAATCCTGTCTGCAATATTGGACCAAAAATTGGCTCCTCTGAAGGACTCGCTTTACTCTGCTCTCACTCAATTGAATCAACATGCCCAGCGGCTCTCTGAAGCTGAACAGAGAATATATGATTTGGAGGATGATCTCACGACTTCTAGGACGGCACTCTCTGACCAAGAAAAATTTGTTGCATCTATTCAGGATAAGCTTGAGGATCTTGAAAATCGAATTAGGAGAAACATGGTGCATCTTATCGGCCTCCCAGAGTCGGTGAAACCTCGTGACCTCATGACACTTGTTTCTCAGTGGCTTCCTAAGGAGTTGGCTGTGTTTCAGACTCTGGTTCTCTCTTAGTGGAACGTGTACACTGTATAAGCTCTGACCGACAATCGACAAGAGACAGGCCTCAGTCTGTCATCATGAGTGTCCTCAATTACGCTGACAAAGTCATGCTACTGGACGCTTAAAGAAAATGTGCTGACTTGAGGTATCAATATTGTAAGTTGTTGTTATTTCAAGACTTTTCTTACATGGTTGCTTCCAAACGGAGAGAATTCTCACCTGTCTGCAAGAGTCTCTTTGAGTTGGGCCATCGTTTTCCATTGCTTTATCCTGCTAAATTGAGAGTCATGCATGTGGGGAAGGTGTACTTTTTTGATACTCCGAAAGCGGCTAAGAACTTTGTCGACTCCATGTCATCGCAGTCCTCTACCAGGATGGACGATGCGGACTGATATTCATTGGCCGTAATTATTTTTGTCTCCTTGACTAGTTATCATTCAAGTTCTTGGTAATTATTATATGTGGGTTACACCATACACTGACTTATCTAATATACCCAAATGTATCTTCGTGTATATTTGCTGCGGGTGTGGTTCAACAAATCGACAGTATCTAGGTCGACAATGTTTAGGTCGACCACTATAGGTCGACAGTCACCGATTTCATGGTCCTCATTTCATGGGTTCATATAATATTTGAAATATTATTGAATTGGATTTTGTATTTGATTGTTGCTCACATACATTATATGTTACTGTTGCCATTGTTATGTTTATGTCTATACTACTCTCATCTTGTTGTTCCACCCACTAGCCCGCTTGCTGGTATGGGCTGGGTAGATTTGCTTTTAGAAATTATATAGGGTTACAGGCCTAGAGTAGGCATAGGTTAAATGACAACAACTGCTGCAACCTCCACTAGAGTACAGACAACTCTTAAATTTGTAACTTGGAATGTTGAGGTTTTAAATACCCCGATCAAGAGAAGAAAATTCTGTCTTATCTTAAACATTTAAAGCCTGATATTGCCCTCTTACAGGAAACTCATTGGAGTTCCACCGATCCCAATGTAGTGAGAGACTCCTGGATAGGGGAATTTAAAGCGGCCTCTTATTCGGCCAAATGAAGGGGGGTATTGAATCTTCTTAATAAATATCTCCCGTAACAAATCATTGATTGTCTGTATAACTCTGAAAGCTGTTATTAAGCTCATTATTTATGGAGTTTTTTAGACCATAGCTACTATTTATGCACCCAATGATCCCAATTCACTTTTCTTCACAAATCTTTATACTAAGCTGCAAGATTGGGCAAAGAGGGAAATTATCTTAGGCAGGGACTTTAATACTGTTCAGTCTCCTGGTTTGGATAGATCCACTTCTGCTAGTACACATATTACTACTCCTCCACCGTCTTTGTCTTTGCTTACTGACATGTTACGACTTTGTGTTCCAACACCCTGACTCCTGTGAGAACACGTTTTATTCCCACCCCTCTTCTCACCTTGATTATTGGCTGGTTACCGACACCCTACTACAACGAGTGGCCAAAACGCAAAATGAATCCATATCATCTGACCATGCCCCGGTATGGTTTACCCTTAACCTACACACCCCTGTCGCTCAGTCATATCATTTGAGATTCCCGGCATATTTGGTAAAATGCTCTGATTTTTACTCCCATCTGGAACAAACATTCCTTAACTATGTGGATGATAATATTGCTCATGTGGATGACAATAATCTATTCTGGTCAGCTTCAAAACTGGTGATTCGAGGCCACATCTTGGAGTATGTTTCCATGAGACGCAAATTATTTACTACTCAATTGCATGATCTTGGTCGTAATTTGACTAAGACATATGATGCACTTTTATTACTAGATTCACCTGAAAATAGGCAGGCATATCTTGCTGCTTAACAACTGTATGACTCATTTTGTACTGAACGGGCGAGGTTTTCATATGATGTGCAACAAAATAAATTCTTTCATGGGGCAATTAGTCCGATAAATGATTGGCAAATCTGGTTTGATCATACTCATGCTCTTTCTTGTATCTCTCATTTAGTTACTGATTCTTCTGCAGCTATCTTTGATATGCTCGCTATCTCGGATGCATTCCTGCTATATTATAAGCAAAGACAAATATTACCAAAGGTAAATGATCGGGCGCTAGGAGGTGCTGTTGCTCTAATGCTGCTGCTAAACCTTTTGGGGTAGTCACACCCAAACACAATTCACAATAAGAAACAAAAACAAAATAGCAGCGCTAACGTAATAATAGTGCATATGAAGGATTGAGTGATAAGAACTTCACCTTTTAATGAGTTACCAGATTAAACCATGCTAAAACATTTATACCGAGCTCATAAAAACAATTAAAACTAAGGGTCTTAATTTAAACGCCTATGATGTTGCAGTCCGTTCCTGTTAATATAAACTGGATTTGCAGATGGGTGAATAGTGTGAGAGTAGACTGACAGCGCAGTCTCACCAACCAACTTTACCAGAGCCGCTATAGGTGTAGTCCCTTGAAAACATTTTGGATATAATTCAAGTATCCAATTGTGGGGTCCTCATTATAATACGGTGTCCTCCTTGTAAGTAAGAGTCGGTGATGCTCCAGAACTTTTACAACATCACAACTTACAATGAGAGTGGTCGGGCAGGCCGACTGTTTTGAACTATACATTGCTGCTATCAACGGTCAGATATTATGTACCGAGGTTCTGCCTTTGACAAATGTATTTTGTGCAGGATGTAGGACCCTTTGTAGGATAGGTTGGAGTCATGATGTAATTAATTTTGTAAAAAGCTTCATATCCTGATTCAATAATGAAATGAGTCTATAAGACTGGGTATACCGGGAATTCTTTCCAGGCTGCGGAAACAATACTATTCTGGCCTCACTAAATCCCATAGGAGGTGGTTTTACCCTCAAATAAAGCATTGAAAAGAGACATTAAATGGGGTAGTTAATGGAGAGCGAGAATTTTATAATACTCTGCCCCAAACCCATCTGGGCAAGGAGACTAAACATTTTGTAATGATTTGATCAAGGAAAGTAATTCCGGCTCTGTGACCGGTTCCATTAAGGATTTTCGTTCTTCCTCTGTTAAAACAGGTAATCTCGCTCTCTCAAGGAATAGCATTCCCAGGTTCGGGTGATCAGAGGAAGCTTCATAAACAGTTTTATAATATAGCAGTAAGAAACAAAAACAAAATAGCAGCGCTAACGTAATTATAGTGCATATGAAGGATTGAGCGATAAGAACTTCACCTTTTAATGAGTTACCAACTTAAACCATGCTAAAACATTTATACCGAGCTCATAAAAACAATTAAAACTAAGGGTCTTAATTTAAACGCCTTTGGTGTTGAAGTCCGTTCCTGTTAATATAAACTGGATTTGCAGATGGGTGAATATTGTGAGAGTAGACTGACAGCGCAGTCTCACCAACCAACTTTTCCAGAGCCGCTAGAGGTGTAGTCCCTTGAAAACGTTTTGGATATAATTCAAGTGTCCAATTGTGGGGTCCTCATTATAATACGGTGTCCTCCTTATAAGTAAGAGTCGGTGATGCTCCAGAACTTTTATCACCATGATTTTTCTGCTGAGATCAAAGTCCAGTCTTGGTCCGGATATGCATAGGCTATGATGGTGAAAAATAATGACCCAGAAATATTCCAGACGCATTTCGCTGCAGGCACTGCAGCTTTATCAAAGGATGTTTAAACAACTGAACTGGTCAGATATTTATACCCTTAGTAATTAGCAAACATTCTACAGCTGTTCACTCAATCCTTCCATTACATTCAAATAATCTACAAAACATACATAGCTTATTTTATTCTAATTGTGCATATAATCCTAGGACAGACTCAGATAATAAAATTAAAATTTTTATACAATATAACAAATAAAAAACCTTTATTAGGGAATTTTATAAATTCATGTTCTAAATACTTCCGGGTTAATTAAACATGTGACCCCGGCTTCCCATCCTCATTCTTAGCTAATATCCAAAATAATTAATATTTAAAACCATCTTGACGTGTATACATATAGATTTAATACCTATACATAGGCAATTGTGTAAAACACTAATGCTATGTGGATTTCTATATCTTAAATAACCACTTCCGAGTTCATGATCTAATGTTCCTTCCGCTCCGTGGAGCACATAATGGTTCCGTTAGCTTATCTAAATGACAGAGTTGTAACCTCCACTCCCGATCATGTGGCCTCCACGTGACCGGTCACAAGACAGGAAGAAACAAGGTAATGCCGTGCATCACCAAAACACTTCCGGTCGTTCGCGTCAGCCTCTCAGTCACGTGACCGCCCCATGGCCGGTCACGTGACTTTCGAAGCCTCGCAGCATGCAGCCAATCATGGAAATCAGGAAATTATAACTGTTTATCTCAAACGGTTGTCATGACAACCGTCAGCTCTTTCCATTTATAAAAACCATGATCTCAAAGGTATATTTATTAATCTTATTAGTTGAAAGTGCTAAATAAAAAGCTCTTTTAAAGAAATAAAGCACAACTTTTATTTAACTATCTTTCTAGGCATGACAATCATTCAAGCACTAACAGTGTATAGAGATAGTCGATAGTACAGTCTAATCTTATGCTTTTACACATTTTCCTCAACCACACTGCATCACAAAAACACACAGACTTTCGCAAGAAGGGGCAAATAATCAAATTGCTAATACCCGTATCCTATTCAGTTTTTATTCTCACTATCAAAGGTTTAGATTATCTTACATTATAATAAAGCTTCTATAGAATACAGAGCATATCTTTAATAACTAAAAACGGGGATATCTACTCAGCGGATCTGCATATAGAAAGTATATCATACACCTTCGCAGGTACACTTTCTATATATTTATAATAATTACTAAGCTGTGATCCCACCACAATAGAATACATCACCTATTATAATAGCCGATGTATTCTATCTATAGGGAAAAAATGTTACATAAACAGGACTACTGCAAAGGAGTTCATCCACATATGATCATACACTCAGATAATGGTGTTTAGTTCCACTGACTCATTTAGGCCCTCGGGAAAAATACTATTCATCTGGTACATCCAAAATACCTCTTGTCTTCAGAGACTTTTGTACCTGTCACCTCCACGTTTTGTTTGGTGAATGGATTCCAAACCTATAAGTTTTAGGCATTTCGGGTCCCCATTGTGGACAACATCATAGTGTTTTGACACATGTGTGTCTGAATTAATTTAATAATATTCCTCCTATGTTCTAAAAAGCATATCTTAAGTGGGCAGGTCGTGCGCCCTATGTATTTTTTCCACATCCGCATGTTAACATATAAATAACATATGGTGTATCACAGTTAATAAAACTTTTTAAATCAAATGGTTTCTTGGTGGTTTCTATAATAATTTTCTTTGTCCGATTAGATATATAATTACATGTTATGCATTTATTTTTTCCACATTTGTAACACCCTTTTATTTTCTCTTGGTGTTCTTTCAACCAGTCCGTAGCACCACCAACATCTCTCTTGATTTCTATATTCATCTTCAATCTTCATTTTGTTATCTCTGATCTCCAGGGAGATATCCAAGAAATTCAAGAAATTCATCCTTCGAGGATTAAAAGTGTGAGTGAATGTTAAATTAAAAACGTTGGAATTTAAATAAGTGACAAAAAGTGAAGCTTTAATTTAACATTCACTCACACTTTTAATCCTCGAAGGATGAATTTCTTGGATATCTCCCTGGAGATCAGAGATAACAAAATTTTCACCACGAATTACATAAAGGAGGTGGGGACTGATGCATACTTGCATTTTAAGAGCAGTCACTATATGCCTTGGACGAAGAGCATTCCTAAGAGTCAACTGTTACGACTCCGAAGAAATTGCTCTGACCTCACCTCCTTTGATACACAAGCAAAAGTTATGTCAGATGCCTTTCTGAATAGAGGCTATCCCAAATTATTAGTGGATTCAGCTTTAGAAGAAGTCAGGAATAGAAAGAGAGATGACTTATTAGTACCCAAGATAAGTAAAAACGCCAATATAGCTCAAATGGAGGAAATAGCCTTTATTTCAACATATAATACTCGTCATTCTGAGATTAGGAAGATTGTTTCTAGAAATTATGGGATACTAAGACAAGACCCTTTACTTTTTCCTTTGTTGAATCATGAACCTAGGTTCATTTTCCGTAAGAACAAATCCCTCAAAAATTTACTGGCCCCTAGTTGCTTGAAGATGAATATAGAAATCAAGAGAGATGATGGTGGTGCTACGGACTGGTTGAAAGAACACCAAGAGAAAATAAAAGGGTGTTACAAATGTGGAAAAAATAAATGCATAACATGTAATTATATATCTAATCGGACAAAGAAAATTATTATAGAAACCACCAAGAAACCATTTGATTTAAAAAGTTTTATTAACTGTGATACACCATATGTTATTTATATGTTAACATGCGGATGTGGAAAAAAGTACATAGGGCGCACAACCCGCGCAATTAAGATACGCTTTTTAGAACATAGGAGGAATAATAAGAATTTACTCACAGGTAATTCTATTTCTCGTAGTCCGTAGTGGATGCTGGGTACTCCGTAAGGACCATGGGGTATAGACGGGCTCCGCAGGAGACTAGGCACTCTTAAAAGAAAGATTAGGTACTATATCTGGTGTGCACTGGCTCCTCCCTCTATGCCCCTCCTCCAGACCTCAGTTAGGGAAACTGTGCCCGGAAGAGCTGACATTACTAGGAAAGGATTTGGAATCCAGGGTAAGACTCATACCAGCCACACCAATCACACCATACAACTCGTGATAACTATACCCAGTTAACAATATGAACAATAACTGAGCCTCTCTCAACAGATGGCTCATACAATAACCCTTTAGTTAAGCAATAACTATATACATGTATTGCAGAGAGTCCGCACTTGGGACGGGAGCCCAGCATCCACTACGGACTACGAGAAATAGAATTACCGGTGAGTAAATTCTTATTTTCTCTGACGTCCTAGTGGATGCTGGGTACTCCGTAAGGACCATGGGGATTATACCAAAGCTCCCAAACGGGCGGGAGAGTACGGATGACTCTGCAGCACCGAATAAGCAAACTCAAGGTCCTCCTCAGCCAGGGTATCAAACTTGTAGAATTTTGCAAAAGTGTTTGAACCCGACCAAGTAGCAGCTCGGCAAAGTTGTAAAGCCGAGACCCCTCAGGCAGCCGCCCAAGAAGAGCCCACCTTCCTCGTGGAATGGGCTTTTACTAATTTAGGATGCGGCAGTCCAGCCGCAGAATGTGCAAGCTGAATCGTGCTACAGATAGTCACAACTGAGGGCTGGTGCTGACCAGGGGGAAGCCTCAGTTGTAGGGGCTGAGGTATATGTGTACCTGGGAGGCAGTACAGGGTTCTTGGACATACAGGGTACCTTTAGAACAAATGCCCGAAGGCGTGACCAAGACAACAAGGGAAAGTTCAAAGGTTTTATTAAACACAGTTCAGAGAAATACTTGGGATCGATGACGGAACACCGATGGTTACTTTGGGATCGATGGTGGAACACCGATGGTGACTAGGGATCGATGGCGGAACACCGATGGTTACTGGGGATCGATGGCGGAACACCGATGGAGACTTGGGATCGATGGCGGAACACCGATGGTGACTTGAGATCGATGGCGGAACACCGATGGTCACTGGTGATCGATGGTGAAACACTGATGGTTACTGGCAGGGCAGAGCACTGCTGGAAGCTGGTGTCGGTAACTGCCAGTCACAGGATGCAATGATGAGACACTGCAGAGTCAGGCTGTACTGCAGAGAAAGTCCATGGGAGGACTGCACACTGGGATCACTGAAGACAATTGAAGCACTGACAATCTTTCCAGCCCAGGAACAAGATATTTATACCAGCTGGGAAACAGGGGTAGGCTGGCTGATTAAGCAGAGTCTAGAGTGCAGCTGCTGGGTAATTAGGTAGAAACCAAAGTACAGCTGATAGGCTGAAAAGTAACATGTGATGAAAACAAACATGGCTGCGCCCATGTTTGAACTTGGAGGGAAAGACTGTTTGTAACTTGCATGTGAGTTTTAACCATGAAGCTGCCAGAATCACAGTAAAGAGATTAGAGACAATGAGATGCAGCGTGCTGCACACAGACAGTGCAGATGGAATCCAGGCTTGGAACGCTGGGACAGTCTCAGGAGACATCTGGAAGGTAAATACTGATAAGGAATTACCTGGATCGTGACACAGATCCAGCGAGCAATAGTCTGCTTTGAAGTAGGAGCACCCAGCTTGTTGGGTGCATGCAGGATAAATAGCGAGTCAGTTTTTCTGACTCTAGCCGTCCTGGAAACATAAAGTTTCAGGGCCCGGACTACGTCCAGCAACTTGGAATCCTCCAAGTCCCCAGTAGCCGCAGGCACCACAAAAGGTTGGTTCAAATGAAACGATGATACCACCTTAGGGAGAAATTGGGGACGAGTCCTCCATTCTGCCCTTTCCATATGGAAGATCAGATATGGGCTTTTACATGACAAAGCCGCCAATTCTGACACACGCCTAGTCCAAGCTAAGGCCAAAAGCATGACCACTTTCCACGTGAGATATTTTAGCTCCACGGTCTTAAGTGGCTCAAACCAGTGGGATTTTAGGAATCCAACACACGTTAAGATCCCAAGGTGCCACTGGAGGCACAAAAGGGGCTGAATATGCAGCACCCCTGTAACAACGTCCGAACTTCAGGCAGTGAAGCCAGTTCTTTTTGAGAGAAAAAGGGATAGGGCCGAAATCTTGGCCTTTATGGATCCTAATTTTAGGCCCATAGTCACTCCTGACTGTAGGAAGTGCAGGAATCGACCCCCCTGGAATTCCTCTGTAGGGCCTTCCCGGCCACACACAAAGCAACCTATTTTCGCCATATACAGTGCAAAAGTCTTGCTGTCACGTCTTTCCTAGCCTTTATCAGCGTAGGAATAACTGCATCCGGAATGCCCTTTTCCGCTAGGATACGGCGTTCAACCGCCATGCCGTCCAACGCAGCCACGGTAAGTCTTGGATCAGACAGGGTCCCTGTTGCAACATGTCCTGACTGAGAGGCAGAGGCCATGGGTCCTCTGAGAGCATTTCTTGCAGTTCCGGGTACCGAGTCCTTCTTGGCCAATCCGGAGCAAAGAATATTGTTCACACTCCTCCGTTTATTACAATTCTCAGCCCTTGGGTCTGAGAGGAAGAGGAGGGAATATATAGACCGACTGGAACACCCACGGTGTTACTAGTGCGACCACAGCTATCGCCTGAGAGTCCCTTGACCCAGCGTAAAACCTTTTTTATCTTTTTATTGAGGTGGGACGCCATGTAGTCCACCTGAGGCAGTTTCCATCAATTTGCAAAACTGCGTGAAGACTTCCTGATGAAGTTACCACTTTCCCGGGTGGAGGTCGTGTCCACTCCCGGAATGAACACTGCTGACAGTGCGCTTACTTGATTCTCCGCCCAGCGAAGAATTCTGGTGGCTTCTACCCTCGCCACCCTGCTCCTTGTGCCGCCCTGGCGGTTTACATGAGCTCCTGTGGTCTGACTGGATCAGAACCGGTTGGTCGCGAAGCAGGAACTCCGCTTGACTTAGGGCGTTGTATATGGACCTTAGTTCCAGGATATTGATGTGAAGGCAAGTCTGTTGGCTTGACCACAAACCTTGGAATTTTCTTCCCTGTGTAACTGCCCCCCACCCTCGGAGGCTTGCATCCGTGGTCACCAGGACCCAGTCCTGAATGCCGAATCTGCGGCCCTCGAGAAGGTGAGCATTCCGCAGCCACCACAGGAGAGACACCCTGGCCCTGGGGGATAGGGTGATTAACCGATGCATCTGAAGATGTGATCCGGACCACTTATCCAGTAAGTTCCATTGTCCTTGCATGTAACCAGCCAAAGGGGATGGCCTCGTATGATGCCATCATCCTTCCCAGGACTCGAGTGCAGTGATGCACTGACACCTGTTTTGGTTTTCAATGGATTCCTGACCAGTGTCATGAGCTCCTGAGCTCTCTCTATCGGGAGATAAACCCTCTTCTGGTCTGTGTCTAGGATCATGCCTAGGCGAGGCAGATGAGCTGTAGGAACCAACTGCGACTTCGGAATATATAGAATCCAGTCGTGTTGCCGTTTCACTTCCAGAGAAGGTGATACGCTGTCCAGCAACTGCTATCTTGATCTCGCTTTTATGAGGAGATCATCCAAGTATGTGATAATAGTGACACCTTGCTTCCACAGGAGCACCATCATATCCGCCATTACCTTGGTGAAATTGGTAATGACAATCCCGTACCGCAATTCTGAGGTACGCCTGATGAGGTGGATAAATGGGGACACGAAGGTATGCATCCCTTATGTCCCGATTCATTTCAGGCTTGCAATGACCGCTCTTAGCGATTCCATCTTGAACCTGAACCTTTTCAGGTATATGTTCAGGGATTTTAATACAATATGGGTCTAACCGAACCGTCTAGTTTCGGGATTATAACATGGTCGAATAATAACACCCTCTTGTTGAAGGAGGGGACCCTTGACCACCACCTGTTGAAGATACAATTTACGAATTGCAGTTAACACTGGCTCCCTCTCTTGGGGGGAAGCCCGCCGGGTCCTCGGTGAGGGGGCATCTTATCACAGTCCAGCCTGTATCCCTGCGATACAATTTCTATTGCCCAGGGATCTAACAGGGAGTGAACCCACTTGTGGCTGAACTTACGAAGGCGTGTCCCCACCGGGCCTAGCTCCGCCTGTGGAGCCCCAGCGACATGCGGTGGATTTTTGTAGAGGCCGGGGAGGACTTCTGTTCCTGGGGACTAGCTGTATTGTACAGCTTCTTTCCTCTGCCCCCGGCTCTGACAAGAAAGGACGCACCTCAGACTTTCTTGTTTCTTTATTCGAAAAGCTGCATTTAATAATGTCGTGCTTTCCTAGGCTGTGCAGGAATATAAGGCAAAATATCAGAATTACCAGCTATAGCTGTGGAGACCAGGCACGAGAACCTTTCTCCACACAATCCTCAGCCTTCCATATGCCTCTTAAGTCGGCATCATCTGTCCAATGTATATTCTACAGGACACGTCAAGCAGAAATCGATATAGCTTTTGTCTCTAGGACCCAGTATACTCATATCCCTTTGGGCATGCTTTATAATTATATATCTATCACTTAAGACAGCATCTTAAAATATTTATATGCATACTAGGGTCTCAATCTCTGCTGATAAGGTACCTGTCCACGCTGCCACAGCGCTATAAACCCATGCCGACACAATCGCCGGTCTGGGTAGTATACTAGAATGTGCACACTATCTGCAGGATCCCTGAGAATAGCTAGTGTAAACAGGACACCCAAGGGGAAGATTCTCAACACATCCTGGCCCTAGTGGGGAAAGGATACAGCCTGAGAATTCTCTTGTGGGAAGCTGCCGTCTCTTGTCTGGAGATTCCCGCTCTTTTTCCTCATGAGAGGAGGGAAATTTACCTCAGCATTCTTCCCCTTAACATGTGTACTCTCGTGTCAGGGACAGATGAGTCATCAGTGATATGCAAATCATCTTTTATTCCAATAATCATATATTGAATATCTTTTAGCCCTCTTGGCTGTAACTTTGCATTATCGTAGTCGACAGTGGAGTTAAACTCCGTGTCGATACTTTGTTATTTTGGATAGTGAACATAGAGAGACTCTGAAGGACTCTGTGACATAGGGACAGACCAGGGTAGATTTCCTTTCTGTTCCCTAACCTTTTGTGCAATAATTTTACCTCAGCACTTACACATATCCAAACAGGTGTCGGCGTTGTCGACGGAGACACCCTCCCACACACATATCCGCTCTATCACCTCCTTAGAGGAGCCTTTTACCTCAGACATGTCGACACACGCGTACCGACACACCACACACACAGGGGATGCTCTATTTGAAGACAGTTTCCCCACCAGGCCCTTTGGAGAGACAGAGAGAGAGTATGCCAGCACACACCACAGCGCTATATAATACAGGGATGTACACTATACTGAGTGATTTTTCCCCTATAGCAGCTTATATACACAGTTTTGCACCTAAATTTATGTGCCCCCCCTCTCTTTTTTACCCTTTGTGTACCAAGATACTGCAGGGGAGAGCCTGGGGAGCTTCCCTCCAGCTGAGCTGTGAAGAGAAAATGGCGCCGGTGTGCTGAGGAAGAAGGACCGGCCCCCTCAGCGGCGGGCTTCTGTCCTTTTATGTACTTTAATGGCGGGGGTTAATGCACATATACAGTTTATCAGACTGTATTATGTGCTTTTCGCCAAGTAAGGTAATCTAATTGCTGCCCAGGGCGCCCCCGCCCCCCCCAGCGCCCTGCACCCATCAGTGACCGGAGTGTGTGGTGTGCTAAGGGAGCAATGGCGCACAGCTGCAGTGCTGTGCGCTACCTTAATGAAGACCGGAGTCTTCAGCCGCCGATTTTCAACTTCTCTTCGTTCTTCTGGCTCTGCAAGGGGGACGGCGGTGCGGCTCCGGGACCGGACGACCGAGGACTGGGCCTGTGTTCGATCCCTCTGGAGCTAATGGTGTCCAGTAGCCTTAGAAGCCCAAGCTAGCTGCAAGCAGGTAGGTTCGCTTCTCTCCCCTCAGTCCCACGTAGCAGTGAGTCTGTTGCCAGCAGATCTCACTGAAAAGAAAAAACCTAACAAATACTTTCTTTTCTAGGAAGCTCAGGAGAGCCCCTAGGGTGCATCCAGCTCTGGCCGGGCACAGATACTAACTGAGGTCTGGAGGAGGGGCATAGAGCGAGGAGCCAGTGCACACCAGATATAGTACCTAATCTTTCTTTTAAGAGTTCCCAGTCTCCTGCGGAGCCCGTCTATACCCCATGGTCCTTACGGAGTACCCAGCATCCACTAGGACGTCAGAGAAATTATTAAATGAATTCAGACACACAGTGTGTCAAAACACTATGATGTTGTCCACAATGGGGACCCGAAATGCCTAAAACTTATAGGTTTGGAATTCATTCCCCAAACAAAATGTGGAGGTGACAGGTACAAAAGTCTCTGAAGACAAGAGGTATTTTGGATGTACCAGATGAATAGTATTTTTCCCGAGGGCCTAAATGAGTCAGTGGAACTAAACACCATTACCAGAGTGTATGATCATATGTGGATGAACTCCTTTGGAGTAGTCCTGTTTATGTAGCATTTTTTCCCTATAGATAGAATACATCGGCTATTATAATAGGTGATGTATTCTATTGTGGTGGGATCACAGCTTAGTAATTATTATAAATATATAGAAAGTATACCGACGAAGGTGTATGATATACTTTCTATATGCAGATCCGCTGAGTAGATATCCCCGTTCTTAGTTATTAAAGATATGCTCTGTATTCTATAGAAGCTTTATTATAATGTGAGATAATCTAAACCTTTGATAGTGAGAATAAAAACTAAATAGGATACGGGTATTAGGAATTTGATTATTTGCCCCCTCTTGCGAAAGTCTGTGTGTTTTTGTGATGCAGTGTGGTTGAGGAAAATGTGTAAAAGCATAAGATTAGACTGTACTATCGACTATCTCTATACACTGTTAGTGCTTGAATGATTGTCATGCCTAGAAAGATAGTTAAATAAAAGTTGTGCTTTATTTCTTTAAAAGAGCTTTTTATTTAGCACTTTCAAATAATAAGATTAATAAATATACCTTTGAGATCATGGTTTTTATAAATGGAAAGAGCTGACAGTTGTCATGACAACCGTTTGAGATAAACAGTTATAATTTCCTGATTTCCATGATTGGCTGCATGCTGCGAGGCTTCGAAAGTCACGTGACCGGCCATGGGGCGGTCACGTGACTGAGAGGCTGACGCGAACGACCGGAAGTGTTTTGGTGATGCACGGCATTACCTTGTTTCTTCCTGTCTTGTGACCGGTCACGTGGAGGCCACATGATCGGGAGTGGAGGTTACAACTCTGTCATTTAGATAAGCTAACGGAACCATTATGCGCTCCACGGAGCGGAAGGAACATTAGATCATGAACTCGGAAGTGGTTATTTAAGATATAGAAATCCACATAGCATTAGTGTTTTACACAATTGCCTATGTATAGGTATTAAATCTATATGTATACACGTCAAGATGGTTTTAAATATTAATTATTTTGGATATTAGCTAAGAATGAGGATGGGAAGCCGGGGTCACATGTTTAATTAACCCGGAAGTATTTAGAACATGAATTTATAAAATTCCCTAATAAAGGTTTTTTATTTGTTATATTGTATAAAAATTTTAATTTTATTATCTGAGTCTGTCCTAGGATTATATGCACAATTAGAATAAAATAAGCTATGTATGTTTTGTAGATTATTTGAATGTAATGGAAGGATTGAGTGAACAGCTGTAGAATGTTTGCTAATTACTAAGGGTATAAATATCTGACCAGTTCAGCTGTTTAAACATCCTTTGATAAAGCTGCAGTGCCTGCAGCGAAACGCGTCAGGAATATTTCTGGGTCATTATTTTTCACCATCACAGCCTATGCATATCCGGACCAAGACTGGACTTTGATTTCAGCAGAAAAATCGTGGTGATAAAAGTTCTGGAGCATCACCGACTCTTACTTACAAGGAGGACACCGTATTATAATGAGGACCCCACAATTGGACACTTGAATTATATCCAAAACGTTTTCAAGGGACTACACCTCTAGCGGCTCTGGTAAAGTTGGTTGGTGAGACTGCGCTGTCAGTCTACTCTCACAATATTCACCCATCTGCAAATCCAGTTTATATTAACAGGAACGGACTACAACATCATAGGCGTTTAAATTAAGACCCTTAGGTTTAATTGTTTTTATGAGCTCGGTATAAATGTTTTAGCATGGTTTAAGTTGGTAACTCATTAAAAGGTGAAGTTCTTATCGCTCAATCCTTCATATGCACTATAATTATGTTAGCGCTGCTATTTTGTTTTTGTTTCTTACTGCTATATTATAAAACTGTTTATGAAGCTTCCTCTGATCACCCGAACCTGGGAATGCAATTCCTTGAGAGAGCGAGATTACCTGTTTTAACAGAGGAAGAACGGAAATCCTTAATGGAACCGGTCACAGAGCCGGAATTACTTTCCTTGATCAAATCATTACAAAATGTTTAGTCTCCTTGCCCAGATGGGTTTGGGGCAGAGTATTATAAAATTCTCGCTCCCCATTAACTACCCCATTTAATGTCTCTTTTCAATGCTTTATTTGAGGGTAAAACCACCTCCTATGGGATTTAGTGAGGCCAGAATAGTATTGTTTCCGAAGACTGGAAAGAATTCCCGGTATACCCAGTCTTATAGACTCATTTCATTATTGAATCAGGATATGAAGCTTTTTACAAAATTAATTACATCATGACTCCAACCTATCCTACAAAGGGTCCTACATCCTGCACAAAATACATTTGTCAAAGGCAGAACCTCGGTACATAATATCTGACTATTGATAGCAGCAATGTATAGTTCAAAACAGTCGGCCTGCCCGACCACTCTCATTGTAAGTTGTGATGTCGACAAGGCGTTCAACCATGTCTCCTGGCATTATTTACTTTGCATTTTTCATGTTCAACAATTTGGTGTAGAATTCATCTATCTACTTAGAATGTTATTTACACGACCACTGGCCCACTTGACAATTAATGGTCTGAACTCGTCCTCTTTAACATTATGTAGAGGGACACGCCAGGGCTGCCTTCTTTCCCCCCTTGTTTAATTTAGGCCTAGACCTGTTGATACGTATTTTGTACAGGATCCCTCATGGCAAGGTATTAAGGTTGGTGACCACGACATTTAGGTTTCGACGTTTGCGGACAACCTCTTATTATATTTTAGTAATCCTAATCGGACATTTCCATCATTATTAACTACCTTACATGATTATAATTTAATATCGGGATTCCTCATCAACTTTGAAATGACAGAAACACTGGCTTTGGGGGGAGATGCGACTTTGGGATTGGGTAATATGTTTCTTTTTAAGTGGGCTGGTACATATTTAATATCCCTAGGCTTACGCTTTCCATCGAACCTCACTTACTTATAAACTTTGTATTTTTCATACTACATTACTCAAATGATGGACAACTTTGTGAAATGGCAACACCTCCCCATTTCCTATTTGGGAAGGTGTCACTTATATAAAATGGTCTCTTTCCCTCGCCTGCTCTACCTGATCCAGATGCTTCTATTCTTGCTGTCAAAGCGTGATATCCATACTATTAACAAAGCTCTCACTACATTTATTTGGGCTAACAAACATCCACATATAGCAAAATTTAAACTAATACAACCTCCATCACTTGGCGGTATTAATCTCCCTTGTCCGGAGGACTACTCCTTAGCCTCCATTTATAGATATGCTTTAGATTGGACAGGGCGTGGTGACAACTTTGTTAATCGAGCTTTGGAACAAGCGCTCTCACCTCAAAATACCTTGACACACGTGTTACACTTTGCTGATAACCCTGCCCTGCCGGATGTACACCATAATCCATTGTTATATGCTCCCTGTAGAGCCTGGCGTATTCTTAGGAAATGCTAGGCCTTTCCCTGGCTTATTCCTTATTTCAGCCTTTGTTGCTTGATCCACAATTTCAGGGTGGAGAGGTTAATGTGGTTGTTCGTGATTGGCATCTCCAGGGACTCTGCTTATTGTTTCAATTCTTGAATGTGGAATGTTCATCGATCTTAACTTTATCTCAAATGAAAGAAAAATCCCCCGCTCTTCATTTCCCCTTATTTGCCTACGTTCAATTTCATAGTTTTGTTGTTAGTACACTATCATGTCTATGCTCCCACGATCTTACCTTTCCTCTAATAACCATGGTACAAAAATGCCCACGGTCTCCCTATTCTACTTCTCTAATTTATACTCACACTAGACAGAGATTGGATCTATTTACACTCACAACTGGGCTGGCCTAATGGCCTGAAACCTTCCCAGATACCGATCTACCAATAGTAATTTGGCAGTTTAATGTGCGCAATAAGCAATTAGTCTCATCCTCTTATGCTGAGATGTACTTTAAAATACTACATAGAGCATATTACACCCCCCGACTCCGGTTACTTACAGGAGTATTTAATAATTCCCTTTGTTTTAAATGTAATTCCCCAGATGCTGATATTATCCATTGTCTTTTGGCGTGCCCAGTGATACAAATATTTTGGTCTGATGTACAGACCTATATTAATGTTGAAATCCATATCTCTTTTGATATCACTATGGTTTGGGCTTCCTGGAATCATATTACTACGCGAGATCCCACGGTTTCCAAATGTGCAAAATTGTTGTTGGCTCGTGTGGCTGCAGCTGCAAAGAAAACAATTTTATCCCAATGGATACATTCGGATCCAATACCCTTGTCCCTCATGTTTCTAACTTATCTGTATCAAATGGATTGGGTACATTGCTCCCTAGATGCGGAGTCCCGTTCCTTAAAATTCTTTCTCAATTGGTTACCCTACTTGCTCACGCTGCCCACTGCCACCAAGGAATATGTACGTAAGGTAGTTCAATTAACGACATGGTATAATACGGAATCTCTCACCTTTGGTTCTCCATTGTTTTAAACTATTTGGTTAATTTTATGCTTTAATAGATTAACTTTGTGGTTATCTAATTGCTTGTTTTGTTTATTGTACTCCACATTACTGTCTCATCCTTCTATTTGTGGTTTCTGTACCTCACAGCGGCTGTTGTTCTTATGTGTATTATGACTTACAATTTGTACTTATATTGTGTGTCCTTTTTCAATAAATACATTTGAAAAAAAAGATAAACAAGACATGCAACATATCATAAACAATATTGATGAATAAAAGGTATATTTTATTAATTACTTAGGACGTTGACTATCAGATTTAAAGGTGTGTAACTAATACTGTGTAAAGTTATATACAGTTAAAGCTTCTTAAAAATCTAATTCTGATGATTTTGTTAATAACTAAATTTATCTGATACATAAAATATTATTTTCCAAAGTATCTTGCGCAAAATAGCTTGAGTTAATGCCCATACACTACCTCTTCTGCTCCTGCTTCTCATTATACATTTCTAAGTTCAACCCAAATCTCAGCCTAAATTTTGGATTCAGATTATCCTGTTTACAGACATCTGCCAAGTATTCAGTATTCTTAACTTGAAAAATGTTTATGTTTAATAAAATAAAACCTGGGGTTACAACGTTACCTCCCTAAAGCTCCAAGTCATAAGTTTTCAAATATGTGTTTATTTTAAGAATTAGAGTATATTATTAAGATTAGTTATAGACACGTAGCCAAAATATCCTCGAACACTGCATGGAGTAAAGGTATCAATAAGATATTCGGACACAAAGGAACCCAGGTAGAAAGAATCACTTGGTAACCTACTGCGTAACACCTATGCAAGCAATAATATAAATGTAATAGACATATATCTTTAGTTGGTTATGGAAGCTTCTGAAAACTAAATTATAAACTAGTACTGCAACTATTTAAAGAAAACAGAAAATGTACAATTAAAAAACAGTAAGACATATGTAAAGCAGTGATTATGGGCAGACCGTGTTTGTATCAAATTTAAGAATATATCATCTGATTGACAATAAGCCAAAGAAGCTTTATCCCTTGCCACCTTTGTTGTGGAACCCTAGCCCACAAAGTTACATAAACACCTATGGTACATACCAGTGCAATTTCCTCCAGTGCGGTCCAACTCATAACCATCATCACAGACACATTGGAACATTCCTGGAAGATTCCGACAGGTCCCAAATACACAAATATTCTCAAAATAACACTCATTGATATCTGAAGGAAGTAAGTAATAAATAATGTTAGTAACATGGATATTGGAAATGTATAAACACGAGTAAGTGAGGCTGTATGCTGCAATAACGGTACCGCTGGACTTGCAGATTTGTGTTCACAGCCTCATAGCACTAGTCCAGTACTAGACCAGCACTAGAAAGTATCATGAGGGGAGCGAGTTTATATACCATTGTCGGCATTAATTGCCATTACAATGGCAACTAACATTCCCTGTGAGCTATTCACAGTTCATAAGATCAATTTCCATCGGTATAGTCTCAAAAACAAACCACTAAAGTTAAAATATATAAATTAAATTAGATCAATATGCCAGTAATGCCTGTAAAAACAATTGATTTTTATTTATTTTTTTAGAAATAGTTTTACCTTTTATTTAAATGATATATAACATTTTAGGAAGTGCACTTTAAAAAATGACAAAGTCAAACCATAAATTTAATCTACAATTAACTTAATGGTTGCAATGTCACCATCAAGCCCCACAAACCCATGTACTGTGGCAAAATGAGCCCTAGCAACGTCAGGTTTGTAAATGAACTCCTAAATACAGAGAAACATCTTGTTTTACGCATATTGACACACAAAATATTTAAGATTTTGCTTATTTATTTCTGTACATTTTGTTCATGTCTTCAAGCACATTTGTTTTTCTTTATTGCTGTGGACTATGACATAAAGTTGCTCTACAAATTCCCATATAGACAGCCAATAAAGGCTGTGTTTTATCCAGTGACACCAGAAATACTGAACTTTGCCTAATCCTACAGATACATTGCTGAAAGGGTTAGTACAACTGTATTAGGTAAGAAACGCCTTCAAGTTTTGTGTATCATTATCTTTTTAAGGTAATGTACAGTATTTCAATATTTCATTGAAAAAAGAAATTATGTCATCAGGATGTCATTGTAAAATAAGCTCCCACCCCCCAGTGTAATAAACACCCCAGTGGCAATAGAGCCCTAGTAGCATTATCTCCACCCCCTCCCCCTCCCCCTTAGTGGTAATAAATCCAAGTGGCACTACCCAGCCCATACACTACCAGCTCCCTGCTCCACTATGTAACTGTTTACATCCTCCCCATCCCCCAGGCCAAAAAACTTAGTAGGGCATTACCCCCCACTCCCAGTGCCAAATGCCTCAGGGGCAGTGTGATGACTCACACTCTGATTCTTGTGCACATAATAAAACCCTCTTACTCTAATTAAGATACCTAGACCATTGCACACATGTTACTAGATCTTTATACATATCTAATGCCCACCCTTGAAACAATGGCCACTTCAGTACAGATACCATATTAGAGGACAAAAGCTGCTTAGTTCATGGCTGATACTCTGCAGTAAATTGCACAAGTCATCATGTAACATCTCAAGAGAGATACATTTCCTTTACACTTCAGAAGTGCCTTGCTGTCCACTGCAAGTCGCATACATAGAAAACATTCGACTATTCTGGAAGGATTAAAGCTTGTATTTGTAAAACACCTGCTCTCAGGTTGTTGTCCTTTCTAGCCCCTTACGTGATTTCCATTTTACCAGGCCTATCCACATGTTAAGGCATTGGACTGATGCAGCTGATGACTTACCCTGACAGGACTTGCCGTCCGGAGCTGTAGTGAAGCCCATCTCACAATCACATCTATATGAGCTAGGGACATTTAGACATTGTCCGTTCTCACACAGGTTGATATTTTCTGCACACTCATCAATATCTGTATGTGACAAGAACAACAAGAACATAATAGTGACCTAATGATTGCGCTCATCAAAGTGCATTTCATTTGAAGAATACAGTATTTCATTTTAGTGTCATCATGCACATGGCAAGTGACCAGACTCCAAGATCTCGCTGTACAGATAACTGTAACCAATTATCAGGGGCAGCACTGGAAATTGGTTCAGCAAGCAATGCTTCATCAAGCAATGGATTGTCCAATGCTCATTTAGACAATCCATTGCTTGATGGGCATCTGAATTTATTTGTATACGAAAAGTATGAAGTTGTGATGCTATATTAGATGTGTATGGAGACATTCCTGATATCAGACAATAGAAGCAGTATTTGTAAATATGAATATAAAGAGGTCATGTTCTCTGCACACAATGGGGTTGAGGGGGAATGAAGCAAAAAATAGCAAGTAACTTTGCACCTTGGTGAAACCATGCTGCACTGCAGGTAGGGGAGATGTAATACAGTATGTGCCAAGAGATTTACATTTAGAGAGGGACTTGTCCTAACTCAAATCTAAATTGCAGTGTAAAATAATTACCGGGATCCCGGCGTCAGTATGGGGAGACTGCCGGTCACCCAATCCCAACCCATTTGCACACCTTGCATTGAAAAATGGATTATAGATGCAGGTAATTATTGGGAAAGCTCCACGTTCTGCATATGCCTGTATCTGTACAGGGGAAAGCCAAAATGCTGGAAATCCTGGGTTCTTTGATTAAGACCAAAAATGAACGGTATCGGCAAGGCTATCATTTTTAACATGCTGTTTTTTGTTGATTCCCCAACGGATCGACGATCATTGATGGGATAGGCAGATGCTTGGACCGCATTACTTGCTTTTTTCCTTTGTTCCCAACTGAGAATCAGAACCTATGTTCTATGCCAAATTGTTTCCATTTAAAAGAATATAGCTTGTACTGTACCTTTGAATTAAACCTTTAAAGAAAACATTTAAAAAAAGTTTAACATAAGCCTGTTTTGATAAAATGGACAGAATTAATTGCATCAGAACTTGTTTTTAAGTCAGTTAATACATTGTTATAAGAAATCAATAAAACCATGTTCCCTTTGGGACAATTTTGGTTTAGCCAATAATACGGAACATTTAAAGCAGTGATGACAGACGGTTTTAGGCCTATAACTGGCTTTCTGAGCCTTCATCTGCAGCCCCAGTTCCTTCATACTTTGCCATATTTATGTGTTATAGTTTGTAATACTTGTTTAAAATGTTTGCTGATTTGTTATTACAAATAAATGTCTCTTCATTTGGTTAAATGTATTATTTTAACGTTTTACTAAAATTAAGAGTAATATTTGGCCTTCTGAAGGTTAGAGGGCTGCCCGTACAGTCTCTGAACTGTAGGTGGCCTGTCAGCCATTTAGATAACTAACAGTTTCCAAAATTATAATCTTGCCTTCCTCCGGCATAATCCACATGGACTAAAATGCAAAAATATCATTCATACACATGTTTTATATATATATATATATATAAAAAGCTAAGCAGAGGTGCGGCACTCAAAGACATTTTTCTTCAAAAAAAGACTCACAGACACCCAGGTCAGTAGTTTCAACGTTTCAATCCCCACAGGATTTTTGTCAAAAATCCTGTGGGGATTGAAACGTTGAAACTACTGACCTGGGTGTCTGTGAGTCTTTTTTTGAAGAAAAATGTCTTTGAGTGCCGCACCTCTGCTTAGCTTTATTCATTTACTGTGAGAGCACCAAGACTGGCTATATGTATTAGGTGGAGTGCCGGGTTTTTTGTGGTTTATTTATATATTTATATATATATATATATATATATATATATATATATATATAGTAAGGGTATATCTGAAATACGCTCCACAAAATGGACTAAAACGACATATGTCCAAACTTCCATAATGAAAGAAGACAGTCAGATTTATCATGACAAGTCCTCATACAGTATATAACTGTGCATTTTTTTTACTTCATACCAAAGAGATTAATAACACTTTGGCAAACTTGAGAATTTAGTTATGATGAAAGTTTCTAAATTTCTATGGCACTTTAGTAAACAATAGGTCCTGTATACTACTGTAAACTGAAAGAAATGCTTGAATTTGTTTCACCTGAGCATCTAAATCCATCGCCAGTATAACCTTCAATGCAGGCACACCGGTACGATCCAGGAGTGTTTAAGCAATGGGCTGAAATGCTGCATCTGTGAGTTCCATTGGAGCATTCATCATGGTCTACATTTAAAAATAGAAACAGTTGTTAGAGGTTGTGTAACGTGCAGCTACTACATAATGGGGTAAATGTGTTACCCTGCGGTATGGGGAAGAAGCAGTATCAGCGCACGTTATGTCTTACAGATAGCAGGCCGATATGTTGGCGCAATATATGAACGGTCAGCATCGACAGCTGCAGGTGGCGATGCCCATACACAACAGCAGGGAGAGAGCTGTCCTTGCCTGTGGCAGGTGTCGGCTCCGGAGTGCGCAGGGGATCTCGCGTGAGTAGCGAGATCCGGGGCATGCATAGAGGAGCCGGCCAAGAAGGAGACACAGCTGTCAGCTCTGAGCTGATGCGCTGTGTGCTAGGGGGACATCGCCGGAGGGGGGAGCTTTCGCTCCCCTGCTTCGGCAGATAAAATGTTAATACATCTTGTCGATTTCCCTTCCTGCTTTGCTTCGGTAATGTGGCGAAGCAGGAACTGTTATAGTGGCACGATGCGTGCCGCTATAATACATTTACCTAAATAACACTGGGTAAATTAACATTGCATGCTTATTCACGTTTGTACGCAATGGCCGATTATCATATAATGGATCAATTATCAGCAGACTGCACATGTGCTGGGATCGCAATGCACATGCACAAAGATGCAGCTGTGATTTTGCTCGCAATGAGGATTTCACGGAAAAGTGATTGACAGGAAAGGACCGTTTGGAGGTGTTTACGGGAAGAGGCTTGGAAATGCAGGTGTGTCATGGCCATTTTGGGGGCGTGTATCAGCTGCAAGCTCATACGTGCTAAAACATGGCGCTTGTGCTGCTAATGCTGTGTCTAGTCTGTGCAGCCATAGACAAACCCTTAGTCCCGGTGTTCAACATTTTTGTGTATAAATTGCAAATGTGTGCTCAATTGCAGATGAGTTTGCGTTGGCTCCGATGGGTGTCCCTTTTCATTCTATGGCGAAAGCTTCATTTGCTAACATTAGCAGCTCTGTAGCCTAGAAAATCGTAATTGTACTTGCATAGTAACATGAATTAGGTCCAATGTGCCTCCAGATTTTCAGAACATCTTTTTGTTTTGTATGCACTTACCATTCAGAACAATTGATCCACTCGTGATTGGTAAATGTGATGTATATATAAATAGGTCTACAGTATATTGGAAAGTAGTCTAAAGATGAACATACAGTAATTATGCGTGTCTACACTTGGGTTTGCCTATAGGTAATGTGATATTATTAGAAATACAATAGTAAAAGTAAAGTCCCATTTCTTTCTTCCTTAGCAGAGAAGAACTTACCGCAATAAAGAGTTGTATGATTCCTTTGCATATTTTATAGTTTACAGTATAATTTTATGGGTCCCCAAAAAGATTCAATGAACCCATGGTAAAGATTACGTTAACTACTTTAGACAGAAATTATTAGTGATAGTAAGAAGAAATGCAAAGAGCCTCATATCTCAGTTATGTCACATGTTCCTAATTAAAATTCCAGGAAATCTTTTACTACTGATCCTCTAAATGGGCTGCACAAATATATGTTATGAGACTCTTACATAGCTGTGCTTACCATTACATGTGATACCATTTCCAATCCAGCCTTCCTTACAGGAACATTTAAAACTGCCTGGTACATTGAGACATGTAGCATGCAGATCACAGTTGTGTGCGCCAATTTCACACTCGTCCACATCTGAAAGGATTATAAAAACATTAAGCACATGACATGTAACACAAAAAAGGCCATGCCAGCCATGAGACAAGGTGAGCAATCCCGATTTCTCTGGACAATTGCAGTGTATGGACCTCCAGTATCAGAGAAGCCTTGACGTTTAGCCTGGAGGCTTACTGTATCTTTGCAAATATATGCAACTAAGATCTCCGAATTATCTACTAAGATGTACTTTTTAAAATCTTATTGCTAATGCCTCTTGGTGTGCTTGGGAAATTCTGTTTTGTGTATCCTTCTAGTTTAGAACAACCCCTCCCTTTCAACATCTGAGAGGCATTACTAACTTGACTTTGCAGCTTCCATTTTAACTTCAGTTGTGTAGTGTAAATCAGCTTCTTAAGATCAGCAATACCACAACCTGTGCACTGCAAGGGGATGCTATCTTATGCATTGTTGGAGGTTTCTGTGTTGACAGGGGATACGTACTATTTGCTGGCGGACGGGATCCCACCATCATGAACCTGACAGAGAAATCCCATCTGCCAGAATGCTGGCAGTGGGGTGATCGCTAGAAAGCCCCTTGTGATATGATGCCCACTGTCAGCGTACGCAGACTAAGAAATACTGCTCGCCATGCCTGCAGACATACCACTTCATTCTCTGTACGGGTATGGCCTCCTTTGTGAGCGGTTCAGCATGTTTGTATGCAACTGCTTTCAGCACCATGCCTGCAACACTCCCATAACATTTCCATGGGTCTTTTTAGCCACCATACCCTTTTATCTCCCAGTCACCGTCCAGTAACATCCCTTACATTTCTGATACCATGCCTCCAAATCTGTACAAATCAACATACAAAATCAAGACAATGCGCAGTGCGACTAAGACTTACGCACATATGAAAAACATTGTTTCAATGAATCTGACATCTACGCTATGTCAGACTCAGGGTCACTCGCAATGTCTCTCACTCTTCGTTGTCATGTTTATCACTCAGCCTTTTTTTATGAGACTCATGAGCAATATTTCTCCTAGGCTGTGCACGTTGGCTATAAAAGTGTTAGATACTGAAGATCCATCCTGGCTATTGCAATGAACACCAGATTCTCACTGCTACCCTTCAATGTGAAATCTGCATTAGATTAGGAATCTTCATATTATCATTAGATGTTTACTGTTCTAATTGCAGCGCACACATCACACTGGGAAGAACATCAGGGAACTCTGGTTCAGTAACAGCTGCAAAGTCTTTTGTTACTGACCTTACTAAACGGATTTATTCTTATGTTTGACATTGTACATCCTATGGTCATTACTCGAATGTTCATTTTCTCTATATAGATTTTCATGTACAGGATTTAGGCAATGTGTTATAAAACCCTGGAAAAACCATAATTCCATACATAAGCCATACATAAGAGGTGAGGCAGCTGGAGACTCATTTTTCATTTCATGTTTTTTCCAAGTGTGCTGTTTGGATGGATTTTATTTAATTAATAGGCTGCTTATTGTATAACCTTGGTAGTTTTTCTCAGACAAGATGTACAATATATTCCAGATCCAGTATTAATATAAACATTATAAAGGACATCTAGTGATTAGATTACATTATACATTCACCGGTACAATACTAGGTTTAACAAATATTCAATAACTTTTTCCTACCTCCAATGCGTGCAATTATTGCATATTTCAGTATTAGTATCTATATGTAACTGATGTTATAAGAGATAGAGATATACCAGCTTTCAGTTTCTAAAATGCTTAAAATACGTCTAGTTTGACTATGTCCACTTTCCTGTAATTTGTGTGCAACCTTACAAATAACAGGTTGCAAAATAATATTAAAAACTGTTTCTACATGTTTCAAATAATGGTACAAAACACAGCTGCCAGGCTGTTAACTGACCAGCCCTGCTCTAGCCACATAACACCCATCCTCTACTCCCTTCACTGGCTGCCTGTAAGATGGCGAATCATGTTCAAGATTGGCTTACTGAGTTTCAAAGCACTACATGACCAGGGCCCAAGGTACCTGAAGCAGCTTCTGACCCCATGCTGCCTCATTTGATTACTGCGATCTGTAGATGAAGGACTTTTGGCAGTACCTAGAATCTACCGTAATTCATCTGGGGGTCGAGCTTTTAGTCATGCGGCTCCGACTCTATGGAACTCACTTCCCCGCACAGTGCGAGAGGCCCCAACTATAGAATCCTTCAAAAGTAGACTCAAGATTTTCCTGTTTACTCAAACATTTCCATAATGTCCCTTTAGTATCTACACGATTCTGTATTTTATGAAAAGCTTTTCTGTACTTCATTATTTTCTTTACTATATTATGCTATGTATCTGTTAAGCGCCTTGAGTCCTATTGGAGAAAGAGCTCTATATAAATAAAATTATTATTATTATTATTATTATTAATTAATAAAACAAAAACAAATAAACTTTAGTCTAAAAAACATTTTCAACTTCTTGTACAGAACGTTTCCATCTTTATTTTAATATATACTAGGTTGAAGGAAGAGGGTATGGGCAATCAAGCAAGAGGGTATGGGCATCCATCAACATGCACATGCAAGTCACTGACATAACAGGCAATTAGGGATTGCAACCTGCCTCGTCTTTGCACATTTCCACTTTTTGAAAAAGCTCCAATGAGTGAAACGCATTAGAGAACCTGCTGTAGTACTAATTGTGCAATTTGGACCTTGCGTGGGGTCTGTCCAGGAGGAGGAGTACAGGTGCGGACCCTTCTACACAACCACGTACGGCCGTTTGTTCTTGATAACTGACCTGCGTGGAGAGACTTTAGTGCACCCTGGACCACTGGTGCATATACTACAGGAGGCGCTGAAGCCGATAGCTGCTGCAGGCGGGCAACCCCCTCATGCACATTATATAAGAAGGAGGGACAGCACTGCAGAAACAGCTCTCCGTAAGTACATTGGGAACCTATGTGCTTTATACTTCAGCAGTAACATTACACTGTTTTAAATTGGTATATTCCCCAGGATTGGAGAAACATTCATTAAAGTAATAAATTGGAGGACTTTTTAATTGTGAACATTACCTTCCTATATAAATTGGATATACTGACAGCCAGGTGTGCACTTATTAGCTGGATTAAAGTTTTTTAAAATATTAATAGCAATCGATTGCAATATTGTTATAATAATAAATTGTATGGTTTTTTTATATACTGTTGTACTTGTCAGTTCATTTCAGCCACAGCAGTCTGTTTTTATTAGTGCAGTTCTATTCAGTTGGTTATAAGAGATGCACCAGCTTTCAGTTTCTAAAATGCTTAAAATACGTCTAGTTTGAAAATGCCTACTTTACTGTAATGTGTGTGCAACCTTACAATTAACAGGTTGCAAAATAATGTTAAAAATCCATTTCTTCATGTTTCATATAGACAAATAAAACAAAAACAATAAACTTTAGAGAAAAAATGTTTTACACCTCTTGTACAGAACGTTTCCATCTTTATTATAATATACACTAGGCTGAAGGTTTAGCCAGTGGGTTTACAGCTAGCCATGCAATCAAGCAAGAGGGTAAGGGCATCCATCAACATGCACATGCAAGTCACTGACATAACAGGCAATTAGGGATTGTAACTTGCCTTGTCTCTGCACATTTTGATCCATGCAATTATGTTAATGAGAAAAAAAGAGCAAAACACCAAAGTCAAGTTAGAATTTTTTATTAGGACTCGTGGAAAATAGAATGCAGTAAATATAACATATTTAACTGAATTGTAAGTGCAGTGCTGGCATCTGGAGTTTTTGAGGAAAAAAAAGTGTCAATCTTAGAAGTTCACCAAATGAAAGGTGTACCTGTACATCCAGTTGTTCCCTTTTTCACTGAATACCCAACCTGACAGTGACACACAAATGATCCTTTGGTGTTCTCACATTCACCAAACATGCAGATGTTTGAATTAATGTCACATTCATTCACATCTGTAAAGAAAAATAATACTGATTAACACAAGTACAGCATTCTCTATATATAAGTAGTCAGTACCAAAGCATATTCTTATAGAACAATGTGAATAAACATCACTATTATCATAAGGCTATAAGGGATGTAGTTATGTGACCGGCGGCCACAATACTGATGGCTACATTCGCCCCCCCCCCTTACAATCCCGATGGTCAACATGCCAACCACCAGGGACTATTCCCACTCGTGGGTGTCCACGTCACCCATAGGGGAGATTCAAATGTTTGAAAAGTCAGTTGGGAGTCTGTTTTTTCCTATCTAATAGACAGGAAAAAACAGACACCCAACCGACTTTTCAGACATTTGAAATCCACCCATAGAGTGGAGATAGAACCTGTGGTGAACGCAGCCCACAAGGGGATTCGTGCCTCCCAGCCGGTATCCTGCAGTCGGTATTGTGACCGGCAGTCTCCTGACCGCCGGTCACACATTCCCAAGCCGGCTATAACAGTGTCTACAGTGCTGGAAAGTCTTCAACCTACAGTATCACATTATGCTTGGTTTTAGTTTTAACCTTGTGAATAAGTATCTGCTGGGGCAATAGGAAAATATAATAGCCTGCGAGATGCAGTATTTGGTGCGATTGCAATTTGCCCGATGTTTTAAAGTGGCAATATAAAATCCTCTGGAATCGAACTGATGCCTCCATCTTACAGACTACTACATGTCCACCAATGCCATGAAAGTGTACGTGTGTAATGGGTGTGGTATAGAATATCTACAGTGTCTAGATTGACCCAGTATGGTTGACATGCATTATGTCTACATTGACAAAAGGTCGACCTATGAAAGGTCGACACTGGAAAAGGTCAACATGGACAAAGGGTCGACAGCTTCAAAAGGTCGACAAGGACAATGGTCACCACAAAACACCTTTTTGGGGTTAGTGTGGATAGTTTCTCCATCTGGGACCACCATTTGTAGAAATAAATTCCCACTTAGGAGGGTGAGGTGGGCTCATAGAAGCTAAGGCCTCCTTCACTGTAGAACTGTGGCAAAATATTGTTTAATAAGGCTTTAAATATCTGATAGAACTACAGTGTGTTATTATTACAGGGAAAGTCCACTTGTGGACAGTTCTCAGCCATAACAATCTCCCTCCCCCAAGTAGCAGATAGCAGGGGTGGATTCTTCACTTGATCTTCCCTGATCCTCACCAAACAGGGAGCAGCCGGAAACAGATTAGATTCTATTTCCACAGTAGAGTGCTTCCTATATTTACTACATGAGTGAGCAAGAGAGAGATCAGGGTCTTGACCAAACGTGGACTTTTCCTTCATAAGGGGCATTTAATTAGTAATTTCCATGTTTCCCCTGACAATTCCTTTATTATTCTCATGAGACATTGTTCCCCGTATAGCAGGAAACATGTGTTTTGCTGCTCTGCAGCATAGGACACGCAGTGGAAAACAGGGCTGCCTTGCCAACTGAATTGTAATACCAACATTTTCCCTGAGGGTTTTCTTCGTGTTTAACCTTACATTTCTCTTTGCATCTCTGCATCTATTTCTAATGAAACCATTTTGATGGCTTTACTCAAATCAACTGTCCATAGATTCAGTAATTGTGTATACAGCCCAGTGACTTTTATTATTCTAAACTGTAACTGCTGAGAGTTCCAGGCAGTAGCTGTAGCTGGCTAGTTGCACAACAGACTTTTTGGAAGGGGTTAAGTGCACATAGTATTTTTCCCATAAACTCATGACATCACCGGCATCTGGATTACTGTAACTCAAGTGGAGTATGGACTAAATGCTGGCCTGTGGAAGTGACAAGTCTTATTTTTCCAATGACAGGGTTCAAATGAAAACAATGTCTGAGTTGCCAGGGGAATTTTGTACCTGTACACTTTTCCAGCACATCATACATCAGCACACCAGATAATGTATACCATCCCTTACTTGCTTCAAATATTGTGCAATGAAGAACTACCTAAGGATTTAAGTATACGTCAGCAGGTCCAGTGGCAAGGCAGAAAGTCAGCCTTTGTGTAATTAGGGGGAAATTACACAGATGAGGGTGGTAATAGACTAGCTGTATATGACTAATAGTTTTGAATCATTACATTCTTTCCCAGTTGTATTTCAATCATTACTCTGGAAATATGTGTAAGTAATGTAATTTGAGATTGAGGGCCTATGGTAAGTATAGGGGTAGTCTCAAAGCCTGTTTTTCATTATGAATTATAATGTCACTTGTCATTTTACAAATAGGAATTCTGCTGCTGTAATTGTATCCAAAAGACATATATTCTTGTATACAACCTCTAGTTTATTATTGTGTCAATCACTGCACATCCTAACCTGTTGCTGTATGCAGAAGGCTTGCAGAACAGCACTAGACAAGCCAGGGAGGTTTAGAGGGTTAATAAACTAAAAAAAACATTGATTTGTTTCCTTCTAAACAAAATTCTAAAGAATTTATTCTCCTAATTTGAATTAAGAATTGGTTAAGGAGGCAAGGGGAGCAGAGCAGATGATATCTTGATAAAACAGTACCAAGGCAAATCTATTTAGTTATGTGACCTTGGCCCTCATTCCGAGTTGATCGGTCGCAAGGCGAATTTAGCAGAGTTACACACGCTAAGCCGCCGCCTACTGGGAGTGAATCTTAGCTTCTTAAAATTGCGACCGATGTATTCGCAATATTGCGATTACTAACTACTTAGCAGTTTCAGAGTAGCTCCAGACTTACTCTGCCTGTGCGATCAGTTCAGTGCTTGTCGTTCCTGGTTGACGTCACAAACACACCCAGCGTTCGCCCAGGCACTCCCACCGTTTCTCCGGCCACTCCTGCGTTTTTTCCGGAAACGGTAGCGTTTTCAGCCACACGCCCCTGAAACGCCGTGTTTCCGCCCAGTAACACCCATTTCCTGTCAATCACATTACGATCGCCGGAGCGAAGAAAAAGCCGTGATTAAAAATACTTTCTTCATAGTAAAGTTACTTGGCGCAGTCGCAGTGCGAACATTGCGCATGCGTACTAAGCGGATTTTCATTGCGATGCGATGAAAAATACCGAGCGAACAACTCGGAATGAGGGCCCTTATTTTTTGTAAGCATTTAACATACATATTGCCCTTAGAGAGTCCTGTACCAGAACAGAGGCAATAATGTTTGAGGATATTTTAAGTTGCATTTCAGCAGAGTATATGGGTGTGAACTAGAAACAGCATATTTCAGACTGTAAGTAGGTGAATGAGTTGTTTCTGAGAATTTGCTCTCCCCTCTATAGTGGCTCACACGTAGCACAGGAAAAGCCGCTTAACACGGCTAATCCTGTGCATTAGGGTGCGAGAATGCGGCCATTGCAACCTGCATGGATCTGATTGCACAAAAAATGTAATTAGCTATAGATATAAGGGGCAGACTAGATGGGTCTAGTGGTTCTTATCTGCTGTCAAATTCTATGTTTCTATGTTTAGTTCCTGAATACTTTAGATGGGAGCTAATTCTTACTCTAATAATGAAATCGCACCTTAATGTACAGTAGTTATGGGAAAGAGAAGCGATTTTTTGTAGTTATTTCAGCAGAAGACCAGTAGCGAAGGAAGGCTTCATTTACCTATGCATGTTTTCATGTCCACACTCGCCATAAATCCATCATAGCAGAGGCAGCGGTACTCTCCTGGGATGTTGGTACATTGTCCTCCATCACAAATATCTGGGCTGTCTTCACACTCATCGATATCTAGAAAATGTTGATCAAGTAGTAAACAAGTGCAGCAAATTTTTACCTTTACTCACCTTTGGTCATTATTATACATATCACTGCACAACAAAGCAATCATTACTCTTACACATCATCACACTTATACATCAATGAACAGTGTGTACACACAAATTATTACATGGCACATAATCACATTTATACATTATTAGTTATATAATACATCAGCATACTGTACTTACACATCATTGCACTACACTTCAGTGAAACCTCTATGCATATGACCTCTACGTATATGCTATACTGCAATAGGTATTGTATGTATACACACACATAATATGCTACACATAACGTAGCACTGTGTGCATACACGTGAATGTACTATACACATCAGCATTTAGGTATATACACCAGAACAGTACACATACAGTATGTCAGGTCACTGAAAGAAGTTCAGAGTTGACTCACACACATTGAATTCTCTAAATGTATAAGTCAATTACAAGTTAGTAACTGCTTTCCGGTACTCCCAGTTCAAAACATACAATAACATTAATACAAAATATTTCTAGTGTCACAACCTTTTTCCCCAGAAACATAGCCTAGAAATAATTGTGGTGGATTTGGCTTACTCTTTGTTATCAGGAAATGAGCAGGATGAGATCACTTTACATAAATCTCACTTTAGCCTGCCTTGTGCAGGGGAAATACTATTACCATAAAGTTGTCTGTGTAATCTTTTTAATGGCCCTACAAAGAATAACTGAGTATGATCTCCAGTCTTATGTGTCAAAATATGGAGTTTTAATTCACACAGTTTCTGACATTTGGGTATAACTGGAACTCCTAGCAATTTACAATTATCAGTACCATTCCATGTATGACTACTCGCCTATTTCATGTCTTTTATACAGTGTGTCAAACACGTTTTTGCACATGCAACAATTCAACGCTACCTCTGCAAAAGTGATCTAACAGAGACATTTATTACCTCCACAGGTCCTTGAGTCTGGCAGTAAAGCATACCCATCCAGGCAGCTGCATGTATAGCTGCCTTCTGAGTTTTCACAGTGGGTGTCACATCCACCATTAGTTATCTGACACTCGTCAATATCTGAAACAGGACAAATATCATGTGTAATAGTACTACAGTCACATCGCTAACAAATAACATGATATAAAAAACTATACAGCTGCATTCCAGCTGAAGATTTGAACTAAAACTTATATACTGTATGACAAATAGCTTCTGCTTTTGTGCTGCCTATGCGGTAACACATGCAATATGTGTACTTACTATATAAGTTACATAGATAAGGTCATTTAAGTATACTGAGAAATTTACACATGCTTACTTGTGCCTATAATTAGCACATATGTAAGCCCACAATGATGATGGTTACTGTCCATCTGGGTATTCAATGTGTGCAATCATTGCGGCTTGGAAGGTGGAAATCCACAGTGTATTTTTTACAAAAATGAAAATGTCACTAGAAGACCCTATTATCATACAGTATATTATCATAATATAGGTTTTACATTGGCATATACAGGTTGAGTATCTCATATCCAAATATTCCGAAATACGAAATATTCCGAAATATGGAATTTTTTTAGTAAGACTGAGATAGTGAAATCTTTGTTTTCTGATGGCTCAATGTACACAAACTTTGTTTAATACACAAAGGTATTAAACATATTGTATTAAATGACCTTCGGGCTGTGTGTATAAGGTGTAAATGAAACATACATGAATTATGTGTATGTACACAAACTTTGTTTAATGCAATAAGTTATTAAACATATTGACTAAAATGACCTTCAGGCTGTGTGTATAATGTGTATATGTAACATAAATGCATTCTGTGCTTAGACTTGGGTTCCATGCATCACCATGATATCTCATTATGGTATGCAATTATTCCAAAATACAGACAAATCCGATATCCAAAATACGTCTGGCCCCAAGCATTTTGGATAAGAGATACTCAACCTGTATATTAGTGTGTAGTGCAGCAATCTTTTTCTTGCATGGAACAAGGGACTTAGAATAAACTTATCTGTTCTCCTCAGCCACCAAATCCCATGTACTATAGTGGTCACCTGTGATGCTCAAGGACCATGCTCTCCTCTGTATTGTTCACAGTCAGGGAGCTTAATGATACTGCAAAGTGTTTGAGTTCCAGAATGCACTTCTACTCTGAGCAGGAAGAGCAGATTGGCATGGAACAGCACACAGTGGAGGAAGTGGAGAAAGCTGGAGGTTTGATAAGTCAGTGACAGAAGGGGTAGGGGGTGAGGAGGGTATCCCCACCTTAAAAAATGAGGGTACCATCAAAAGTTTTCTAGGGGATCCCAAAGCTTATTAAAAACAAATGAAATACTGATGCATGAGGGGCAACGGAGTCAAGCATTTCTAAAGAAAAAGTATCCAGTTCCTCTGGCACTGCTCACATGCACAGTTCCTTTGATGCAGGGGCTCAAGATGACTTTAAACGCATTTGTAACTAAATTTGCAAAATAAAGGAAATAAACTGCAAAAAAATCACAATATGAGTGCAGCTCTGTAACAGCATCATATTCACGTCAGGTATACATTAGGTACACTTAATTGGGAATGGGGGTGCTTCTCATCATAAGGCCCCAAATTGTGGATTCATGAAGAAGGGCAAAGACAAGGTGATGTTTCTCTGACAATCGCATCATTAAGCTTCCCCCATCTTTCCTACAGACCCAAGAATTCAGTAGAGTTTGTAAGTATACATTAATGTGATAATAACATGTTATAGGGGCCTATTCATCACCAGAATTATGCAAAGTACCCAATCATTATTAGGAGCATGATAACTTGCAGGAATTTACACCATCTTAAGATGGAGCTGATTCCCGACTTCATGCTCCTTCCTAATGGAAGGCGATCCATGGTAGCGAAGAGGGATCCAAGTCGACCCCACTGCCGCCTCCTCACTGAGAGACCGGTGGCCGTGCACATGCTTGAACTCAGGTCACACATGTGCAGCCGTCCGGCTCCAGAGGGGTAAGTAACACTGCTAATGTTACTGATTGTGGGGACAGCTGTTTTTTTAGAGCAACTTTCCATGGCATTGCAGCAATAATGAATTGCTCAGGTACATATATATCCACTTGCCGCAATTTGCAGCGAGTTGCATACTTAATTATAGGGGACCGGATAGTCCGTTGAAGAATAGGCCCTATAGCGTTGCTATATGATGCAAAAAGTATTATTTTGAATGTTTCTTTCTCTTTATTAAGGTGATATAACTATAATGTTGCTTTAGTCTTTTTATCAGCACATAATTATGTTATCCTACTTCATACTCTTCTCTTAGTGGTTCCATTCTCCAAGCGCATAATTAATCTCCCATTCAGATGCCTCAAATGATTCTTATGTAATCGTTCCATACTTAGGTCATTCTATTCTTCACTACTTACCTATGCAGCCCAGTCTATCTGGGGTAGATATATACCCTGGGTTACAGGAGCATTGGTATGTGCCAATCATGTTCACACACTTTCCATTCCTGCATAGACTGTCACTGAGAGAGCACTCATTCACATCTGTATGGGATACAGAACAAATATTTTGAAAACATAAACAAGCTACATCGTTATACAGTATTTTGCAGCTTTTATATGGTCAAATGGATTAAACTGTTACTGTCTCATTATTCACCAAAGTATATATTAATTTACTGTAGCGCCACAGAAGGTACACAGCTCCATGCAGAAAAAAGTACATATGTAAAAGGTTCAAATATATGGGATACACTGAGTTCCAGTGTGTCAACCTAAAGGTTTCAGAACAATATTACTGATATTGATTTAACAGAAGTAACAAAATGTTGAATTAATTTGGGAAGAGGTTAGTATAACAGATGAACTTGAGTTAACCGAACTGGGGATGAATTGTGTCAGATACTGTTAATACTGTCTGCTCTGTGACAGGTCAGGACGTTGCTGCATGTTCTATGTAGAAGAGTTAAGGCTAGTGAATAGAGTGCGTGCTTACAGCAGCCAATACAGTAAATGTGATCCTGACTGCAAAGAATGGGAACAATCAAGGCCAGATGTAAGGGTTTTGGCACCTTAAGCCATGTCTGCTGTTCACACTCCAACTGTATAACTCCCCACTGGGCACAGCCTCAATCCCTGCCATGTAGCAAGAAAATGAGGAAAGATAACAAAACAAGTGGCAGGTTGCTGACCCTGAACCCGTGAGCGCCCTAGTCCCAACTTTAAACAGGAGAGAATGCTTTACTATTTTATGTTGTGTCACATATGCCATTCAAACATGTGTCTTTGTCAAACTTATAATGTTATCTGTGATAACCACATTTAACAGGGATTTGTAATATACCCTTTAAGTTTCACTGGCAATTCTTTCTGGTACATGATTATTATTATTATTATTATTATTATTATCCTTTATTTATATGGCGCCACAAGGGTTCTGCAGAGCCCAATTACAGAGTACATATGCACATAATCAAAACAGGAAAACAGTGACTTACAGTTGAAGACAATATAGGACAAGTACAGGGTAATTAAGCATAACTACATCAGTAGACGACACTGTGATAATTTCCAAGGTGGCCAAAAACTGCCGGATTTGGGCAGTTGAGGATTATTAAAGTAAGAAAAGAGAAAAGGATAAGCACATGAGGGAAGAGGGCCCTACTCGAGAGCTTACATTCTAAAGGGGCGGGGCAGACAGACAGGGGTGAGACAGATGGGGTTGATTGAGCGTGGGACAGAGGGTGAGGATGAGATTTGGCTGGGTTTGGTAAAGAAGTGGGTCTTAAGAGCCCGTTTGAAGTTCTGTAGAGGGGTGGAGATGATGTAGATAAAAATGATTTTGTGGTTTGCCTTTACTTTTACTAAAAGAAATAGGGGAGATTTCAGTTAGCTGCGGTAATTTACTGTGGGTTAATTGATCCCCCACGGCTATTGAATTAGCCCCTCAGGCAGCACTTGGGCTGCAGTTAACAAAGATTTTTTTTTAGAGCCTGAGTAGACTTGAAAAAAACCCTCTGATAGATGGCCCATTTTTGGATGCTGTGGCCGTGTTCACACATAGGTCTGGGAACTTATCCTGGATTCTATTTGTTAACGCCCATTAACAGTTACTTTACTGAGAGAAAAAAGGAAGCTCTAATTGAATAGCCCCGAGCATTATACTACCATCATTTTTACACCCAGTAAATTAACGGGTCTAATTGAAATTCCCTCATAATAAGATAAATATCCATTGAAGCTCAATAACATATTGTATTCAGCTCTGTATGCTCTCCCTGCTTTCTGTTACCCAATAATGAAAGATACATAATCACAAAACACACATTAACTATCAGCAAAATCAACTTCAAATGTTATATTTATTTTAAACATAGAATTGGGGCTCTAGACAACGGTCCGAAATGCTTAAAGACACTACTGGCTTTTAATCATATGTATTTTCATTACCAGCACAGACTGCAGAATTATATGTCATATGGAATAGATGAAGTCATTCTCTAGACGCACCTACACAGGCATCTCCTGATGGCGTGAGTTCATGTCCAAGGGGACAGTTGCATAGAAAACTGCCCTCAGTGTTCACACATTCTCCACCCCTGCAAAGCAAAGGGTTCCGTTCACATTCGTCTATGTCTGGAAAAAAAACATAAAACAAACTGAAATCGGTATTATTTACTAATTGCTCTGGCATTAAGTCAGACTGGTAACATAATGGGATTTCTAAAACACATAAACAGTTTTTTTTTAGAAGTGCTGTAACCTCTCTCTATACAATCCAGACACATACAGCAACGTAATGCATTTATATGCTTTATTTATGCATAGGGATATAAAAGATGCTACAAAACCAACATACAATAGATATATACATTATAAAACAAGTAAGTGCAATTAAAACACCTTTTATATGCATGACAAATGACAGATATGCAACTACTGTAGATATTAATGGTAAAATGGCATGAATAACTAAGTACATATGGCCAAATTCATGTTTTTGTACTCAATGAAATATTCACGCAATGGAGCAATTATTGGCATACTGCGCATGCGTTACAATTGAACTGCACATACGCTAAAGTACCTTCGCAATGACGCTTCCAGTGAGATTTTCTAATGCAGAGTGATTGACAGGAAGGGACCATTTGGGGGAGGCAATAATGCAGGTGTGTCATGGCCGTCATTGGAGCGTGTATTCTAACTTCCGTCAGTTGTGATCATGTATGTAGAGAAACAAGGTGTCAGCGCTGCTACTGCTGCGGCCAGTCTGTGTGACCATAGGCTCATTTGAAGAGTCATGTTCCTCGTTATAGTATCAGTGCTGCGTATGTGTAAGCAGTTGCTGAGGACTTTACGATGGTTCTGCTGAGCGCCTATATTCTTTTCTAGACGGCAGCTTATCCTGCAATGATTATAGTTCTGTAGCCTTAAATATTTCAGCTGCGTGGTCATGTGTGTACAAACATGAATTAGGCCCATAGAATGGTAAGTACAATGTGGGGGGATGGGCCTGGAGAAACCACTAAGCAGCAGAGAACAGAATTACTCAATAACTCACCCATGCAGTTCTTCATCATCATGAAGCCACTTTCGAAGCCTTCGAAGCACTCGCATTCAAAGCTGCCGGGAGTATTGACACAAGTTCCACTTCCGCACAGATCAGGAGAGATACGGCACTCATCAATGTCTGTACATACAGATAACTTTAATGCATTTATTTAATGAAATGATTTTAATTTCAGTGGCAACATCTTACTATGTGTATTGAACTACAAACTACTTTTCCAATAAACCTTACTGGAAAGCTTCCTTAAATATTATACAGTAGGATTTCCTTCTAACCTCAATCAGCAATGATATACAAATAACTAAATGTTTGAGACAACATTGTCCGTCACCATTAAGCCATCATATGATAGAATTTTTCTTGGAAAAATAATGTGAAAATCTCTGCAAATTGTTGTAGACACAATGGGGTATATTTACTAAAGGTAGATTTTTATATTACTCTAAATCAATTTTTATGCTTCAAGGGCTAAAATACACATTTGCTAACATACTGTATAAATATCAATATGAAAAATCATCTGTTAGTTAATTTATCCCCTGAAAAACAACATTGATTTATTCCTTGAAACATCAATTTATCCCCTGAAACACAACATCGATTTAGATCGATATAAACTGATTAAAATCGACATTTAGTAAATATACTCCTGTATGCATACCTCCCAACTGTCCCGATTTTTGTGGGACAGTCCCATTTTTCTCTGTCCCACCTGTAGGCCAAAGTGTTTTACGGTGGGGGGAGTTGGGAGTGAATAGATGCCGTATGCATGTGCACTGTTTCTCTTCATGGGAGACAGAGGGACGAGCATGCCCCCACAGTGACAGAAACGGGAGGCGTGGCTCGCAATCACAAGATTCCCATAAAGGCGCTGAGGCCACACACCCTTTTTGCAGGAATCCCAAATGCATAATACAAATGTTGGGATATATGCTGTATGTGAAACCTATCTGGGGCAGATGGAGCAAGCAGCATCTGAAAAAATGCAACGCAAAATTTCCTGAACATAAGTTGTGTAGCATGTATGGGTATGCTGACAGTAGAAACAACTGGTTCCAAAGACAGGCCGATCCACATGACTCACATATGCATTAGTAAATAAGTCAATATGGGTATGACCTGACCCACAAGTGTTATTTTCACTTATGGTGTCCAAAGCTCCTATTGGCAATTTATGATGGCTATCTTTATTTAAGCAATTAGTAGGCTTACAAGATGGTAAGGATGGGCACATTGATGAACATTTTTATATATTGAAAATTTAAATGACAATATTTACAATATTTATTAAAAGTGATAGTTATTTTAGTTTTGCAAAGTTGTCTATATATATATATATATATATAGAATATGCAGCTCTGAAAATGAAATAAGGATGTCAAATCAAATAAAGACTAAAAACTGTTTTCATATTACCTGTGCAATTTCTTTCTTCCATGTCCAAAGCAAATCCATTGTTACATTTACACTTGAAGCTACCAATTGTATTTCTGCATTTCCCGTTAGTACATATCCCATAGAAAGCTTTACATTCATTTATATCTAGGGACAAACAAACAGATATTATTATATGAGCTTCTCCAGTAATCCTGTAAAGTAGTTACAGATGCTATCACTAGACAATATTCTTTATTTTGTAATATCCTTCCTTAATGTGCATTTATTGATAAGAAGTTTGATAATCTAATTTATTTACTTAAAAAAATGTCTTATCTATTAGAAATAGTTTTTATTCCAAAACCTAAAGCCTAGGTAATGAAACGACTTGCTATTTAAAAGTAACTAAGTATCTGGCGAGTCCATACTCATTTATTGTATTAAAGAGTATTACCTTTGTAGAAAGGTCTCCCCGATAAAACATCTGCTCTATTGGTAAAGCCTGGACCTCTGGGACACAACAGATTATATTCGTTAGAACCAGGCTGTGGACACTCCTCACACTCTGAGCCCCAGGCTGCTCCTACAGCACAGCAGCAGGCATCCAGACGGAACCGGCCAGGAATAGGCTGGACACATTCATCTTCATCCCATTTTAGGAAACACTGCTCCATACGTAAATCTGTAAGTGAGTAAACACGCTGTTAATCATTTCATTTATTTATTGAAGCCCTTCGTAAAGAAATGCAAAATAAATTAGTTAGCACTAAAATTCTAACCCAAAAATTGTCAAAAAGAAGTGGACGAACCCATACAAATAGACGAGATAGTAAATTACTTTCTGAGAATAACAAACATACTGTATGTAATGGTGATATCATTACCTATGTGCAAGATTTCTAAGACACCATTATAAAGATATAGATAAATATATATATATATATATATATACATATATATATATATACATATTTATTTATATACTCTTTTATTATGATGGCACCGGCTGCAGCTACCATCAAGTACTGAGAGTGCCAATCCCACAACAACCTACTTGTGCATTATGTATATATAAATATATATATATATATATATATATTTCACCAAGTAACAAAATACAGTATTTACCTAGGCAAACTCTGCCTGTTCCATCCAATGTGAACCCACCAGGACAATCGCAGAGGAAAGATCCCTGAGTATTGATGCACAGCCCGTTGGGACATACACCTGGAAACACTTTACACTCATTGACATCTGAAGCACAAAAACAAAGTAGACCAGTTACGCCTTATTAAGATACCTAACATAGTGAGTGTAAAGATTAGATATGACAAAATCCTATTGATTTCTAAGCAGCACTTCAGAAGAACGTGTCAAATCATCATACAATCAGGCTGAACGCAAAAGTATCAAAAGAAAGAAGAGCAGCTAAAGCTATAACCGAAGTATATTTTAACTGAAAATGGAAATAAATAGCAAAGATTGAGAATGATCCAGTTTTGTTAATCAAAATATTTTAACACACGATAACTACCAAAAAAGTAAATTATGATATTGGCATGTCACAGTATGTAGATCAGGAACTGCTCATATAGATGGTTACAGGCTAAGACTTAAAGCAAGAAGTCGCAATGTCAGTCAAGGTTTTATATGTTTATTAGTATTTGGCTACTAGTAATGAATGGTATAAGTATTGGGGAGAATGCACAAATCAGCCAAATGCTGAATTCTTTGTACAAAAGATTATGTTATCTGCAAAACAAAATCCAAATTCTAATGTTCATATTTAAAACTAACAGAAAGTTTAAGTTTAATATGATCTATATTTTTAGTTCTTTTTCCAAATCAACACAAGAACTCAGCAACTACTAGCAGAATATTTACTATTGAGTATCCCTTATACAAAATGCTTGGGACCAGAGGTATTTTGGATATCGGATTTTTCCGTATTTTGGAATAATTAGATACCATAATGAGATCTTATGATGATGGGACCTAAATCTAAGCACAGAATGCATTTATGTTATATATACACCCTAAACACACAGCCTGAAGGCAATTTTAGCCAATATTTTTTATAACTTTGTGCATTAAACAAAGTGTGTCTACATTCACACATTTCATTTATGTTTCATATACATCTTATATACACAGCCTGAAGGTCATTTAATACAATATTATTAATAACTTTGTGTATTAAACAAAGTTTCTGTACATTGAGCCATCAAAAAACAAAGGTTTCACTATCTCACTCTCACTCAAAAAAGTCCGTATTTCGGAATATTCCGTATTTCGGAATATTTGGATATGGGATACTCAACCTGTAATAGCACAAAGAAACTAGAAACTATTGTGTACTAATATTATGACAAGGATATAATAAGTGTTCTGTGCACTAATATCACAAGGAAATCAGCAACAACTGTATACTAATATCACAAGGAAATAAGCAACTAGTAGTGTTCTATGGGGGTCATTCCGAGTTGATCGCTAGCTGCTTTCGTTCGCTGCGCAGCGATCAGGCTAAAATTCTGCACTTCTGTGCATGCGTATGCGGCGCAATGCGCAAGCGCGTCGTACAATAGCAACGAACGATGTAGTTTCACACAAGGTCTAGCAAAGCTTTTCAGTCGCACTGCTGGCCGCAGAGTGATTGACATGAATGGGGCGTTTCTGGGTGTCAACTGACCGTTTTCAGGAAGTGTTCGGAAAAACGCAGGCGTGCCAGGAAAGACACAGGCATGGCTGGGTGAATCCAGGGCGTGTTCGTGACGTCAAAACAGGAACTGAATAGTCTGAAGTGATCGCAAGCGCTGAGTGGGTCTGAAGCTACTCTGAAACGGCACAAAATTATTTTTAGCCGCTCTGCGATCCTTTCGTTCGCACTTCTGCTAAGCTAAAATACACTCCCAGTGGGAGGCGGCATAGCGTTTGCACGGCTGCTAAAACCTGCTAGCGAGCGAACAACTTGGAATGACCACCTATGTACTAACAGCAGCCAACAACTAGAAAAACTTCAGGACTTCTGCCATTCGTAGTGTGCCTTCCCATTAGGGCAGCCTGCTTTATTATCTAGGCTACGGGGTATTAGGAATTTTATTATGACAAAACTGCAGCTTATTGGGGAAGCCTTTTGGATGAGACTCGCCACTGTGTAACCTGTGAATGGTTGGCCACCTGTAAATGACAGCTGTAAAGACAAATACAGTACTGTACACTCTAAAATGCTTCAAATAGCTTACACAGTAAGAATATATATTTCAAAAGGTCACCAGAACTTCTATGAAATTAGAAGAAAGGTGTATTAAACTACTACTTAGGTATGCAATGGTTTCATTGTACTCAGCTAGCTAACTACTGTAAATTAAGCATGTCTGATTATCTTTTCAGCACCGCATATCAATCTAAGGCAGAACACACAATTCAAATAATAAGAACATTTTGCCATGTTTATAAGAACAAAAATGCTATTGATATTTAATTAAAAACAGGATAGATTTTGTCACCTTCACATGAGACCCCTTTGACTCTTGCAAATCCACGGGGACAGGCTGTATCTGTAATATAATAAATTACGTTCATTTATTACAATTTATTTCTATAAATAGTCATATTTTAATTTGCCTCCAAATAGGTCATTCTCAATTGTTTATGACACTGTAAAAGAGTAACGCCATTTGTGCACAGACAGCTTTTTTTATCTATAATGTAACCTCTGTTTTTGACAGGCGAGAAGGATACATTGACATCACTGATCTCTATTGGGATATGGAGTGACAATGCACATGAGGGCTTTACAGAGTCTGATTATAGAATGGGAAATGGGGTAAAAGAGACATCTACTTCCCCCATCTCTGCTCTGTAAGTCTGTAATTGCTGAGTATTACATGGCTCATGCTGACCTTTAGGCGCTATTGTAGTTAGTCAATTGGCCACGGCTTTAACCACTTTTGCATATAGTCACAGACCAGGGTTTAAAAAAAAAAAAAAATCATAATATACACACCTTATTATTGAGTTACCTGATAAATAACAGGCCTGTATCCTGTGATGGTCATTAACAAACACATTGGCATCTGTGTCCATAGGCCATTAGAACTGTTGTGACAAAACACTGGTAGATGATGACCAGTTGCATTGAGAGCTAAATATTGTGACATTACTCTCGCGTTGGAGACATAAGGGGCCAGATGTAATGGCTTGCGAGACGCCTGGAGCTTCGAGACTCTGGCCGAACTCGTACGCTTTTTTAAAGCAGCAAACATTTACAATGCAAAATCAACAAGGTTTTGCCTTGTAAACCTTTGCTGCTTTAAAAAAAACGTAAGAGTTCGGCCAGATACTCAGAGCTCCGGCCATCTCACAAGCCATTACATCCGGCCCAATGTTTCTAATTTCACTCTTGAATTTATTGAATTTATTTATTCACACGTGTAACAGTTTATTATTTCAATCAGGTAATTTATTAGAACATTAGAAGTATAAACAACTGTACAGTACGTTACCTATTTCGCATCTTTCACAAGGACTTCCCCACGCAGCTCCCAGACTAGCGCAGCATTCGGACTTTAGAGTTGCTCCATTAATATTGACCTCACAGCGATCATCCTGAATATTGAGCCAACATGTTCCCTTGAGACTATCTGCCGTACATTAAATAATAGTCCTTTATGTAATAACATAATACAACAACAAATAAACACAATACCCAACACGCTGCATACAATCTCCATAAACATTGCATAGAATGTTCTTGCGGCCAGGGTCCCCTTCCCTTTGTATTTTTAATGTAATCATGTAATATGAGCCCCATAATTATGTTACTATTGCATCCATTATGTATCCATTTATATTGCTTAATGTATCACTCTGATAATAATATATAATACAAATAATAGAGTGCTATTTGCCCTGGTCTACATCTGTCATATTGACATGTAAGACATCTTAAAGAAAATAACTATATAGATTCAAACTCCAGTTTAAGCAGCGTCTAAGTTGATATGAAAAATAAAAATCATTTTTATTTTAGTATAATGAAAGGGATACAGTGGGAATGGAATTACAATTACGCAGTATATGTATTTCTACACATTGAAAGGGAGATCCTCAATTACTCTATAATGGTAGAATTAAGTCTTCTAGCCAGATATCATGAACATAACGTATAGCCTCAGAAATCAGAAGTATACGTATGGCTGGTGATAACAATAGACTCTGCGTTGATTCGGATATGGCAGGTGCCTTTCTTCTAGTGTACTGTAGCTGTTTATAGGATGACATATATAACTTTTTCTATACTTATAACCAAATCATCAGTCTCTTTGCCCCAGCTTTAGATATAAAAGTGATGCAGATTTGGTGTGTTAGCTTTATCTATTACTAGTGTCTGTTTATTGTTGATATTCAGGCTTGGACTGGCCCACAGGGCTACAGGGGAACCACCGGTGGGCCCCACTGCCTGGGGCTACACCTCCTGCTCTAAGGATCAGGTTCTTGACTGTGCACTTGAATTATACATCATACATATGTTACCTTATACTGGACTATGGTGTATTTTCTACAGTGCATTGCTGTTATTAATCTGGTACATTATCATGCATGCAGCAGCTGAATTTACTGAATTTAATGAAGGGGCCCAGATGTTGCACTCTCTAATGGTTAGTCAAACCAATGAGGTGGCAGGCCACACAACCTCAGCAGACTTGCCACGCCCCTAAACATGGGCCCCTACTACTGCATTCCCCCGATGGGCACTACATGCCCCAGTCCGACACTGATGATATTTACAAGCTTCCTATTAAACATGGAGATACCAACCTATGCAAATGCGAGAGGTGGAATCCAGCTTACTGCCAGGAGAACACTCGCAGTGAAAGGAACCAACAATATTTCTACACACTCCATTAACACATGGGTTACTTTCACATTCATTTATGTCTGGAATACAAACAAAATACTTTTGGTTAGACTTGGATTTTGCAGCAAAGAGAATCCTGAAATGGATAAATAGAAATATGCAGACATGTCTGCTCATTATTTTAGCATACAATTCTATGATACTAACATGGCATGACTTATGACATATAATAAAACGTTTTGGCAGAGATGCTGTATATATTTTTCCATAATTTGAAGTCTTTGGAGAAGTAAAACTGGTGTTTTCCTATCCAGCACTCACATTCCAAGAAACACACAGACAACCATATTCTTTTTGCCATTACTTGCATGACTGCACTGGTCTTTAGGTACTGAGCTAAAAAGAGTTGGTATAAAAATCTATTGTAGTCAGATCACTGTGTCCTTATTGGAGAGAGTTGCAAAATATATAATTATGTAGGTAAATTGATGTTCTCTATTGTTGTACTGTAGTCCCAGCAATTCAGGTGGTAACTACGTAGTTCATATCTTAAAGACTGGTGGTAAAATCAGCTCTGTGGCAACCTGTATGGGGCTCTGCGGCCAGAAATGCATGTCTGATACTGAAACCCGCTGTGTGGTAACCTAACAAACCCCCCCCCCCCCTGTATTCCACCTGTATGGGCATCTGCGGCCAGTAAAGCAAGTCTGGTGGCAAAATCAGCTGTGTGGCAACCTAACCCTCCCCTCCCCCCACCCAGATACCACATCCCACCTATATGGGCCTCTGCGGCCAGTAAAGCCAGTCTGGCACTGAAATCAGCTGTGTGGTAACCTAACCACCCCCTCTCCCCCGCCCGGATCCCACCTGTTTGGGCCTCTGCGGTCAGTAAAGCAAGTCTGGTGGTAAAATCAGCTTTGAGTCAGCAAAACAGCCACGCTTGTATTATTTTCCAGCACTTTAGGTTTATTTGCACATTTACAGGACAGCACATTAGCCATCTCCCAATGCCATCCCTCAGGTATAAAGAGCAGTGTGGCCTTAGGACAATTACTCCTTTCCTTATCTTGAAAACTTTAAAAATGAGTCATGTGCCAAGTGCCTTTAGCAAGTATGAATTATAAGCAGTAACTACCATATATCTGTATATAAATAGTATTGTAGGAGTTTATACAGATTCCCATACTCAGTCCTCAAGGTACCCTAATAGTCCAAGGTTTTAAGGATATCCATTCTTGAGCATCTTTGTTGATTATATGAATTCTAATGATATATTTTGCTATCACACAACACATATTATTCATTCCTTTTTGGAAAATGGAGCTTATGATATTATTATTATTATGCTACCCATCATGCCCCGTCTAATAGTTCTTCCACCCTCAGTCCAGTTAACCTTTCACATCTTTGAGCTTGAAACAAGAAACTCTTCATTTTGTTGTGCGTATTGCATTTTCTCTGTAAAACTGTGTCCCTTTTTGTTCTCTTCCCCCTTTAATTTACTGCTTTTGTATTATTGTTCCTCTCTACTAGTAATGAAAATCTTTGTTTACAAGTCTTGTATAACTTGTTTTGCTCTTTTTTCAATAAAATGTATTGAGTAAAAAAAATAAAAAGGCCAATTGAGGAAGTTAAAAGGAACTGTTCCTCGGAGTTGGATTTTGAAAAGCCGGCAAGCAGATTGCACATTTCCTTTATAATATGGGGTTACCCTGAGAGTTTATTCTCATATGCATATCATGAAATAATAAGTAAGATATTGGTCAACTTTTGAGATACTGTATAATATATAAAACAGCCAATAGAATTCAATTCATATTACACTAGCTAAAGTACATGATGTTGCCCGGGGTTTAAATTTTCCAGTTATTAAGTTGTCAATGAGTGGGATGTAACTAATAACTAGAGATGTGCAACTGAAATTTTTCGGGTTTTGTGTTTTGGTTTTGGTTTCGGTTCCGCGGCCGTGTTTTGGATTTGGACGCGTTTTGGCAAAACCTCCCTGACATTTTTTTGTCTGATTCGGGTGTGTTTTGGATTCGGCTGTTTTTTTTTAAAAAAAACCCCTCAATAACAGCTTAAATCATATAATTTGGGGGTCATTTTGATCCTATAGTATTAAAAACCTCAATAACCATAATTTCCACTCATTTCCAGTCTATTCTGAACACCTCACACCTCACAATATTATTTTTAGTTCTAAAATTTGCACCGAGGTCGCTGGATGACTAAGCTAAGCGACCCAAGAGGGCGGCACAAACACCTGGCCCATCTAGGAGTGGCACTGCTGTGGCAGACAGGATGGAACTTAAAAAAATTGGCCCCAAACACCACATGATGCAAAGAAAAGAGAAAAAGAGGAGCACTGTGGTCGCTGGACGGCTAAGCTAAGCGACACAAACACCTCAATATCACAGGAATTATTCGTTCTAATCAATGGTATTATTGGTCCAAATCACTGGAAGAAAATGACAAAATCACTGGAATTATTTGTTCTAATCAATGGTATTATTGGTCCAAATCACTGGAAGAAAATCACAAAATCACAGGAATTATTAATTCTAATCAATGGTATTATTGGTCCAAATCACTGGAAGAAAATGACAAAATCACTGGAAATAAATGGCAGTAATGTCGGGAATTATATCAAATGGCAGTACCACTGGACATATACGGAAGTGTCAGACAGGATGGCACTTAAAAAAATAGTCCCCAAACAGCACATGATGCAAAGAAAAGAGAAAAAGAGGTGCACTGTGGTCGCTGGATGGCTAAGCTAAGCGACACAAATACCTCAATATCACAGGAATTATTTGTTCTAATCAATGGTATTATTGGTCCAAATCACTGGAAGAAAATGACAAAATCACTGGAATCATTTGGCAAGATCACTGTAATTAATAATTAATTATAAATCACTGATATTAATTGGTAAAATCTCGCTATCGCCTGCCTAGTGAAGTGGAATCTAGATGGGATTTTGTACCGGGGACACAATAACTTCATCAATTGTCTAAATCCCAATGCACTAATGGCGGAAAACCGAGCACACTGATTATACTGAGAACTGATTATACTGATCACTGATTATACTGAGCACTGATTATACTGAGCACTGATTTTACCTAGCACTGATTATACTGAGCACTGATTTTACTGAGCACTGATTTTACTGAGCACTGATTTTACTGAGCACTGATTATACTGATCACTGATGATATTACGGCGACATGACACTGAGCAGCAAGAAAAGTACTGGACTATTGTACTGTAGTATACTGGTCACCACAATGCAGCACTGACACTGAGCACAGATATTAAACACTGATCAGGATACTAGAAGTGACACAGAGCAGCAAGATACGGCAATGGCCTACTGTACTGTACTACTATATATACTGGTGGTCACCAAAATGCTGCACTGTACTACTATACTGCTCACAACAATGCAGCACAGATATGGATACTTGAAGTGACACGGAGCTGCAAGATACAGCAATGGCCTACTGTACTGTACAACTATATACTGGTGGTCACCAAAATGCTGCACTGTACTACTATACTGCTCACAACAATGCAGCACAGATATGGATACTTGAAGTGACACGGAGCTGCAAGATACAGCAATGGCCTACTGTACTGTACAACTATATACTGTTGGTCACCAAAATACTGCACTGTACTACTATAATTATATACTGGTGGTCCCCACAATGCAGCACACTGAGCACAGATATTTGCAGCACACTGAGCACAGATATGCAGCTTTTCAGGCAGAGAACATAGATATTTGCAGCACACTGAGCACAGATATGGAGCTTTTCAGGCAGAGAACGTAGATATTTTCAGCACACTGAGCACAGATATTTTCAGCACACTGAGCACAGATATTTTCAGCACACTGAGCACAGATATGGAGCTTTTCAGGGAGAGAACGTAGCCACGTCCTCTCCGTTCAATCTCCAATGCACGAGTGGAAATGGCGGCGACGCGCGGCTCTTTATATGGAATATGAATCTCGCGAGAATCCGACAGTGGGATGATGACGTTCGACCTCGCTCAGGTTAACCGAGCAAGGCGGGAAGATCTGAGGCTGCCTCGGATCCGTGTAAAATAGGTGAAGTTCGGGGGGTTCGGATCTCGACGAACCGAACCCGCTCATCTCTACTGATAACATATTAAAAATATTAAGAAGTTAGTAGCTCTTCCAACACACCCATGAGGTGGCTGCCCAGTGTTGTTTTTGGGGTGTCGCTAGTAGTCCTGATACCCAGCTTATCTTTCTGTTCAGTTTTATAATCATTTTTCCATTGCGAAAATTTTGTTCTGTTATCAATGTTGCTATTCCAAGGCTATTGGGTACACGACATTTTTTGTCTTCCCACCTCAATTGCTGTCAGATATTTCAGGTCACTAAGTTATGGTTAGTTATGCCAGTTATTACAGTTTATTAAAGTTTTCATTAATATCCACCCAGTGGAAGCCCCAGAGTAGGCCACATTAGTCAAAGTTCTGCCCAGCGTACTCCAAGGGGAGGTCCGACCGGGACCCTAACCACCTAGTATGTCTTGTGGGGTCCAATGTTACCACTCTGTGACATTATCCTCAAAATCCATCCAGTGGAAAGCTCACAATAGGCTCTCCTTGTCAAAGTTCTGCCCAGCGTACACCATTGGAGGTCCAACTGGGAGCCCAACCCCCTAGTATGTCTTCTAGTATCTACCACTCTATGAAGTTTCTATCTAAATCCATCCAATGACAGGCCCAGAACAGGCTCCATGGGTCAAAGTTCTGCCAGCGCATTCCGCAGTCCGACCCTAACCCCACTAAAACCTAGTCAGGATCCAACTGAACCACTTTGGGTTGGTTTCATCCCAATCAGGGCAGGGATGTCCAAATGCATAATTGGACAGACAAACTAAAAGACAAATTAATTTAATATACTGCATATCAGATATATGGCATTGACCCTGAAAGGGGTGGATATTTTTAGTTTAAACCCCACCAATATTTTAAGTTGGATAATGACGGGCACGTGTACCAAGTTTGATCCAGATCCATTAAACCATGTAGGAGCCTATGAAGAACATATATATATATATATATATATATATATATACATACATACATATTTTCACTTTTATGTATATAGATTGTTCATTTTCAAATATAATCATATAAAATATATATTAATTGATATAGTGGATAATTAAAATAGCTTCACGGCTCAGCATACCACAAGGTAGGGAGGGAGAGGGGGTCCGGCATTAATGCTCTTGGCTCAGCGTACCACGAGGGAGGGGGGGTTGGGCATTAATGCTCATGGCTCAGCATACCACGAGGGAGGGAGGTTCAGGCATTAATGCTGACAGCTCAGCGTACCAAGAGGGAGGGAGGGGGGGGGGTTGAGCATTAATGCTCGAAGCTCAGCGTACCACAAAGGAGGGAGGGTGATTCGGGCATTAATGCTCGCGGTTCAGCGTACCACGAGAGGGGGGGTCGGGCATTAATGCTTGCGGCTCAGCGTAGCACGAGGGAGGACGGAGGGTGGGGGGGTCGCCCAATACTGCCCGCAGCTGCACTGTAAGCTCCGGCTTGGGGGAGATGGAAGGCAGAGCTGACATTCAGGGACTTGTCAAATATAGATTGTGGAGGCTGCTGGTTGCGCTGTGTGCAAGGCACACAGTGCACATACCTAGTTACGGCCCTGAGTGAGTCCCGTGCAACTCCGTTAGTGTTGACTGTCTTTTTTTGCCAAAAATGTGTCTTATTCACATCTTTAAACGCATCTCTAGACTCTGCTGATTAAAATAATATGCAACATTCCTATATTTGGTGTGCAACTGTACCTGTATCTGCATACAAAATGCTACAATACAGTGTTTTCTAGGAAAAACACTCTAGGAAAACACTGCAGCATTGCAGTTCATATGCAGGTAAAGTCGAACACAGAATATAGGCATGTGTGACTATACAGTAGCTTGTGCATCCTATTCGCATTGTTTTGCGAATAATATACATTTTAATGGAAAACATTGCACGAAAAGACGCTCTGCTCTACCAAGTCACACGCCGGCATGGCGTGAGAAGGAGGGCTGTTTAACATGCAGGGATACAAGATAAGTAGACACATCTGTAATATATTGAGGCACAGCTCCATTAAGAAAGGTGGGATTCATTTTGTATTCATAAGCTGTAATCCAAGTGACTGTATATATATATATTGTGACAAGAACACTGGGATAGTGTTTGAGGGCAGGTATATTTGTCCCAGGTTCTTGTCTTACATGTTTTAGAAAATGTTAACTTCTAGAAAAAATGCTTTTTGTTTTGTCTGAACCTTTTCAGTTTGCTGTAAAAGATGGGTAAAGGCTCTGAGAGAGAGATAAGGCGAGTTCTAGACATTGGGCCCAGTTCGGGTCTTTGGCCTCACAGAGGGCTAATCAGGGTTTCAGCTGTGTAAGAGTGTTATAGTGCTTCTAACCTGATTAGTATGAGCAGACTGCCTGGGAAGGCTGGAGGATCTGTGTGTGAGAGACACGCTTTCTGATGCAAGTAAGCTATACAGTATGTACTGACGAACTCTGTGTTTTGTTTAGTGACAGTTAGGAATATCTTATGTTTAGTTAGTGCCGGACAGGCAAGGTATTTTTATTTTGGGGTTTGTTTTATTTTCTGTTTCAATAAAACTGGCCGGGGTCAGTTGTACCAGAAACTGGACTTGTGTTGTTCCTCAGCTGCTGCGTGCGGCCGTATTCCCCAGGAAAAGGCGCCTTGCACCCCTACAGTGTTACAACTTGGTGGAGAATGCGAGCACACCGTTCTGCGCATAAGTGAAAGCAGCAGCTTTGTGAGGCCTGCAGAAAACGGTGGTTTATGCAGATACAGCCCAGTGTGAAGTTACTGAGACTCACCCCTGAGGGTTTGATATATGTCTTGGGTGAAAGCAGCTACAAAGCCGCCTGAAAAATCTGTCGACATGGAGGATCTGCTTAAAGCCTTGCTGCAAGCTACAGCGGCTCAGCAGGAGGCCAACCGACAGCAGCAGGTGGCAATGGAGGAAAATAGGAGACAACAGCAGGAGGCAATGGAGGAAAATAGGAGACCACAGCAGGTGGCAATGGAGGAAAATTGGAGACTACAGCAGGAGGCCAACAGACAGCAGCAGGTGGCAATGGAGGAAAATATAAGACAGCAGCAGGTGGCAATGGAGGAAAATAAGAGACAACAGCAGGCAGTTGTTGATTAACTTTACAGGCAACAGCGTCAGGATATAGAGGCCTTGCTAGATTCAGGAAGTTTAGTTACCCTCGTGAAAGCTGGGTTAGTGAACCCCTTAAAGGTCCAGCAAATACCTATTGGGGTAACTTGCATACATGGGGATACCCAACATTATGCCACTGCTGAGGTGAATATAGAAACTTGTTGTGGGTCAGCAATGGTTAAAGTAGGACTGGTCCCTACCTTGGTGCATGAGGCCATAATAGGGAGGGATTTTCCTCATTTTTGGAAACTGTGGGAATCACGGTTATCAACAGATGTGAGAAGTAAAAAGCCAGTTGATAATACCGGTGATTTTATGGATGTACGTGGGTCTTCGGAACTTTCTGGCCCTTTGCCTTTTGCTAGTTTGGCTGGGGAAGTGACAGATGGGGAGTCCAGTGAGGACCCTCTTGCCGGGAACAGAGACATAGTAGTTAGAACTGAAAGCGTGCCTGACCTGGAGGTAAAGAAGGATCTGTTTGCGTCTGAACAGTTAAAGGATCCTACCTTAATAAAGGCTAGAGAGAATGTTAAGATTGTTAATGGGGAACCTGTGGTACCAGGTGACAGGGTTACGTATCCCCACATGGCCATCTGTAATGAGCTCTTGTACCACATTGTCAAAAGGGGTGAGGATGTGGTGGAACAGCTGGTAGTTCCCCAGCCTTATCGGAGAACGGTACTAGATTTAGCTCATAGTCACGTTACCGCAGGACATTTAGGGGCAGAAAAAACCACTGAAAGAGTTTTACAAAGGTTCTTTTGGCCAGGGGTTTATAAAGAAGTGTCTGAATATTGTTCTTCCTGTCCTGAATGCCAGTATCATGCCCCTAGACCCCATTTCAGGAGCCCACTAGTTCCCATGCCTATTATAGAGGTCCCGTTTGACAGAATAGCCATGGATCTCGTGGGGCCCTTGTTAAAGTCTGCTCGGGGCCATCAGTATATCCTGGTAATTATGGACTATGCCACTCGATATCCTGAGGCTGTCCCTTTACGCACTATCACAACCAAGGCGATAGCTAGGGAGCTGGTGCAGGTATTTAGTAGAGTGGGAATACCAAAAGAAATTTTGACTGACCAAGGTACTCCATTTATGTCAAGGATCATGAAAGAGTTGTGCAAGTTATTTAAGGTCACTCACCTCAGGACGTCCATCTACCATCCCCAAACTGACGGGTTGGTGGAAAGGTTTAATAAAACATTAAAAAGTATGTTAAAAAAGGTTGTTGAGAGAGATGGGAAAAACTGGGATTGTTTGTTGCCCTACTTGTTAATGGCCATCAGAGAAGTTCCTCAGTCCTCTACGGGGTTTTCTCCATTTGATTTGTTGTATGGTAGACACCCCAGAGGGCTGTTGGATATTGCCAAAGAGACGTGGGAAGGACAGCCCACTCCTTATAGAAGCGTTATTGAGCATGTAACACAAATGCAGGATAGGATTGCAGCCGTGGTACCTGTTGTCAGAGAGCACATGGAACAGGCCCAAAGTGCTCAACAGAGGGTCTATAACCGGAGTGCCAAGATACGGGAATTTGCTCCTGGCGATAGAGTTCTTGTTTTGGTACCCACTGTGGAAAGCAAATTCCTAGCTAAATGGCAGGGTCCATTTGAGATTAGGGAAAAAGTGAATGAGGTTAATTACAAAGTATACCAGCCGGGAAAGAGAAAACCCGAACAGATCTACCATGTTAACTTAATCAAACCCTGGAAAGATAGGTTGTCTCTGTCAGCGGAGCCTTGCCCTTCGGTGTCTTCACCCCGGTTGCTTCCCGCAGTGAAGGTGTCAGAGACATTATCAGCTGATCAGAACAATCAGGTTAAAGAATTTCTCATCCAAAATAGGGAGGTATTTTCAGAGCTGCCTGGCCGAACGACCATAATAAAACATGACATTGTCACAGAACCAGGGGTCAGGGTTCATTTAAAGCCATATAGGATTCCTGAAGCTCAGCGAGAAGCTATTTCTAAGGAAGTTAAAACCATGTTAGAACTGGGAGTCATAGAGGAGTCTAACAGTGAGTGGTCCAGTCCCATAGTGCTCATCCCGAAGCCCGACGGTAGCATACGCTTCTGTAATGACTTTCGTAAGTTAAATGAGGTGTCCAAGTTTGATGCATACCCCATGCCCCGTGTGGATGAGCTTGTAGAAAGGCTGGGAACAGCCAGGTTTCTCACCACATTGGACCTGACCAAAGGTTACTGGCAAATACCTTTATCTGATAGCGCCAAAGAAAAAACAGCCTTTTCGGTTCCGGAGGGGCTGTACCAGTATAAGATGTTACCCTTTGGGTTGCATGGGGCTCCAGCAACCTTTCAACGGGCGATGGATAAAATTTTGAGGCCCCATAGAAAATATGCAGCTGCCTATTTGGATGATGTGGTAATTCACAGTACAGACTGGGGGTCCCATTTGGTTAAAGTACAAGCAGTACTGGACTCAATCAGAGAGGCAGGGTTAACTGCTAACCCAAAGAAGTGCTGCCTCGCAATGGAGGAGGTCAAATACTTGGGCTTCACCATAGGCAGAGGTCTGATTAGGCCCCAATTGAATAAAGTTGATGCTATTCAAAACTGGCCTCGTCCAGTGAATAAAAAACAGGTAAGGGCTTTTTTGGGAATTACTGGGTACTATAGACGGTTTATTCCTAATTTTGCGACCACAGCGGTGCCGTTGTCAGACCTTACCAAAGGGAAGCAGTCAAATGTGGTGAAATGGAACCCTGATGCAGAAAAGGCGTTCCAAGCGTTAAAAGTGGCTTTGTGTTCACAACCGGTGTTGATAACACCAGGTTTTTCAAAAGAATTTGTGGTACAGACAGATGCCTCAGAGGTAGGGATAGGTGCTGTGCTGTCCCAAACCAGAGATGGGGACGAACACCCTATCATTTATTTGAGTAGGAAACTCAATGAGCATGAAAAAAGGTATGCCATTGTGGAAAAGGAGGCTTTGGCCATTAAGTGGGCACTAGATACCTTGAGATATTACCTCTTGGGTAGACAATTCAGACTAGTGACAGACCATGCCCCTTTAAAATGGATGTATGTAAATAGAGGCAAGAATGCTCGTGTAACTAGATGGTTTCTAGCGTTGCAGGACTTTAAGTTTACTGTCGAACATAGACCGGGAACACAATTGACCAACGCAGATGCATTGTCTCGCATCTTCTGTTTGGGGGCTACAAGTGTTCCGGCCCCTAGGTCGAAACAGGGGAGGGGGATATGTGACAAGAACACTGGGATAGTGTTTGAGGGCAGGTATATTTGTCCCAGGTTCTTGTCTTACATGTTTTAGAAAATGTTAACTTCTAGAAAAAATGCTTTTTGTTTTGTCTGAACCTTTTCAGTTTGCTGTAAAAGCTGGGTAAAGGCTCTGAGAGAGAGATAAGGCGAGTTCTAGACATTGGGCCCAGTTCGGGTCTTTGGCCTCACAGAGGGCTAATCAGGGTTTCAGCTGTGTAAGAGTGTTATAGTGCTTCTAACCTGATTAGTATGGGCAGACTGCCTGGGAAGGCTGGAGGATCTGTGTGTGAGAGACACGCTTTCTGATGCAAGTAAGCTATACAGTATGTACTGACGAACTCTGTGTTTTGTTTAGTGACAGTTAGGAATATCTTATGTTTAGTTAGTGCCGGACAGGCAAGGTATTTTTATTTTGGGGTTTGTTTTATTTTCTGTTTCAATAAAACTGGCCGGGGTCAGTTGTACCAGAAACTGGACTTGTGTTGTTCCTCAGCTGCTGCGTGCGGCCGTATTCCCCAGGAAAAGGCGCCTTGCACCCCTACAGTGTTACAACTTATATATATACACTGTACTGTATATTGCACAAAACTGCACTGTGCATGCTCAAAAATATACGTGAGCACATGCTGCCTCTTGGAGATCTGCGTGGTTCTGCTACTTAACCCTGCCTGCACCTGGCTGTATGGGATGCGTCCATTCCTACATCTGTTGAATAAAGTCGTATTTGTGCAAGTATGAAAAGATGCAGACTGGCACATGAGCACATATACAGTACTTCTGAGAAAGCTGTATCATTTACAGGTGGTCAGTGGCAGCTGTAAATAGTGGCTGATGATGATGGTGATGGTGGGTCCCTAGAAAGAATGAAGCACTTGTAGCTCTTTGTATATTGATTGTTCTTTGACACTTTTCCATTTATTATGCTTATATATATATATATATATATATATATATATATATATACAGTGGTCGAAGTGGGGCGGTATACGGCGGTATGGTATACCACCACTTCTTTCACTGACCTGGAAATGAAGTGCAGCAGGAGGCGAGGGAAGTGGCTATCCTGCTGCACATTGTCCTCCCGTCCCTGCGCGGTGGCCGGCGGCTGTGTAGAGCGCTGTACTCGCTTACAGCCGCTCCCCTCCGCCAGCTGCCCACCTCCCGCTGCTCACCGCACGCCGCTCACCGCCACCCGCTGCTCACCGCCCGCCGCTCACCGCCCACCGGCGCCAGCCACCAGCCGCAACAAATGTCAGGTAATGTTCCCTTGCTCTCACCCTTTCTCCCTGTCGTTACTCTCCCTGTCCCTACTGTCACTCTCTCCCTGCTGTCACTGTTGTCACTCTCCCTACTGTCACTGTCGTCACTCTCTCTCCCTGTCGTCACTCTCTCTCCCTGTTGTCACCCTCTCCCTAACGTCACTCTCTCTCTCCCTGCTGTCACTGTCGTCACTCTCTCTCCCTGTCGTCACTCTCTCTCTCCCTGCTGTCACTGTCATCACTCTCTCTCCCTGTCGTCACTCTTTCTCCCTGTCGTCACTCTCTTTCTCCCTGCTGTCACTGTCGTCACTCTCTCCCTGTCATCACTCTCTCCCTGTCGTCACTCTCTCTCTCCCTGCTGTCACTGTCATCGCTCTCTTTCCCTGTCGTCACTCTCTCTCCCTGTCGTCACTCTCTCTCTCTCCCTGCTATCACTGTCGTCACTCTCTCTCCTTGTCGTCACTCTCTCCCTGTCATCACTCTGGCTGTCCCTGTCGTCACTCTGGCTGTCCCTGCTGTCACAATTTCAGCTCATTCAGTGTGCTACAATGTGAATTTTGGCTCATTCAGTGTGCTATAATGTGAATTTCGGCTCATTCAGTGTGCTATAATGTGAATTTCGGCTCATTCAGTGTGCTACAATGTGAATTTTGGCTCATTCAGTGTGCTATAATGTGAATTTCGGCTCATTCAGTGTGCTACAATGTGAATTTCGGCTCATTCAGTGTGCTACAATGTGAATTTCGGCTCATTCAGTGTGCTACAATGTGAATTTCAACTCATTCAGTGTGCTACAATGTGAATTTTGGCTCATTCAGTGTGCTATAATGTGAATTTCGGCTTATTCATTGTGCTATAATGTGAATTTTGGCTCGTACCGTGTGCTATAATGTGAATTTCATTTCAACCGTGTGCTATAAGGTGAAAGGGGCACCAATACTAGATAGTATAAGGGGTTCTACTACACTGGACACGGCCCCTTTTGGGTGACCACGCCCCCTTTTCTGGAGCGCGCACTGAATTGCGTCCTTGACTTTTGCATACCCCCACTTAAGAATGTCCACTTCGACCACTGTGTATATATATATATATATATATATTATGTTAAAGCAAAACTTTTTTTTTTATTATTCAAAATTTTAGCAGTTTTATTAATGACTAGTACTGAAAGTCTTCGTGCAAAAAAACAAAACGGTTAAAACCATGCTCGCAAGTGAGACATGCATGTACTGTATGCGATGTAATAAATGCTGTGAGTGTTGTCAACCAGGCTACTATGATGCTTTTCCTCAACTGTGGAATATAAGAAACTGTTAATAAATAATAATAATAATAATAATAATAATATTAATAATAATAAATCTGTGTACATCTTAACATAGTTGCACACAAAAGCTATTATGGGCTTGTGATGAGTGTAACGTGGGAGATTTGATAATGAAAAGGAAACCAGTAGAGAGCTACATGCCCGTCTTCTTCCTTCTATTGTATAAACAGAGAAAAGACCTGACGTAGCTGAGTACTCCTGAATTGGGCACCCATGTAATGGGATCCAAACAGGTCTTCTAAATGGGTTAGGGGATCTGGCAATTAAACAGTTACTTTGAAGAGGAAACTATTATTTAAATAATAAGAAGTTACATTTCACAAACATGAACTAAGTCATTACCTTCACAGGTCTCAGTACTGGTCTTGAATATGTAGCCTTTGGGACATGTGCAACTGTAACTCCCAGGAGTGTTTCTGCAGAGGCCATTGTCACACAGCAATCTATTCAGTAAGCATTCATCAATGTCTGAAAAAGAAAAAGATCTACATTTAAAAAAAAAAAATCACCAATAACAATGCAGTGTTAGCTTGGGATGCAGTTAGGTTGCTGGCAGTCGAGATCCCGGCGGTCAGGAAACAGATGTCAGAATCCCAACCGCTGTCAATGACGCCAGCCGGAGTCCCGGCTAACAGGGGCTATTCCCACTCGTGGGTGTCCACAAGAGGCCTGCAAGGGGACTCTTTGCGCTCTCCATGCTGCCGGCATACTAGCGGCCAGGATGATGATGTCAGTATACTGATGACCGGTATCCCGGCCGCTGGTTTATTATATTGAACCCGTTAGCTTCTATTCCTCATATTTCCCAAACTCATGCACAGCATTTTAGTTAAAATCTTTTAACCAAACTAAATAAATTGATAATAATAAAGGAGGAAATACTTTCTATAAGACCACTTGGTATCCAGGCTATACTGTATATGAGCATTGCTTAGTACAACTACAACCATAGATTAAACATTTATGAGAATATCCATTATGCTCAAAAAAGAGTGACATGGCAAAATCGGTGTAATGTATCCTTCAAGCTTTCCAGGTTATATTTGAACATGCTAGAAGAATATATGAGTTCTCTGGCAAAGCAGCACAGCCAGGAAAAGGTTCTCAGAACAATGGACAGGTCTTATATAAAATAATATACAGCATCTGTGAAAGGAGTTTGTCTTATTGCAGTGGAAAATACATGTTAAATATTCTCAAAAACATTTATACTAGATATGTGCGGCGGACACTTTTAGGGTTTTATGTTTTAGTTTTGGATCTGGATCCCCGCTTGTGTTTTGGATCTGGATTGGTTTTGCCAAAATCACCCTTTCGGGTTTGGTTTTGGATGATTTAAAAAAAACAACAACATAAAAACAGCTAAAATCACAGAATTTGGGAGTAATTTAGATCCTATTGTATTATTAACCTCAATAACATTCATTTCCACTCATTTCCAGTCTATTCTGAACACCTCACAATATTGTTTTTAGGCCAAAAGGTTGCATCAAGGTCGCTGGATGACTAAGCTAAATGACACAAACACCTGGCCCATCTAGGAGTGGCAGTGCTGTGCTGTGTCGGACAGGATGGCAGTTTTAAAAACTAGGCCCCAAAGAGCACATAATGCAAAGAAAAAAAAGAGGTGCACCAAGGTCGCTTGATGACTAATCTAAGCAACACAAGTGGGCGGCACAAACACCTGGCCCATCTAGGAGTGGCACTGCAGTAGCAGACAGGATGGCAGATTTAAAAAATAGGCCCCAAACAGCACATAATGCAAAGAAAAAAAAGAGGTGCACTGAGGTCGCTGGATGACTGAGCTAAGCGACACAAGTGGGAAGCACAAACACCTGGCCCATCTAGGAGTGGCACTGCAGTGGCAGACAGGATGGCAGTTTTAAAAATTAGGCCCCAAAAAGCACATAATGCAAAGGAAAAAAAGAGGTGCACCAAGGTCGCTAGATGACTGAGCTAAGTGACACAAGTAGGAAGCATAAACACCTGGCCCATCTAGGAGTGGCACTGCAGTGGCAGACAGGATGGCAGTTTTATAAACTAGGCCCCAAAGAGCACATAATGCAAAGAAAAAAAAGAGGTGCACTGAGGTCGCTGGATGACTAAGCTAAGCGACACAAGTGTGTGGCACAAACACCTGGAACATCTAGGAGTGGCACTGCAGTGGCAGACAATATGGCAGTTTTAAAAACTAAGCCCCAAAGAGCACAAAATGCAAATAAAAAAAGAGGTGCAAGATAGAATTGTCCTTGGGCCCTCCCACCCTTATGTTGTATAAACAGGACATGCACACTTTAACAAACCAATCATTTCAGTGACAGGATCTGCCACATGACTGTGGCTGAAATGATTGGTTTGTTTGGGCCCCCACAAAAAAGGAAGCAATTAATCCCCCCACCAAAAAAGAAGCAATTAATCTCTCCTTGCACAAACTGGCTCTACGGAGGCAAGATGTCGTCCTCATCCTCATTCTCTGATTCCTCACCCCTTTCAGTGTGTATATCCTCATCCTCACAGAGTATGAATTCGTCCCCACCGGAATCCACGATCACAGGTCCCTGTGTACTTTCTGGAGGTAATTGCTGGCAAATGTCTTCCTGGAGGAATTTATAATTCATTTTGATGAACATCATCTTCTCCACATTTTGTGGAAGTAACCTCCTATGCCGATCGCTGACAAGGTAACTGGCTGCATTAAACACTCTTTCGGAGTACACACTGGAGGGGGGGCAACTTAGGTCAAATAAAACCAGTTTGTGCAAGGGCATCCAAATTGCCTCTTTTTCTGCCAGGATACGTACGGACTGTCTAACATGCCTACTTGGTGCTGTCACCCATATAATCCTCCACAATTATTTCAACGGTGACAGCATCATATGCAGTGACAGTAGACATGTCAGTAATTGTTGGCAGCTCCTTCAGTCCGGACCAGATGTCAACACTTGCTCCTTACTGCCCTGCACCACTGCCAGCGGGTGGGCTTGGAAATGTTATCCTTTTCCTCGCAGCCCCAGTTGCAGGAGAAAATGAAGGAGGAACTGTTGACAGGTCGAGTTCCGCTTGAGTTGACAATTTTCTCACCAGCAAGTCTTTGAACCTCTGCAGACTTGTGTCTGGCAGAAAGTGAGATACAACCTAGGCTTTAAAACAAGGATCGAGCACAGTGGCCAAAATGTAGTGCTCTGATTTCAACAGATTGACCACCCTTGAATCCTGGCAAAGCGAATGAAGGGCTCCATCCACAAGTCCCAAATACTTAGTGGAATCACTCCATCTTAGCTTCTCCTTCAATTTCTCCAGCTGTTTCTGCAAAAGCCTGATGAGGGGAATGACCTGACTCAAGCTGGCAGTGTCTGAACTGACTTCACGTGTGGCAATTTCGAAGGGTTGGAGAACCTTGCACAATATGGAAATCATTCTCCACTGTGCTTGAGTCAGGTGCATTCCTTCTCCTTTACCTATGTCATACTGTAGGTGGATGTATAGGCTTGAATGGCCTTTTGCTGCTCCTCCATCCTCGGAAGCATATAGAGGGTTGAATTCCACCTCGTTTCTACCTCTTGCTTCAGGTGATGGCAGGGCAGGTTCAAGAGTGTTTGCTGGCACTCCAGTCTTCGGCACACAGTCGCTGAACGTTGAAGGTTGTCCGCATTTTTTCGGGCCACCAACAGCATCTCCTGCATGCCCGTCATTTTTAAAAAAATTCTGCACCACCAAATTATTTGTATGTGCTAAACATGGTACGTGCTGGAATTTGCCCAGATGTAATGCTTGCACATTATTGGTGGCATTGTCAGATATCACAAATCCCCAGGAGAGTCTAAGTGGGGTAAGCCATTGTGCGATGATGTCCCTCAGTTTCCGTAAGAGGTTGTCAGCTGTGTGCCTCTTACAGAAGCCGGTGATACACAGTGTAGGCTGCCTAGGAATGAGTTGTCGTTTGTGACGTGCTGCTGCTAGTGCTGCTGGTGCCACTGCTGCTGTTGCTGCGGAAGACAATACATCTACCCAGTGGGCTATCACAGTCATGTAGTCCTTAGTTTGCCCTGCTCTACTTGTCCACATGTCCATGGTTAAGTGGACAGTGGGTATACTTTTCTTAATGTCCCTGTACAGTGCGGGAATCGATTGCCTCAAGCTGGCAGTGTCTGAACTGACTTCACTTGTGGCAAGTTTGAAGGGTTGGAGAACCTTGCACAACACAAAAATCATTCTCCACTGCGCTTGAGTCAGGTGCATTCACCCTCCTTTGCCTATATCGTAGATGGATGTATAGGCTTGAATGGCCTTTTGCTGCCCCTTCATCCTCTGAAGCATATAGAGGGTTGAATTCCACCTCGTTACCACCTCTTGCTTCAGGTGATGGCAGGGCAGGTTCCGGAAATGTTTGCTGGTGCGCCAGTCTTTGGCGCACAGTCACTGATTGTCGAAAGTGGCCTGCAATTTTTCAGGCCACAGACAGCATCTCCTGCACACCCCTGTCATATTTAAAAAAATTCTGCACCAACAAAATTAATTGTATGTGCAAAACATGGGACGTGCTGGAATTTGGCCAGATGTAATGCACACATAATATTGGTGGCGTTGTCCGATATCACAAATCCCCAGGAGAGTCCAAGTGGGGTAAGCCATTGTGCGATGATGTCCACCAGTTTCTGTAAGAGGTTGTCAGTGGTGTGGCTCTTATGGAAACTGGTGATACACCGCGTAGCCTGCTTAGGAATGATTTGGCATTTGTGAGATGCTACTACTGGTGCTACTGCTGTTGTTGCTGTGGGAGGCAATACTGTACTTCTACCCAGTGGGCTGCTACAGTCATGTAGTCATTAGTTTGCCCTGCACTACTTCTACACATATCCATGGTTAAGTGGACAGTAGGTACAACCGCATTTTTCAGGACACTGAGGACACTTTTCTTAATGGCCCTGTACAGTCCAGGAATCGTTTGCCTAGTGAAGTAAAATCTAGATGGGATTTGATACAGGGGACAAGGTACGACCATCAACTGTCTAAATCCCACTGCACTAATGGTGGATACCGGACGCATGTCTAACACCAGCATAGTTGTTATGGTCTCAGTAATCCGCTTTGCAACAGGGTGACTGTTGTCATATTTCATCTTCCTCGCAAAGGACTGTTAGACAGTCAATTGCTTAGTTGAAGTAGTACAAGTGGCCTTCCGACTTCCCTTCTGGGATGATGATCAACTCCCAGCATCAACAGCAGTAGTAACAGTAGGCGTACCACTCAAGGATCCATCAGAGGAATCCCGGTTAGGAGAGGACTCATCAGTCATGCCAGTGACATGGGCTGCAGGACTACTTACGTTCCTGACTGAGAAAGAAATTGACGTTGAGGGAGTTGGGGGTGTGGCTTGCAGGAGCTTGAGTACAACAAGAAGAAGGGATTTAGGTGTCAGTGGACTGCTTATGCTCTTACCCAAAGTTTCTGAACTTGACAGACTTCTGATGAATGTGCTGCAGGTGACATATAAGGGAGGTTGTTCCTAGGTGGTTAACGTACTCACCCCTACTTATTATGGACTGACAAAGGCAACACATGGCTTGACACCTATTGGCTGGATTTGTGTAGAAATAATTCCACACTGAAGAGGTGGCTTTTTTGGTATTTTGTCCAGGTATGACAATGGTCTTTCTCATCCCATGGACAACTGTCTCCACTAGTGCCTTATTCAAACAAACCACATCACCATCAGAATCCTCATCGTCAACTTCCTCCTCGGTGTCAGCTACACCAATATCCTCCTCAGCCTTGTGTACGTCTACAGTGACATCCTCAATCTCAATATCAGCAACTGGACTGGCGGTGGTCTTTCCAGCACTTGCAGGGGGCGTGCAAATGGTGGTAGGAGCCTCCTCTTTCCATACAGTCTTGGGAAGGTCAGGCCTAGACATCGCAGCTGCGAACACACTTGGACTTTCCGTGGGGATTTGTGATATATCTGAATGCACAGTTGTTTTTTCCTGTACTTTAACAAGCTTTAGTTGTTTAATTTTCCGAGAGGGAGGAGGGCTTCCATCCTCATGAGAAGCTGAGCCAACAGTCATGAACATATGCCAAGGCCTTAGCCACTTTGTGTCATGAATGGCATATTGCCAATATTACGTTTCTTGTCAGATAATTTCTTTTTTTCTCTGATTATTAATTTTTGCTTCTTGGATTTTACATGCCCTCTATGACATTGGGCATTGGCCTTAGCTGACTACGTTGATAGAATTGCATCGTCAATGTCATGACTGGTGGCAGCAGCAGCTTCAGCACTAGTACTAGGAACTGGAAGTGGTTACTGACAGCACCCCTTTATTATGACAACACACAGAACAGTGCCCCTTTATTTTTACAGCACCCCTGTATTCTTACAGCATACGGGACCAGTGTAGTTTTATTTGAACAACTGCACCACTGAATTTTTATAGCATACAGGGCCAGTGTAATATTTTTTAAACAGCAGCACCCCTATATTTTTACAGCATGCAGGACCAGTGTGCTTTTATTTGAACAACAGAAGCACCCCATAATTTTTATAGCATACAGGGCCAGTGTAATATTTTTTAAACAGCAGCACCCCTATATTTATATTTTTACAGCATACAGGACCAGTGTGCTTTTATTTGAACAACAGAAGCACCGCTGAATTTTTACAGCAGACAGGGTCAGTGTAATATTATTTTAACAGCAGAACCCTATATCATACAGGAGCAGTGTGCTTTTATTTAAACAAAGTGGTGCAAGTAGAAAAAATGTCTTATAGGTACCATGTAATGGGTGTGTCCAAATGCCACATGGGGCGTGGCCAATGAAAATGGGAGCATGATACACATATGGGGGGCCAGATACACATATGCCCCCACAGTGCCAGATATGCCCCCACCATGCCAGATATGCCCCACGGTGCCAGATGCACAAATGCCCCATGGTGCCAGATGCACAAATGCCCCACAGTGCCAGATGCACATATGCCAGATATGCCCCCACAGTGCCAGATATGCCCCCACAGTGCCAGATATGCCCAAACACTCCAGATATGCCCCTGCTTTGCCAGATACACATGTCCCCAGAGTACTAGATATGCCCCTTCAGTGCCAGATATGCCCCTTCAATGCCAGATTTGCCCCCACAGTGCCAGATGCACATGCCACCAGAGTGCCAGATATTCCCACCAGAGTGCCAGATATGCCGCCAGTGCCAGATATACATGCTCCCAGAGTGAGAGATATGCCCCCAGTGCCAGATATGCCCCACAGTGCCAGATATACATGCCCCCAGAGTGCCAGATATTCCAACCAAAGTGCCAGATATGCCCCACAGTGCCAGATATAAATGCCCCCAGAGTGCCAGATATTCCCACCAGAGTGCCAGTTATGCCTCCAGTGCCAGATATGCCCCACAGTGCCAGATATACATGCCCCCAGAGTGCCAGATATGCCCCTACTTTGCCAGATACACATGCCCCCACATTGCCATATATGTCCCCACAGTGCCAGATATGCCCCTACTTTGCCAGATACACATGCCCCTAGAGTGCCAGTTATGCCCCCCACAGTGCCAGATATGCCCCTACTTTGTCAGATACACATACCACCAGAGTGCCAGATATGCCCCCACAGTGCCAGATATGCTCCCACTTGCCAGTTACACATGCCCCCAAAGTGCCAGATATGCCCCAGCAGTGCAACTCACTGCACTGTCTTCTTCTGCTGCTTCTGCTGCTGCTGGGGAGAGGAGAGCACAGCACGTACCCCTCCTGCCCTCAGTCCGGTCTCCGCATCCTCCTGCAGTGGCCCGTATTTTAGATCTGGTGCCGGTCCGCAAGCCAATCAGGGCTTGCTGTCCGGCAGTGGCAGCTCCTGATTGGCTGCCAGTCCGTGAGCTCTGATTGGCTCGCGAACTGGCGTTTCAGTGCATGCCGCAGCCGCTGGACTGTCACTGTGTCATGCAGGAGAGGAGAGCCGCATGCTGCGCTCTCCTCTCTCCCTAAAGTGTGAGGCGGCAGTAATGGTGGGGCGCGTCACTCACGCGCTGAAATGTGTGGATGGCAGTACGGCGTACCCGCTGCCAAATTCTTAAGGATATGCCGTACCCGACCGTACCTGCACACTTGCACCACTGTTTATACAACTGCACCCCTGAATTTTTACAGCATAAAGGGCCAGTGTAATATTTTTTTAACAGCAGCACCCCTATATTTTACAGCATACAGGACCAGTGTGCTTTTATTTGAACAACAGAAGCACCCCTGAATTTATACAGCACACAGGGCCAGTGTAATATTATTTTAACAGCAGCACCCCTATATTTTTACAGCATACAGGACCAGTGTGCTTTTATTTGAACAAGAGAAGCACCCCTGAATTTTTCCAGAATATAGGGACAGTGTACTATTATTTTAACAGCAACACTGCTATATTTTTACAGCATACAGGACCAGTGTGCTTTTATTTGAACAACTGCACCCCTGAATTTTTACAGCATACAGTAGGACAGTGCCCCTGCCCCTGTACAACACAGTGACAGCCAGGACAGCAACACCCATGTACAGCTGCAGCACCCCTAACAGCACATGAAACACCAATGACAGCCAGGACAGCACAGGTACACCACAGTGACAGGAGCAGCACCCCAACAGAGCACACACTGACCCCACCCAACGTCATCACCCACAGAGAGACAGAGGTCTGTTTCCCTCACTCTCCAAGTCTGGAGTGAAAATGGCGGCGACGCGCGGCTGTTTATATGGAATCCAAAACCTGTGAGAATCCGACAGTGGGATGATGATGTTTTGCCTTGTTCTGGTTTCCGAGTCTGGCAGGAAGTCCCAAGCCAGACTCGGATCCGGGCTCGAAGCGTGACGTTCAAGGGGGTTCGGTTCTCTGGGAACCGAACCCGCTCATCTCTATTTTATACATACATGACATATATATATATAATTAGAGTTATAATGCAGCTCTAACTCCCATGTGGTCATGTAGGCAGCAGATGTGGCTAACAAGTGTACAAATGTAGACCAATAACTTTAGATGTAGCTTCAAATGAATAACAGTAACTACCCTCCCAAAATTTAGTATCCCAACCACCACTAACCATAGTAAAAGGCCAACATATTGTCTAGACCAGAGGTTCTCAAACTCGATCCTCGGGGGCCCACACAGTGCATGTTTTGCAGGTCTCCTCACAGAATCGCAAGTGAAATAATTAGCTCCACCTGTGGACCTTTTAAAATGTGTCAGTGAGTAATTAATACACCTGTGCACCTGCTGGGTTACCTGCAAAACATGCACTGTGTGGGCTCCCGAGGACCGAGTTTGAGAACCTCTGGTCAAGACTAACCTGATAGGAGAGGGGTACTAAACACTAACAGCTTTCTCTAGCAGGCTCTCTCCTGCATATAGGACATTCCCAAAGGGGCCCAGACTATACTTTAGTGAGAAGACATATAAAAAAAGATCAATAAACATTTGTAGTAGAGACAGTAGCAATATTCAAAGACGGGCAAAATTCTGGTGAGCATTTTTAAAGCAGCAATAATTTAAAAGACAAAACAAGACTGTTATATAACCCCCAAGAGTCTATAAGAGTGTATGAGAATGAAACATCAGAATGTGCAAAAGAAACAAAACTGTAATGAATAAAGTTATAAGCAAATACAGAGGAATCAAAGAGTCTACAGTAACAACATTGTGCCCTTGGCTTCCTCCAAACTAATGTACCAAAAAAGAAAAACGAAGCTCTCGCTTTTTTGGGAGCACTCATTAAGAATTATTAAATAAAATATAACTTTTATTTCTTATCTTTAAAATATTTTACCACAGACCAAGACAAAGACATAAGCACATACACACAAATAACCAAAAGAGCCACACCTAAATTTTCGTGTGGCACAATATCACGTTGGGAGATAAGCGTTATTTTATCAAAGCCAAAGGTGTAAACTTTAACAGTAATCACAACAATAATACCTAGTTTACCAGTCCCCGAAGATAAGGAATAGAATGTGGGGCAATGCTGCTGGCTAGCAAGAAGATATGCATATGAATCAATCTACTGTCAATATCTCAGCCAATTGTGATTCATACTACTATCATAAAGTATATAAATCATAAATGCAATGGTATTGAATGTATCACCAGACTTCGTGGCATAGCCAATCTCCTCATAAATGACGTGGCAAAAGGTCAGGCGTACAACAAGCAGGCCCGCACTTCCAAACCTGGTAAGCCGAAGCCCAAAAGATCCCAGGGTGGGGGGCCGGCTTCTAGGGTATACCCAGGAATGGTTGAAGACCACTTCAGATGCCTGGGTACGGAAAGTCGTCACTCGAGTTTACGCCATAGTCTTCAAAAACCGACCCCCTCATCGATTTTGCCGGACAGACGTCCCGTTGGACCAGACAAAGGCAAACACTCTACATCCGGTGGTACAGACCCTCCTGGATACAGGAGTCGTAGTACAGGTGCCTCTTGCTCTGCAAATGTTATATCTGCCCCCCCCCCCCTGCAGTGCACATGGTTTTGCCCAACTGCTAAAAAAATTCCTGCTGCGATCAACTTGGAATTACCCCCTATGTGCACTGCAGGGGGAAGGGGGGCCGCAGATATAACATGTGCAGAGAGAGTTAGATTTGGGTGTGGTGTGTTCAAACTGAAATCTAAATTGCAGTTTAAAAATAAAGCAGCCAGTATTTACCCTGCACAGAAGCAAAATAACCCACCCAAATCTCTCTGCAGATGTTATATCTGCCACACCTGCAGTGCACATGGTTTTGTCCAACTGCTAACAAATTTGTTGCTGCGATCAGGTCTGAATTACTCCTGAAATGCGAAGCTCTGCTGTTCTAGCTCTCTCCCTTATCTTCAGAAGATTGTGCTAGATTAGAGAGATGTTGACTTGTACTTTCACAATTTTCTCTGTGACATGTTTTCTGAAGCAGCAAATGCCTATTTGACCTGGTCCATATTCGAGCTGCCAGTATCAAATGTAGGAAGTGACTCCCGCAAACTCACCAAAAGATAAAGCAGGGAATTTGGGCAAACTTTTCCAACTTAGAGTCTGTCTTGAAGGCATGGCCGGATTTGTCCAAGATAACAAGGAATAACAATGAGGAATGTTGTCCAAAGCAAATAAACAGCAGTAGACCAGGTATTGTCACAGGAATCAGGGGAAAGTACAGACAATGGAGCAGCAAAAGGTCGACCTTAGAGTCAAAAGTCCATCAGAGAATGGAGGTAGGTGGAAAGGGAAAGGGCAAGCATAGCACAGAGGATATGCCACCAGGTCAACTCCCACACTCAAATCCCCATAGAAGCAACAGTCAAACCCAGGACTGCAATACAGGGGCAGATATACAGCCTCAGGGTACCTGTGAAGGAAACTCCAAGTGCCACCAATAATGCTGAGAGGATTGCAGCTGCACAGAGCAGTATGAAACAAGCAGGTTTCTGGCAGCAAATCAAGATGGCATAAATTCCTGTTATATACAGCAGCTTTGAGATCATTAACAAAACTGTGGATGAAGAATTAATGGTGGACAGAAGTAATTAACTTCTAACTCAGTATCTCAGTTGATTCTTGCGCTACTGAGGAAGTCTGAAGAGAAATGACTTATGACACTATTCATCTCAGAGAGACTGAAGATATACTTATAGGCTAAATTGTACATAAATCTGGAATCATTCCACAATGGTACATAGGGGTCAGAACCAGGGGCATTTAAGAGAGGAGGGGAGCAGCCTGCAGCCTCCGTAGTGGGCCCCCTCCTCTACCGGTAGCAAGTAGACTCTGGCTTAAAGCCAGAGCCTACTGCGCATGCGCAGGTCTCCGGGAACATGGTGTCCGCGCCTTTTCCTGGGGACACCTCAAGTGCGCATGCGCAAATAATTTTCCAAGTGATTTGTGCCCGCACTGCCAGAGCCACTGCCGTGGGACTCCGGAGGGATAAGCATACTCTATGGGTGCAGTGTGTGCTGTGTGGGCCCCTCCGGACCTAGGGACCAGTGTGCACCACACACACTGCACCCATTATAGAAATACCTATGGTCAGAAATGTATTCCCCACTGATAGTAGTGGGGACTGTGGTCTGTAGTGCTAATGAGCCTCTTTGAGGAGATTTCTGTGAAATCTCCTGCATTAGGCTATGAGTACATAGTAGAAATACAAATAATTATGCATAAACTGCTGTTCATGCATAATGTTATGAAAAACGGGCTTGATGAATAGGCCCCTGGGTACCTAGTACTTATCCACACACTGTTTTGTAACAACACATTCAGTCAGCGCTTCTTATATTTGTTTGATTTTGTGATTTAAATTAACTAGCGGTTACACAAGTTTATTAATCACGTGTTAGTAACATAAAAGTGTACTTATTTTGAGCAATAGAGAATATGATCATTGCAATGCCTTATACAAATATAATCTACAAAATTCACACAGCAATAGCTGGAAAGCTTATGTTTGTTTACAGTACCACAAAGAATGTTAGGAATGAAAAGAAAACCACAATTAATGATCTTGCTTTTTATTCACCACAGAGGCTTAGTTAGGACAAATGACCATAAAATGATTTGCAGCCAACATAAATTCAGGTGTCAGGATGCATTAGCCTGTTTTTTTATGCATGTGTTCCTTAAAAAAATAAGGGGCCCATTTATCAACAAGTTTTAGCTATTTAAAACTTGTTGCATATGATAAATGTAATTGGTACTCCAGCCAATCAGCTCCTGTCATTTTTCAAACACATGACAGTTAGGAGCTCATTGATAAATAGGCCCCTAAGATTGCTAAATATTACAATTTAATTTAATATGAAAAAAAAAAAAATTATGTACCAAAACATGCATAAAAGTTCCAGAACTCCAACTCCACATGTTAGTTTTTAATTATTAGTTGGATTAATTTTAATTATTAGGCCTAACCTTAACCTCTTATGAATAAGGGGGCAGGGATTTTTAGGCATTTATTGTAAATCTACTGTGGGTTAAAGGGACAATATAAAATACAAAATATCCATAAACAGGTTTTAGGATTGTTCTATAATATAGTCAAATACAGTTCTATAACAGTCTAACAATATAATATAAACTTTATTTTTTTAGGCTTAGTGGTCATTAAACTGAACTGTATGCATATATAGGTATAAGTATATAAAATTGATCTACTACAGGTTGTTTTGAAGATCTACTAACGGTTGTTTTGCAGAAATAATGAGAAAAATCTTTCTTTCTTTTTTATTTACAGGCCAGTTTTTTATATCACTGCTTTCTACAATATTTTCCAAACTTCCCATAAACATTGGCAAACATTTAAAAATCATGATAATCACAAATCTCAGTGTAAGTATAGAACAGAAGGAATCTATGAATTATCAATTTCGTACTATAAATATCTTTGGTAACCATTAACATTATTTTCAGTGATTTTAGATACTTGAGACTGAATCAAGACACTTTAAGAGATGGAGATGGGACAAAAACTAAATTTTTTTATGCATAAAAAAATGTATTTCAATTGGGTTTCAAATTTGAATTGGGCTTCTGCATATAGGGGGTAATTCTGAGTTGATCGCAGCAGGATTTTTTTTAGCAGTTGGGCAAAACCATTGGGGTCATTCTGAGTTGTTCGCTCGGTAAATTTTTTCGCATCACAGCGATTTTCCGCTTAGTGAGCATGCGCAATGTCCGCAGTGCGACTGCGCCAAGTAAATTTGCTATGCAGTTAGGAATTTTACTCACGGTTTTTTCTTCGTGCTGGTGATCGTAATGTGATTGACAGGAAGTGGGTGTTTCTGGGCGGAAACAGGCCGTTTTATGGGTGTGTGGGTAAAAACGCGGGAGTGGCTGGAGAAACGGAGGAGTGTCTGGGCGAACGCTGGGTGTGTTTGTGACGTCAAACCAGGAACGACAAGCACTGAACTGATCGCAGATGCCGAGTAAGTCTCGAGCTACTCAGAAACTGCACAGAGATGTATTTTCGCAATAATGCGAATCTTTCGTTCGCAATTTTAAGAAGCTAAGATTCACTCCCAGTAGGCGGCGGCTTAGCGTGTGCAATGCTGCTAAAAGCAGCTTGCGAGCGAACAACTCGGAATGACCCCCCATGTGCACTGCAGGGGAGGCAGATATAACATGTGCAGAGAGAGTTAGATTTGGGTGTGGTGTGTTCAATCTGCAGTCTAAATTGCAGTGTAAAAATAAAGCAGCCAGTATTTACCCTGCACAGAAACAAAATAACCCACCCAAATCTTACTCTCTCTGCACGTTATATCTGCCTCCCCTGCAGTGCACATGGTTTTTCCCAACTGCTAAAAAAAATCCTGCTGCGATAAACTTGGAATTAACCCCTTAGTGCTGTGCTAGTTTCCACTAAAATGACACACCCATGAGTTGTTCCTGTCATATTGAAAACCAGCATCAGGCTGGTAAGTGGAAGGTTGCTGCCTCTATGGAGTGAAAAATGCCCAATATGCTGCAACTCTGCATTGACTGCTGTGTAAGGACAATTAAAAAGATTAGGACCCCTGGAGCCACAGTATAATAACTGGTCTGTCTAATAGCTTCTACTAAATGATCAGAGTAGGGAGTGTCCTGGAATTTCCATTGTCACCTGCAAATCAAAATTAGTTTGTCCACTTTTATTTAACTATGATGAAGAGAGGTCCCTGCTTTGATTTCCCTTGAAATACTTCAGTGCTAAGGATGAGAAGGACTCATCCTCAGCACTCCAGGGAGATCAAAGTAATGAAAAGGTTCTTACAATCCTGCCAACACTAGTTTCAGCAAATGGTGGGTTGGTGAGGAATTGGGACAGTGTTGCCTGGAAATGAAGACGTCACTGAGTGTTCCCTGCACTAGAGATAAAAAAAAATTAGAGTAAGGGTGTTGGAGGAGGTAACTAAAGTGCGATCTTAATACCTACACACTTAAGATACAGTACACTCATGTATCCCGTCCTGGCACCTACACACTCATGGTTAGCCTCCTTTTAAAGGGTGTGTCTGAAAAATAATAACCTAAAGATATGTCCTTATACATCTTTGTTGCAGTCATACAGCCTTTCATGTGACAATCTTCTATTGCTGGGCAGCTGTTTTGCCAAAAGCTATCTTAGTCACAACGCAATACAACTAGGATACACAAGGAGACTGTGCTGATTATTTTAATATATTACACTTGTATGTTGCTGCTTAGGCACTGCTCTGCTGCTGCTGCTACTGGCTGCTCTGAGGCTCTGAGGACCTTACCTTCTACTACCGCCTGGCGGTGGAAGGAAGGAGCATTCTCATCTGAGGCGCTCACACAGGGGGGATCTGAATGTGCAGGTGACTGGTGAGAGAAGGCAGCAGACAGAGCCACAGCCAGAAGCCACTCTGTAGATTATACAGCAGAGAATGACCAGAACCACAGATATGCAGAGCAGCAGCAGCAGCAGCTAGACAGGGGGATCTTGCTCCTTCTGCCTAAGTTAACAGTTTCAGCTAAACTAAATATAAAATAATTTTTGATTTAATGAGAAAGCATAGGTAATAACCAATGCAATCTTCTTGCCAATTATGCAGTGATTAATAAAGTGTGTGCACCACTCATATTCTGTAGTGTCCAAACAAAGCAGCCCACTTTGGACTATGTCCATCGCATGCAGCTGTTCTGATCATCAGTTCTTTGTTTACAAATGCAACCAAAAACCACAGATACTTAAGATACAGATATACTTTACAGTAGATTTAAAGTAGTTTAGTCGTGACCATGAAGAGCCGCCTCTGCCTCTCCAGATATCCGGCTTCCATTTACTTACTGACAAACATTTCAGTGCATTAAAACCTTATGACACAATGCCAAGTCCTGTGTAATATGTGAGCTAAGCTCCCCTGTCCACCATTATTGTGTTCATCTGCTGCCAGACACTATGCCTTGTATTGCTACTTTTATTTAGAACATATTTGAAATGTATTTAGTTATTTTTTTTATTACCATTATGTTTAAGTATCCTATGTAAAGTTATTTAAGCACTTTGGTACTCATTCAGAGTTAGGAATAAATCCAGCTAGACAGTGCAATTTTGCACCTTGGAAAATCCAAGCTGTACTACAGCATGATCTGTTCTAAATCACAGTGCACATTATTTGTGTGCTACTGCTACCTGCAGGGTCCCCATGAAAAGTATTTCAGGCCCTGATGCTGTTATTGAAAGCAGGTAAGTGTGTGTGGGGTCTTACCTCCATTTGCTTATATCAGGCCCCTAAGGAGATGCTACGCTGCTACAAAGCACCAACAAAATGCTGGAGGGAGCGTGGCCTCACAATCTTGGGGGAGAGTAACTATGCCTCCTTGGCTGATCTGAGCCCCCAGACAGACTTTGTATCTGTACATACTGTATACTCACTGTATGAGAAAAAATGTTGCATTCATGCTCCTTTCATAGCAACATGGTTTATCCAGATACATATCTTCACCTTTTAGTGGGATTTGCCATGTTAGTTTTAAGAAGATGTAGAAATTCAGACTACAATAGATAATGTACACTAGGGCTGCCATCGGGGGTGGGCGGTACCGTCAGGATTATTGTTCCGGTCCCTGACAGGCAGGGGGCCTGAGTGGCTGCGCCGTGCATGGCTTATATATATATATTATATATATATCTAGCACAGACAGACTCCAATATTCTATGGGACATCTTTACCCAGTGACCCGCTGGGATCCAAGTGTGGAAGTGGCAGGCTTCACGCACATACACCAAGCTTAGGCCCATTCACCATGTATTGTGCGGTCGCATGGCAATAGATGGCCCGAGCACATGTCTCCGGCTAGGCAGTGTGTTCGGCCAATCAATGTGTTGCCCTGGCAGTTGCTAGGATTAGGTTAGTCAGTTATGTTTCTCTGTCTGCTGCGGTACCTTGTGATGGACGCCATTACTATCATGTCCATTGTGTGGTGCTGCATTTGCCCGGCAGTTGCTGGGCAATCTAGGGACCATTTATGTATCCCTGCCGAGCCATGTATCAGGCCACTAAGTGCATACTCCTGTTGGTGGCCAGGCAGTGGTAGGGCCATTTATGGTACTGTCTGTTCTCTGTGAGTATTCCGCACATGGCAATACTTAGAATTAGCCACAGAAGCTTATCATAAGAGAACAGAAGCAGCAAAATCTGAAGCTGTTGACTGCAACACACAGATTTTATTTAAATTGGAGTAAAAAGTACAGGCATAGATTTTTTTTAAATTGGGGATTTTAGGTTTACTGCTTATTAAGCATACACAGACAGAAAAACCTGGCAAGCATATAAAAGAGCAAAGACAACATCAGATGAATAAACTCACCCACACAACTTCTTCCTGAAGAATCTGATTCATAGCCGCTGTTGCAATTACAACGGAAGCCTCCTCGTAAGTTTTCACAAATTCCATTGGAACAGATGTCAGGATCCAGAGCACATTCATTGATGTCTAAAGTTACATGACATTTGTATAGGTTTTATTTTTTAAACACCACAAGTAAACTATATATACATAACTATGTCAAATATATTTTAAAAAAATATCTAAAATCTGAATATCGGTATATGTAGAATATAGCCAACACTTTATTATGACTTATAAGTAAAAAAACACTTAAAAAATGAAAACACAACACACCTGCCTAATGCAGAGTTGAACCTACGCCTATTTGTCGGGCATATCGTCCATGGGTTTGTACTGTGCATGGACTGAAAGTAGTGGCACACAAGTATGGGTGGAGTTGCACATGTTTGAATAGTATGATCTATACTTACACCCAGTGGCAGCTCCAGAGGTGGGGCTGCAGGTCAGTTCAAATTTCAAATAGCTGCCAATAACTGCCATTTCAAACTGACTCCCTGGCAGTTATTGTGGCTTCCCTATTTGAAGTTTGAACTGAGCTGCTACCCCACCTCTGGAGCCGCCCCTGCTTACTCCTGAGTATGACTGGGTGCTGTTGGCTATTCAGACCTGGTCAGGAGGAGTATACAGTACAGTATTTTGATAGTAAGGGGCAGGCACAAGGGCATACTGATGATGATGACTAGGCGCATATGCTACAGACACAGATTCGGGAGCATTCTGAGATGCATATACATCTATGCATATGGGCAAATATACTGTATACACCTGTTCCCTAGAGGTTGCCTTTGGACAATGTGCACCCGACATACTTCCAACTATGCATAGACCACAGTATATCATTAGATCACTATCAAACTAAGTTTATTAACACAAACTGTTTCTAAATCCATGTACACATGGTAAGTATTCATTGTATGTTAATTGTAAATAAAGGACGGAATGGAGAAAGATGTGAGGTCATGCTACCTTTATATAAAACATTTTAAAATTACATTACAGTACCTCTTCCATCAACAGTGATGCCAATTCCTCCGCTGCAGAGCCCATGAAATTCAGCTGCATTAGAAACACAGAGAAATTAGATTCACTTAAAAGTAAGTCTTGCATGAGATAAATTAATTAACCTTACTCATCTTTTTTCTATTCTATCTTTATGTAGAGACCTTAAGACACATTTAATAAACGGGACAGAAAATTCTGCACACTGTACATTCCAAAAACCCAATGTGCAGGACATATGTTTTATATAAACTCACTGGTAAAATCATTGGCTTTCATGTATATTATTTATTTACCTAGGAATTGTTTCATATTACAGTATACCTTTTCCAAATTGCTTGGGACCAGAACTATTTTGGATATCGGATTTTTCCGTATTTTAGAATAACTGCATACCATAATGAGATATCATGGTGATGGGACCTAAGTCTAAGCACTGATTGCATTTATGTTTCATATACATCATATACATACAGCCTGAAGGTAATTTTAGCCAATATTTTTAATAACTTTGTGCATTAACAAAGTGTGTGTACATTCACACAATTCATTTACGTTTCATATACACCTTATACACACAGCCTGAAGGTCATTTAATACAATATTTTTAATAGCTTTGTGTATTAAACAAAGTTTGTGTACATTGAGCCATCAGAAAACAAAGGTTTCACTATCTCACTTTCACTCAAAATTTTTTGTATTTCGGAATATTCCATATTTCGGAATATTTGGATATGGGATACTCAACCTGTATACAGTATGTCACCGGCATCACATTTACAGAAGCATTGGGCCTAATTCAGACCTGATCCCACCAGCAAACTTTTTCTCTAATGGGCAAAACCATGTGCACTGCAGGTGGGGCAGATGTAACATGTTCAGAGAGAGTTAGATTTGGATGGGGTGTGTTCAAACTCAAATCTAAATTGCAGTGTAAAAATAAAGCAGCCAGTATTTACCCTGCACAGAAACAATATAACCCACACAAATCTAACTCTCTCTGCACGTTATATCTGCCCCAGCTGCAGTGCACATGGTTTTGCCCATTAGACAAAGAATTTGCTTTTGCAATCAGGTCTGAATTAGGCCCATTGCCAGAAACAGTGTATGCACAGAAGATGGCAAAGACTCCAGCACAGTGCCAGCATTTTTGCTATCTTCTTCTCATGGGCCAGATGCCATATAATTATTCTCCAAAGGGTCCGTCCCTGTGTACATCTAAATATTTGGACATGATAATAGACTCTTATTACTTAAAAATATACATTGATAAAAATGTATATATTAGCATTGCACTGGTTAGAAAGTACTGTGCTTGTTCTTTTACTGGGTGGATAGAGACGTAGGGTGTTTTTACCAGAGTTACGTGGTGGACACGGTTGGCACGGTTCTCCGAACCCGTAGTCTGGGTTGGCACAGCAGCACTCAGATTTGGTCACAGCTCCCGGAAATGGACGGACACAGAGACCTTTCTTGATAGCGCCATAACAAGTGCTACGCATGTGAGTGTCTAAGGAGGCAGGACAAAAATATCTCTTTAACTCAATGTCAGTGTAGTTATAACAGTTCTAAACATACAACAAAGCAATTACCTGAAGTCATACCTGGAAAAATGTGGAACTAACAATGTGACAATTAACAAAAATTAGACATATTGGGGGTCATTCAGAGTTGATCGTAGCTGTGCTAAATTCAGCACAGCTGCGATCATGTTCCCTGACATGTGGGGGGATGCCCAGCACAGGCCTAGTCCGCCCAGCATGTCAGTGCCAGGTTCCCCCCCCCACACACAAATACAAAAGCACCGCACAGAGGTGATGCCTTTGTATTTGAGGAGTAACTCCTGGCCAGCGCTGCTCCTGCGGCTGGCCGCGAGTTAATTGTTGCTGTCGCTGGCCGCAGCGGCTGCGTGAGATGTCACACAGCCGCTGCGGCCCGCCCCCCCATCGGTCCAGCCACGCCTGCGTTGGCCCAACCGCTCCCCCTAAACGGCGGCTTAACGCAGACGTTCAGCTCACTCCCGCCCAGTGACCGCCTCTATCTCAGAGGCGATTGCTAGGCAACGAAATCTGCCATGCGCCGGCGCACTGTGGCGCCGGTGCATGCGTAGTTCCGAACCGATCGCTGCGCTGCTACAAACTGCAGCGAGCGATCGGGTCAGAATGACCCCCATTGACATGGTTTCTACACCTTGTGTATTATGCATGATTCTATGATAGTAATAAGAGGTCTATTCATGAAGCAGTGATAAGAGTGGAGAAGTGAACCAGTGGAGAAGTTGCCCATGGCAACTTCTCCACTGGTTCACTTCTCCACTCTTCGTGCAATTGTATAGTATGCAAATTATAAATGTTACTTCAATGCTGATTGGTTGAAATGGGCACTGGCTCACTTCTCCACACTTTTTACTGCTTCATGAATTGAACCCTAAGCGTTTACAGAATACACTCATTTCTGTGCCAGTTTTTGTTTTCAATGTAGTATTTAAATATTTCAATATATAAATGTTTACCTTTATATGTTTCAATACATACTGATAGATTTGTATTTTAATATTTTTACTCATTAATAACACAAATAAACCTGTATTCCCCCTGTGGATATACAGATTGTGCCTCAGTTCGAGAAAAACAAACTTTCTGGCTTTGCTAGTCCCCATAGATTGGTATAGGTAAAACCATCGGGCGGGATTTACTAAAGGGAAAATGCCCCCATTTTACCGCATTTTCATATGTACTAACTCCCGACCGCCGTGTTTTCGCCTCATAGGGTATCGCCATCTTTTTATGGCGATACCCTATAGAAGCCTATGGGATTCCTACCGCCGCCCCACGCCGCATCCCGCCGCCGCCCCGCGCCGCTCATGACGACCCCTTCCCTCCCGGCATACCTGAGCTGCTGCTGCCTGCTGGTGCGGCCCCCCTCCTCCTTCTCCCCCGCATCACAGCCTTGTCTCCTTCCGGCTGCAGGGGGGAGGAGGAGGAGCCCGGGGACTCCCTGCACAGTCACGTCACCTCCCGAGTCTGGGAGGTGACGGAGACCCCCGCTGACCCCCGCCGACCCCGGCAGACATCATCGCGGGGGGCCTCCTATACCGCATTGCGATACTAATCGTATATGTTAGTACATATGCGATTAGTATCGCTGCGGTAGGCGGCGAGAGGCGGCGATTGCTTATAGTAAATCCCGCCCGAAGACATTACCCAGCAGCAAGAACATTTGCTATCCACCACTTGTAAAATTGAGTTAACCCAACATTCTCAAAAGGTCTATGGGCTTGGCAGTAAACAATGGTTAGAGAAGTGCTGCAGTAGAAAACAGTGACTTCTCTTTGGTTTACCTCTTGGTAAAGCTGACACTCTAAACACAAGTAATAATCAGGTACAAAGTCTTGCAGATTAAGTTAAATAAAAAAAATAAAACACATTATAGGAGAGAGTTAGTAATGAGCGGTTTTAGGCGTGGTTTTTAAACTTCCGTACATTGTATGTGTTTTTCAGCTACAAACCAAATAATTTGCTAACCAGTGGTTTGGAGGCTGGAAACTAAAATCACCATGTGTGGTTGTTATGAAAGGCCACAATTATATACATCAAACCTCCAGATTTTACACTCTTGTGACTGCTAAACATTGCTGTTAACTGTGCTGTTTTTTTTTTTTTTTATCAAAACAGGCAGTATTGTGACTTCAGATCAACAATAAAAAGCTTGGCACGTCTTCCTTATCTTTCATATACTTGTGAGGAGACACATGCTAGGAGAGGAGAGGATAATTGTGTTGGTTTGCAATAGTTGTGGTATTTCTATTTTCATTTTTGAGAGTTTTCATGCCACTTTTGAGTGTCTTATCCTTTACTACTGTCTTGTAGTAATGTTTGATGTCTTTTATAATTTGAGTCCGCTCCCTTTCATGCACCTGATAAGTGCTCCCAAACTGATTGAGCAGCTTCCACTGTGTGTGATTTTCTGAGAGGTGTTGTATGGGATCAGCATTTGGAAAACATGCTGGTTCCTGTAGTGCTACATGGATATTTCAGGGGTGGCTCCTAGGTAAGAAAGCCCTCAATTTGTATATATATATATTTCTGTGTGGGCCTTTATCACGAGGCCATACATTAGACAATTACATAGCCCTAAGTGGGCATAATCAGAGAAGCCATGAAGGGGCTCTGCAGCTTACCATGTATTTGCAAATATATGCAACAAATTTCTCTGAATTTCTATTACCATATAGTTCTCAAGTATTGTTGTTAGTACTATTTAGTGTTCAGGGTGATACCATGGGGGGAAAAACCACCCTCTCTCTGTTTTCTGCTTTTTGTGACCCCTCCCTTTCATGCACCTGATAAGTGCTGCCAAACTGATTGAGCAGCTTCCACTGTGTGATAATTTGAGTCCAGTCAGTGTGTGCGTGTGAGTTCAGTGTGTCTTTTTTTATTGGTTGGAGCATGTAAAGAGAGGTAGGAGGAAGATAGGGAAGTTTGGCAATAAGTGTGATTAGGAAGTAGGGCAGGAGAGTGGAGAGGAGGCAGTGGATGAGGGAGTGCAGTAGCTTTGTTGGCAAAACAGTCAGGGTATGATATTAGGTTCTCCCATGAGAACTGTGTTCTGATAATTTATATATTTTACACTACTATGACCAAATATGAGGCAGTCAATCAGCAAGGACAACTATAAGAAGGAAGCAACAGTTGCATGATGGCATTAATGAGGCTGTGCCTGCAGGTTGGACATTAAAGCTCACTGTGGCCCACTGTAAAAAAAATATATGCTGACATATACAGGTGCCTGAGGTACATAATGTCACATGTGTGGACTCAATCACAAGATTCTAATAATTTCATCAAGGACATTGATAACTCTAATAATATCACAAGTTGAGATGAGCGGGTTCGGTTCATCGAGATCCGACCCCCCCGAACTTCACATGTTTTACACTGGTCCGAGGCAGCCTCGGATCTTCCCACCTTGCTCGGTCAACTCGAACGAGGCCGAACGTCATCATCCCGCTGTCGGATTCTCGCGAGATTCATATTCCATATAAAGAACCGCGCTTAGCCGCCCTTTTCACTCGTGCATTGTAGATTGAGCGAAGAGGACGTGGCTACGTTCTCTGCCTGCAAAGCTCAATATCTGTGCTCAGTGTGCTGCATTGTGGTGACCACCAGTATATTATACAGTAGTACAGTACAGTAGGCCATTGCTGTATCTTGCAGCTCCGTGTCAGACTCAGTTCTAGTATTCTGATCAGTCCTCAATATCTGCTGCATTGTTGTGTGACCAGTATATACTATATATATATCATATATAGTAGTACAGTGCAGCATTTTGGTGACCACCAGTATAGTAGTACAGTACAGTAGGCCATTGCTGTATCTTGCAGCTCTGTGTCACTTCAAGTATCCATATCTGTGCTGCATTGTTGTGAGCAGTATATAGTAGTACAGTGCAGCATTTTGGTGACCACCAGTATATAGTAGTACAGTAAAGTAGGCCATTGCTGTATCTTGCAGCTCCTTGTCACTTCAAGTATCCATATCTGTGCTGCATTGTTGTGAGCAGTATATAGTAGTACAGTGCAGCATTTTGGTGACCACCAGTCTACATAGTAGTACAGTACAGTACAGTAGGCCATTGCTGTATCTTGCAGCTCCGTGTCACTTCAAGTATCCATATCTGTGCTGCAATGTTTTGAGCAGTATATAGTATTACAGTGCAGCATTTTGGTGACCACCAGTATATATAGTAGTACAGTACAGTAGGCCATTGCTGTATGTTGCAGCTCTGTGCCACTACAAGTATCCATATCTGTGCTGCATTATTGTGAGCAGTATATAGTAGTACAGTGCAGCATTTTGGTGACCACCAGTATATATAGTAGTACAGTACAATAGGCCATTGCTGTATCTTGCAGCTCCGTGTCACTTCAAGTATCCATATCTGTGCTGCATTTTTGTGAGCAGTATATAGTAGTACAGTGCAACATTTTGGTGACCACCAGTATATAGTAGTACAGTACAGTAGGCCATTGCTGTATGTTGCAGCTCCGTGTCACTTTAAGTATCCATATCTGTGCTGCATTGTTGTGAGCAGTATATAGTAGTACAGTGCAGCATTTTGGTGACCACCAGTATATATAGTAGTACAGTACAGTAGGCCATTGCTGTATGTTGCAGCTCCGTGTCACTTCAAGTATCCATATCTGTGCTGCATTGTTGTGAGCAGTATATAGTAGTACAGTGCAGCATTTTGGTGACCACCAGTATATATAGTAGTACAGTACAGTAGGCCATTGCTGTATCTTGCAGCTCCGTGTCACTTCAAGTATCAATATCTGTACTGCATTGTTGTGAGCAGTATATAGTAGTATAGTGCAGCATTTTGGGGACCACCAGTATATAGTAGTACAGTACAGTAGGCCATTGCTGTATCTTGCAGCTCAGTGCCAGACTCAGTTCTATTCTCCGGATCAGTGCTCGATATCTTTGCTGCATTGTGGGGACCAGTATACTACAGTACAATAGTCCAGTGTTGTTCTCGCTGCTCAGTGTCAGTTCTCCATAGTATCATCAGTGATCAGTATAATCAGTTCTCAGTATAATCAGTGCGCTGTTAGACGTGCGCCCATTTTCCGCCATTAGTGCATTGGGATTTAGACAATTGATGAAGTTATTGTGTCCCCGGTACAAAATCCCATCTAGATCCACTTCACTAGGCAGGTGATAGCGAGATTTTACCAATTAATATCAGTGATTTATAATTATTAATTACAGTGATCTTGCCAAATAATTCCAGTAATTTTGTCATTTTCTTCCAGTGATTTGGACCAATAATACCATTGATTAGAATGAATAATTCCTGTGATTTTGTCATTTTCTTCCAGTGATTTAGACCAATAATACCATTGATTAGAACGAATAATTCCTATGATTTTGTCATTTTCTTCCAGTGATTTGGACCAATAATACCATTGATTAGAACGAATAATTCCTGTGATATTGAGGTGTTTGTGTCGCTTAGCTTAGCCATCCAGCGACCACAGTGCACCTCTTTTTCTCTTTTCTTTGCATCATGTGCTGTTTGGGGCCAATTTTTTTAAGTGCCACCCTGTCTGACACTGCAGTGCCACTCCTAGATGGGCCATGTGTTTGTGCCGGCCACTTGGGTTGCTTAGCTTAGTCATCCAGTGACCTCGGTGCAAATTTTAGGACTAAAATTAATATTGTGAGGTGTTCAGAATAGACTGGAAATGAGTGGAAATTATGGTTATTGAGGTTAATAATACTATAGGATCAAAATTACCCCCAAATTCTATGATTTAAGCTCTTTTTGAGGGTTTTTTGAAAAAAAACACCCGAATCCAAAACACACCCGAAACCGACAAAAAATTTTTAAGGGAGGTTTTGCCAAAACGCGTCCGAATCCAAAACACGGCCGCGGAACCGAATCCAAAACCAAAACACTTAACCCAAAAAATTTCCGGTGCACATCTCTAATCACAAGGTGAAATATTAATTAGAGTAATATCATTTGGGGAATTATTTATTACAAAAAGATGAATGGGGAGACTTTTCTGGCCAAAAGTTCTACAGGGACATTGGGGCAGATGTATTAAGTCTGGAGAAGTGATAAAGCAGTGATAAGTGCAAGGTGATAAAGAACCAGCCAATCAGCTCCAATATGTAAATTTACAGTTAGGAGCTGATTGGCTGGTGCGTTTTCACTGCTTTATCACTTCTCCAGGCTTAATACATCTGCCCCATTGTTATTTACTGATTTTCCATATTCCCACACACCAGGAGGGGCCTAATATTACTTATCATTGGGCCTGGAATCCCTAAGTGTGTATGCCACATTAGAGGACCAGGACCAATGCTTATTATCATGGTCCATTATTGAAGGGCAGAGAAGGGAGGTTAGTACTATCTTTTTTTTTTAAACACATACTGACAGACTGACTAACATTTGTGTTGCCTCCGCTGTCACAACCATGTCTTGTTTGTGGCGTTGGCATTTTTTCCCCTGTGGTTTCAGAAACTGACACTTAATATATTGATTTCTACTTTACGTGAAAATAATAATGTTTTGAAAATGGTGAATTTGAAGCAGTTTTCCAGCGGTTTTGGCTTAATTATATTCATCAGATTAAAAGTCACCCACAAATATGCAAAGAACCTTTGTGTATTTAAAGTTTCTATTGTATTGTTTCAAAATTCAAATACACCCAGAGATGCAATTTGTAATAAAGAGTGATAGCGTGCCCCATTATAACTATATGGACAAGATTTCTTTCTTTTCCACGACAACAACTCATTTAAATAATCACATCCTGCAAAACTTAATCACTTCCTTCTCCTTATGCACACCTAATCGCCTTTGGGTGCTTTATCCACACTTTAACAAGGAATGCCACCCTCCCAATAAATGGTACACATCTTTATCCCTATCTCACATGCCATCATCTTGGCTCACGAATTGAAGGCTAGACAAATTTATTACCCGTGTGGGTTAAAGTCCAAAACTCTTGAAACAGGAAAGTCTTGTGTAAGTCCACTTCCAGAGAGATGTTTATGCAAAAAAACAAACAGAAAACAGAGGTTCAGAATGTATCCTGTAGGAACACAAAAGGTTGAAGTGGGGGACAACCCAGGCTCTTTCGTCTAAGCAATATTCAAGGCGTGTGATTTTATCCGTAAGGTTCACCTCAGTGATTCATATGGTGTGTCACTTACGTGTGTGCTTATATAGGACAGATATAGATGAAGCATATAAAGGTATCTTTAGCCTTCTACGATGATTCTTTATCCAACAAGGTTCTTATGTGGGTGTATTTCCCAAAAGGTTTTTATGCAGAAAAAGCATAAATAAGGTACAGATATTCAGTATACTGCTTATGTGAACACAACAGGCAGGGGTCAACCTAAAATCCTTAGGCTAATTATTCAGAGTGTATGCTTCTATCCGTAAGGTTCACCTCAGTGGTTTCATTTGCAATGCCGCTTACATGTGTGCCTACATAGGATAGATGGAAATTAAACATATAAAGGTATCTTTATCCTTCTACCGGTGATATGGGCAAACTTAGGACCATGTGTATTTATACACTCGTAGTTCCAAAAAGAATACTCACATGAGCGCTTACTTCAAATGGCGAGGTACTTCCATATAAAGGTATCTTTCAATATCCTCAGGTGCCGTCCCCCTCCCTGCCATCTGTCCTGGATCCTGTGCCTTTTTGCTCACTGAGATAAACAGCTTGCCAGCACCATGAGTTTCCTGAGTCCTGAGTTCTCTGCCTGGAAGGTAATAGTTAACGAGCTCTACCTGTGATTAATCTTCGGTGTGAGTCTGAATTCAGCAACCTGAAGTTTAGGCCTAAAAGCCAGCATCCTCTGTTTGTTTGCAGAAGTTCAGGCTTCAGTGTTCTCTCGGCCTGCTAGGTAGCGAGGCCTAGCAGGCAAAGAGAATACTGAAGCCTGAACTTCTGCAAACAAACAGAGGATGCTGGCTTTTAGGCCTAAACTTCAGGTTGCTGAATTCAGACTCACACCAAAGATTAATCACAGGTAGAGCTCGTTAACTATTACCTTCCAGGCAGAGAACTCAGAACTCAGGAAACTCATGGTGCTGACAAGCTGTTTATCACAGTGAACAAAAAGGCACAGAATCCAGGACAGATGGCAGGGAGGGAGACGGCACCTGAGGATATTGAAAGATACCTTTATATGGAAGTACCTCGCCATTTGAAGTAAGCACTCATGTGAGCATTCTTTTTGGAACTACGAGTGTATAAATGCACATGGTCCTAAGTTTGCCCATATCACTGGTAGAAGGATAAAGATACCTTTATATGTTTCATTTCCATCTATCCTATGTAAGCACACATGTAAGCGGCATTCCAAATGAACCACTGAGGTGAACCTTATGGATAGAAGCATACACTCTGAATAATTAGCCTAAGGATTTTGGGTTGACCCCTGCCTGTTGTGTTCACATAAGCAGTATACTGAATATCTGTACCTTATTTGTGCTTTTTCTGCATAAAAACCTCTTGGGAAATACACCCACATAAGAACCTTGTTGGATAAAGAATCATCGTAGAAGGCTAAAGATACCTTTTTTATGCTTCATCTATATCTGTCCTATGTAAGCACACACGTAAGTGACACACCATATGAATCACTGAGGTGAACCTTACGGATAAAATCACACGCCTTGGATATTGCTTAGCCGAAAGAGCCTGGGTTGTCCCCCACTTCGACCTTTTGTGTTCCTACAGGATACATTCTGAACCTCTGTTTTCAGTTTGTTTTTTTGCATAAACATCTCTCTGGAAGTGGACTTACACAAGACTTTCCTGTTTCAAGAGTTTTGGACTTTAACCCACACGGGTAATACATTTGTCTACCTTTCATAGCCTGCGCCACCTGAGGTTTTTTCCAAATTTTCTTTGTGGATATGTTCATGGTGTGTTAGGTGACACACCCGGAGAACACCAGGGTTGGCTGCAGTCAGTGTGCGCAGAAACATATCTTACATATCCATTTATCACGAATTGAAGGGCTTACACGTACAACAAGACCCGGAGGTGACTATTCCACTGAGTCTTGAAAGGTATGATGGATCTTTCCTGGCAAACCTTTAGTGGAGGAGCTTTGCAGACGTAGCGAGCAGTGATAGTGGTAGTGAAAGGAGCAGAGAAGAGGAAACTCTGAAAGAAGAGGAGAGAAAATGGGAGGAAAAGGGTACCTGCCGAGGTTTATATGTAGAACTGTAAGAAGGAGCGCAATAATAAAAATCTTTGTTTACAAGTAGAACAACTTTGTATGTTTTCCTAACATTGATAAGGTGCCTGCTATAGATGCATGCTATATATATTTTTTTATAGCTCGTATGGGTACAAGCCAAGGTCCCTAGGTAGAAATTACAAAAGACAATGTTGGCTAAATGGGGCTACGCATATTGTATTAGTGAGAAAGAAATGGGCAGATGTGAGTTTTACAGGAAGAAGTGATATGATTTTCTAAATAAAGGAATATGGGAAGTGAATGAGAGTCATTACTTACATATGACTACAAAGCAATAATGCTGGGAAACAGATTATAACTAGATGGAACTTAAAGTCAACGGCAGAAAGAGTGAATCTCAGTTTTACCCACCTTTTCAGACCACTATCCACTTTCCTGATTGCACTTAGATGTAAAATTTTTGTACAAAAAAAAATGAGACCATTCTTATCATTCAAGTGGAATGCCTCAACAGAACCTTATAACCATCATTATTCATTACTATGCAATAAAATGAAGTGCCTACAGTGGCTAACATGTATACACATTAATTTGGAAAGTTCACAAACTTACCAACACATACACGTCCATCTACCCCAACAGCCAAACCTGGTGGGCAATCGCAGCGGAAAGACCCCTCTGTGTTGATACAATGACCATTCATACAGATGCCCGGAGTAAGACACTCATCAACGTCTACAGAAATAATCAGAAAATAATATATTCAAAACATTAAGAGGCAAGAGAAGTAATGCATGCTTCTAAATAAAATAGTTTTCTTGGCCAAAGCACGGTACGTACCGGTACAATAACGTCCACTGGCAGCCAGAACAAATCCCGGTTTACAGATGCACTTGAAGCTGCCATCCTCATTTATACACATACCATTTAAACACATATTTGTTGTAGCACATTCATCATGATCTGGAAGAACAAAATTACAGCATGTTATTAGGTATTTAAAAAAGCATATTTTTAAAGCAGTATACAGTATATTGATAATCACAGCTCATTTTTAAAAATGCATTGTGTAGAATATTCATACACCCTGATATATTGAACTGGTACAGATATCAAGAAGTGCATTATACCAGTTGGTACATGGGCCCTCATTCCGAGTCATTCGCTCGGTATTTTTCATCGCATCGCAATGAAAATCCGCTTAGTACGCATGCGCAATATTCGCACTGCGACTGCGCCAAGTAATTTAACAATGAAGATAGTATTTTTACTCACGGCTTTTTCATCGCTCCGGCGATCGTAATGTGATTGACAGGAAATGGGTGATCCTGGGCGGAAACACGGCGTTTTATGGGCGTGTGGTTGAAAACGCTACCGTTTCCGGAAAAAACGCATGAGTGGCTGGAGAAACGGGGGAGTGTCTGAGCGAACGCTGGGTGTGTTTGTGACGTCAAACCAGGAACGACAAGCACTGAACTGATCGCACAGGCAGAGTAAGGTTGAAGTTACTCAGAAACTGCAAAGTAGTTTGTAATCGCAATATTGCGATTACATCGGTCGCAATTTTAAGAAGCTAAGATACACTCCCAGTAGGCGTAGGCTTAGCGTGTGTAACTCTGCTAAATTCGCCTTGCGACCGATCAACTCGGAATGAGCGCCATGGTGTTATCAAATAGTTAAAGTCTGGTTCGTGGCTGGCATTAAATAAAAAAATCACAAATCAGTGTACCTCGAGATTCTCCAGGAAAAAAAACAATTACTAGATGTACTGCACCAACAGTATGAAAAATGTTTGAAAATGAATTGTGTAATCACAATAGAAACATAGACCACTTAGATACTGAAATTGGTAAGTGACCTGACTTTAACTTACTTGCTCAGTGCTTATGGTAAAGTACAGTTTATAATAAGACAGTAGGTCCAACAATATTCAAGTTATAAATGTCTTTATGTATTTTCAATAAGTATTCATTAATAGGGCATATACCAGAGAGTGCGGTTCACTTTATAAACTGAACACACCCAAACTTTGGGGATCCAAGTAGAAACAAGTTCTGGCTCAGATCACTTTTGGGATCTGAGTGGACCAAGTCCTGAGTCAGGTCTTCCCTCGAGTTCAAAACTTGGATCTAAAAACAGAATCTCAGGTTTGGGATTGCATGTAAGTCCATCCATTGTGATGTTAGATGTCAATTCACTCAGGAGAGTGTATGGTGAGATGAGCAAAATAGACAGGAAATGATTGGCAATTAATGTTGTTGATGTTAGTAATACTGTAGGAACAAAACTTTTCAGGATTTTAGCTGTTTTTGTTGATTTTTATACATTTTTAAAGAACCCCAGATCTAAAACCAAACACATCAGACCCCTTGAAATAGTGTGAGGTAGCAACTTTTTTAAGCTTGTGACAATTGAAATATTTTAATTGATAATTCTTATGGAGATAAGAAGAAAGAGTCATTTGAATGAACAAGAGAACTATTACTTGATAATTAAAGCATAAAGCCCCCAAAACTACAACTCAAGTCTTGGTTACAGCACCTGGAGAAAAAACATCATATTTTACTTAGCTTCCATACTCCGTGCATACAGTAGATATGTAGTGGTCCCTGGTGTACCTAACAATCCTAACAAAGATGAGTGAATGTCAGGGCCTGTCCACCATCAACTTCCTATGTAGGATAATGGGAAGTTCACAGGGGAAAAAAATTGTTACCACATTACTTGTTTCAAACATACCAAAAAGGAATAGTATGGACTGGAGTGCAGTGTTGGACTGACAGCAGGGACAGCAGCAGATGCCGCAAGCAGAGTATTCAAGGTAAGTAAAAATAATTATATTATTTTACGTCATTAAACCTTGTCTAAACTCATGCTCTAGTTTTGGGTGGTGTTATTGTTTAAAGAAGGAATCCCATTAGTTATTCTGTGTTAAATGTGTCAGCTCTGTACAGCCAAAGTTGAATATCTTTATTGCAAAAGATCATGATAATGAATAATTCATTTATAATGTATATTTACTTTATTTTCCATACTTTGCTAGAAATTATTTAGTTCAAATACCCAATCTTATTCCAATACCATAAAGTTATTGGATGTTATTGTGTACTGTGTATATGTTTTCTTAACTTTTCTCACCAGTTCAGGAATAAATATACAAAACTTCCGACATCCATATTTTCATGATAAAAATTAGCTCTTTGATTATGTTGAATCTCAAATGAGTAATCGCAAATTAACTTGTATGAAGGCATTTCATGGAAGAATGAATTTGATATGATCTATCTACACTGGGGTTTAAAAACAAGCCAAGTCTACAGACAATATCTTATACCACAAAATTATAGAAACAAATTATACAGGATGTATTTAGCTGTCTCAAAAATTATTATGTTAAAAAAAAGTCAAACAAATCAGATTAGTTTATTTCTAAATTAATGGAAAACTAGTTCATTACATTGAACAATCTCTTTAGTGATGACAAAAGTAACTAGATAACTCTGAAAAATTAACCTGATGGTTTACATGCAAATCTGATGGTTGCGGGTCTGCCCATGCGCAGGTGCAGTTCTGCGCATGTGCAGAATAAGTCCTGCATGATCCCTGGCAGCCCCACCTTCCTTAGCTGCAGCATGACTGACATGCTGTGGTGTTTGGGGGTGGAGCAGGGGCAGCACCTGGGACTGTTCTTCAAAACGGGAGGCTGTCACCCCCATTTTGGAGTCATGCCAAACCCAGGGTCTGTGTCAACGAATGCAGACTCTCTGGACCCGAATGACCAATTTCCGATGGCCGAGCAGAGTAAGCTTCAGCTTTGGTAGACAACCTGAGGGCTGTAACCATACTGACCAATGGTTACTGTAGTCGTGGCAAAAAATCACCGGGAAAATGCCAGACGAGCATGCATAGTAGTGTTTAGTCACCTGCGTATACGCTATAGACTCTGGTATAATGCCAGGGTCTATGGTGCCGTGGAAAGAAAGGGGCCCATACGGTTAATCTGCCCCTAATCCAGACACAGGTTATTTTACGATAAACAGTTGCACAGGTTCAATTGATCATGACTTTTGGAAACTACATAATCACTAATAGGCAAATATTCCATATCTGATGTAGAAAATTAAGTTTCTGATAACATTTATTTGACAAATAGAACCGATAGGGGCATTTTACAAATGGTTATATTATTTCCAGACATTAGTACTGTTTACCTGCACAGTTCTTTCCATCAGCAGTCAGCTCAAAGCCGGCATTACAGATACACTGGAAGCTTCCCATGGTGTTTACACATCGGCCATGTTTGCAGAGAATGCCATTTTGAATGCACTCATCAATATCTATGTTATATCAAAAATAGTTTTCACTTTTTAGTAAACTGGTAAACAATATAATAAAATAAATTAATATTGAGATTGTTTTGTACCTGAACATATAGAACTAAATTGCTGTAGAAACATTTACTTACAATGTCATTGTTCTCACAAAAGAGGGACATACAGCAACAATATGATCATACACTAGTGTTCAGAATTTTGGTATGTGTTAGATATCATACAATTTGTAAGCAAACACATGTATGGGAACTATTTACATGAGGATAAGAAGATTTCCCAAATTTGGAGAACCGAGTTTACAACATAGAACTTTACATTTACAAAACACTACAATTACTTAACATTCCCCTCATAAAATGGATTACCAGTACTTCCTACAGTGTCTGTATGAGTAGATACTTGGCAATCATGTCAGTGTGCTATCTTTATATCTCAAGAGCAATAATATTTTTTTCCCTTTATGGTTTCTGGCAAAAATGTAACATTGCTGGATATAAAGCATTTTGTTACTCACTAGGGCCCAGATTTATCAAGCCTTGGAGAGTGACAAATTGCGCAGTGATAAAGTAGTGATAAAGTATCAACTAATTGGCTCCTAACTGTCATTTTTCAAACCCACTCTGTAACATGGCATTTAGGAGCTGGTTGGCTGGTACTGTGCAAGTTCTCAACTTCAGTCCTTAAACACCACCAACAAGTCATGTTTTGCGGATTTCTTTAATCATGCATAGGTGAGTTACTCTATTTTGCTGGGTCAGTAATTATCCCACCTGCTTCCCCATACAGGAATCATCAAAACATGACCATATAGGAAAACTTGAGGGTTGAGCTTGAGAACCACTGCTTCAGGCTGTTATTATAGTCTTTAAAGGCTAAAGAAACTTGTTTTCATAATGAGTGAAATAATGTTACTAATAACATTCACGTTACAATAAACCATACAGGCTTTCTGGACTTCTAGCTGAATGGGAAAGGTACTGAAGCATTATTACTGTACTTACCAATACAAGCTTGTTTGGTGGGAGTTCTCTGGAAGCCAGAATGGCACTTACAGAAATAGGATCCAGGTGTATTTACACAATCACCATTAGTACATGGGCTTGATGTGCACTCATCAACATCTGTTTGCAATAACAAAAAGGTTATTTCACTCTGATTCAAACAATAACTTGGGAACATGCCATTATTGACCACAGAACACTAAGTAAATGTTACATTTACTGATATATTTTGCCATGACATTAAGTTATAAAAGTAATGAAACAGCCCAAAGCAATAATATTTTGTCCATACCTGAAGTATGCTTACCAAATTTTATGTTACTACATGTCCTTTAACTGTAGATTATCTGTTGTTTTGTTCAACAAATTACAGATTCCTGCACTGTTAAATGCTGTTATATGAAGTACACAACAACTTGTTTCATGTGTTATATTGTTGTAAAGGTCTAAGGGGCCTCTTATTAATAATAACTAAACTAATGATTCAACTTGCAAGGATATTTTTCATGAAATTGTCCCTGCTATGTACTAAGAAGGTTATTCAGAGTTGTTAGCAAACCAAAAAATGTAGCAACTGGGCAAACCTTGTTACACTGCAGGTGGGGCAGACGTAACATGTGCAGAGAGATTGCAACACGATGGGCAATTTGCCTCTATTCAACCTCAAATACTATGTTACTATTTAGAGTTAGATCATGCTAATGTGCATGAGTCCACAATCAGGAGGACACTGAACAACAATGGTGTGCATGGCAGGATTGTAAGGAGAAAGTTGCTTCTCTCCAAAAAGAACATTGCTAAATGAAGAACACTTCATTCCAGCATAAAAACTTCATACCATCAGAGAAACATGGTGGTGATGGTATCATGGTCTGGGCCTGTTTTGCTGCATCTGGCCCAGGAATGACTTTTCATCATTGATGGGACAATAAATTCTGAATTATACCAGAATATTCTAAAGGAAACTGTCAGGGCATCTGTCTATGCGCTGCATCTCAAGAGAATGTGGGTTATGCAGCAAGACAATGACCGAAAACACACAAGACCAAAAAATAGCCAAGTCAAAGTCCTGACCTTAATCAAATTAAAATATTGTTGAAGGATCTGAAGCAAGAAGTTCATGGGAGGAAACCCATGAAGCTGTTTTGTATGAAGGAATGCAGTGAAATTCCTTCATGCCGATGTTAAGGACTAATGAACAATTACCAGAAACGTTTATATACAGTTATTGCTGCACAAGGGAGTCATACCAGGTACTGAAAGCAAAGGTTCACATGCTTTTGCCATTCTCAGATATTGGATCATTTTATTCAATAAAAAAAAAATTAGCATGTCTAATATTTATTTATCTCATTTGTTTGATTTGGTTCTCTTTATCTACTTTTAGGACTTGTGTGGAAATCTGAGGTAGTTGTAGGCCATACTGTATTTCAGCAAACTTTCAAGCATCTCTGTAATTTTTTGGAAAAAGAGCCCCGTAGTCCTACTTGTGTTATCTTGGTTATAATAAATGTTTACAAAAAGGATTTTGTATATCTTATTTTAGATTGTTATACGTGATAGTTAATCCTCAGAATGATGAGTACAAATGATTTTATACTAGATTTGCAATCTTAGCAATCTTGTTCCACTATATCTTGTGTGGTTATGACTGTACTTTATAAAGTAAACTTACTACAGGTTGAGTATCCCTTATCCAAAATGCTTGGGACCAGGAGTATTTTGGATATTGGATTATTCCGTATTTTGGAATAATTGCATACCATAATGAGTTATGATGGCGATGGGATCCAAGTCTAAGTACAGAATGCATTTATGTTTCATATACGCCTTATACATACAGCCTGAAGGTCATTTTAGCCAATATTTTTAATAACTTTGTGCATTAAACAAAGTGTGTGTACATTCACACAATTCATTTATGTTTCATATACACCTTATACACACAGCCTGAAGGTCATTTAATACAATATTTTTAATAATTTTGTGTGTTAAACAAAGTTTGTGTACATTGAGCCATCAGAATACAAAGGTTTCACTATTTCACACTCACTAAAAAAAATCCGTATTTCGGATTATTCCGTATTTCGGAATATTTGGATATGGGATACTCAACCTGTACAGTGAAAAAAAGCGCAGTCTGCACTGGCCTCTGCTACTTTCCAAAAACATATACTGCTGTGGAAACTGTGCCAGACACTTTTATAAAAAAACTACAAACATAGAAATATGCTGTATACATACCATTACATTCTGTGTGAGTATCTTGTTTGTATCCCATGTTGCACTCACATCTGTAGCTGTTAAGGTTGGGAATACACCGTCCATTTAGACAAAGATTCGGGTATTGTTTGCAAATGTCGATTGTCTGATTTAATGTTGCTGTTGTACACAAAAATAAAATAATTTTTCATTTAGTGAAGGTTTATACATTTAAAACGCAGGTAAACATTGTCTGAAAATATTCTTTGCGACCAGGGTTCCCTAAGGTGATTAACACACCCCTCCATATAGTATAGGAACCAGGCAGCACTTGACGGATATGGGGAAAACAGTCTTGAGTGTATTAAAAAAGTACAGCATTTTAGTGCAGGCATTGACATTTCTATGCCTGCACTTTATTACTATAATGCTTCAATACACTTGGGACTGTTTTCACCAAATCCAATAAGTGATGCCTGGTGCCTATACTATAGGGAGGGATGTGGTAGTCGCCTTAGGGAACCCTGGTCACTATATTTCTATTGTGGAGGGCACTACAGTAGTTGTTTAATTGTTGAGTGCTTACACTACCATAATTATATATATATATATATATATATATATACACATATGGTGTACATATGGTGTAATCTTGCAAGCTGTAAACATGACATGGCACCCCAGGATATGATGAGATGCTGGAAGTTTACTTCAACGTTTCTGGGCTTCTTGAGCCCTGTCAACGAAAAATAAAATTTCCTGATGATGGGGCTCTGGCAGCCCACAAATGTTGAAGTAAACATGCTGTGTTTTCTGCTTGCAAGACCTTGAGTTTTTTATGCTACTGCACCACATATATAGTAGGTTTACAACCGTACCAATAAAATGGTCCGTAATGAATACATTTTATTTTTCTCCTGTATGTAATTTATTAATTGGAGACAATGTATTTGGTACGTTTGTAAACCTACTGTATATGTGGTGTAGTAGCATAAAAAAATCTAAGGTTGTTACCATGCGGTATCCATTCAATGGACCATATCTTTTTGATATATTTACATTGTTCTTAGTAAAGATATACCCCTGAGGAAGTCTCAGTTAGAGACGAAACGTGTTGATTTAAAAAGCTGAGAGACACACCTTTGTGACCCCATACTCTCCAACACAGGGAATTTGGAAATATATGCCATCTTTACTCTTGTGTGGACTCTTACAGCACTATAGACCACTGTGTAAACCAATTAAAATTTGTGTGGTTGACTTGTGATAAGGCTGTTTTTAATAAAAACGTAATATTTTTCTTTTAAATTCTTGGTTTTAGGGCTGGTGTTCTTGGTTCATTTGATTTAGAGGGTGCACCTATATAGTCCTTAAAAAAATGACAGACAAGCATGTATAGCACATTTACAAAGATACAGTATTCAAATCATTAGATCACATATAAAAGAATAGTATTTAGGTTCCAGAAAACTTACAGTAAGTCTGGAGATCTACAGTAAACCACAGTTAGATTTGTATCACAGGCCGGGATGTAATGAAGTCTGAGTTCGGCAGCCGTGTGGGGCAATCATGTACTAGGCATGGTTTAGCCTTGTACATGATTGCCCTTTAACAAAAATGTTGTAGTTCAACCGGCATCCCGCACGGACACCAAACTCTTGCTTCAATTCACCCCGGCCATAGAATCTACATTACTGAAGTCATATTGGCAACATTGTGGGGTATACTCAATTGAAGTCGAAAACTGCCGTCTGTCGAAAAGACGGCAGTTTTTGACTTTTTAAGGTCGAATCCTGATTCGACCTATTCAATATATCCCTAAATTTTTCGACAAGTCGATGAATTCGACTTGTCAAAAAGCACGTGGATCGGCGGAATAGCTGCCGATCCACGTGCTTGTGGCGAAAATGTCTCGCTTGCTGGAGCCAGGTGGACGCTGCTAGGAGCGGCGGCTGCGGGACAGGAGCGCGGCGGCGGGCTGCAGAGCAATACCTCTGATGGGTGCTCCTGGCCGCCGCTGACAGGTTCCCCGGCCGCCGCTGACAGCGTCCCGCCGCATGACAGGTCCCCTGGCCGCTGCAGTTACCTCTCCCTGGACGCCGCTGACAGGTAGAGGCGGGGGGGAGAGAGATGGGGGAGAGCCACGGGCAAACAGGCTCTCCCCCATCTCTCCCCCCCACACCCTCCCCGGCTATCCATCCAGAGATAAAAATGTAATCCCTACAGGTCTATCAGCACAGTGTTGAGAGTCTGAAGCAGAGATGTAAAACAGTGATCAGCTGTTCTGGAAAGCTCAACCTCTCGGCAGGATGTAATGGAGTCCGAGATTGCCGGAGGTGCAATCACTTACAAGGCATGATTTTGCCTTGTAAGTAAGGGTTTGTCCCTTTAAAAAAAAAGGCTGAGATCGTCCGGCATCCCGCACCTCTGGCGATCTCGGACTCCATTACATCCTGACGCATGTGTTATTCTTTGGAACATTGTTAGTATTCTTAGTTAGGAGGGGACTAGTGGTACTGAGCACACTATAAAATAAACAATTTTGTTTCAGATGTAAAAGTAAATGTGTATGAATAATTTCTAGTTATTGTAAAAGGATCAATTGCTGGAAACAATCTGATAAAAGTAAAAATCCAGTGAAACTTATGGAAATGCTTGTCCATTAGATAATACAGTACAGTATGTCTTGTTTTTAAGTTATTAATAATACATTGTTTATTTTATATTGATCAATAAAATGTTATATATTTTACTACTGTTAGCAAGTCGGTCTCTATTTTTTTACATAGCACACATACAGGGTAATTACTAATAGTAGTTTTCGCCATAAAAAACCCCCATAAACAATTGTTTTATCTCAAGCCAGTTATAAACATAGGTGATAATGCATAAACTGAATAAAATATTTTTTTTTTGCCTTTAGATTATGCAAATCTTAAGAAACCACTTGACTGCTTTGAGCAAAAGTAAAAGTAAAGGCACCTACTGAATGGACATTAGGACCTTCTGATAACATCTTGCATGACCACAAATAACAAACATTTGCCTGATGGCTGCACACTCAGCTAAGGCTCAATGTTCACTACATTTTGGCTGGAGCTCATGTCTATGTACATATATAAATAGGGTTAAATATTTTTAAGAAAAACATCAAAATTCTTGATCAGTATGCAGCTAATGCAAAGCGTAGGAATGTCAATATCTACACCAGACCCAATATTAAACATAAAAACTACAGAATGCAAGCAAAAAGAGATTGGGGGATCTGAGTGCAAAATAGGAAATGTCTTTGAAATATAGGGACACTAAGAATAATGCTCATAAAGTGATTATGGATAATCCATTTCAATGTTGGTTTATAAATGATGGCATATAATTAGGCATACTAGTAATCTGAATGCTCATAAGCATACACTCCAACATTTTGCACAGAAAAATCGGTACAAATTAGGAAAGGTGGCATGGCCACGGGTGCGCCCAGAGCCGGCCCCTAAGCATAGGCAAACTAGGCAAATGCCTAGGGGCACCAGCAGCTTCTGCTGATTAAAATGATATGCGGCATGCCTATATTCTGTGTGTAGCATTTTGTATGCAGATACAGCCACAGTGCACACAGAATATAGGCATGCTGAACATCATTTTAAACAGCAGAAGCTGCTTGTGTATCCTAGGCACATAGCAATGCAAATAAGATGCATTTGGCATCCAGAGATAAAAATGTAATCCCTACAGGTCTATCAGCACAGTGTTGAGAGTCTGAAGCAGAGATGTAAAACAGTGATCAGCTGTTCTGGAAAGCTCAACCTCTCGGCAGGATGTAATGGAGTCCAAGATTGCCGGAGGTGCAATCACTTACAAGGCATGATTTTGCCTTGTAAGTAAGGGTTTGTCCCTTTAAAAAAAAAGGCTGAGATCGTCCGGCATCCCGCACCTCTGGCGATCTCGGACTCCATTACATCCTGACGCATGTGTTATTCTTTGGAACATTTTTAGTATTCTTAGTTAGGAGGGGACTAGTGGTACTGAGCACACTATAAAATAAACAATTTTGTTTCAGATGTAAAAGTAAATGTGTATGAATAATTTCTAGTTATTGTAAAAGGATCAATTGCTGGAAACAATCTGATAAAAGTAAAAATCCAGTGAAACTTATGGAAATGCTTGTCCATTAGATAATACAGTACAGTATGTCTTGTTTTTAAGTTATTAATAATACATTGTTAATACCGCTTTCACATCGCTAATGCCGGATCCCACCCGGTAAAAGAAACGTGTCCTTACCGGGTGGGATCCGGCATTTGCTCCCGTCTGCAGGCTTTCCGACCCAGCAATATACCGGGTCGGTTGCCATAGCAGCGGGAGGGCGCAGCAGCAGCAGGGGCGGGGGTGGAAGCGGCGCTGGGAGATGAGCTCATCTCCTGCGCCGCCTCTCCCTATGCTGTGAATGGGAACCGTGTCGCATCGACACGGCTCCCATTCACACCGCACCTGACCCGGTAATCAACCCGGGTATAATCCTTCTTTTATACCGGGTTGAATTACCGGGTCAGGCGACCCGCTAATTCACAGAAAGTGCTTTCACATCGCACACTGACCCGTGTCGACACGGCAATTTGCCGTGTCGATACCGGGTTATTTGTGCGATGTGAAAGGGGTATTATTTTATATTGATCAATAAAATGTTATATATTTTACTACTGTTAGCAAGTCGGTCTCTATTTTTTTACATAGCACACATACAGGGTAATTACTAATAGTAGTTTTCGCCATAAAAAACCCCCATAAACAATTGTTTTATCTCAAGCCAGTTATAAACATAGGTGATAATGCATAAACTGAATAAAATATTTTTTTTTTGCCTTTAGATTATGCAAATCTTAAGAAACCACTTGACTGCTTTGAGCAAAAGTAAAAGTAAAGGCACCTACTGAATGGATATTAGGACCTTCTGATAACATCTTGCATGACCACAAATAACAAACATTTGCCTGATGGCTGCACACTCAGCTAAGGCTCAATGTTCACTACATTTTGGCTGGAGCTCATGTCTATGTACATATATAAATAGGGTTAAATATTTTTAAGAAAAACATCAAAATTCTTGATCAGTATGCAGCTAATGCAAAGCGTAGGAATGTCAATATCTACACCAGACCCAATATTAAACATAAAAACTACAGAATGCAAGCAAAAAGAGATTGGGGGATCTGAGTGCAAAATAGGAAATGTCTTTGAAATATAGGGACACTAAGAATAATGCTCATAAAGTGATTATGGATAATCCATTTCAATGTTGGTTTATAAATGATGGCATATAATTAGGCATACTAGTAATCTGAATGCTCATAAGCATACACTCCAACATTTTGCACAGAAAAATCGGTACAAATTAGGAAAGGTGGCATGGCCACGGGTGCGCCCAGAGCCGGCCCTAGGCATAGGCAAACTAGGCAAATGCCTAGGGGCACCAGCAGCTTCTGCTGATTAAAATGATATGCGGCATGCCTATATTCTGTGTGTAGCATTTTGTATGCAGATACAGCCACAGTGCACACAGAATATAGGCATGCTGAACATTATTTTAAACAGCAGAAGCTGCTTGTGTATCCTAGGCACATAGCAATGCAAATAAGATGCATTTGCATCAAAAAAAGGCGCTCGACGTTGGCAGGGCTGCCAACTGACCCATGCCAGGCATCTCCTGCTGCATGGTGTATTGAGGCAAGATTTATGAGGATACATCTGTATCCAAGCAGAGGCAGAGGTCACAGTGTAAAGAGCCGTGTGAGTGCTGTGTGTGAGTGGGTTGGTTGTGCAATAGTATTTGGCATATGTGTAAGGGGCATTATGCGTGTCATGTGTATAAATGCATTAATAATGTGCAGCATATGTGTAAGGGGTACTATGTGTGTCATGTGTATAAGGGCATTAATAATGTGCGGCATATGTGTAAGGGGCACTATGTGTGTCATTATGTGTATAAGGGCATCAATGATGTGCAGTATATGTGTAAGGGACATTATGTGTGTCATTATGTGTATAAGGGCACTAATAATTGTGGCATATGTGTAAGGGACATTATGTGTAAAAGGGCATTAATAAAGGTTGGCATAATGTGTAAGGTGCATTATGTTTATAAGGATATTAATAATGTGTGTCATATGTGTAAGGGGCATTACTGTGTGGTATTATGTGTATAAAGGCATACTAATGTGTGGCATTATGTGTATAAGGTTCTCTACTGTGTGGTGTTACATATAGAAAGGGCACTACTGTGTGGTCTAATGTGAATAAAGAGCAATATGGTGTGGTGTAATGTAAATAAGGAGCAATTCAGTGTGATAATAAAGTTGCAGTATTCTGTAGCGTAATTTCAATTGGGGGTACTATTGCGTGGCCATGCCCCTTGCCAGCAAAAACACACCCCTTTTTGGGCACACTGTTCTTATTTAAAATATAGGTAGTAGGAACACTAAAATAAGGACTTCTATGGGTGAGGGGTGATGGTGCTGGGAAAGGGGTACAGGGTCATAGGCTGAACTAGTGGTGGTGCTAGGGGGCACCAGCCAAAATCTTGCCTAGGGTATCATATTGGTTAGGGCCGGCTCTGGGTGCGCCCATTTTCCTATACTTTCAATGGAAGTTTGGAGAGCCAAAAATCGGTACAGACCATAAAAAAAGGTAGTATACCTGCTAAAAAGGTACAGCTGGAGGGTATACATAAGTCCTTATTTTTGACTTTCCTAGATAACAGTGAGTTCCAGCATGGGGAGGCAGCATTTACTTTCACAGCATTTTGGCAGGACGGACTTAGGGATGTTGGTTGTATTACTGTACAGGTACACCACCGATTTTCCGGCAACCGATGATCCGGAACCTCTTTTAATACAGACAATTTTGCTTTGTCGGATTAAAGGGGGTTAGGGACTTCTTTTAATCAGGAACATTTTCTGCGCATGGGCGTAACACGCAATATGCACAAGTGTCAGTGGGTACAGCTTCCACGGACACTATAGGTGATACAGCAAGCATCGGTGGGGCTGTTATGTCATCCACTGTAGCATATATTTTACTATTTATTGCTTTAGAAATGTTCTGAAGGTGCAAAATTAGTAAAAAAAAACGTTTCCATCGTTAATCCGGCAAAATTGATTATCCGGCATGGCACTGGAACCGAGTATGCCGGAAAATTGGTGGTGTACCTGTACAATCTAAAAAACATTATCATTTGCACAAGCCAAACATATTTCCAGATACTTCAATGGTATCCATTGGCATATTTTCAGATGCAGTACTATGAAACAAAAAGCTGCACAGTCTCCATTTAAGCAAATATATTGCCTGCGGCCAGAGCCAGCCCTAGGCATAGGCAAACTAGGCAAATGCTTAGGGCATTCGGTATGCCTAGGGGCATAAGCAGCTTCTGTTGATTAAAATGATATGAGGCATGCCTATATTCTGTGTGTGACTGCGGCTGTATCCGCTTACGAAATGCTACGTTACAGTGTATTCCTGGAAATCACTGTAATGAAGCATTTCGTATGCAGATCCAGCCACAGTCGCACATAGAATATAGGCATGCTGCATATCATTTTCATCAGCAGAAGCTGCTTGTGCACTCTAGCCATAGTAAAGCAAATAAGATGCATTTTCATCAAAAAAGGCGCCCGACATTAGCAGAGCTGCCAGCTGACTCACACCAGGCATCTCCTGCTGCATGGCGTATTGAGGCAAGATGTTTGAGGACACATCTGTATTTAAGCAGAGGCAGAGGTCACAGTGTTAGTGGCCAAGTGAGTGTTTTGTGCGGTTGGGTTGGTTGTGCAATAGTGTTCGGCATATGTGATAGTGGCATTATGTGTGTCAATATGTGTATAAATGCATTAATAATGTGTGACATATGTGTAAAGGGCATTATGTGTATCATTACGTGTATAAGTGCACTAATAATGTCCGGCATTTGTGTAAGGGACATTATGTGTATAAGGGCATTAATAAAAGTTGGCATAATGTGTAAGGCACAATGGGGCAGATGTATTAAGCCTGGAACCGACATAAGGAATTGATAAATCAGTGATAGGTGCAAGGTGATAAATGCACCAGCCAATCAGCTCCTAACTGTTAATTTACATACTGGAGCTGATTTTGCTGGTGGGTTTATCACCTTGCACATACCACTGGTTTATCACTTCCTTATGCCTTCTCCAGGATAATACATCTGCCCCATTATGTTTATAAGGACATTAATAATGTGTGTCATATGTGTAAGGAGCATTCTGTTTATAAGGACATTAATAATGTGTGTCATATGTGTAAGGGGCATTATTGTGTGATATTATGTGTATAAAGGCATTACTAATGTGTGGCATTACTGTATGTGTATAAAGTGCTCTACTGTGTGGCGTAATGTATAGAAAAGGCATTACTGTGTGGTGTAATGTGAATAAAGAGCAATATGGTGTGGTGTAATGTGAATAAGGAGCAATTCAGTGTGATGTAATGTGCATAAGGGGCACTACTGTGAGGAGTAACGTTTATAAGGTAAAGTGGTACTACTGTGTGAATTATGGACACTATCGAATGATAAAATGTGAATAAAGTTGCACTTCTGTGTGGCGTAATTTGAATTCGGGGTACTATTGTGTGGCCATGCCCCTTCTCAGCAAGAACACACCCCTTTTTGGGCTGTGCGCCGAATGTGCACACTGTTCCTATTTAAATTATAGGGGGTAGGAGCACCAAAATAAGGACTGCTATAGGTGAGGGGTGATGGTGCTGGGAACAGGGTGCCGGGTTAGAGGCAGAACTAGCAGTGGGGGTATGGGGCACCAACCAAAATCTTGCCTAGGTCATCATATTGGTTAGGGCCGGCTCTGCCTGCAGCTGGAAGGCAACAAAGGAATGATCTGTAATAGTAGCTGCTAACCAGTTCTTGTAATATCCTCTCCATCTGCGCTTATGCAGTTGGGTTTGCTTTGTATGACACAAGTTTCAATGTGGCAGGAAACTGGGCTATGAAATATGGCTGTTAATGATACATGTGAACTTGCCCTTAGTTGCTGGTCTTTTATTCACTTAGTTGGTGACTCACCATGGCTAATGCCCAGGGCTCCATTATTGGAATAAAACAGCCCTGCAAACCCTTTCATGCCAATATTTAAAAGTCACTAAATTCTAAGCTAATGCACTTTTTATTGTTTCATTATACAAAAAAAAGGCAAAAGTATTGCTGCAACACCAAGGGGAGTTTATAAAACACCAAGGGTTAAGGTATTTTGGAACCTTAATTACACTCCGTAATCATGTAATAAGACCAACACCCTAGTCTTCTACATTTTTATATATACTTCAGTATTTTCCTTTGACCAGTAGTCAACACATTATATATAAACTCACCAACACCTCCACCAATTCCTGGTCCATCTATTCCTGTACCTCCTACAATGGGAGGAAAACCATTCCCACCAGGTCCAGGTCCAGGTCCAAACAGACTGGGATCAAATCCTTCTGGTATCCCTGGTCTTGGACCCCCAAATGGAACACCATCAATACACTGTCTTCTGTATTCATCTAGAGAAACATACAATTAGTTTTGGCATATTTAAATGAATAAAACCGCATGCGGAGACAGTTCTACTTCACGTGGATAAAGCTGTATTATGGAATAAAATTAAAACATTTTGGAAATGTTGGAATTGGTTTAAGAGCTTTATTACAAAGGAAATTCATTATAATAAAGCTGCCCACACAGATCTTACAGTACAACCAAATTGATTGTTCAAAATGCTATAAAAGCAACAAGGAAAGCATACTGTATGTCTCTATTTTAAAACATTCGTTTTAGATTTGTGTAGATTTTCAGCAGACATGTATAACCAAATTGAGCAAATCATGGACAGATCTAAAAACCTGAAACTGTTCACCTTATTTGCACACAACAGCAGATCAAGATAATCTCACAATTCAATTTTACCAGTAGTTCCGATTCTATCGACAGTTGCATTGTTTTATGTTTATTGGTATTCTCGAATTGGTCATTGACCTTTTGAAATTTATGGTCATCTGCAATGAACTTCATAGAACCACATAAGTAAGAAACAGAGTTGCTTTTTCTTAAATGCTTCACCAATTTTTTTCATTTAAATTGTTTCTCCTATTTATAAAGCAATAGACATTTGTGAAAATGTAGAGTTTGTTACAATTTCTTAATTTTTAACAAATCACTTTTGTGTTCTAAAAGGTGTCTTAAAAAATGTTTAGACTTTGCCTAAAAATTACTTTCCTGAAAGAAAGCCGTGAAGTCCATTATTTGGGAAAATTAGAGAGGATTTTGAGATTCAGATTGGTCTCCTGGAGTAAAAAATAATCCATTCTTAAAAAAATAATCCATCCAATCCATTCAATAATACATTCTTCAATAAAATCTTAAAGTTAGTGTAGTGGAATGCAGTTCTGCCAGATACCTGCCTACTAATACAGTTTACCCAAGATTGATATAATGATACTATATTATTTAATGTTGAGGGCTCAACCATCATCATTCTTCTACCTGGAAAATAAGCCGGCACTGCCTACACGGAGAGGCTTGTGGCGGATTGTTGCTTAGGAGAGACAAAACAAAATATGCCACGCTGTCAGCCACTTAGATTTAATTAAATCAGGGATTTTGTAATCCTCATCATACACTCTGAACTAGTTGAAATAAAGGAAGGTTGACACGGACCTCTTCATATGGTAGGAAACAATATTGTTCTTACGTCTTCCTTTTCCCTCAGCAATGGCAATTTGCCTTCTTTTTCACTAAAGCCAGCAGTCAACATTACACCAAAGGTTATACTAAAAACATATACAAAAGTGGGAAAGTGTGAAGAAGATGGCGCCATCTTCTTCACACTTTCCCACTTTTGTTTCTGATACCAGGACCTTTTTGGGATAGGTCCGCTAGTGAAGATAGAGGGCTGCCACCATTTAATGAAGCGCCCATAAGGACCTCAAAACAATCTCTATATACAAGATATATACAGTATTATGTGTGTTGTGTTGTCTCATTTTAATAGCATAAATTAAAGACAATGCGACTTATTTATCAACAAGTTTTATCATAGGCAATGTATTTTAAAAACTCATTGTGTTTGATAAATGGTGATCCAGCCAATCAACTCCTTTCTGTCATGTGTATAAAAAACAGTTGAGAGCTGATTGTGGAGCACCAATTATCATACACGAGTTTTAAAACTCATTGCGTATTAAGTTAATAAATCAACCCATAGTAGTAAAATATATAATGAAAAGATAAATCAATTTGAATGAATATATTCTTACTTACCAGAGCCTCTGACTGGACACAACTCGGGTATGGAGCCTAGAGCCCAGCAACGACCAGCTTCACAACAGCACTGCATTTTTGTAAATCTTCCTGTAAGCTCTTGTGCACAATGTCCATTTACAAGGCTGGAGAAGCATATACCAGATCTCTGATCTAAGCAAAAATGATAAATAGCACATATGTTCCAATGTGTTCTCATTTGGATTTCAAATAATCAAGACATGTTAGCAACTGTGTAGCAAATAACTGCACAGAATTATTCTCCACCTTCTGTAAACCTCCATGGGACAAGCTGAACTTGTTGCACACTGTTGCCACCTTCAAACAAAAATCAGTAAGATGCTGCTTTTCTGACAAGTGCAAGACAGAGTAACCAGTATAACTGGGCCTGTAGAGATGCAGCAATTGCAGAACCAGTACTGTAGCAAGCAATAGCGCATTGTGGGTGCATGTTACACAATCACTATTTACCACAATATGTTTTGTACAAATAGGTCCTTCGTAATATTTTGAACACTTCAAAATCTGTTTTGTTTTTTTATTATTTGTTTTAATTTTCTTTCATTGATCCACTGTATGAATCTGACAACAATCTGTATTTACCATAAGTGCTTCTACTATATCTGATTGAACCACATCACACTGTAATCTTTAACTCCCAAGTGTAAACTCACACATTACCAGCAGTTATTAATATCTATGTTATTGTCTTGTTCAGTTATGCAAATTTTGATTTGTATCATGGGTAGTAGGATTCCTTTGATCAGCTAACCAATCTGTTCACATGTAGTTTGTTTTCTAAATGAGCTATGTACTGTATGATGCAATTGCTATGATTTCCTTCCTGAAGCTGGGCATACACTATACAATTATCTGGCAGATAATCAGTGGTTGGAATGCAAACCTGGTAATGGATGAAGGCAACTGACAATCGACCATTTGCTACCGACCACTGGAAATTGGACAAAACCTTTAGTTTATACAATGTAGTTACATAACTTCTCTAGCATTTAACACCTCTACTGTTGAACTTTACCAAGCTTCCTCATACCTTTAGTTCTAATTAATTTTAAACAACTTTCTACCATTCTGCAACAACTTATTTACCCAATTTCTAAATGATCTTGTTCTGATCCGGAAGTTCCACAGCCTAGCAACAGTCCTAAATCAGGTTTCACTGCATCAAACACCATCTCAGCTGTGGTTAACTAAAGAATCCTGATGCATGCTAAAACTCTCCCACAAAGTATAACATTACAAAAGACTGATGCTTCCCAAGACTTAAACATACTGATACGTCTCAATCCTTCCTTAAACATACTATCCATCACTCCTAGTGAACCTCCATGGACAGTGTCAAAACATATACACTATCAACTCTACTCAGACTCTAACCTTAAATGCCTCTTTAATATACAGTATTTTAGTATATTCTGAATTCTCCCACACAACTCCTTGGACCAGCATCACTGCCCATGCGCTCGCTTTCTATATCTAGCTCATGCAAAAGGTCTGTGCATACATGGCTGCATAATCAGAGTGTTTTGTTCAAAGCATTTTGATAAGTACAGTTAAAAAATACAGCATAATTCAGTGTTAAACTGGAGTTTATATTAGCAACCTCCATACCAGGCAAAGAGGTGACTGATGTTTTCATCTTTTCATCTATACATCGCCTTAACAAGATCTGATCTGAGTTAACAAAGGCATATGTTTGTTTGTTTTTAAATATTAAAATACAGTATGTTTGTCTTTCAAAGTTTACTTGTTAAAGGTTATTAGTGCTCGCCTTGTTGTAGAAGGTTGTTAGGAGTTGACTGAAATCCCTGGTCACTTGTGTTGCTATCTTAATCAGTGCATCAATGGCTGCAATCCAGTGTCTACATATCCCAGGTATTGTTACGAGGTTAGTAAGATTAATATAGCATAATTAAGAGTTATAACTGGAGTTAAACAGGAAAACTCTGTACCTAATGTCACTGCCACAGGAAAACAAAATCCATTATTCACCTGTGAGTTATGTTACCCTCCACCTTAAATACGTTTTTCCTACACTGAATATACACACTACCTACTGAACTGTTAGCTGGGATAATATCTTTGCTGATTATGAACTGCTTGCAAACATTGTCCATTCTTTTGTTTTTCAGGATGTCCACTCTGTTAGTCATCTGTATCATCATGGTATTAATCTATTTTACCATGTGCCTCTACCTACACTACACTGTCTGATCCTTGTGCCACTCCATTCTGCTCCAACTTTCTCTTCTACCTCTTACCTTAACTCTCTTTGCTGCACCACTTTGCCCATCTTCCTTGACTTGCCTCAGCAATCCTCTCACTGTTCCAACCCAACCTCCTGCCACCTCAACTGTTTCGTCTCAACCTCTTCTGCTACCTGGACCACTAACTTCAATATCCCTTTAGCTCCCATTATTTCTCATCACACTCTCCCTGAAGAATATAGGTGCTAATTCAGACTGGATCGCTGCAGCGGCAGCGAGCTCAGTCTGAATCCTTTTGTGGAGTGCGCACGCGCAGCGGCCGCGCTGCGCGTGCGCACCCTGTGAGCCCAGTGAGATGCTAAAAGAATCTCTGGGCTGCGTTCGCCTCTGTCTGATTGACAGGCAGAGGCAGTCACGGGACGGGAGGGGGCATGCCAACAGCTTTGGACTGCCGTTGGCGTGGTCTGGACAACTGAGAAGTCTGGACCGTTGCGGGGGAGGGCCGCGGCGGCTGCATGACGTCACACACAGCCGCTGTAACCCGGGATGCGGCAAGCAGCAGCCTGCCAGCGAGCAGGAGCCGTGTTTGCAGGGAGCTACTCAGCGGGTGCAAAACCATTGCTGCTGTGTGATGCTTTTGCACACTTACGGGGGGGTAGGGCCAGACATATGGGGCGGACTAGCCCTGTGCTGGGCATCCTCCGCATGTCTGAGAAACTGATCGTAGATGTGCTAAAATTTTTTTGCTGACAATGCATCTTAAGGCCCATACACATTAGACGATGTCGCTCTGTGAGCGACATCGTCTAACGTTTCCCCCTCCCGGGCCGGCCGGTCGGCAGCCGCCTGTACGCACTGAGCGATATGACCGCTCATATCGCTCAGTGACGTCACGCCCCCGCCAGCCCTGCATGAAGGTCGTGGACGACAGTCCACATCCTTCATGCATGCCCTACCGACAGCGACGATCGTTGCCGACCCGCGGGGCCGTGCATCGATCGTCGCTGGCGGCATACACACTTAACGATATAATGAGCGACGCCGCTCAAGGAGGGGGAAAATGAGCGACGTCGCTCATTATATCGTTAAGTGTGTATGGACCTTTAGTCACTATCCGATGTGACCAGGGGTGGATTGGAAATTTACAGTGGCCCATGAAAAATTTCTGAAAGTGGCCTCATATAGGCAGGGCCAAACAAACTGTAGGTGTATCCGTGCAGAAAACTAAGTAGTGTTATGAAATCCTTAGTTCTAGCCACAACCCACTACTTATATTATCCAAGTGATTACAATGCAATAAAGAGAGCATCCGTGTCACTCTAATACAAGACAGACAGCATCCATATTGCAGCAATGCGAGACAAACAACACCCCAGTGATCACTATACAGTACACACAGTATCCATGTGACCGCTATGAAGGACACACAACATTCAAATTACTGCAATCCAAGACAGACAGCATCCTAGTAACTGCCATAAAGGACACACAGCATCACAGTGACTGCCATACTGCACATAAAGCATCCAAGTAACTGCCATAAAATACAAAAAGCATTTTAGTGACCACCTTAAAATACAGACTGCATACTAGTGTCCACCATACAGTATAGACAGAATCCAGAAACCACCTTATAGGACAGACAGCTCACTTTTTAGATGTTGTGCTGCTTCTGTTATATACAGGGTAAAATCTAATATTTAGGATAAACAAACTGGGAGAAACAATACAGTTGGTTATGCAGTTTGAGGAAGGTGGGAAATAAGAGGGTGGTTGGTCAAAATCTCTCTCAATGCATGAAAAAGTCTTTGCTATTTAAAGTCCAGGTACATGCCTGTGTGGTACTGGTCATCCTTATGGTTCTGCAGCATCCACCTTCCTGCAGTTTCAGCACTTTTAGTAGATGGTGCAGCCAATCAGCAGTGTCCAGAGCCCGCAGTCAGTGTTGATTGGCTGGAGAGATTCCAGGTGAGCTGGGAGTCATGCGAATGATCGTGGCACTCAGCAAATTAACTGCATAAGTAGCACGTGAGCCACTGCCCACTGCAGTAAGTCAGCGATCAGCACTAGGAGCAGTTTGAGCTTCCCGAATAGGTACTGGTGGGCTTACCGGGACTCTGCCGTTTACACTGCATCAGCAGCGGGCACAACGCCGCTCTCTGCTGTGGAGGATCAGCGGTCACAGAGATGTCCATGCTCCCTACTCAAAGTGTTGGCATGCAGGCAAGTGAGGTGGCTGGTCCGTGGGGAGGGGTCAGCTATTAGGAAGTTGGAGCCAGCTCTGATGAGCCCTGGAGCCAGCTCATCGGGGCAAGTAAAAAAACTTTTAATATATATATAAAAATACAAAATCTGCAGCCAGCAGAATCCTGAGCTGTCGGCCCAACACGGAAGATCTCACTGAAATCTATTGCCAGTCCGCCTCTGGATGCAACTAGGACAAACTAGGATTAATTTGATACATGACAGTTGTAAATCTGTTTGTCTGTTTGTCTTTATATGATGCACAACAAAACTTCTCAAAAAAATCAGCAACCGCTGCTGTATCATAGCACTTCCTATTCAGATTCAGAGACTAGGTTGTGAATAAAATGAATTCTCTGCAAAAACAAACACACAAAAGAGAACAGGAGCTAGCACGTAGGTCTCACGGGACCGGCACGCAGAAAGGTGCTGTCTGGCGTGACTGCAGCAATGATGTATGAGACACATTTGTATTTATTTAGAGAAATGCGCGGATCCCGTGTTTTGATATTGGTTTTAATTCATCAATGTGTTTTGGTTTAATTTTTGCCAGAACCACCCGCAAGTGTCTTGGTTCTGAATCTGTTTTTGGTTCATCTTAAAATGGATTAAGTTAGTTTTTTAAATCTGACTTCAGAACTGACAACAGACCCAAGCCGGGATGGTTGATTTTACAAACATTCTTTTTGTGTTCATGTAAAGGATACAAAGGGGTCTATTCACATAGAAATTGAAAAGTGAATTGTTACTTATCACTATACATTGCATCAGTTTGAAGCGATATACTTATAGCTTGGATAAGTAGCAATTCAGTATCCTTGGCTCCAACGGTGCTGTCTTCAGCTGTGGTCCACTCTGCGCAGAGTGAAGTCAGCTGGCTGGTCCCTCTGCACATGCGCCACCGGCTGACTCCCGGGAGGTTGCAGGGGTTGCTGGGGGGTCAAGGGTCAGACCTAGTGTCGGGTGCCAGCCAAAAAGCAGGGAAGCATGGAGCTTCCTGCTATTTCCACACCACAGTTCAGATTGTCCCACCCTGAGATGGCAAATCTGAACTTCATAAAGAAGGAGAAAGCTGAGCTCTTCTGTTCCTTCATTAATCGCATTTACCATACTAAAGTTTGGGGATGCAATTTAGTCACGGAGCGGGGGTGCCGCTGGAGAAGTCAGGATCTTCTGTGAATATCCCAAAGCAGAGAAAAGCCCTGTTTTCTGCCTCTCTTCAAGCCCAATGTCTGCTCTAATGGTGTATTGGCGTCTATTGGAGTGTTAAGTTGTATTTCACCTGCGATTTGCTGTTGATTTTGCCTCCAAGTTGGAAAATCTACAGGAAACTGCAGAAAACAAATTGATCTTTAGTAAATGTACCTTTTTGTTTCTCCTCCCACTATACCACATATCTAGCTGGTGTAATCCCCTCACAAATCAGTTGATTGCTGTCTCCTACGCTCATAGTGGCGGCGCTACAATTTGTGAAAGAAAAAAAAATCTATAGAAAAGAGCTTCAGAATAAAAACACAGAACAATACTTTGAAAGCAGGAAATAGCAAAGTCCCTGTAAACCACTGTAGAGGTCAAGGAAGAAGTTTGCTAATTTAAAACCACTGTGTATATTGCATGTAGTATACAAAACTACTCATGGAAATAATCCATACAGTATAAATCCCCATAGGAGGTTTCAGACTTGTAAAAAAACAAAAACAAAAACCCCCCAATATAAGCATGACATTGTTCTTCTGTAGTTGTTAATGGATCTTCCAAGGATTATATTAAATGCACTTAATGCGTTTTGTCGCCCTCAGCAACTTCATCCTCAGTAGCTACAGTCATGGCTGTGATAATACATATTGTAATAAAAAGGTCCCTAAATACACATAAAAGAATATCTACAGGATATACTGTAGTGACGTATCTCGCCGGCTGCTGCTTACAAAACCGCTTTGGTTTTGTTACATTTTCTAAAAGTGAAACACCGTCTAAAAATAACTAAAATTGTTGTAAAATTATTTTAGATGGCTTTAAATATGAATATGCACAGCACTATGGGGTTTGTGAACTGCCTGGTGAATATGAGTAACAGATCCAAACATGGTCAAGGAGCCAAGGTTACAATCATTGCATGCTTACATATATTCTGTATCAACTGTGGTAAAGAAAAGTTTTTGACAGCATTTCTTAAATCAGCTTGATATATATCCCTGTGTCAGCACATGCTATGCTATCCTGGCTTCAGCAATCTCCATCTGTCAGCACGAGGACACTTGCAACAATGGTTGATGTTAATCTACAGCATCTGAACCTTTGCATGTTACAAAATCCTTCTGGTGAACTTCCAAACCAAACCCATTAGATGAGACAGCTTTCGACAAAGTGGTGTGTAACAGCAGTCCCCAGCCAAATAAATACAACCACAGCTGAAAACTAATGTGTCTCGATCCCTTTAACTTAATTGGTCATAAAAAAAAATATCAAGGTTTGTTCACAGTGCTCTGTTAAGTTGTTTATACTTCTTTAATGCATTTGTATATTGGATACATCATGGAGACTACGGATTGTCTTGTCCAATTACCCCAAGTGACCTGAGTAGTGATGAAATGCAGAGAAATAATGTAAGGTTTATCTCAGGACAAAATAAGATACGTATACGTAAACTGTTTACCGTATATATATATTTAATATATTGCTATGTCTGGATTTCCCCATTAAACTCATAATCAGCTGCTTGCTTATGAGGTAAATTGTTTGGGTTTATCAATATTTTATGTAGTAGGATCTTTAACCTCTGCATAACAGACACCTGATGAATAAAAAGTAAGTTCTCCTATTTTGTGTGTAATGCTCACATCCAGACAAGACCCGTTCTCTGCCCAGTACTATTACTGAATTTGTATTACTGACTTTACACCCAACACTATTGTAGCATATTTGCTCCTGTAAGATCTAGGGGGTTATTTATCAAAGCTCGGAGAGAGATAAAATTGTGAGATAAAGTATCAGCCATTTAGCTCTTGCCTTACATTTTACAGGCTGTGTTTGAAAAATGATAGGAGCTGATATTTTCTCTCTCCAAGCTTTGATAAATACAAACCCCCCCCCCCCCCTCCCTCAACACACACACATTTTATTATGTTGCTCAGGTAGGTTTTATTTGCAGATATGGGATAGCAGTTGGTGGTTTAAGGGTTATATATGGTTTACATACATGAAATCACAGATTTTCTCAGAAGGCATTAAGTGAGCAAATGTGAACAACCATTATTGTCCTGCTGGTTTGCAATGAGATTAAAACCTTTGCATGAATAATGTTTATTGTATATCTATGGTAGTAAAGGGACCTGGCATACGCTCGCGGTCTTCTCCCCAATAACCCCATCCTTATCTGTCTCATCTCACCCTGGAGCTTCGCCCCGTCCCCGTATTTACGCCAGTTCCCAGTGGTCTGATGGTTCGCCTCCTCTCCAGCTGTCCCATCCTGTCCCCCTAACTCCATCCCGTCTGCCACCAGCTCCGCTGCACTACCACTCTTACCCACTTTTGTGGTGGTCTTTCTCTCTGGTAGTGGGAGCCACTGCATGAGCGTGGCTCCCACTATGCAAGCATGTTGGAAACAGGACAGACCTTAGAGAATTATTATGACATCAGTGGTGACCTTCTGTACTTTGCCAAAAGTAGCCGGCCTTTTCCAATTTACTCATCAGTTGCAGCATGCTATCCTATCACCATGTTAAAACGATGGTTCTTAGCATGAGTAATGTGAGATCACTACAACAGGCCCAATGAGCACAATGCATACGTAATAGTTTTATACTGTATCGATATTAATGTTGTCAGAATGTATGGAAACGGTTAATTCAAGAATAAATTGAATTACCGTCTTTAATATTGACTTATTTAATCAGATCTATTGTATGGTGTTTTATATCACAATATACCAGGCCTTATAATATCCCATTAACCCAGTTTATAAAAAAAAAAATCCCTGGGATGAGGTTGAGTGTTATCTCTCTTTAAATATATTATACAGCATATTGTTCCATGCAATTATTACTTTATTTTAGCATCTGAAAGTAAGGACAATAAGATATTCTTCTTACCAATGCAGTGCAAGCCATCAACAGATGTGAGATATCCACGTGGACAGATGCAATAATAGCTACCAATTGTGTTGGAACATTCTCCTCCATTACAAATACCAGGAATATTGCTACATTCGTCAATGTCTGTTGGTTTAAATAAAGCATATGGAAAACATGGGATTACAATTGAGCTCATGTTTGAGATATTCAACAAAACAAAGTATTTCTATAGTTAGAATAAATATAAAAGAAGCATATCATAACACATTAGGGTGTCAGTAACCCAGCATACACACACATTATTAATCCTTTCACTTTTAGGAGAGGTTCACCCAAAGATCAATTTCATTGTTTATCTGCACAGACTCTACACATAATAACTGCAGACTTTTTACTTTAACGCACACACACATTTAGTCTGCAACAGGGTAACATTCAGCTGTAAGTAATTGCCTATAATCACAATGGGACCTTTGCTACGAAAATATGATTTTTATTTTTCTCCTAGTGTACTGCTCATGTGAACTTTAATTAAGTATTGTATACAGTTTAGAACTCATGAACGGGAGGAAGATGGGTTAGCTTTTATTTCAACTGTCAAAATGTAACATTTTTAAATTTTAAGCAGATTGGTTTATTTATAAATGTGCATTGTTTGTATGATGGAGCAAGGACTGTGCAGAGTCATCCCGTGTACAAATGTGGCCAAGTATTATTTAAATCCACATCAAGATTTATACATACTGTAAGTGAACAGGTACAGTATATACTTAAGTGAAAGAAACATCTTTGTAGTAAGTTGATATACCTGTCCTCATGGTGAGATTAACAATAGTGGCTTACTGCAGTAGCATTAACCAGTGAGAGCATTCACTGGTTTTCAGATATATAAAATGTACAGAGCAGAACAAATAAGGAGGTTACCCATGTTCACCTCAGGGCCCCAGAATCACACTCTAGACACTAGAGACTGCAGAGTCCTCAGGAGACCACATCCATATAAGCAGCACAAATAACAGAGAATGGCAAGCTGCTTATAATTTTGCCCATGACATTTACATTTTTAAGAATTCTCTTGTTCTTGATCCTACAGCTTCAACAGCAGCTGGCCAGAGTACAGATAAGACCAGTGGAAATTTTCTGTCAGAAAATCTGTCATAGTGAGGCAGTGATGTGCTGCTTCCCTGTGAGCAGTGTCTCTTTGAGAGATGTTACTGTTTAATCTTGTGGAGTGATACAGCTCTTTGTGATTTGGTTCAAATTATGGTTGGAAGTACTTTAGGTCTGAGGTGCGCTGCCTCAATATACCACACCATTTTATATATATATATATATATATATATATATATATGAAAAACACAAATTCCCAAGTGCGCTAAGGTGAAACGTAATTACAGAATTCTTCCAGCGTTATTTTCGTAGGAATGTAGACTGGAGGATGTTTCAATCTGGGGACCTGTAACAGACACCCCTCACCAAATAGTCACCCAAACAAGAGGCCAACAGCCAATTAGTAAACAGTTATTTTAATAATGTACATTTGAACACACAAATTTTTATACACATGTAGTTTTACAAGAAATAAGTTTAAATTTGTATCAATAAAATACAACCAAAAAATATATACAACCAACACGTTTGTTAGATGGACTCTAGATACTCCCTCACCTTTTGCAAGGTGCGAGCTCAAAAAGGGAGTATCTTCACAAACTAGGTTGCAATTTTCTGACTGAAAAAACCAACGCGTTTCGTCTTTTCGACTTCATCAGGGGTAACAAATATAGAAAAAAGGCTGATTTGCCCTCGATGAGTTTATATATGAAGGATCTTAACCTAAAATGTGGTATCCAACTCTTATAATCAAGACTATTTCTGATTCAGATGTTGACCCATGTAAAATATAACTCAAGGAGTATGTGGCTGGTTTGACAATCACAAAGATATAAATGATGCAACTTCCTCAGTAAGTCTCACAGAGTAGATCCTGGGAGAGATTTGGCTGTGGGTGGAAGTCACAGAATGTCATTCATCCGCCCCGCTGACAAGGGTGGGGGGGGGGGCAGTTTTAGACCTTGAATACTACTGGGAAGAGATCCAATTACAGTTGAATGATCCAGAAGTTTAGAAAGAGTTAGGGTCAGATCCCACGGGCACATTTAAAAGAGAACTTGATGCTATTTTAAAGGAAGCGGCTGCCAGTGGACTTATTACTGAGACCGTCTGCCTGGCTTTTATTACAAATTCTCCTAAGACTCCAGTCTTATACCCCATCCCGAAGTTACATAAGGATTCCATTCGCCTGCCTGGACGACCCATCATCAGCGCAAGAGAAACAAATACAAAGTCGAGGACTGCGCTTCTTGCTTTACTTGATATAGTAAGCTGCTTATGGAGGAGTAAGAGGATTCCACGTTCCTCTCAATCTATACAAATACACAAAGCAAGGGTTACCTCCCAGCGCTAGTTCAATCAAGTATGATGTTGACTCACACCACTCAAAATTTCTTAGAGTTCTATTAGTAATAATAAAAATTACAAACAAATAAAAGTTTTTTCAATCTTTCTAATTTTATTTATTTAAGCAAAAAGAGAAATAGTGATCATCTATTCAATGAACATTTTTAAAAAATAACTAAAATATCGATAGTGATTCCTAATACCGGTATACTAAGACATGGACATAACATACATACATATAACATATATGGGCTAGTGATACGCCTATTTGCGATTTACTCACTTTCTTATCCGTGAAATTTTTCAATCTAAATCCAATACACCTTGGATATATCACTCCAGTGTTTAGTTAAATTGCTGGAATAGCATAATTACATTCTAGAGTCTCCTTCTTGCCTTTTTTCTTCCTCTTAAATAATGCTAAAAGTCAGTTTTTCAATAGGACATATCTCAAGGGGAGCAACAACATGTAAATTTCTCCTCTGTTATTTCCCAAAGTTTTGTATCCAATCAAGACTTACTGTGTTCTCTTGTAGCAGGAAAGCATAAACAACAGGTGTCTGCCGGCAGACGTTTGCTGGTGCCTCTGTGATCTACTAGTTTCACCTGTCTAAGCAGGCTTCATCAGGATACCAGAGCACACCTCTTACCCCGTTATTTATGCTCCTCCAGTTGCCTATAGTCATGGTAACCTTGGCATCACGTCCTCCTATTGGCGTGCCTTAATTGCCAGGGACGTGATCACATAATTTCCTCCCCTTTTAGGTTTGTCTTTCTCCGTGATGTGTTTATATGGTTGTCTTAGTAACGGCCGCGTCACTTCCGCCCTTTCTATGGGTCTTCTCTCCGTCACTTCCGCCAGTTCGTCTTTCTTCCGTCCGGGCTTCTCCTCCTCATAGTATATTACGGTTGCCTAGACTCCGGCCGCATCACTTCCGCCCTTCCTATAAAGCTTTACAGCGGTTCTCATTCATCGTTGCTTCCGCCCACTTCTCGGACAAGCCGTGTAGTTTCTATATAGATGTTGATTTTCTCTCAGATTTTCTTTGTCCCCCACAGGTTCTCTTAGTAGGTCACGTCCATAAAAATGGTCATATACACATTTTGCCCATCATGGTGAAAAGTTCTGTTTTATATTCGCGGCTTTTTCAATGTAGATATATATTCAATGTATATATGTATATGGGTGGTCATAGTCACCTATATATTACACCCATTATTGAATTTATATAGAATAACATAAAACATACATAAAACAAAGTGAATAAAATTAAACATAAAAATATATATTTAAAAACGTACTTCCTAAAACTTAGAACATATATTTAAATTTGTTTTTAAAAATAAATACTAATCTAATTCTCTATTTGTATATAGATGTTCTATTAACTACATTTTTTTCTCTTGAACTATAAATTCTCCACTTCAATGGATATAATTGGTATTTGCAGGGAAATGTATTGTTCGTATTTATTTGTTTATCCTTCTTTTAAGAAAGGATGAAGGTCCCAATCTATATTGAGACCCTTTGGTATTAGAGTCCCAAGTTCGAAAATCATTCGTGCTTCTTCCTTCAGTATTTCAGTATCCCAGTCTCCTCCTCTCCATGCTTTTTGTATTAATTTAATCCCAATAAAGTTTAGAAATGTGGGATCACTATTATGGATTTTCGTGAAGTGTTCCGGAATGCTGTGGTTATCTTTTTTTGTCCTTATATTGTTTAAATGTTCATTAATTCTGGTATGGAGACATCGGTAGGTCTTGCCTACATACTGAAGGCCGCAGGGACATGTCAGCAAATAGATGACTCCTTTTGAATTACATGTAATCTTATCCTTAATCTTATATTCCTTGCCTGTATTGTTTGATTTATAGCTCAGGGTGGGTTTCGTTGTAGCTGTCTTCGTTTTTCTACAGACAATGCAATTATTGCATCTATAGAAACCCGGCTCCAGATCTTTTAGCCAGGTTGTCTGTCCCTTGTTATCCATTTTCTGATAGCTTCGTACTATGTTGTTCTTGATCGTGGCTGCTCTTCTATATATAATTTTGGGTTTCTGAGGTAAGATATCCTTCAGATCTTCATCTCTAGTCAGGATATGCCAATGTTTGTATATACTTTGTTCTAAAAATGTGCGTTGGCTGGAATAGTCGGTCAGGAAAAGTACATCCTTTCTCTCGTGTTTGTTTTTTTCTTTGTATTTGAGCAGATCTCTTCTATCTATTTTGTCTACCTCTTCTTTATTTTTCTCCAGAGTATTTCTATTATAGTTTCTCTCTTCAAATTGTTCTATTAGGCCTATTGTTTGTGTTTCATAGTCTTCTTTTTTTGAACAATTTCGTCTAACTCTTTTCATCTGGCCTTTGGGAATATTCGACAACCATTTCGGGTGGTGATTACTCCGAGAGTCTAAATAACTATTACAATCCACTTCCTTATTGAAGGTCTTAGTCTCAATTTTATTGTTCTCAATAAAAATGGTTAGGTCCAGGAAGTTTATACTGGTGTCACTAACTTCCTTTGTAAACTCCAGATTGAACGTATTATTGTTAATCCTTATGATGAACTGCTCCAAGTCTTCTCTTGTTCCATTCCATACAATGATTACATCGTCGATATATCTCGCCCATAATGTAAGATTTGAAAGGTGTTCATTGTTCGTCCATATAAATTCATTCTCCCACTGAGCAAGGAACAAATTTGCATATGAAGGGGCAAAATTTGTACCCATAGCTGTTCCTTGGGTCTGTATAAAGAATTTTCCATCGTACCAGAAAAAATTATGGTTCAATATAAACTCAATACCTTCTAAAATGAAGTCTATTTGAGCTTTCTTCATCTTTGATTCACTGATCATAATTTTTCGAACGTTCTCCACTCCCTGTTGATGTTGGATTGAGGTATACAGTGACTTCACATCACAAGTTGCCAACAAATATCCTTTTTTCCATGTGATGCCACTCAATATATTAAGGATTTGTGTAGTATCCTTAATATAACTACGTTGTGTAGTGACCATTTTCTTGAGGAAAGTATCAGTATAGCATGAAAGATGTGCCGTTAAGGATTGCATCCCCGCCACTATGGGTCTTCCTGGGGGAGAGTTTGCATCCTTATGGATTTTTGGCAGATAATAGAACACTGCTATTTTCGGATGTTCTGGATATAGGAATTTATACTCATCTTTAGTCAGAATCCCCTTTTCCAATGCTTTTCTGAGGATTTTTTCCAAATCCTTCTTAAATCTCTCCATGGGGTTATTTTGTAATTGTTGATATGTTGTGGTATCTCCCAAGAGTCTGGTACACTCTGCGTCATATTTCACTCTATCCATTATCACGATACCCCCCCCCTTATCCGCTTGTTTTATCACAATCTCTTTGTTCTGTTTTAGTTTTTCCAATGCCTCTTTCTCTTTCCTAGTCAAGTTATATTTCCCTTTATATCCCATATTTTCAGGAATACTTTTTATATCTTCTTCTACCATTTTTTGAAATGTATTGAGAAAATGTCCTTTTAAATATGTAGGGTAGAATGTTGATTTTTCTTTCAAATCTGTATGTTCAAATGGGTCATAACTTTCTTTCTTCTCTATATTAAGCCCGGACGGAAGAAAGACGAACTGGCGGAAGTGACGGAGAGAAGACCCATAGAAAGGGCGGAAGTGACGCGGCCGTTACTAAGACAACCATATAAACACATCACGGAGAAAGACAAACCTAAAAGGGGAGGAAATTATGTGATCACGTCCCTGGCAATTAAGGCACGCCAATAGGAGGACGTGATGCCAAGGTTACCATGACTATAGGCAACTGGAGGAGCATAAATAACGGGGTAAGAGGTGTGCTCTGGTATCCTGATGAAGCCTGCTTAGACAGGTGAAACTAGTAGATCACAGAGGCACCAGCAAACGTCTGCCGGCAGACACCTGTTGTTTATGCTTTCCTGCTACAAGAGAACACAGTAAGTCTTGATTGGATACAAAACTTTGGGAAATAACAGAGGAGAAATTTACATGTTGTTGCTCCCCTTGAGATATGTCCTATTGAAAAACTGACTTTTAGCATTATTTAAGAGGAAGAAAAAACGCAAGAAGGAGACTCTAGAATGTAATTATGCTATTCCAGCAATTTAACTAAACACTGGAGTGATATATCCAAGGTGTATTGGATTTAGATTGAAAAATTTCACGGATAAGAAAGTGAGTAAATCGCAAATAGGCGTATCACTAGCCCATATATGTTATATGTATGTATGTTATGTCCATGTCTTAGTATACCGGTATTAGGAATCACTATCGATATTTTAGTTATTTTTTAAAAATGTTCATTGAATAGATGATCACTATTTCTCTTTTTGCTTAAATAAATAAAATTAGAAAGATTGAAAAAACTTTTATTTGTTTGTAATTTTTATTATTACTAATAGAACTCTAAGAAATTTTGAGTGGTGTGAGTCAACATCATACTTGATTGAACTAGCGCTGGGAGGTAACCCTTGCTTTGTGTATCAGCGCAAGAGAGTCCATCTATTATATAATATCACAATACTTGGACAGCTTCCTCCAGGAATTGATCCAGGATCAACCGACGTTCCTTAAAGACTCCTCCACCTTCCTTAGAAAGTTGTCTTCTTTTCCTGTATTACCTGAGGGGTGCCACCTGTGTACAGTGGACGTGGGGTCACTATACACCAACATCCATCATGAAAGGGGTGTTGAGGCTGTTCGTATATTCCTTACTGGTAACTTGGCATATCATGGTCCCGATATCAATATTTTCTGTGAATTATTACATCTGTCTTTAACAAGGAATTATTTCCTTTTTGATCGACGGTGGTATATCCAACTAAGAGGCTGTGCCATGGGATCCTGCGTGGGACCATCCCTATTCATGTTCGATATTGACAAAGATCTCTTTTTATTAAATCCTATGATGCAATCCAACATCATGTACCTCACTAGGTACATAGATGACCTATTTATCATCTGGTCTGGAACCAGTCAAGAGTTCAAAATAGCTATGGACCATGTTAACACCCTGGATGACAATATACATTTTACTTATATTATCAGTGATAAACAGGTACACTACCTGGATGTGGAAGTCTCTCTTCAGGATGGAAAGTTAGCCACTGATATCTTTAAAAACCCCACAGACTGAAGTACTATTTTGAGGGCTGATGGCCAACACCCCAGTTTTGTTTCACAAAGCCTTCCACATCACAATTCCTCCATACTGTTCACACTTGTGATATGCTAGGCAAGGCGGAACGTCGAATTGATCTAATGATCCAACAATTTGTCACCCGTGGGTACAACATCATCCGTCTGTTAGATATCAAACAACAGGTGTTGACCATTCCACGCAAGGACACTCTTTGTCTTAAACCTGATTGTAACAAACAGGATAAAAGGGTTCCCTTTGTCTAGAAATTCCATCCCATTAGTCAGAAGATTATGCAGAATGGTAAGAAATTGTGGCCCATTATCACGGCGGATCCGGATCTGAAATCTTTCAAGGACTGCAAATTAATTCCCAGTTATAAATACAACCGCAATCTTCGGGATATCCTCGTCAAGAATGACATCTCTAACATGGACATAACTACGCCCAGAACATTCCTGGATCGGCAGCGTGGCTGCTACAAGTGCTTGGGCTGCACTACATGGCGTTCCATGGAATACGGTCCGACTTTTACTCATCCGCATTCTGGTGTAAAAATCAAAATCAAGCATGTTTTGTCCTGTCAGAGCTCGTTTGTCATTTATTATATCAAGTGCCCCTGTGGTTTATTCTACGTGGGGAAAACCATCCGGCAATTTAGGGAAAGGATGGCATTGCACCGTCAAGCCATCCGCTCTGCCCTTGAGGGTACTTCTCAGGAACAACCGGTTGCCCGACAATTCCGAGAAGCCAAACATACTTTAGCCAGTTTGCGACACAAGGTCATTGACCATGTCCCCGCGAATATACGTGGTGGTAATTGCTACAAAGGGAAGGTCATTGTATTTTTGAGCTCCGTACGCTTAACCCGTATGGGCTCAATGAATCCAACAATCTGGGTTGTTTCCTCTGATTTAGTATGGTTCAGTTGATTTTTGGTACTATTCCCCTCAACATTAATGTATGCTTTTTGTTAATAATTTCTTGTTCATTTAGGCTATATATACATGCATTAAGTTACATTATACTGGCTTTACAAATACTTTTATTACAATTGTCAATTTTGTGTACTGAGGCTATATGTACATATATACAGGTTACGTATGTTTTGTGACTATTCTTATTAGCTTATATAGCATCTAACAAACTGCTCCATGCTGTCATATATTTGTTGACAATTTGACACTGTTTTTGATTAGTTTTAGCACATTGTTGTCACTGGTGTTTACATTATTTGTATAATCCACAGTGCTGTGCGGGCCTCCGGCGGGTTACCATGGAAACAGTGCTGGATAGCGCACGACGCCCCCTGGTGACGTCATCAGCCCCCATCCAGGAAGTGCACACAGCGTGGGTGATGGTCTGTGTTAGGCTCTATTTAAGGTAAGAACATTTTTAATCTATGTTACTCTGTCCTGACGAAATTTAGCTATTAAATGAAACGTTGACACAACATGCTGCGCGGGTCAGCTCCTCCTTGAATCAGCTTGCTGCTTGTTATAAAGTCCTAGGAGTGCCGTATTCTTCAACTTCTGCTACAATCTTCATACTCGGCACCTGGGCACTGTATTTGTTTTGGAAACTATTTGGAGTGCCAGTCCTTCTATATATATATATATATATATATATTGTAACGACCGACCAGAAACTTTCTACGCTACAGAAGAAACGACCCATGGTATGTCACACCAAAGGCAAAACCATTAGAGACTTTGTAGTACATGCCGATATTACAAATTTTAAAACCCCTCCACCCAACACATTTTTGTCTAAAACCCCCGGGTGCTATAAATGCCTGGGGTGTGAGACATGTAAATACATGACCACGGGAGGAATGTTTACATCCAATGCCACGGGCCGAACCTCCTCTATACGGCATGTTCTCACGTGCACCACCACGCATATAGTGTATTTAATAACCTGCCCATGCAAATTACAGTATGTGGGCAAGACAGTACGTACAGCTAGGGAACGCTTTGCAATGCACAGGTCTGCAGTTAAGGTAGCACTCAGTCAAAAGAAGTCCGAACAACCTGTAGCAAGACACTATGCAGAAAGTGGTCATTCGCTAAATGAATTGAATTTCCAAATCATCGATCACATCCCGAAAAATATCCGAGGCGGTGACAGAGCTGGTTCCTTACTGAAATTAGAAGCGCAATGGCAATTCAACCTTAATACCACCAGACCGACGGGCCTCAATGATAGGATACAATGGAGTGTCTTCTGAAGAACTTTTTGATTAACAGACATTTATTTTACACTTGGTCCAGTGATGTAAGGAGGTTGTTGTGCCATCTACAACATAGGATATACCTATGATTGATGGTTGTAAAGGTCTACCACCTGGAACTTTGAGCACACAATCACTATAGGATGTATAATGTATAATATATATTGGACCCGTTCAACATTCAACAATTAATCATATATACCCAGTGGACATACTTATTCATGTATGACACATAGAATTGATACATTCTCCTTACATAATCACTACATTCCCTTCTTCGCTTCTCCCTCTATGTCTTCCTCTCAGTTACAGTGGCCGTCACTAGCTTAAACAGCACAACTTCCCTCGAGCATACATATTTGCGTATTACATAGCTCACTTAACCAGTACGTTCCAGCAGTGTTCAGCAGATTGTTATATGTTACCCCACATTCACTTCCTTTTCCAGCTATGCACATCATACAGCACTGATCAGTGATCCCGCTCAGGACGCGATCACACGGAGGTTCCTGGTTGCCATGGCCACGATGAGAATGCGCTGACATTTCCGTTTACTGGAGGCTACCATGACAACGCCGGGGAGTCGCGCCGGGCAGTGCGATCACATGACCACAGCTTCTACACACACGTCACATCAGCTGGACGGAAATCACTGACTTTCCCTGCATTCAGCTGTCCTTCCCACCGACGGGTCTCCCACACATATAAAGGTATGTTTTACTGTTTTATAGTCACTTCTTGTTTGCTCACCTTGACAAAGGGGTGGTTTATGCCCCGAAACGTTGGACTGCAAACTGCAATTATGATTCATTAAAAGCACTTTTCTGCAATTTTGCACCAGTCTCCGAGTGCCGCTGTATGGGACAGAGTTGTTTTTAGTAATGGATTTCCAGAGGGCACCGGAGCATACTATTACCAATTAGGTGAGTGCCGATCCGCTTGTAGCAGCTATATATATATATATATATATATATATATATAGTCACAGGTCCCCTGGTCGACGTTTCAATGATTAACTCATTTTTGTCAGGAAATCATTGAAACGTTGACCAGGAGACCTGCCTTACTGTCATTTTTTTCTGAGTGCCACAGAAGTGTAACTGTATGTAACACTGCCGCTGTTGCACTCACCAGACTTGCTTGTAGAGAGATATACTTTAATAATAGCACACATACCCCAGCGTGAAGGTTGGCATTTCGTTCCTGGCATGGACCTTTTTTGAGACCAAGTTACACAGCCATCTGGATCACAATCAACGTGAATTACCCCTGTGGTACTACAAATATCCAAGAGTGGCCACTCCCAGTATTTAATCAACCAGTCATATTCCCTGATTGCCTATCAGCTACATCAACAAACAATGGTAACACTGGGAACACAAGAGTAACGTAGGAATACAAAGTAGTGACATTTCTTATCATACACTAAAAAATAACATACCCATCAGAGAAGAAAATAGATTAAATGTCGTCACCGTATTTGTCCCCTCCACTACTTCCAGGAGGTAGAACGCATGCAGCCAGAAGTCAGTGCCGTCTGGAACGCACACAGGAAGTACGTCAGCACAGGCCGTCTCCATGCCGCCGCATACACCCACCACGGAGTGTGGCCGCAAGGCACTGCGCTCATGACGTTCACAGCACAGCATGTCACCCAATTAGCAAATAGCATAGTTGCCATAGCGACATGACATCAGTTGTTAGCATATGGTGACGGCGTTGTATACATTAAAGTGGTCTTTATTAAACAAATCCTTGGATACGTAAGATTACTGCTCACATAACAGGCCACATAATGGCATTGATAGTTCCCTTGGAGACCCTTCAGGGTATGTGCAATGCCACAGGGGTGAACAATATAGCTATCTATTAGGCAAAAAGTAGAACCTGTATATACACATAAGTCTATATATAAGCACAGGAATCAAACAAACAAAATATTTAAAGCTACATAAGTGTCTATTAACACCTCAAAATACAAATATGAAAATGCATAAAAATATATATACATATATAAATTGTGGTCATCAGGTAGGTAACATGGACGAACCCATGAACACCAGCCCACATGTTCTAGAGGTCCAAAAAAATCTAAAAATCTAAAAATATATAATAAAATATCTAGACTAATTACAATAAGCCTCACGTTTGAGGAGCAAGTCCCTCTGTCACCTCTCCTAAATGGTGGGGGGACCCAGTCAATCATCAAACATTTTAAGGTCGACAATTGATGTTTCATTTGTAAAAAATGCATCGCTACAGGTTTGTCGGTTTTACCACTTGCAAATGCCAAATGTATTGATGATCTATGTTGAGTAATGTGTTCCCTAAAAGTCCATGTGGCCCACATGCACACATATGCCTACATACATTTTGCCACAGGGGTATGTCAAAAAGTATATCACATGATCCAGCATACAGGTCAAATGGTTTTAAAGATGGATCTTTGTGCCATATAAAGAGTGGCAAAAAGATTGCTCAGTGATCAATGATCTGCATGTTGTATACAGTAACTGCAGACATTTAAAGCACCCGTTGCATTTATTCAGTCAGGTCTGCTTAGCGGGGGCCGTGGGTTTCATGATAGGCCTTGGGAACATATCTTTCAGGCTACGCCCACGTTGAACACTCAGAGGAGGTGTTGTGCTGACCTTCTTAAATCTTGGGTTGGAGCTAATGATTGGCCAATTCTTTTTAAATAACCTCTCCACATTATGTAGATTCATATTGCAACTGGCCTTGAAGATGAGTTGATTAGATCCCATGTCTATATTATGTTTCAAAATCTTATTGCAATGTAACTGGTGAGCCTTGTATCAGATCCATTGTATCCACATTCAAGGAAGCACCATTTACACTCTTCCATCTGGATAACTGCATTCGCAGGATTCAAATTATTACACAGCACCCTCAGAAATTGAGATACTGGTAAATTCGATTTCAGTTTGTCAGGATGGTGACTTGTCGCCCACAGAAGAATGTTCCTGTCTGTCTATTTCTGAAAGAGCATACATTCCAAACATGGTGGAGTACTGTATACAGTTACGTCTAGGAAACTGATAGACTCATCATTCGCTGTGGCTGTAAATTTAATGGGACTATCCAGTCCATTAAGCTCTTCCACCATAGTAAAAAGATCATCTATAGTAATGAATAATGTGTATATACAGGTTCTATTTTTTGCCAAATGGATGATAGCTATATTGTTCACCCCTGTGGCATTGCACATACCCTGAAGGGTCTACAAGGGAACTATCAATGACATTATGTGGCCTGTTATGTGAGCAGTAATCTCAAGTATCCAAGGATTTGTTTAATAAAGACCGCTTTAATGTATACGACGCCGTCACCATATGCTAACAACTGATGCCATGTTGCTATGGCAACTATGCTATTTGCTGATAGGGTGACACGCTGTGCTGTGAACGTCATGAGCGCAGTGTCTGGCAGCCGCACTCCGTGGTGAGTGTATGCGGCGGCATGGAGACAGGAGCCGGCCTGTGCTAACGCACTTCCTCTGTGCGTTACAGACGGCACTGACTTCTGGCTACGTGCATTCCACCTCTTGGAAGTAGTGGAGGGTACGAACGCGGCAGCATTTAATCTATTTTCTTCTCTGATGGGTATGTTATTTTTTAGTGTATGATAAGAAATGTCACTACTTTGTGTTCCTACGTTACTCTTGTGTTCCCAGTGTTACCATTGTTTGTTGATGTAGCTGATAGGCAATCAAGGAACATGACACAGTGTATATGTATGATAAAACAGCCTTGAGCCATCATTTTTTATATACTGTATATAAAACAGCCTTGGACCATGAATCTTTATTAACAATTTAGAAAACTATTTTATATTAAGATGGATCTTCTTTTTTTTTTTCTTCTTGGCAGGTTTGAAAATATTGTGGATAGAGTATTTGTCATTTGGAAAACTACAGAATGTGCATGTTCTAGTGAAAGACTATCCAATCTTCCAAATAAAAACATTCTTTGAAATAGAATCTGGATTGTGGGAAGAAAAGCCAAACACTTTAAATAAAGCTAATAGTTGTAAATTCCAAAACCTTGTTATGTCCAGGAATTCTTAAACCCTTCCATGAACTGACCACATTAAGGGCAGAAATATAATGTGTTGAATGAAATGCCTCTTCAGTTAATTCCATGAAACTAAACTGCTGAGGAAATGTTTCAGAATTCACAACCTTGCTCTACTTGCAGCTAATTCCATCAAGACCATTAACTGTGAATTACAGAAGAGCAAGCAGGTAGTCTTTCTTGAAATGAGAAGTATAATCTGATTTTAGCATTTAACTGAAGACATAAATGACTCCAGTCAATATTATTGTAAATCCAATTTGCAACTAAAGAGCTTGAAGACCATAACATGCAACCAATTTATGCAATAGGAAACGGAAGTCCCAGCCGGATCACCCATTAGGCAATCTAAGTTCCTGTCCAGGGTCCAAGTCACAGAGGAGACTATATAGACACAGAGGAGACTATAATTCTAACTGATTCTAACTGATGTTGTTGTTATTATTATTATTATTATTATTATTATTTTTATTTTTTACAAATGGAGATAAGAAGGGGGCCCAAACCAGCAAGTCGCTTAGAATCCAGTGGGGTCTTACTCTGACTCTAGCACGGTCAAATTGGTGTTTACTTGAAAATTAAAGCAATCAAGGCTGGTTTTAAATTTGTAGCTTCATCACATGGTTTCGGTGTCGTTACATATCTGTTATATGTGTACCAGTATTCCAAGCATTGATTCCAACAGGATACATTTACAGTACACAAAGGAAGGTCTATTTTCTTAAAAAAGCATACAATTAGATTGTAAAAAAAATAGCTTTTTCTGTGTCTGTTTTATTAAAAAAATAGGATTTGAATTACCTACTGGTAAATCCTTTTCTCGTAGTCCATAGAGGATACTGGGGTCCATTTATTACCATGGGGTATAGACAGGTCCACTAGGAGCCATGGGCACTTTAAGAGTTTGATAGTGTGGGCTGGCTCTTCCCTCTATGCCCCTCTTACCAGACTCAGGAAACTGTGCCCGAGGAGACGGACATATTTTGAGAGAAGGATATAAAGGATAGTGGTGAGTTTCTGAACCAGCACACACAGCAAGAGGAAAGCCAAGTTAACCAAACTTGAAACAGGAACAGCAACAGCTGAACCAACATTACTTAACCAAGTAACAGTGCAGGAAAAATGTAGCACTTGGCGGGCGCCAGGTATCCTCTATGGACTATGAGAAAAGGATTTACTGGTCGGTAATTAAAAAAATCCTATTTTCTCTTACATCCTAGAGGATACTGGGGTCCATTTAGTACCATGGGGATGTAACAAAGCTCCCAAACCAGGTGGGAGAGTGCTGAGGTTCCTGCAGAACAAAACTAAAGGTCGTCAGAGGCCAAAGTATCAAACTTGTAGAACTTGGCAAACGTGTTCTAACCTGACCAAGTAACTGCTCGGCAGAGCTGTAAAGCCAAAACCCCCCAGGCAGCCGCCCAGGAAGAACCCACCAACCAAGTAAAGTGGTTCTGTACAGAGTTTGAGCATGGCAAACTTGCCATGGAATAAGCATGCTGGATAGTAAATTTGATCCAGCATGCAATAGTCTGCTTAGGAGCAGGACACCCAATCTTATTGGGATCATAAAGAACAAACAGTGAGTCCGTCTTTCTGTAATGAGCTGGTCTTTTCACATACACCTTCAAAGCCCTAACAACATCCAAAGACTTTGAAGTAGCAGAGGTGTCGGTGACAAGCTCTCACACCAAGAGAGAGTATTTCTTCCAAATACGATGGTAATGCTTAGATGTTACCCCTTTCCTGGCTTGGATCATAGTCAGGATAACCTTGTTAGGGATCCCTCTCCGGACTAGAATCAGCCGTTCAACTTTCATGCCACCAAACGCAGCCACGGTAAGTCCTGATAGACGAATGGGCCCTTTTGCAGAAGATCCTCGCGAAAAGGTAAAGGCCACGGATCTTTGAGGAGCATCTCCAGAAGGTCCGCGTACCAGACCCTTTTTTACCAGTCTGGAGCAATTAGAATTGCTTGAACCTTTTCCCTTTTTATTCTTTTTAGAATTCTTGGGATCAGAGGAAGTGGAGGAAACACGTACACCATATGATAGACCCATGGAGTCGTCAGGGCGAAGCCTGTGGGTCTCTCGACCTGGAACAATACCGCTTGAGCTTCTTGTTGAGACAATAGACCATCATGTTGATCTGTGGATATCCCCATTGACTTGTCAAGCACCTGAACACGTCCGGGTGAAGGTCCCACTCCCCCGGGTGCCGGTCGTGTCTGCTGAGGAAGTCTTCTTCCCAGTTGTCTACTCCCAGAATGAAGACCGCTGACAATGCCACAGCGTTTCTGTCTGCCCAGAGGAAAATTCTTAACACCTCTGACATTGCTGCTCTGATTTTCGTTCCGCCCTGTCGGTTTATGTACATTACTGTCATCACATTGTCCGACTGGACCTGAATGGCCTGATCTTGAAGAAGATGTGAGGCCTGCAGAAGCGTGTTGTATACGGCCCTGAGTTCTAGAATGTTGATTGGAAGGATGACTTCCTCACTTGACCATTTTCCCTGAACCTGCAGCCCCTGAGTGACTGCTCCCCAACCTCTGAGGCTTGCATCTGTGGATAGCAGAATCCTGTTCTGAATTCCGAACCTCCAACCCTCGACGAGGTGAGAAGTCTGTAGCCACCACAGAAGCGAGATCCTGGATTTTGGCGATAGACGGATCCTCTGGTGCATGTGTAGATGCGATCTGGGCCGTTTGTCCAACAGATCGAGCTGGAAGGGTCTTGCGTGAAACCTTCCATATTGAAAAGCCTCGTGAGAGGCCACCATTTTCCCCAGAAGGCAAATGCACAGATGCACCAATATCCGGGTTGGCTTCAGGACATCCCGAACCATCGACTGGATTACTAATGCCTTTTCCAACAGAAGGAACACCTTCTGTGACTCTGTATCAAGTATCATTCCCAGGAATGGAAGCCTACGAGTTGGCTCTAGGTGAGATTTCGGAAGGTTCAGAATCCACCCATGATCCTGGAGAAGTTTGGTTGAGAGAGCAATGCTGTCCAGCAACCTTTCCCTGGACAGTGGTTTTATCAGGAGATCATCCAGGTACGGAATTATGTTCACTCCCTGTTTGCGGAGTAAAAACATCATCACTGCCATCACTTTAGTGAACACCCTCGGTGCTGTGGAGAGACCAAATGGCAGGGCCTGGATCTGGTAGTGACAGTCCTGCAGTGAAAACCGTAGATAAGCCTAATGAGGCGGCCAGATCGGAATATGAAGGTACGCATCCTTGATATCCAGAGACACTACGAATTCCCCCTCCTCCAGACCTGAGATCACTGCTCTCAGAGACTCCATCTTGAATTTGAACACTCGTAAGTACGGGTTCAACGACTTGAGGTTCAAAATCGGTGTTACCGAACCGTCCGGTTTCGGCACTACAAACAAGTTGGAATAGTACCCCTTGTTAAGCTGATGAGGTGAAACAGGAACAATGACGTGAGTCTGTACCAGTTTTTGGATGGCATGTTGTAAAGTTATACTTGCCTCTTGTGAAAATGGCAAGCCTGATTTGAAGAATCTGTGAGGTAGAAGCTCTTTGAAATCCAGTCTGTAGCCCTGGGAAATAAGATTTATGACCCAGGGATCCTGGCACGAATTTGACCAGATCTGACTGAAGAATTGCAGGTGTGCTTCCACCTGACAGCCTTCCAGGCATTGCGGTCCACCGTCATGCTGAAGTCTTTGAGGAATCAGAGCCTGAGCTCTGTTCCTGAGCACCTGCTGTTGCTGGTTCACGTGGTTTACCTCTTGAGCAGCTGGAGGGCGTAGAAGCATCTCTGGATTTGGCATTGAACTTGGCCGTCCGAAAGGACTGTAACTTAGAAGCTGAATAAGTCCTCTTGTTTGGGGGGGGGGGGGCTCCAGAAGGAAGATACATAGACTTACCAGCAGTAGCTGTGGAGATCCATTTAATTCATCACCGAACAAGGCCTCACCTGTGAATGGTAGGCCTTCCACGCCTTTCCTGTAATCTGCATCAGCAGTCCACTGGCATAGCCACAAGCCCCTGCGTACCGACACTTCCATAGCGGTGGTGCATGCATTAAGCACTCCTATTTCATTTATGGCTTACACCATAAAGTTCGCAGAGTCCTGTATATGCTGCAGGAGTAAGACAACATCCCCCCTAGATAAGGAATCCAACCCCACAATTAGGTTGCCTGACCATTTAGCAATGGCTTTAGTGATCCATGCACATGCAATAGTGGGTCTTTCGGCCACCCCAGCAGCTGTGTATAATGATTTGAGTGTAGTCTCAATTTTATGATCAGAAGTGTCTTTCAGGGAGGCTGCACCAGGACCAGCCAATACAATTTTATGTGACAGCCTAGAGCAGGCATTCCCAACCACGGTGCTCAAGGCACACCAACAGTGCAGGTTTTAGTGATATCCAGGCTGCAGCACAGATGGTTAAATCAAAATAACTGAGCTACTAATTAAGTCACCTGTGCTGAAGCCTGGATATCACTAAAACATGCACTGTTGGTGTGCCTTGAGGATCGTGGTTGGGAATGCCTGGCCTAGAAACTGATGTGTCCACTATCAGTGGATTTTTCCATTTTTTCCTATCCTCCAGAGGAAAAGGAAAACATGATAGCAACTTTTTAGGGATCGGATACTTCTTATCAGGATTAACCCATGATTCTTCGAACAGGGTATTCAATTCCTTTGACGCAGGAAAAGTGACTGAGGACTTCTTTTTTACATTAAAATAAGATTCCTCACTCTCTTCTGACACCTTATTGGGAATATGCAAAACATCTCTGATAGCCTCCATAAGAGCCTCTATTCCCTGTGACAGAGCTGCATCCCACCCCCCTCTGAGTCCACCTCTCCCTCCTCCATGTCTGACTTGTCGGCATTAGAGTCAGACTGCAGGATATGGGCCAGAGATCGCTTTTGTGGACAAATGGGAGGTGACTGAGATGCTGTTTTGGGGACTGAGTCTCTGTTCATAAACTCATCCAGTTTGTTTTAAGTATTGCGTCTCTTTCTCATTGCGGGACAATTTTGTAGAAAGAGTTGTGATCATTCCCTTAAGAGAATGAACACATTCCGGTTCAGCCTCGCTAGTCTGTGAACACTGAGTACCAAGTAGTGAGCCCCCCGGTGAAGAGGAACACTCTGCGGTACAAGACACGCACTCACTGCCTGACATAATGTAATGTGACAGCACACACATACAGGAAAGGTTAAGCACAATTAACCCACAAAGAGCCCTTTAGGGAGACACAGAGTTGTTTGGAGCAAGCCCCCACCGCGCCCTTATTGCTTATTGCTATGCCAATCTTAGCGGGGTCACAGACCAATTACCCTGGTAGGGGACTTAGTATACCAATAATCGCTCCCCCCCTGCTATGACCCCCTGGTGCCGCTGAGGTAATCTGGAGTCACACTTGTGGAGCTGCGCGTCCCTGTCCTGTCAGCATCTGTGTCCACTGCAGAGGGAACATGGTGCTGGTAAGCTGCTGGATCCTCTCACAGTGAAGCCCCAACCCTTCAATGGCACACGCCCTTCCCACCTTTTTTATACTGGCTGAGGTGCTTAAAATGGAGAAAACCGTTTTAAGGCTGTTGTGCCAGTATGGGTACTGTGTATATTGTACGGGGACGCAGTCGTGTACTGTGTCCGGAGACGCATTCCGCCCCATGTAGAAGCCATGCATCTCCATACCCTCATGCTGCCATAACGGCTGGCACCCCGCTAGCTGGGGCGCCGGCTCAGTACTCACCACTCTTCTGGCTCTGTTAGGGGTAGCGGCGTGCTGCGGGACTGTACGCTTGCCGTGGTGGGCTTGCGAATAGGTCCCTCAGGAGCTCAATGTCCTGTCAGCGGGGAACGAGACCATTAACCCTTCAAGATGTTGGGCCATTCCCCCCCACCCCACCCCCAAGTCTCACGAAGCAGGCAGGCTGGTGCAAACAAGTCCTGGCTGAAAAAAACAAACTGATAAAATAAATGCAGAAAATTCTTCACGAGCTTCCATAAGCGTGACCGGCTCCTCCGGGCACATTTTCTAAACTGAGTCTGGTAGGAGGGGCATAGAGGGAGGTGCCAGGCCACACTATCAAATTCTTAAAGTGCCCATGGCTCCTAGTGGATCTGTTTATACCCCATGGTAGTAATATGGACCCCAGTATCCTCTAGGACGTAAGAGAAATGTGATGAGTTACTGTATATTGACTGATAAAAAATATTATGTAAAATGTAGTGTAAAACCATTTATACTATATATACCAATTTGAAGACACTGTCTGCTTTGAGGAATCAATGTTAACTTTTCCCATTAACATTTTCAAGTATTGTTGTGGACCCAAGAAATGTCCGTTAACTGAACAACACATGTACTTTACTTTCTATATCCATGTTTCAATTTGTTTATTTTTATGATGCCAGCGATGATTTTGAACAGCTGGGTGATTTTTACATTAATTGGATTGTACTTTAGTACAGAGACTCGCTCCTTTTGGCGACTGCCGTCAGTTCATACGTCATGTCTGGGAAAGGCTGTGGTGGACAAGACACAGTTGTCAATGCTATTTTCATTGTTTGAAATAGAAAGATGCACTGTTTATATTTCAATGCAGGAAAGCAGTAATTTAATCCTATAGTTTCACGCAGAAGGCTCTTTACATTACAGTCAGAGTCTGTTTCTGAAACAAATATATAGATACTATATGCATATTTGATCTAAAATGAATGTTAGATAACTCACAAAGGTTGCGATGGAGACCCAGGTTTCCAGGGGACAGGTTTAATTTTCTTAAGCAGGATTTGAAAGCAATAATGTAAGAATAGCAGCACTACTAGCCTAACAAAGGGTTCTGTGTATAGTGCTGAAAAGGAGCCATGTTTCTGTGCTTATCAACAAACTATATATTATTACTTTTTCTTTGATGATTATCTTTTGACAAAAAAAACCCTCAAAATTAATTCTTCTAAATAACTCGCTTTGAAACATTTAAAAATATAACATTTTTCATTTTCCAATGTAAAATCTATCCAAAGTCACATTTTGTAAAGATATGTCCTTAGGAGGTAATTTTCAGGGGTGAATGTCTAAAGGCTGGATTTCCTCATTCATAATAAATTAATATACAGAAAAATAAAAATGAGTACAGAGACTCACGTCTACCAGGAACACTTAATGAAGAACCTTTCATGCTTCTATTGGCTGCTTATTGGAGCATGTGACCACACTACTGGAGGTCAGTAATTACATACAGTACACTGTAAAGCATGGGTGGTCATTTAAGGAACTAGCTTTTCAGGCAGCAGAAGTGGGATAAAGAGAAGCACAGGTACAGTAAATAAAAATGCTAAAATTCTCGCTGTCAAAATAAAAATGTATTTATTAAATGAACATATTTTATTTATTAAGAGTAACTTATATAGTGCAATGGAATATATATATATATATATATATATATATATATATATATATTAACTGTTAATAACATAAATATTTTCTGTTAAATTAGTGGGTTGTGGTTGGTAGATATTATATTGGGTATAGTTTGCTTTCATAGTAAACAATAATTAGAATTTTTATACTGGTTTGTTTACAAAAAAACTGTTGAAAAGTGTAAAAAAAGGTTTAGCTAGAACACTAAAAAAAAAACTCTATTTTTTTAACATTTACACAGTACACTAGGCACTCTGCAAACCACCATACCTTCTAATCATCACGATTTCAGCAAGATAGTCCCACTTTTCGGGCTCTGTGATTAATTCAGATTTGTATACAAACCTCATGGTTTACATACAAATGCGCAGTGGCCATTGTGGCTGTGATTTTTGCCGCTGCTGCAACAACCGACGCGGGACTCCGGAAAAGTAAGTATTAAAATATTGGTGCAGTGTGTGCCGCGTGGGGCCCCCTGGGGCGCCAGTTGATCTTTCAGCAGGACAACAACCCTAAGCACACAGTCAAGATATCAAATTAGTGGCTGTTACAGGGACTGCTCTGTTATGAGGGCTACCAGGTGGCGCTCATATGATTACACATGCCCAGCAGTCCTTTAACCTTCTGCAATGCTAGACTTTACCTTTAGCAGCCACCTTTCCAGGGTGAATTAGGTCCACCCTGTACTCAGATGCCCCCAGGACTTACGGATGGACAAGGCAACTATTGGAGGCTGGGCAAGAGAATGGTATAGTGCAGGAAGACACTCACAGGATGCCACCTAGATAAACTGCCCAATACACAAACTGATTTAAGTAACAATGTATGTGAGTGCAACTATGTACAGGACAGCATTGAAACTAAACACTAACTGTATGTGAATGCAACAATGCACAGGGTTGTATAAGCAACTGAGTATAAACTGTATATGAATGCAACAATGCACAAGGTGCAATAAGTGACTGAGAATAAACTGTATGTGAATGCAACAATGCACAAGATGGTAACAAATAAAAAGCAAAAGATAAGAATCTGTGTGGATGGTCCACACAAAACCTGATTTCAAGGTGTACTGGATCTGACCAGGAACACAAACAAGACTAGGTGACCAACTTCAGGAATACACTGAGCTGACAGTTTCTCACACGAAGCAGGAACTATAACCAGCGATTTGGGAGTAAACTGGAAGTGAATATAAATGAGTTAAACCCAATCAGAGAGCTAATTACACAAGTCAGCGCAGCTGCTCTGTTGCATGTATCCTATACACTAAGCAATGGGGAATGCTGTCTGCCTCTGGCGTCCCCATTGCGAGGTGTCCGGCGGCTCCCAGCACCCGGCGTAAGCCTGTTGCTAGGCACCGGGCGGGTAACAGGAGACATTGTGCCCAGCGTCCGCCTGTTGCTAGATGCCGGACGGGGACAAGAAGACATTGCGACCAACATCCGCCTATTGCTAGACGCCGGATGGGGACTAGCGGGAAATGCGGCGTCTCGGCTCCCAGGCAACAGCTGGGACACGTGTCCCTTAATGCTGCTGCTAACAGTGGCTTCAGGACAGCTCTGTGAATGTCCTTGAGTGGCCCAGCCAGAGCCCAGACTTGAATCCGATTGAACATCTCTGGACATTTGAAAATGGCTGTGTACCGATGCTTCCCATCCAATGGAGCTTGAGAGGTGCTGCAAATAGGAATGGGCGAAACTGCCCAAAGATAGGTGTGCCAAGCTTGTGGCATCATATTCAAAAAGATTTAAGGCTGTAATTGCTGCCAAAGGTGCATCAACAAAGTATTGAGCAAAGGCTGTGAATACTTATGTACATGTTATTTCATAGTTTTCTTATTTTTAATAAATTTGAAAAATTCTTAAAAATACTTTTTTTCACGTTGTCGTTATGGGGTATGGTGCGTAGAATTTTGAGGGAAAAAATAAATGTATTCCATTTTGCAATAAGGCTGTAACATAACAAAATGTGGAAAAAGTGAAGCGCTGTGAATACTTTCTGGATGCACTGTACATACGCATAGGTGCGTGTGCGCTTTCGTTTTTTGCACAATGCGAGAATGTGCAATTTGCACAAAAAAAAGCGCTTATGCCAAACTCTACATTGACCCCGTTTGACCTTTTCCTAGCACATAGGAAATACTTATGATATTGCTGGAAAATTAAAAAATAATGGAGCTTTTGTAAACAACAGAAATCCATCAGTTTTAGAATATAGACGTGACACCAGTCATAATGCAACTGGCACCCTGGAACAAAGCACTGGAAAGCCAGAATTTTACTTTGCTGACCCAGAAATAGAACATGTCTGTTGCAAATGAACTTGCTGTAATCTCCTTTCCCTGAACACTTAACAGATTTCAGCTGTGAGGTTGCAGAATTTCTGGCATTAATAAAGTGACATGTTTACTGTGTGCACTAGCACTAGTCTGGACCACACTTGCTGAATGCATGCACCAGCTCTGACTCAGTAAGTCAGAATCACATTACAGTTCATGTAAGGAATATGAATAGAAAGTACATGTTGTTCCTTTATGAAAGTGTTTAATATTATTACTAGTGATGAGCGGGTTCGGTTTCTCGGAAACCGAACCCCCCCGAACTTCACCCTTTTTACACGGGTCCGAGCCATACTCGGATTCTCCCGTATGGCTCGGGTAACCCGAGCGCGCCCGAACGTCATCATCCCACTGTCTGATTCTCGCGAGATTCGTATTCTATATAAGCAGCCGCGCGTCGCCGCCATTTTCACTCGTGCATTGGAAATGTTAGGGAGAGGACGTGGCTGGCGTCCTCTCCGTTATTGTTGAACTTGATTGTGCTGTGCACTATTGCTTAATTGTGGGGAGGGCTGGGGAGCAGCTGTATACTATAGAAGGAGTACAGTGCAGAGTTTTGCTGATCAGTGAACACCAGTTATCCGTTCTCTGCCTGAAAAAAATGCTCCATATCTGTGCTCACAGTGTGCTGCATATATCTGTGCTCACACTGCTTAATTGTGGGGACTGGGGAGAAGCTGTATTATATAGCAGGAGTACAGTGCAGAGTTTTGCTGACAGTGACCACCAGTATACGTTGTCTGCCTGAAAAACACTCCATATCTGTGCTCAGTGTGCTGCTTTATTGTGGGGACTGGGGACCACCAGTATAATATTATATAGGAGGAGTAAAGTGCAGAGTTTTGCTGACCAGTGACCACCAGTATATAATATATAGCATTACAGTACAGTAGGCCACTGCTGTACCTACCTCTGTGTCGTCATTAAGTATACTATCCATCTACATTCTATACCTGTGGTGCATTTTAGTTTTGCAGTTTGCTGACACAGTGACCACAAGTATACTATATATAGCAGTACGGAAGGCCACTGCTGTACCTACCTCTGTGTCGTCATTAAGTATACTATCCATCTACATTCTATACCTGTGGTGCATTTTAGTTTTGCAATTTGCTGACACAGTGACCACCAGTATACTATATATAGCAGTACGGAAGGCCACTGCTGTACCTACCTCTGTGTCGTCATTAAGTATACTATCCATCTTCATTCTATACCTGTGGTGCATTTTAGTTTTGCAGTTTGCTGACACAGTGACCACCAGTATACTATATATAGCAGTACGGAAGGCCACTGCTGTACCTACCTCTGTGTCATCATTAAGTATACTACCCATCTACATTCTATACCTGTGGTGCATTTTAGTTTTGCAGTTTGCTGACACAGTGACCACCAGTATACTATATATAGCAGTACGGAAGGCCACTGCTGTACCTACCTCTGTGTCTTCATTAAGTATACTATCCATCTACATTTTATACCTATGGTGCATTTTAGTTTTGCAGTTTGCTGACACAGTGACCACCAGTATACTATATATAGCAGTACGGAAGGCCACTGCTGTACCTACCTCTGTGTCGTCATTAGGTATACTATCCATCTACATTCTATACCTGTGGTGCATTTTAGTTTTGCAGTTTGCTGACACAGTGACCACCAGTATACTATATATAGCAGTACGGAAGGCCACTGCTGTACCTACCTCTGTGTCGTCATTAAGTATACTATCCATCTACATTCTATACCTGTGGTGCATTTTAGTTTTGCAGTTTGCTGACACAGTGACCACCAGTATACTATATATAGCAGTACGGAAGGCCACTGCTGTACCTACCTCTGTGTTGTCATTAAGTATACTATCCATCTACATTTTATACCTGTGGTGCATTTTAGTTTTGCAGTTTGCTGACACAGTGACCACCAGTATACTATATATAGCAGTACGGAAGGCCACTGCTGTACCTACCTCTGTGTCGTCATTAAGTATACTATCCATCTACATTCTATACCTGTGGTGCATTTTAGTTTTGCAGTTTGCTGACACAGTGACTACCAGTATACTATATATAGCAGTACGAAAGGCCACTGCTGTACCTACCTCTGTGTCGTCATTAAGTATACTATCCATCTACATTCTATACCTGTGGTGCATTTTAGTTTTGCAGTTTGCTGACACAGTGACCACCAGTATACTATATATAGCAGTACGGAAGGCCACTGCTGTACCTACATCTGTGTCGTCATTAAGTATACTATCCATCTACATTCTATACCTGTGGTGCATTTTAGTTTTGCAGTTTGCTGACACAGTGACCACCAGTATACTATATATAGCAGTACGGAAGGCCACTGCTGTACATACCTCTGTGTCATCATTAAGTTTACTATCCATCTACATTCTATTCCTGTGGTGCATTTTAGTTTTGCAGTTTGCTGACACAGTGACCACCAGTATACTATATATAGCAGTACGGAAGGCCACTGCTGTACCTACCTCTGTGTCGTCATTAAGTATACTATCCAGCTACATTCTATACCTGTGGTGCATTTTAGTTTTGCAGTTTGCTGACACAGTGACCACCAGTATACTATATATAGCAGTACGGAAGGCCACTGCTGTACCTACCTCTGTGTCGTCATTAAGTATACTATCCATCTACATTCTATACCTGTGGTGCATTTTAGTTTTGCAGTTTGCCGACACAGTGACCACCAGTATACTATATATAGCAGTACGGAAGGCCACTGCTGTACCTACCTCTGTGTCGTCATTAAGTATACTATCCATCTACATTCTATACCTGTGGTGCATTTTAGTTTTGCAGTTTGCTGACACAGTGACCACCAGTATACTATATATAGCAGTACGGTACGGAAGGCCACTGCTGTACCTACCTCTGTGTCATCATTAAGTATACTATCCATCTACATTCTATACCTGTGGTGCATTTTAGTTTTGCAGTTTGCTGACACAGTGACCACCAGTATATATAGCAGTACGGTACGGAAGGCCACTGCTCTACCTACCTCTGTGTCGTCAAGTATACTATCCATCCATACCTGTGGTGCATTTCAGTTGTGCGCAGTATATATAGTAGTAGGCCATTGCTATTGATACTGGCATATAATTCCACACATTAAAAAATGGAGAACAAAAATGTGGAGGTTAAAATAGGGAAAGATCAAGATCCACTTCCACCTCGTGCTGAAGCTGCTGCCACTAGTCATGGCCGAGATGATGAAATGCCATCAACGTCGTCTGCCAAGGCCGATGCCCAATGTCATAGTAGAGAGCATGTAAAATCCAAAAAAACAAAAGTTCAGTAAAATGACCCAAAAATCAAAATTAAAAGCGTCTGAGGAGAAGCGTAAACTTGCCAATATGCCATTTACGACACGGAGTGGCAAGGAACGGCTTAGGCCGTGGCCTATGTTCATGGCTAGTGGTTCAGCTTCACATGAGGATGGAAGCACTCATCCTCTCGCTAGAAAAATGAAAAGACTTAAGCTGGCAAAAGCACAGCAAAGAACTGTGCGTTCTTCTAAATCACAAATACCCAAGGAGAGTCCAATTGTGTCGGTTGCGATGCCTGACCTTCCCAACACTGGACGGGAAGAGCTTGCGCCTTCCACCATTTGCACGCCCCCTGCAAGTGCTGGAAGGAGCACCCGCAGTCCAGTTCCTGATAGTCAAATTGAAGATGTCACTGTTGAAGTACACCAGGATGAGGATATGGGTGTTGCTGGCGCTGGGGAGGAAATTGACAAGGAGGATTCTGATGGTGAGGTGGTTTGTTTAAGTCATGCACCCGGAGAGACACCTGTTGTCCGTGGGACGAATATGACCATTGACATGCCTGGTTAAAATACAAAAAAAATCAGCTCTTCGGTGTGGAATTATTTCAACACAAATGCGGACAACAGGTGTCAAGCCGTGTGTTGCCTTTGTCAAGCTGTAATAAGTAGGGGTAAGGACGTTAACCACCTCGGAACATCCTCCCTTATACGTCACCTGCAGCGCATTCATCATAAGTCAGTGACAAGTTCAAAAACTTTGGGTGACAGCGGAAGCAGTCCACTGACCACTAAATCCCTTCCTCTTGTAACCAAGCTCCTGCAAACCACACCACCAACTCCCTCAGTGTTAATTTCCTCCTTACCCAGGAAAGTCAATAGTCCTGCAGGCCATGTCACTGGCAAGTCTGACGAGTCCTCTCCTGCCCGGGATTCCTCCGATGCATCCTTGAGTGTAACGCCTACTGCTGCTGGCGCTGCTGTTGTAGCTGCTGGGAGTCGATCGTCATCCCAGAGGGGAAGTCGGAAGACCACTTGTACTACTTCCAGTAAGCAATTGACTGTCCAACTGTTAGGCGCCGGGGTCCGCTTGTCTGCGCGGCCCGGCGCCTAGCAACTAGAGACGCCATGCGCGTACAGCCGCCGGCTCCCTAGCAACGCTAGACGCCGGGCGCGCTGAGCCGCACGGACCCTAGCAACGGGGACGCCACTGGCGGACCGCGTTCCCCGTTGCTAGGCTTTAGGAAATTAAGATATTCACCTGCTCTCTGGTCGTGCAGCAAGGCAGCTGCACGGCATTTATTCTAATCAGCCTTTAAGCAGCTGATTGGAGGACTCCTTGTTAAATACACTCCCAGGGCTTCTCACAGACGCCGGTAATAGTTTCCTGCATGCTGCCTTTGTTTGCTGAGAGTCTGTTTCCAGTCCTGCTGTATCCGGTCATTCCAGTCCTCAGAAGTCCGGTATTCGGGAGTTGTCATCTAATCCCAGGAGGTCGTTTGGTTCCCAGGAGTCCTGACTGATCACCGTTTTATATCCAGTGGTGTTCGTGAGTTGCGGCTCTGCCGTGTGTTGCGGCTCAGCCGCTTTGCCTTTTATATTTTGTGTTTGGAGCATTTGCGGAGGGTTCCGCTTCCACCAGTCCTCTCTGGTACTCGGCGGTGCCGGGTAGGAGAATTGGACAAGTGGATATTTTGGTTGTCCTTTTCACTGGCGGTTTCTCCGCACATATTATAGTTTTGAGTTAGCTTAGCCCCTGGCCAGGTTGTTTAGTTAGAGGGCCTCTTGTTATCACCCTGTCTCGGATTTCCCTTTGTCTCTCATTAAGACCGGGGGGCATTGGAGTTGGGCAGACATAATCCGCCCTTCAAACGCGGCTGCCAAGGGCTCAAGAAACCATAGTCTCGCAGGGGATTTCTGACAACACGGGTGAGACAACAGAGTTAGGGCGCCAGGGGCTAATTTCCTGTCCTGCTCCCTTCCCCAGCATTCCGTTCCAGTGCTCCGGTCCTTGCCATAAGATCTCCTCTGACCAGAGTGCTGGAATCATAACATTATTACCGGCCATACCAAAACTTAAAATTAAACGGGGTTTAATTTTTTTTCATTCAGTTTTGTGAGAGTTTGTCGGCCTCATGAATCCGACAGGTTTATGGCCAAATCCTGGTCAGCTCTTAGTCAGCCAGATTCAAGAACTTACTCAGATGGTTCAGGATCTTTCTCTTCGGGTGAAGTAGCAGGAAGATCTTTTGCGAGCTTCCCCAAGGGTAGTCCCTGAACCAAAAATGCTTTTGCCTGACCGTTTTTCTGGTGATAGAAAAGAGTTTTTTAATTTTAAAGAATCCTGTAAACTTTATTTTCGTTTAAGACCGACTTCCTCGGGTACTGAATCTCAGCGGGTCGGGATTATTATTTCTTTGCTCCAGGGGGATCCTCAGACCTGGGCATTTGGTTTAAGAGCAGAGGATCCTGCATTGTTGTCAGTTGACGCTTTTTTTGAGTCTTTAGGGCTCTTGTATGATGACCCTGATAGAGAGGCGTCCGCTGAAAGTCAGTTGCGCACCCTCAGACAGGGTAGAAATCCTGCGGAGGTTTATTGTACGGAGTTTCGCCGTTGGTTGAAGGACTGTGGCTGGAATGACCCAGCCCTGCGCAGTCAGTTTCGCCTCGGCTTATCAGAGTCTATAAAAGACAGTCTCCTTCAGTACCCCACTCCTGAGACTCTCGATAAACTCATGGAGCTTTCTATTAAGATTGATCGTCGTCTCAGAGAGCGGAGGGCTGAAAGAGGAGCACCTGTAAGGTCAAGTCCGTGTGTATATTCCATTCCTGAAGACGTAGAGGAGCCCATGCAGATGGGTCTGTCCCGGCTGTCTCCTGAGGAAAGAGCCAGAAGGCAAAATTCTGGTCTTTGTCTGTACAGTGGGGGTAAGGTAATTGCTCGTAATTGTCCGAACAAGTCGGGAAACGCTTTGACCAGGTGAATTGTGAGGGGGTTCACCTAGGTCTGCAGCTTATCTCCTCGAATAACTCCCTTTTAGTCCCAGTTAAAGTTTCCTTTGGCAGCCTCAGTTCTTCGGTGTCGGCTTTTGTTGACAGTGGAGCTGCAGGAAACTTTATGGATTTAACTTGGGCTAAGGCCTTAGGCATTCCTCAGTTACCTTTGGGTAGATGTGTGTAGGTGTGTCACCATGCATGGCTTAGATGGGAGTCCGCTGTCCAATGGGATTATTTCTCTCCGTACACCCCCTGTATTACTTACAGTAGGAGCTCTACATTCCGAGAAAATCGAGTTCTATCTTACCCATTGCCCAGCAGTTCCAGTTGTTCTGGGTCACCCTTGGCTGGCCTTTCATAATCCCACCATTGATTGGCGGTCGGGGGAGATTTCACAATGGGGTACTTTTTGTGATAAGGAATGTATCACGTTTCCAGTCAGAGTAGCAGCTATCATTCCAGAACTCATTCCGGTGGAATACCAGGAGTTTGCTGATGTTTTCTCCAAAGGCAATGCGGACATTCTGCCTCCCCATCGGCCTTATGATTGTGCTATTGAGTTAATTCCTGGTGCCGCATTGCCAAAGGGAAGATTATATGCATTATCCGGGCCAGAAACTGCGGCTATGAATGATTATGTAAAGGAGAGCCTTGAGAAAGAATTTATTAGACCATCAAAATCTCCTTTAAGTGCAGGTTTCTTTTTTGTGGAGAAAAAGGATGGCTCGCTTAGACCTTGTATTGATTTTAGAGCCCTGAATAAGATCTCAGTTAAAAACACCTATCATTTGCCGTTGATTTCTGTACTCTTTGGGGGTAATTCTGAGTTGATCGCAGCAGGAATTCTGTTAGCAACTGGGCAAAACCATGTGCACTGCAGGGGAGGCAGATATAACATGTGCAGAGAGAGTTAGATTTGGGTGTGGTGTGTTCAATCTGCAATCTAATTTGCAGTGTAAAAATAAAGCAGCCAGTATTACCCTGCACAGAAATAAAATAACCCACCCAAATCTATCTCTCTCTGAAAATGTTATATCTGCCACACCTGTAGTGCACATGGTTTTGCCCAGTTGCTAACAGAATTCCTGCTGCGATCAACTCAGAATTACCCCCTTTGATCAGTTACGTTCTGCTGTGATTTTTTCTAAAATTGACCTTAGAGGAGCGTACAACCTCATCCGAATTAATTCTGGAGATGAGTGGAAAACGGCCTTCAGTACTCAGTCGGATCACTACGAATACCTGGTGATGCCGTTCGGCCTGTCCAATGCTCCAGCAGTTTTTTAAGACCTCATTAACGATGTGCTCCGTGACTTCCTAGGGAAATTCGTGGTCGTTTACTTAGACGACATCCTGATTTTTTCTGAATCAATGGAACAACATGTTACCCAGGTGCGTCTGGTTCTTCAAAAGTTACGTGAGAATCATTTATATGCCAAGCTGGAGAAGTGTGAGTTTCATGTCACGGAAGTATCTTTTTTAGGGTACATAATTTCCCCTCAGGGATTTTCCATGGAACCAAAGAAACTCCAGGCCATCCTTAGTTGGGCGCAACCCACCAATTTATAAGCAATTCAGCGCTTTTTAGGGTTTGCGAATTATTATAGGAGGTTCATTCATTCTTTTTCTGACCTGGTTGCTCCCATTGTAGCTCTGACAAAGAAAGGAGCGGATCCTACCAACTGGTCGCGTGAAGCTGAGTTGTCCTTCCGGGCCTTGAAACAAGCCTTTGTCTCGGCTCCAGTCCTCAGACATCCTAATCCGGAATTGCCCTTTGTGGTGGAGGTTGATGCCTCGGAGGTTGGAGTGGGGGCTATCCTTTCTCAAAAGGATCCGGAGTCTCTGGAGTTACATCCTTGTGCCTTTATGTCCAGGAAATTCTCCTCCGCTGAATCCAACTATGACGTTGCTAATCGGGAGTTACTGGCGGTAAAGTGGGCTTTCGAGGAGTGGAGGCATTGGCTGGAGGGAGCAAAACATACTATTTCTGTATTGACTGACCATAAGAACCTGCAATACATTGAATCGGCTAAGCGGCTAAATGCCCGACAGGCACGTTGGGCATTATTTTTTACGCGTTTCAAATTTATAATCACTTTCAGGCCTGGTTCCAAGAATATTAAGGCTGATGCCCTGTCACGTAGCTTTCTTCCGGTTCACAATAACCATCCTGTTACTCCCATACTTCCATCTTCGGTCATCTGGGCGGGCCTCACACAAGATTTATTTACCCAGTTAAAACAGCTTCAACACCAAGCTCCTAGAATTACTCCTGCTGGTCGTCTTTATGTCCCTGAGTTTTTGAGAGCTACTGTTTTAACGGAATTCCATGATAACAAAGTTTCAGGGCATCCAGGAGTCTCTAAGACATTGGAGTTAGTCTCTCGCTCAGTATGGTGGCCTGGTCTTTCTAAAGACGTCAAGGAATTTGTTTATTCATGTCAGGTTTGTGCACAGCATAAGGTTCCCCGTTCCTTGCCTATCGGGCAACTTATGCCCTTAAATGTTCCTCTCAGGCCATGGTCTCATATTTCCATGGATTTTGTGGTAGACCTTCCCCTTTCAGCCGGATTCTGAGTCATATGGGTGGTAGTGGACCGTTTTAGTAAAATGGCTCATTTTATTGCTCTTCCCCGATTGCCTTCTGCCCAAGGGTAGGCAGTTTTGTTTCTCCGCCATGTATTCAGGCTTCATGGGTTGCCTACTGATATTGTTTCTGATCGGGGTCCACAATTCGTTGCACAATTCTGGAAATGTTTTTGTGCCTCATTGAAGATGAAAATGTCGTTAACATCCGGTTACCACCCACAATCCAACGGGCAAACCGAACGAGTTAACCAATCATTGAAACAATATTTGCGCTTGTATTCAGCCAAACTCCAGAATGATTGGTCCGAGTTTCTTCCGTTGGCTGAATTTGCTTACAATAATTCTTGTCATTCCTCCACTAAAGAGTCTCCATTCTTTTCAGTTTTTGGTTTTCACCCCAGAGCTAATTCTTTTTTTCATCATTCCTCAGTCTCCTCGCTAACCTTAATCTCCCATCTCAGAGCCATTTGGAAAAAAGTGAACCTTGCTCTCAGAAAAGCGGCCTTTCGAGAGAAGAAATTTTCTGACAGGCTCCGACGTCCTTGCACTTTTAAGGTGGGAGATAGGGTGTGGTTGTCGACTCGCAACATCAGGCTTCGACAATCCTCGGCTAGACTGGGACCCAAATTTATTGGGCCATTTCTTATTATTAAAAGAGTCAACCCAGTTGCCTTTCGGTTACGTTTACCAAGATCTCTCAGGATTGGAAATACGTTTCATTGTTCCCTGTTGAAACAATACGTTTCTTCCAGTAGATTTCCTCGGAAGATCTCTCAGGGTAGATCTCCAGTGGATGTACAGGGACAACAGGAGTTCTTGGTAGAGAAGATTCTCGATTCCAAATTGTCCCGGGGTCGGCTGTATTTTCTAGTTCACTGGAAAGGCTATGGTCCGGAGGAAAGGTCTTGGGTCCTGGATAAGGATCTTCATGCCCCGAGGCTCAAGAGGGCATTTTTTCGGGAATTTCCTCAGAAACCTGGCTTTAGGGGTTCCTTGACCCCTCCTCAAGGGGGGGGTACTGTTAGGCGCCGGGGTCCGCTTGTCTGCGCGGCCCGGCGCCTAGCAACTAGAGACGCCGTGCGCGTACAGCCGCCGGCTCCCTAGCAACGCTAGACGCCGGGCGCGCTGAGCCGCACGGACCCTAGCAACGGGGACGCCACTGGCGGACCGTGTTCCCCGTTGCTAGGCTTTAGGAAATTAAGATATTCACCTGCTCTCTGGCCGTGCAGCAAGGCAGCTGCACGGCATTTATTCTAATCAGCCTTTAAGCAGCTGATTGGAGGACTCCTTGTTAAATACACTCCTAGGGCTTCTCACAGACGCCGGTAATAGTTTCCTGCATGCTGCCTTTGTTTGCTGAGAGTCTGTTTCCAGTCCTGCTGTATCCGGTCATTCCAGTCCTCAGAAGTCCGGTATTCGGGAGTTGTCATCTAATCCCAGGAGGTCGTTTGGTTCCCAGGAGTCCTGACTGATCACCGCTTTATATCCAGTGGTGTTCGTGAGTTGCGGCTCTGCCGTGTGTTGCGGCTCAGCCGCTTTGCCTTTTATATTTTGTGTTTGGAGCATTTGCGGAGTGTTCCGCTTCCACAAGTCCTCTCTGGTACTCGGCGGTGCCGGGTAGGAGAATTGGACAAGTGGATATTTTGGTTGTCCTTTTCACTGGCGGTTTCTCCGCACATATTATAGTTTTGAGTTAGCTTAGCCCCTGGCCTGGTTGTTTAGTTAGAGGGCCTCTTGTTATCACCCTGTCTCGGATTTCCCTTTGTCTCTCATTAAACTGGGGGGCATCGGAGTTGGGCAGACATAATCCGCCCTTCAAACGCGGCTGCCAAGGGCTCAAGAAACCATAGTCTCGCAGGGGATTTCTGACAACACGGGTGAGACAACAGAGTTAGGGCGCCAGGGGCTAATTTCCTGTCCTGCTCCCTTCCCCAGCATTCCGTTCCAGTGCTCCGGTCCTTGCCATAAGATCTCCTCTGACCAGAGTGCTGGAATCATAACACCAACAGTCCTTTGCGAGGAAGATGAAATATCACAGCAGTAATCCTGCTGCAAAGCAGATAACTCAGGCCTTGGCAGCCTGGGCGGTGAGAAACGTGGTTCCGATATCCACCATTAATTCAGAGCCAACTAGAGACTTGATTGAGGTACTGTGTCCCCGGTACCAAATACCATCTAGGTTCCATTTCTCTAGGCAGGCGATACCGAAAATGTACACAGACCTCAGAAAAAGACTCACCAGTGTCCTAAAAAATGCAGTTGTACCCAATGTCCACTTAACCACGGACATGTGGACAAGTGGAGCAGGGCAGACTCAGGACTATATGACTGTGACAGCCCACTGGGTAGATGTATTGCCTCCCGCAGCAAGAACAGCAGCGGCGGCACCAGTAGCAGCATCTCGCAAACACCAACTCGTTCCTAGGCAGGCTACGCTTTGTATCACCGCTTTCCAGAATAGGCACACAGCTAACAACCTCTTACGGAAACTGAGGAAGATCATCGCAGAATGGCTTACCCCAATTGGACTCTCCTGGGGATTTGTGACATCGGACAACGCCAGCAATATTGTGCGTGCATTACATCTGGGCAAATTCCAGCACGTCCCATGTTTTGCACATACATTGAATTTGGTGGTGCAGAATTATTTAAAAAACGACAGGGGCCTGCAAGAGATGCTGTCGGTGGCCCGAAGAATTGCGGGCCACTTTCGGCATTCAGCCACCGCGTACAGAAGACTGGAGCACCACCAAACATTCCTGAACCTGCCCTGCCATCATCTGAAGCAAGAGGTGGTAACGAGGTGGAATTCAACCCTCTATATGCTTCAGAGGATGGAGGAGCAGCAAAAGGCCAGCCTATACATCTGCCCACGATATAGGCAAAGGAGGGGGAATGCACCTAACTCAAGCGCAGTGGAGAATGATTTCAACGTTGTGCAAGGTTCTGCAACCCTTTGAACTTGCCACACGTGAAGTCAGTTCAGACACTGCCAGCCTGAGTCAGGTCATTCCCCTCATCAGGCTTTTGCAGAAGAAGCTGGAGACATTGAAGGAGGAGCTAAAACAGAGCGATTCCGCTAGGCATGTGGGACTTGTGGATGGAGCCCTTAATTCGCTTAACCAGGATTCACGGGTGGTCAATCTGTTGAAATCAGAGCACTACATTTTGGCCAACGTGCTCGATCCTAGATTTAAAACCTACGTTGTATCTCTCTTTCCGGCAGACACAGGTCTGCAGAGATTCAAAGAACTGCTGGTGAGAAAATTGTCAAGTCAAGCGGAACGTGACCCGTCAACATCTCCTCCTTCACATTCTCCCGCAACTGGGGGTGCGAGGAAAAGGCTAAGAATTCCTAGCCCACCCGCTGGCGATGATACATGGCAGTCTGGAGCGAGTGCTGACATCTGGTCCGGACTGAAGGACCTGCCAATGATTACTGACATGTCGTCTACTGTCACTGCATATGATTCTCTCACCATGGAATGAATGGTGGAGGATTATATGAGTGACCACATCCAAGTAGGCACGTCAGACAGTCCGTACGTATACTGGCAGGAAAAAGAGGCAATTTGGAGGCCCTTGCACAAACTGGCTTTATTCTACCTAAGTTGCCCTCCCTCCAGTGTGTACTCCGAAAGAGTGTTTAGTGCAGCCGCTCACCTTGTCAGCAATCGGCGTACGAGGTTACTTCAAGAAAATGTGGAGAAGATGATGTTCATCAAAATGAATTATAATCAATTCCTCAGTGGAGACATTCACCAGCAGCAATTGCCTCCACAAAGTACACAGGGACCTGAGATGGTGGATTCCAGTGGGGACAAATTAATAATCTGTGAGGAGGGGGATGTACACAGTGAAAGGGGTGAGGAATCGGAGGATGATGATGAGGTGGACATCTTGCCTCTGTAGAGCCAGTTTGTGCAAGGAGAGATTGATTGCTTCTTTTTTTGGTGGGGGCCCAAACCAACCAGTCATTTCAGTCACAGTCGTGTGGCAGACCCTGTCTCTGAAATGATGGGTTCGTTAAAGTGTGCATGTCCTGTTTATACAACATAAGGGTGGGTGGGAGGGCCCAAGGACAATTCCATCTTGCACCTCTTTTTTCTTTAATTTTTCTTTGCATCACATGCTGTTTGGGGACAATTTTTTTGAAGTGCCATCCTGCCTGACACTGCAGTGCCACTCCTAGATGGGCCAGGAGTTTGTGTCGGCCACTTGTGTCGCTTAGCTTAGTCACACAGCGACCTTGGTGCGCCTCTTTTTTTCTTTGCATCATGTGCTGTTTGGGGACAATTTTTTTGAAGTGCCATCCTGCCTGACACTGCAGTGCCACTCCTAGATGGGCCAGGTGTTTGTGTCGGCCACTTGTGTCGCTTAGCTTAGTCACACAGCGACCTTGGTGCGCCTCTTTTTTTCTTTGCATCATGTGCTGTTTGGGGCCAATTTTTTTGAAGTGCCATCCTGCCTGACACTGCAGTGCCACTCCTAGATGGGCCAGGTGTTTGTGTCGGCAACTTGTGTCGCTTAGCTTAGTCACACAGCGACCTTGGTGCGCCTCTTTTTTTCTTTGCATCATGTGCTGTTTGGGGACTATTTTTTTGAAGTGCCATCCTGCCTGACACTGCAGTGCCACTCCTAGATGGGCCAGGTGTTTGTGTCGGCCACTTGTGTCGCTTAGCTTAGCCATCCAGCGACCTTGGTGCAAATTTTAGGACTAAAAATAATATTGTGAGGTGTTCAGAATAGACTGGAAATGAGTGGAAATTATGGTTATTGAGGTTAATAAAACTATGGGATCAAAATGACCCCCAAATTCTATTATTTAAGCTGTTTTTTAGGGTTTTTTGTAAAAAACACCCGAATCCAAAACACACCCGAATCCGACAAAAAATTTTCGGTGAGGTTTTGCCAAAACGCGTCCGAATCCAAAACACGGCCGCGGAACCGAATCCAAAACCAAAACACAAAACCCGAAAAATGTCCGGTGCACATCACTAATTATTACAAACGTATATCAATGATTCAATAATTGATATGAAGTTTGTTGTATCCAGTGTCATTTTTGTTCCCCACTAACTGCTGCTAGAAAGTCTACGGAGAAATTAGGAATGCACAGAAATTAGAGAACCGAGCCCACCCAAACTTCCAGAATGTATCGGGTTTTCCCAAAAAGTTTGGATTCCACACTGAGGCAAAATGTCATCATCCCGGCGACAAATCTCATGGTTTTGGATGCAATATAAGTAGTTACATGGTGATTTTTGGCATCATTTCACACATGACACTGGAGAGAGTCAGGGCACTGTCTGACAGGCACTCACATGAGAGTCAGTAGACTCAAGACACTGACGGGCACCCACATGTCCCTTCTTGATTGTACTGTCCAAGCTAGATGGATCATGTAGGCAGATAGCAGAACATTATTACTTTCATTTTGGCTAAGTGTGTCACACTGGTGCAGTAACATAAATGCAGCAGCTTGGTGCAAGCCCAGGGGTCCTAATACATACAGGGTCAGTGTTAACCCTTGGTGAACAGTGCACACTGAGGTTTTTTTTTTGTCATTGCCTGCAGTACAGCCCAGAGGTCATAATACAGGGGCAGCATTAACTTCTTGGTGTACTATGCACACTGATATTTTTTGCCACTGCTCGCAGTGCAGCATTAACCCATTACTGGTGCACAGTGGTGCATGCACCATTACTATAATATTTATTTTGTACAACTTGTGTGTTCAAAAAAGCTCAATAGGTGCCGTACTGACTTCATAAATTTAAGTACTGTGACTCCGCAGTATGAGTTATCATTTGTGAAAAAAGCTGCTATATTTTTAGTACAACTTGTGGATTCAATGAGTCTCAGTAGTTGCTGTGCCACTGTGTTAATAAATGTAAGAACTGAGTCGATATGGATCATGATCAGTCAATAGAAGAGCAGGAGCAGCAATCAAGTACTAATGCTGTTTACTAGTACTACAACATCTACTAAAAGTGGTCCAGGGGGTAGAAAGTTTAGGAAAGGGCACCTGTGTTCAAAATTGTTCACAATGTTAAAAAAAGGGTAGCGGTGTTACATTAAAAAACAAAAAATGAGTGCCCCCCCTCAAAAAAGGCTGAAGAACAAACCATATGCTCAAAAATCTCTTAGGAGAATCTAGGGTTATCATCATTAGCTATTTTTAGTCTGACATTTCTCACACTGTATTCATAAAGAAGCTTCCTTTACCTCCTTCCACCATTTCTGCTCCATCTACAAATGTGGGGTAAGCCGTGCAAATAAAGTTGGTGATGATGGTACTATAGAAAATGAGTATGCTAGTGTGGAAGTGAAATAGGAGGAGGGAGATATTTTGTACTTTCGGACGATCCTGTTTTCATCACATTGGGGCATGCCCTGTGCTCAGAGACACTGCTGCCCCATGGGTGGGATGGTAGAACAGTGTCCAAAAATTGGTACTATCTCGACATAATTGGGATGGTTGGCAGGTATGTTATCTTCATATGCTTACCTTAACCTATCTGTGTTATATTAAAATACCTATAACTTAACTTTTACCTACACAGTGACTAATGTACATTTTCAGACTATTGGCTTAGCTCCCATAATGACTTCCCCACTAATAATAATAAAACACTGTAGCCACACAATTATGTTTTTCACTTTTTAAAAATGCATAGGAAATTTTATCCTCACACCACATCCAAGGTGTGTGGAAAGCCATGCAGTTTTCATTTTCCATGACTGTGCCCAGCATTTTGCAAAGAATACATCATGGGTGTTTATTACTGTTACTTTTGAATCCCTTTTTAGTGATTGAAGAAACATTTTACACCAGCAATGATTATCTAACTGTAACCTACACTTGTTTGTATAAGTAAATTACCTTCACATTTCTGTGATGTTTCACTCTGCTTGTGACCAACAGGACACCTGCACTCGTAAGATCCATCTGTGTTAATGCAGTTTCCTCCTTGGCATAGGCCTGGGATTGCTTGGCATTCATCAACATCTAGAATGTAAAATAACTGGGTAAGGAAAGAACATGTGTATACTGCGTAACAGAAAAAACAACACATACAGTATATGAAAACCAGACCTAGATTGACAGCCATGTCTACAGTAGAAGAGGTAGACATAACTTTAGTCATACAGTAGATTACTTTTTGCACAAAGTTGTATGGAAGTGTTTTGAGTTTTGTTTCATTATTTGGCAAATGATATGGTAGTAATTGACGAATGTCAAAATATGAGATACAGTGAAAAGCAGAAGAATCTGGACCATCCTGGAACAACATAGAGTAATTTTGCCCTATTTAACATTTAGAAATATAGAAATGTCTAGGCTAGAATTTGGTTTGCTTAAATTAGCCATAAAAATCTAAGGAGCATGTCATCAAAATGATTTAATACATAATGCAAGATCGAAATTTCAGTACTCTTATTTTTAAGTCTATTCTGGAGAGAGTATAAATAGAAATGACTGAGTCCTACATAAAACTGATCTCTGGAGCTCCATCCAAAATTTACACCAACCCCATTTAATGCTACATCTGAAACCAGTATTCCACAGTGCAGTAAAATAAAGACAGTGGGCTGCTCACAGTGCAATATAAGACACAGCTTGACTGACAGGCTGCAAACATTTATTGGCTGATGCCTACAAGTTAGCAGATGTGTAGCATATGTACGCAATGAGGTTAGTGCACACATTGATTCCAAATCAGAGTGGTTTTATTGAAGATAACAGGATACAGGTGATAGAAGATAAACAGCAGTCAATATGATAAGGTATCAATGTATATTGGGCTAAATATTGTACAGCTGTACGTACAGCACTTTGATGGTCCAATAACACAGTGACAGTCTTGAACATACAGTATGCAGACCCTTTAAAAAGACAAGCAAACATACACCTACAGCAGGCATGTCCAAACTGCGGCCCTCCAGCTGTTGTGAAACTACATATCCCAGCATGCCCTGACACAATTTTGTTGTCAGAGAATGCTAAAGCTGTGTAAGGGCATGCTGGGATGTGTAGTTTCTCAACAGCTGGAGGGCCGCAGTTTGGACATGCCTGACCTACAGTCTAATCAGCCTGACCTTTAAGTTTGGTGACTCAGATGTGATGTTATTGTGGCTGATGACTCATGCACAATAACAATGATGTGATGTTATTGTGGCTGTTGAGCCATGCACAGTAACACTCAAGTGACAGCTTGCACTGTTTAACCATTTACTACATGTCAATACCCCCCCCCCCCCCCCCCCCCCACCGTGATGTCTCTTGTTACGAGTCCTAAATATCTCAAACTTTCTCAAAACTTCCTATAACAAAACATAATAAAAGCATCAGGCAATTACAATAGCAAAATAACATTTATCATCACATTTCATTCCACATTTTTACAAAATGAACTCAGTGCTTGTACTGTAGGTCCTTTAGTGAGTATATCGGAAATATTTTCCTCACTTGTGATATAATTTACTGCAATTAACTAGTTCTCGACAAGTTCTCTAATGAAGTGATGTTTGATAGTGATGTGCTTTGATATTTATGGTACTTTGGCCCTCATTCCGAGTTGTTCGCTCGCAAGGCGATTATAGCAGAGTTACACACGCTAAGCCGCCGCCTACTGGGAGTGAATCTAAACATCTTAAATGTGCGACCGATGTATTCGCAATATTGCGATCAAAACCGAGTTAGCAGTTTCTGAGTAACTCCAGACTTACTCTGCCTGTGCGATCAATTCAGTGCTTTTCGGTCCCGGCTGACGTCATAAACACACCCAGCGTTCGCCCAAGCACTCCCACCGTTTCTCCAGACACGCCTGCGTTTTTCCCGGAAACGGTAGCGTTTCCAGCCACACGCCCCTAAAACGCCGTACATCCGCCCAGTAACACCCATTTCCTGTCAATCACAATGCGTTCTCCGGAGCGACGAAAAAGCCGTGAGTAAAATTACTTTCTTCTTAGTAAAGTTACTTGACGCATGCGCAGTGCGAACATTACGCATGCGCACTAAGAGAATTCTCACTGCGATGCGATGAAAAATACCGAGCGAACAACTCGGAATGAGGGCCCTTGTACACACAGACAAGTCTTTGTTGTCAAATAGGATGTTGATAGCTTCTTTCAGGTTTAAAACTTTTAGTTCAGTTAAAGTACTTTTAATCCAAAGTGCCGCTTTTGCTGCTTCAGTCAATGCCATATATTCTGCCTCTGTTGAAGATAAAACAACTCTTGGTTGTTTCTTATTTCACCAACTTATTGTTGTGCTTGGTAATTCAACTAGATAGCCAGTATAAGAACGTCTGACATCTTCATCTGATACCCAATGTACATATTTCAAGTTTTAAAGTTTAAGGGGTATATGCAATTGCGGTCAAATTCCGGCTGGAATTCGACTGTTTTTTAATTCGACACAATTCGACAGTCAGACACCCTGCCGCCGGGACCCGAATTCGACATATTCCATAAAAAACGGATTTGACAGTCCCGCGGTCGAAAAACGGACCAATTGACGGATAGTGTGCGTCCTGGATTCGACTTTTTGGATGGCACAAAAGTGTTAAAAAACCCAGAAAAAAAAATGCGTGGGGTCCCCCCTCCTAAGCATAACCAGCCTCGTGCTCTTTGAGCCGGTCCTGGTTGTAAAAATACGGGGAAAAAATTGACAGGGGATCCCCCATATTTTTACAACCAGCACCGGGCTCTGCGTCCGGTCCGGGTGCAAAAAATACGGGGGACAAAAAGCGTAGGGGTCCCCCGTATTTTTAACACCAGCACCGGGCTCCACTAGCTGGAGAGATAATGCCACAGCCGGGGGACACTTTTATACTGGTCCCTGCGGCCGTGTCATTAAATCCACAACTAGTCACCCCTGGCCGGGGTACCCTGAAGGAGTGGGGACCCCTTAAATCAAGGGGTCCCCCCCTCCAGCCACCCAAGGGCCAGGGTTGAAGCCCGAGGCTGTCGCCCCCATCCAAGGGCTGCGGATGGGGGGCTGATAGCCTTGTGTCAAATAAAAGAATATTGTTTTTTGTAGCAGAACTATAAGTCCCAGCAAGCCTCCCCCGCAAGCTGGTACTTGGAGTACCAGCATGCAGGGGGGAAACGGTCCCGCTGGTACCTGTAGTTCTACTGCAATAAAAATACCCAAATAAAAACAGTACACAGAACCGTGAAAGTAAAACTTTATTACATACATGCATGCCGACACACACATACTTACCTATGTTCACACGCCGACTCTGTCCACTTCTCCATGTAGAATCCAAGGGGTACCTGAAAAAAAACTTATACTCACAAAAATCCTGTGTAGCATCTGTCCTCTTCTCTTTATAATCCACGTAAAAAACAAACCGCATTACCCGGACCACGCACTGAAAGGGGTCCCATGTTTACACATGGGACCCCTTTCCCCGAATGCCAGGATCCCACGTGACTCCTGTCACAGAGGGTCCCTTCAGCCAATCAGGGAGCACAACGTTGTGGCACTCTCCTGATTGGCTGTGCGCGTCTGAGCTCAGACGGCGCATAGCACTATGCCGCTCCATTATCTTCAATGGTGGGAACTTTGCGGTCAGCGGTGAGGTTACTCGCGGTCAGCGGCTGACCGCGAGTAACCTCACCGCTGACCGCAAAGTTCCCACCATTGAAGATAATGGAGCGGCATGTGCCGTCTGACAGTTCAGACGCGCACAGCCAATCAGGAGAGTGCCACGACGTGGTGCTCCCTGATTGGCTGAAGGGACCCTCTGTGACAGGAGTCACGGGGGGTCCTGGCATTCGGGGAAAGGGGTACCATGTGTAAACATGGGACCCCTTTTAGTGCGTGGTCCAGCTTTTGCATTTTATTTTTTTGCCAATTACGTGGATTACAAAAAAGAAGAGGACAGATCTACACTGGATTATGGTGAGTATAAGTTTATTTTCAGGTACCCCGTGGATTCTACTTGGAGAAGTGGACAGAGTCGGCGTGTGAACATAGGTAAGTATGTGTGTGTCGGCATGCATGTATGTAATAAAGTTTTGCTTTCACAGTGTGCGTGTACTGTTTTTATTTGGGTATTTTTTTGCAGTAGAACTACAGGTACCAGCGGGCCCGTTTCCCCCCCGCATGCTGGTACTTGTGGTTCTCTAAGTACCAGCTTGCGGGGGAGGCTTGCTGGGACTTGTAGTTCTGCTACAAAAAACAATATTCTTTTATTTGACACAAGGCTATCAGCCCCCCATCCGCAGCCCTTGGATGGGGGGGACAGCCTCGGGCTTCAACTCTGGCCCTTGGGTGGCTGGAGGGGGGGACCCCTTGATTTAAGGGGTCCCCACTCCTTCAGGGTACCCCGGCCAGGGGTGACTAGTTGTGGATTTAATGACACGGCCGCAGGGACCAGTATAAAAGTGTCCCCCGGCTGTGGCATTATCTCTCCAGCTAGTGGAGCCCGGTGCTGGTGTTAAAAATACGGGGGACCCCTACGCTTTTTGTCCCCCGTATTTTTTGCACCAGGACCGGATGCAGAGCCCGGTGCTGGTTATAAAAATACGGGGGATCCCCTGTCAGTTTTCCCCCCGTATTTTTACAACCATGACCAGCTCAAAGAGCCCGAGGCTGGTTATGCTTAGGAGGGGGGACCCCACGCATTTTTTTTCTAGATTTTTAACCCATTCCCACCCCTTCACACTGAAAAACATGCTCTGATCTCTTCATATTATTTTAGTCAGTAAAAAATAATAATACTCTTTTAAAAAATATATAAATAATACTTGTGGCTCCTAATAGACAAACCAAGTAGATAATCCCTTCTAATATAAATAGATATGCTATTAGCAACAACAAAAAAAACACAAAAAAAACATGTTTTTAATTTTTTTTATTAGATTCCGCCACCAAAATGAGGCGGACTGAAATTGACGAAATGATTGTTGAAAAGCACTGTTGTCGAATCGACATTCTTCAATTGAATATACTTTTGTCAAAAATCCGCATTTTTACCATTGCAGACATGTCGAATTTGACAACTGTCGAATTTCAAAAAGTCGAATCTGAAACTGACTTTTTTTGTCGAAAAGTACTGTATTGCATTATCAAAAAAAATTTTGTGTCGAAAATGCCCCGTTTTTCGACATTTGCGGCAATTCGACCGCAATTGCATATACACCTATGTCTTTGAAAACATGTTTTAATGAGCTAGCAACTTTTATGTATCCCAAGATCCTCTTAACCACTGACCAATGCTGTTTTCCAGGATACAGTGAAAACTGGCTAAAGCAGCTCACTGCATGTGTGATGTTCGGGTGACTTCCAACACTTGCATAGTGCATACATCAGACTCCAAATTGCATTTTGGTATAGGATAGCTCTCATCTGCTCTGTTTTAGATTCCATATTTGGAATGGAAACATGTTTCTACTTAGTTTTGTTGACAGGAGTATGCACTGGTTTTGCATCTGACATACCATATTTCAGTAGTAGAGATTCACTATAGGTTTGCTGATCTTTACTGATACTTCCAGCTGTTAGATTTTGCAGAATCCTTATACACAGCAGGCGGTTTTCATGACCTATTCTTTCAATTTAAATTCCAAGAAGTTGCTTTGCATTTTCAGTGTGACTTTCTTGACCAGCTAGTAACAAGTCATCCATGTACACAATGATAAGGAATAGCTTTCCTTCTATGTTTTTTTGGTATAGACCAGTGGTTCCCAAACTGTGTGCCGTGGCACCCAGGGGTGCCGCGGGACACTTGCAGGGGTGCCTCAGGTTGGTGGTCAAGGACCAATTCAAACTATTTATTGTCAATTTAATAGGCAAAACCAGTGCTGATGGCTTCCAGTAATAAAATATGTGGACAAACAGAAGCAAATCTTGTCCCTCACCACATAACTGACCCTAAGGATGACATATAAACATAATTTACTTAATCTAATATTTTTTTCGAAATTTCTCAATAAGAAACTTGTGGCCTAGGGGTGCCGTGAAAAAAAATCTGACACTCCAGGGTGCCGTGACTCACAAAAGTTTGGGAACCACTGGTATAGACATTGATCAGTTTCTGATCTTTCAAAGTCAATTTCTAGCAACACAGTGTCTAGTTTGAAGTACCAAGATCTACAACTTTGTTTTAAACCATATAATTTCTTAGGTAGGCACACTTTTCCTATTTAAACAAAGTTTTAGTATCATAGTGATCTGGTGGCTCAATAATGATTTCTTCAGCTAGTTCACCATTAAGATATACAAAATCAAAGCAGTTCCATTGTCAGCAGCAACCATCCATAACACTGTTCAGTATCTAAGACACAGAGTTGTTGACATTTGGTAGCAGTAGCTATTATTGCCCCTTTCTTATTGTGCACATTATGTTTGCCTTCATTTTTAAGTTTTTCTTCTCAAGGATACAATGGCGATTAAGTTAGTTATAAGATCTGGTACAACTAAGAATTCTTCAATATATGTAACTACAATTTTACCTTTACTGTATCTGTAATTGTTCCAATGATGATAAGACTGTCCTGATTCCTCTGACTGTGATGGGTTCACATTCCCTCATTGTGTGAAATGTAATAGGGTGTGAGAATCAGAAAGTGAGAGATTTTGGTAAAATTCTCCTGTTTTTTTAAAGTGGCGATCATTTACATGTCAAAATAAACCTGATTTTGCTATGTAAATGATTGCCACTTTAAAAATCAGGAACATTTTACCACAATCTCTCACTTTCTGATTCTCACACCCTATTACATTTCTCCTACTGAGTTGAACCATTTTTCATTGCAATTATAGTGACCTTATGTCCATATACCAGCAGTCTCTCCTATGACTGTCTGCTATGTTCAAAGTGACTCAATTTTGTTATACAGGTTGAGTCTCCCTTATCCAAAATGCTTGGGACCAAAGGTATTTTGGATATGGGATTTTTCCGTATTTTGGAATAATTGCATACCATAATGAGATATCATGGTGATGGGACCTAAATCTAAGCACAGAATGTATTTATGTTACATATACACATTATACACACAGCCTGAAGGTAATTTTAGCCAATATTTTTTATAGCTTTGTGCATTAAACAAAGTGTGTCTACATTCACACAATTCATTTATGTTTCATATACACCTTATACACACAGCCTGAAGGTCATTTAATACAATATTTTTAATAACTTTGTGTATTAAACAAAGTTTGTGTACATTGAGCCATCAAAAAACAAAGGTTTCACTATCTCACTCTCACTCAAAAAAGTCTGTATTTCGGAATATTCCATATTTCAGAATATTTGGATATGGGATACTCAACCTGTAATGCTTTATCTGCATGCTACTTTGGCACCTTAGTCTGCAATCTGAAGCCTTGTGCCATACATTGTTGCAAATTAAGCATTTGTACTTTGGCCTTTATAAATTGATGTCCTTAGTATGCTAGGGCAGATGTTCCAGCAATATTGTCCACAGGTTTCTGTTCCTGGAATTGTAGCAGCTTTGTCATTATGATATCAGTATGCAGTGGAATTTGATTCCAATGCCACAACCAGAAAATCAAATTCTGGGGTCGGTTTTGCAACAAAGCCATAGCATCCCCTTCGTCATCTACCTTGACTCCAACAGACAACAATTTCTGGATGATAGACATCTTATCAATGTCCTTAACTTCCCTTAGTTTAGTCCTTTACAAAGTGTGTTTGAGGCTTATTCTTCTCATAAGATCCTTATCTTCATAAGCTGTTTGCAGTTTTCATAAGCTGTTTGCACATGTCCTTTGCAAACTTCTTCCTATTGATGATGGAATATACTTACTGTTCTACAGCTAAGCCAATGGTCTCAATGGCTCTATCCACCTCTTTGAGATTTGGGTTGTCTCCTGGGTCAATTGTGACCTTCCACAGCTTTTCACGCTTTTACTGCATTCTATAGCAAATTTCCAAGTAGACTAGTTCTCTGAGCATTTCATTTATGAAGCTCATACCTATGCTTGGGGTACACATTTTCACCTGTAATACAAAGTTGTAATCCTGTTGAATGTGTCCTTCATAGCCACAGTCCTAGGCCATTAACCTATTGACAGATACCTACAAGTTGGTAGGTGTGTAGTGGATGTGATAAAGGAGGTTAGTCCACAAGTTTATTCCAAAACAGAGTAGGTTTCATTGAAGATAATAGGATACAGGCTGTGTCTGGAGACCCCCTGGGCACATGGTTATTGGCCGCCGTAGCACTGAAAGGGTTAACCCTCAGTGCCCAGCATTATTTTGGAGGACAATGGGCGCTTGGAGCCACTTTCAAATATGCACTGGCGACAGGCACCATCTTTAACATGTGTTGTGTGGTGCTAGGCAAATGTTTTAAAATGTATTTTTATATGCCGCAGCCTTGGACATCTCCGGCGGCTGCGGCAATGAATGTTAACCCCCCGTGCACTGCGCTGGGGGGGAAAGGGGGAGCCGCTGCAGCCGGGAGACCTGCTCCTGCTGCATCGCTCAGTGCTGACCACCGGGGTCCGGGAGTTCTGCTCCCAGTGCCCGCGGCGGTGAAGGTTAGCCCTGGTGCGCCGGGGTAGAGGGATGCCGCCCACCGGGGGGGATCCGGCTATCCAGCCACCCTTGTGCAAGAGGGTGCGCTGTGTGTTGGGTGCTGAGGTCCGGGAGCTATGCTCCCGGCACCCCAGCACTGCAGGGAGACAGAGCCGTGGCAGCCGGGAAGAGGTTCTTAGCTGCCGGGCTCCAGTAGGGAGCAAGCTCACAGGCGTCCACAGGAAGGGGGTGCGCCGCAGCTTGGATTATCTCTGGAGGCTGCAGCGAGGCAACAAGGTTGAGTGCCGTATGTGGGTGGCCCAGGGTAGCCAGCCCCCTTGTGCGTTGTGAGGTTACCCTCTGGAGGGGCCAGCGTTAGATGCTGATACTAGGGGACAGGGGAAGCCAGCTCCCCGCACCCCCAGCACTGAGAGAGAGTGCTCCCGACTGCACAAAAGCCCAGCGTGCACCCTGAAAGTACCAATGGTTTGAAACAAAGTAAAATATATATATTGTGTTGCGAGGCTGCGGTGCCAAGGTATGTGCAGCCTGTTTGTTGCCCAGTGTGTATGCACATCAATGATCGCTGACATCGCTGGGCTGAAAATCGCTCAGTGTACATGGATTTTCTTCCCTGCCCAGCGATGTCAGCGGGGGGTGAACGGCTTTCCACAACAGGATGCTATGGAAAGCCATTCACCCCTCCGTTCATTTGCTGGTAATACCAGTAGATGAACAGCGACCTCTGGCGATGTAGTGGGGGTGCATATCAGCGCTTATTGCTCATCGCCGGAGCATTCACACTGGGCGGTTTTGAGCTGAAAGCAGTTCAAAGCACCAAAAGTTAGCTGCTTTCAGCTCAAAATCGCCCAGTGGGTATGGGCCTTTAGAGCCTAGTGTAGGGCACAGGCTCAGTGTATATTTAAACGAAAATGTACAATGTATTTAAAATGTGATTAAAAGTGAAAGTGTACTTACTTGTTCCCTGGTGGTCTAGAGGGAACCCAGACCTTTCCATGGGCTGCATTGTCCCCCTGACCACCTCCTGCAGTCTGGGGTCTCTGATTGGGGATCTAGGCTGCCCATCTCTGGAGCTCAAATCCAGGCTTGAGGTGGTGAGCTGGGTCCCCTAGCAGATTCCTGAAAGTAGTTTAGGCGGGAAAACTTCCCCCTGCCTAGACTGAGCAACTCCAAGGAGGGTACCAACACTCCAGGGAGGGACGGTCAAAGGAGAGTGACCACCTCCCACTGTTCATAGAGAACAATGTTAAAGGTGAGGATGCCTTGTGCATGTCCAGCCCATAATTGTACAATGATTGGTTGAGAACAACAGGATGGGCTAACCCCATGTGGTATATGTACTGGAGTAAGATAAAAGGATCATCTTCTTCTGCTGTAAACATCTGCTGTATTGCTATTGCCCCTAGAAATAGGGAAGAGTTCTTTTTAGAACTATTTGAGCAAATAAACTGCCTCAAGACGACTGCTTCTTCTTGTGACCTGCAGGCTATACCAAACAGCTCCTTTCTTCGGCTGTTTTTTGTAACACCCAGTGTCTCCAAGCTCCGCCTTCTGCCAGCTACTGTGCTTGGGGAAGCAACTAGTGGGGATCAGTCAAAAGCTACACAGGTGTGGTGAGACAGCGTGTCGACGCATACAGAGCAGAACCGTGGTTCCAGACGCCACAGCAAGGAGGAGTCTGGTGGCGGCAGCATAGTACCCGCCCACTGTGGAGTGGGTGGAGTCAGTAACAGGCGGTTACTGACGGTAAGCAGGAATCCCCTAATTGGCCAGGTCCCGTGTGACCTAAACTCCATTTTGTAATGCGGGATGCGAGGCAGTGAGGGCTTTCGGAATCATCCAGCCACACAGGCGATAGAAGACAAACAGCTGTCAATATGATAATGTATCAATGTATATTGGTCTAAGGGCCTAATTCAGTCCTGATCGCTGGGCAGTGATTTGTGCGGTCCTGCAATTAGATAGTCGCCACCTACAGGGGAGTGCATTTTCGCTGTGCAAGTGTGTGAACGCATGTGTTGCAGAGCTGCACAAACTGATTTTGTGCAGTCTCTGAACAGCCCAGGACTTACTCAGCCGCCGCGATCACATCAGCCTGTTCAGGGCTGGATTTGACATCAGACACCCTTCCTTCCAACGCTTGGACACGCCTCAGATTTCCCAAACACTCCCTGAAAACGGTCAGTTGACACACGCAAATGCCCTCTTTCTGTCAATCTCCTTTCGAACGCCCATGCGAATGGATCCTTCACACAAACCTGTTGCTGACTGGCGATGTCCGTTGCTGCTGTCCTTCGGGCCTGCACATTGCTGTGCATACACATGTGCAGTGTGGATCTGATCGCCTGCTTTACGAAAATGCACAGTAGCAATCAGGTCTGAATTATCCCCTAAGTACTGTACAGCTGCACAACACTATGATGCTCCAATAACACAGTGGCTGACTTAGGCATATGCAGATCCTTTTATAGAGCCAAGTAAACAACATGCACCTGTAGTCTACTCAACAGCAGCCTCTTTCCCCACATGTCCGCTGTGTGCCCCCAACATTTCCCATTCCAATCACCAGCAACCTGCTTCCCCACGTGCCTTCACTTAGCTTCTTACCTTACTCTACTTTCAGCCCATAATTGCCATATCACTGTATCCTTTTGAATTTGGCACCACCCGCGAGTCAATCATGGCTTAGAGCAGCAGCCAATCAGAAGAAGTCATGACTGGTGCCACTCCATTAGAGTGGCCATTGGTTTACTTGCAGCCAGTACCAGATTTACATTGCCAACGCATATGCCCAGGTGCTGGGACCCAAGTTTTGTCCCCAGCATCTCCACACAATCCGCTATTGTTGCTGCTCTCTGGAGAAGGTGCCAAAGTGTGGAGAAGGTATTAGTCTGCACATGCTCCAAATATGGGATAACACCTTCTCCACACTGGGACAATAATTAATTGGCGATATGTCATACCACCATATACCGCCATACATGGAACACTGTTCTAGATCCTTTAGTGATTAAAGAGATTGCCAAAGTCCAACTCTATATGGATTGTATAAGGCAGTGCCACAGGCATTTGCAAATAGAATATCAGATGTACAGGGTGATTCAAAAGTCGCAGTACACCATTTTGTTTCAAAAACTGCAGGAAATGGGAAAACCGAATACGCCAGTAAGGTATGGGTGAGGTGGGCTATCTTTTAGGGTATGTTCCCATTTTCTGCACAGTTTTTGAAACAAAAGTGTGTACTGCGACTTTTGAATCACCCTGTACATACAATCTATGAAATACATATATGTGCATCAACACAAGTTTTCCCATTGGCTGTCAGATATACATCACACAGTGAAATATCTGGCTCCTCTGTGTTGCCTCATTCGCTCATGCCTTTGTCATTTATTGATCAACAGCAGATGCCCGACAGTCACAGTAGATTTATAGAAGATGTGGTGTTATTATGTATAAAAAGAAGGCTTTGAAGATTCATTTTGCAAACCCTTATCATCTCTCTGTGTAGTAATGCTGTTAACATTCTCTACAGAAAACATGTGCTGAACTTGAATTTCCTACTTGAAAATATCTGTTTACTATTTTGTTTTACACACAGTGAAAAAAACTCATCATCAGCATGTCATAGACTGTACAGTACATTGAAAATGCAAGAACTGTGATTTATTTTAAGAGTTTAAAGAAGCTACATTACATACATGATCTTTGTTTAACATACATTTTACTGTCCTAGCATAATTTACATTTAACAAAACTACTGTGTTTATAACCAGCAAAAGACATTAAGGGGGAGATTCAATTGCTTGAGAAAATTAGCTCCTGTATAAAGTGGACGGGAGATAATTAAATTGTTTGCATAACCAGCCTTGCATAGGTCCCCACGGCCTCATTTTTATGCGACAATGGATTAGCCACGTTAAGCAGCTTCTCCCAGGCATTCGGGCCCATCCCCAAAGCTCTACTTTACTCAGATTTCTGTTCTTACCTTAGGAGGGTGCGAGCAGAAATCCCTAATACTGTAACTGCAGCCTCTGAGCTGGTCACCCACTTTAGATGGGAGTTCATTCTCTCAAACAATTGTATCATCCCTTAAAGCTGTATTTACCACCTCACCTTAATTTTACTCATTTGTCCATGCCAGTCTCTAGAGCTCCATGGGCGCCTCCAGACATTTTACCAAATTTACTCTTTCTGAACTCATAGAACTGACTTTTACATTCACTATCAGGAAAAGCAATTGTGCTTAAATGTCTATTTTTGGCCACTGAACACCAATAGTCAGGAATGGACACACTCAATCAACTGCCGCCATCGCAGATCTAAGCGCTGTGCCCGAACATGCAGCATCGGATCACCATCACGACCATCGGTCACAGCATCGTCCATCTGGGTACACATTAGACAACTTATCGGGTACATCGTCTAGTGTGTACCCATGATATGCGTGCTCTCACGAATCGCTAGCTATATCTCTTGTCAGTCTTTCAGCAGGGCCAACAGGTGATGTTACTAGGGACTCTCCCCGTCAGACTCAGCATCAGCAAGTGTGTACCCAGGTTAAGGCTATAGAGACACCCCAGCAGGCTGTTGAGAAAAAAGGGACTAACATATGCAGCGAACTCATTGCAGATTAGAAAAATATATGGTACAATACATGTCTCAGATAAATGGAAGAAATATGTATTTAAATTAGGGATGAGCGGGTTCGGTTCTCAGAGAACCGAACCATACCGAACTTCACCATTCGAAACCAGAACGAGGCAAAACGTCATCATCCCGCTGTCATATTCTCGCGGGGTATGGATTACATATAAGGAGCCGCACGTCCCAGCCATTTTCACTCCGGCATTGGAGAGTGTAGAGAGAGGACGTGTCTCCGTCCTCAGTGTCCTCTTTGGTACTGTCTTGTGCTGTATTTGTGCAGTCACGGTGTTTGTGTTCTCTTGCTGCCATATGTCCATTGCTACTGTGTTGTGCTGCATCAGTTCAGTGGTGGTGTATTGTGCTGCATCAGTCCAGTGGTAGTGTCCTGTGCATCAGCCATCAGTCATTCCAGTGACCAGGCAGTCACAGTGTTCGTGTCCTCTTGCTGCCATATGTCCATTCAGGCTGTGTTGTGCTGCATCAGTTCAGTGTTGCTGTGTTGTGCTGCATCAGACCAGTGGTAGTTTCCTGGCCATCAGTCATTCCAGTGACCAGGCAGTCACAGTGGTATACGCTGCTGCTATATGTCCACTGCTGCCGTATTATAATAACAACAACAACAACAACAACAACAAGTCCCTTACAGTGTTGCTGTATTGTGCTGCATCAGACCAGTGGTAGTGTCCTGGCCATCAGTCATTCCAGTGACCAGGCAGTCACAGTGGTACAGTATATGCTGCTGCTATATGTCCACTGCTGCCATATTATAATAATAACACAACAACAACAACAACAAGTCCCTTACAGTGTTGCTGTGTTGTGCTGCATCAGACCAGTGGTAGTCCCCTGGCTATCAGTCATTCCAGTGACCAGGCAGTCACAGTGGTATATGCTGCTGCTATATGTCCACTGCTGCCGTATAATAATAATAATAATAATAATAATAACAACAAGTCCCTTACAGTGTTGCTGTGTTGTGCTGCAACAGACCAGTGGTAGTGTCCTGGCCATCAGTCATTCCAGTGACCAGGCAGTCACAGTGGTATACGCTGCTGCTATATGTCCACTGCTGCCGTATTATAATAATAATAATAATAATAATAACAACAACAACAACAACAACAAGTCCCTTACAGTGTGGTTGTGTTGTGCTGCATCAGACCAGTGGTAGTGTCCTGTCCATCAGTCATTCAAGTCATTCCTGTGCCGCATATTGTCTCATATAACTCCCAAAAAATAATGGAGAACAAAAATTTTGAGGATAAAATAGGGGAAGATCAAGAAGAACCACTTCCTCCTAGTGCTGAAGCTGCTGCCACTAGCCGTGACATAGACGATGAGATGCCATCAGCGTCATCTGCTAAGGCCGATGCCCAATGTGATAGTAGAGAGCATGTAAAATCCAAAAAGCCAAAGTTCAGTAAAAAGAACCAAAAAAAGAAATTTAAATCGTCTGAGGAGAAACGTAAACTTGCCAATATGCCATTTACGACACAGAGTGGCAAGGAACTGCTGAGGCCCTGGCCTATGTTCATGACTAGTGGTTCAGCCTCACATGACGGTGGAAGCCCTCATCCTCCAGCTAGAAAAATTAAAAGAGTTAAGCTGGAAAGAGCACAGAAAAGAACTGTGTGTTCTGAGATTATATCACAAATCCCCAAGGAGAGTCCAAGTGTGTCGGCAGTTGCGATGCCTGACCTTCCCAACACTGGACGGGAAGAGGTGGCTCCTTCCACCATTTGTACGCCCCCTGCAAGTGCTGGAAGGAGCACCCACAGTCCAGTTCCTGATATTCAAATTAAAGATGTCACTGTTGAAGTACACCAGGATGAGGATATGGGTGTTGCTGGTGCTGAGGAGGAAGTTGACGATGAGGATTCTGATGGTGATGTGGTTTGTTTAAGTCAGGCACCGGGGGAGACACCTGTTGTCCTTATGACGAAGAAGCCCATTGTGATGCCTGGGCAAACTACCAAAAAGCCACCTCTTTGGTGTGGAATTATTTCTCCACAAATCCTGACAACAGGTGTCAAGCCCTCTGTTGCCTCTGTCAATCTGTAATAAGTAGGGGTAAGGATGCTAACCACCTAGGAACATCCTCCCTTAAATGTCACCTGCTGCGCATTGATCAGAAGTCAGTGTCAAGTTGTGAAACTTTGGGTAAGAGCGTAAGCAGTCCACTGACACCTAAATCCCTTCTTCCTCCTGTACCCAAGCTCCTGCAAGCCACACCACCAACTCCCTCAACGTACGTCAACTCCCTCCTCAGTCAGGAACGTCAGTAGTCCTGCAGTCAGGGGTGTAGCGAGAGTTGCTCCAGTGGAGCACGAGCTCCAGGCGCTGGAAAAGTTGGAGGGCACGCTGCCGCCTCTAGCTGTACCATGGATTGCTGCACAGGAAGATGCAGAGCAGGAGAAGGAGCAGAGGGTGCGCACACTGACTCAGACTCTGAGACTAGGCAGGCTGCAGGGCAGGTTAGAGACGACAGCGGGAGATACTGAAAGCTGGCACATGCTGGAGCTCTGCCCGTCGTCTTTATATTTATATGGCTCACTGTGTGCTTGTAGCTATGCAGCAGGGTTACTTCTGTCCTGCAGCACCACTCTCTGACTCCGCTGCTGCAGCACCTCTCTCTGTCTAGCCCAGCTGCTGCACCTCTCTCTGCCCCAGTTGCTGCTGCAGCACCTCTCTCTGCCTTTCAGGCAGCTGCAGCACCTCGCTCTGCCCCTTAATTCTAGAATATTATTTTCATTGAGGCATAGTGGAATTATCAGGTCTGGGATGGCAGTTCTAGTGAACTATTTTCATTGAGGCATTGGGGGAATATTGAGTTGGGGGGGCAGTTTTAGGGCATTATTTTCATTGAGAGTTTGGGGAGGGTTCAGGTCTGTATGTTTGTGTGTGGGGGGGGTGGGGGTTGTCAGGTCAGTCAGGGCATATATAGTGTTTTTAATTTATTTGAATTAAACAAGTAAATAGTTAAATACAGCTACTTTCATTGCGGCTATACCGTGGTGTAACGTGTATAAGGGGCTCTACCATGGCATAACATGTATAAGGAGCTCTACTGTGGCATAATGTTTATAAGCGGCTCTACTGTGGGGTAATGTGTATAAGCGGCTTTACTGTGGTGTAACGTGTATAAGAAGCTCTACTGTATGTGTATAAGTAGCTCTACTGTGGCGTAACATGTATAAGCAGCTCTAGTGTGTGGCGTAACATATATAAGGGGTTCTACTGTGGCATAATGTGTATAAGTGGCTCTACTGTGGTGTAATGTGTATAAGGGGCTCTACTCTGGTGTAACGTGTATAAACAGCTCTACTGTGGTATAATCTATATAAGCAGCTCTACTGTAACATAACATGTATAAGCAGCTTTACTGTATGGCATAACATGTATAAGTAGCTCAACTGTGTGGCGTTACATGTATAAGGGTGGTGTAATGTGAATAATGGACAATACTGTGTGGTGTAATGTGAATTGGTACTATTCTGTGGCCACGCCCCTCCCCATGAAGCCATGCCCCTATATTTTAGTTGCATGCTTTTGATGCGCACTGTCCATACTTTAAACATGGGGGAAACCAAAAATAAACTTTCGCCCTGAGCTCCACAAAGTCTAGAACTGGCCCTGTCACCAATTTAGTATTTTAAAATATTTTTTTTCTTTTCAAATGTAATATGTCACCACATGTTAGCCAGGCCCCCAATTCAGTACAGGGGAGTGGGGCGTCAAAACATACCCTTGCTCCTGGCACCATGGCACCTAGCTACACCTCTGCCTGCAGGCCATGTCACTGTCAAGACTGAGGAGTCCTCTCCTAACCGGGATTCCTCCATAGGATCCTTGAGTGGTACGCCTGCTGTTGCTGCTGTTGTTGCTGCTGGGAGTGGATCGTCATCCCAGAGGGGAAGTCGGAAGACCACTTGTACTACTTCCAGTAAGCAATTGACTGTCCAACAGTCCTTTGCGAGGAAGATGAAATATGACAGCAGTCATCCTGTTGCAAAACGGATAACTGAGGCCTTGAAAGCTATGTTGGTGTTAGACGTGCATCCGGTATCCGCCATTAGTTCAGTGGGACTTAGAGAATTGTTTGAGGTACTGTGTCCCCGGTATCAAATCCCATCTAGGTTCCATTTCTCTAGGCAGGCGATACTGAGAATGTACACAGACGTCAGAAAATGAGTCACCAGTGTCCTACAAAATGCGGTTGTATCCAGTGTCCACTTAACCACGGACATGTGGAACAGGGCACACTAAGGACTATATGACTGTAACAGCCCACTGGGTAGATGTATGGCCTCCCGCAGCAACAGCAGCAGCGGCACCAGTAGCAGCATCTTGAAAAACGCCAACTCGTTCCTAGGCAGGCTACGCTATGTATCACCGTTTTCCTTAAGAAGCACACAGGTGACAACCTCTTACAAAAACTGAGGAACATCATCGCAGAATGGCTTACCCCAATTGGACTCTCCTGGGGATTTGTGATATCGGACAACGCCACCAATATTGTGCGTGCATTACATCTGAGCAAATTCCAGCATGTCCCATGTTTTACACATACAATTAATTTGGTGGTGCAGAATTTTTTGAAAAATGACAGGGGTGTGCAGGAGATGCTTTCGGTGGCCCGAAAAATTGCAGGCCACTTTCGGCATTCTGCCACCGCGTGCCGAAGACTGGAGCGCCAGCAAACACTCCTGAACCTGCCCCGCCATCAACTAAAGCAAGAGGTGGTAACGAGGTGGAATTCAACACTCTATATGCTTCAGAGGATGGAGGAGCAGCAAAAGGCCATTCAAGCCTATACATCCACCTACGATGTAGGCAAAGGAGGGGTAATGCACCTGACTCAAGCACAGGGGAGAATGATTTCCGTCTTGTGCAAGGTTCTCCAACCCTTCGAATTTGCAACATGTGAAGTCAGTTCAGACACTGCCAGCTTGAGTCAGGTCATTCCCCTCATCAGGCTTTTGAAGAAGTAGCTGGAGAAATTGAATGAGGAGTATGTGGGACTTGTGGATGGAGCCCTTCATTCACTTTGCCAGGATTCAAGGGTGGTCAATCTGTTGAAATCAGAGCACTACATTTTGGCCACCGTGCTCGATTCTAGGTTTAAAGCCTACGTTGTATCTCTCATTCCAGCAGACACAAGTGTGCAGAGGTGCAAAGACCTGCTGGTTAGTAAATTGTCAACTCAAGCGGAACGTGACCCGTCAACAGCTCGTCCTTCAATTTCTCCCACCACAGGGGCTGCAAGGGAAAGGATAAGATTTCCTTGCCCACCCGCTGGCGGTGATGCAGGGCAGTCAGGAGCGAAAGCTGACATCTGGTCCAGACTGAAGGAACTGCCAACGATTACTGACATGTCTACTGTCACTGCATATGATTCTGTCACCATTGAAAGAATGGTGGAGGATTATATGAGTGACAGCATCCAAGTAGGCATGTCAGACAGTCCGTATGTATACTGGCAGGAAAAAGAGGAAATTTGTAGGCCCTTGCACAAACTGGCTTTATTTTACCTAATTTGCCCCCCCCCAGTGTGTACTCCGAAAGTGTGTTTAGTGCACCCGGTAACCTTGTTAGCGATCGGCGTAGGAGGTTACTTCCACTAAATCTAAATGTGGAGAAGATGATAATCAAAATTAATTATAAATTCCTCCGGGAAGACCTTTGCCAGCAATTGCCTCCGTAAAGTACACAGGAACCTGTGATGGTGGATTCCAGTGGGGATGAATTAATACTCTGTGAGGAGGAGTAGGATGTACACAGTGAAAGGGGTGAGGAATCGGAGGATGAGGATGAGGTCGACATCTTGCCTCTGTAGAGCCAGTTTCTGCAAGGAGAGATTGATTGCTTCTTTTTTGGTGGGGGCCCAAACAAACCAGTCATTTCAGCCACAGTCGTGTGGCAGACCCTGAAATGATTGGTTTGTTAAAGTGTGCATGTCCTGTTTATACAACATAAGGGTGGGTGGGGGGGCCTAAGGACAATTCCATCTTGCACCTCTCTTTCTTCTTTGCATCATGTGCTGTTTGGGGACTAGTTTTTTTAAGTGCCATCCTGTCTGACACTGCAGTGCCACTCCTAGATGAGCCAGGTGTTTGTGCCACACACTTGTGTCGCTTAGCTTGGCCATCCAGCTACCTCATTGCACCTCTTTTTCTTCTTTGCATCTTGTGCTGTTTGGTGCCTATTTTTTAAATCTGCCATCCTGTCTGCCACTGCAGTGCGACTCCTAGATGAGCCAGGTGTTTGTGCTTCCCACTTTTGTCGCTTAGCTCAGTCATCCAGCGACCTCAGTGCACCTCTTTTTTTTCTTTGCATTATGTGCTGTTTGGGGCCTATTTTTTAAAACTGCCATCCTGTCTGTAACTGCAGTGCCACTCCTAGATGGGCCAGGTGTTTATATCGCACACTTGTGTTGCTTAGCTTAGTCATCCAGCTACCTCATTGCATCTATTTTTATTCTTTGCATCATGTGCTGTTTGGGGACAAGTTTTCGAATAGTGCCATCTTGTCTGCAACTGCAGTGCCTCTCCTAGATGGACCAGGTGTTTGTGCCGCACAATTGTGTCGCTTCGCTTAGTCATACAGCCACCTCGGTGCAACTTTTAGGCCTAAAAACATGTGATGTGTTCAGAATAGACTGGAAATGAGTGGAAATGATTGTTATTGAGGTTAATAATACCGTAGGAGCAAATTTACCCCCAAATTCTGTGATTTAACTGTTTTTATGTTTTTTTCAAAAATCATCCAGATCCAAAACACGAAAGGGTGGTTTTGGCAAAACCAAGTCAAAACCAAAACACGAAAGTGGACTTAGAACCAAAACCAAAACACAAAACACGAAAAGTGCCCACCGCACATCTCTACTTGCCATGCTCACTCCGCTATGCTCCATTGGCACAGGTTACTATTCCCACTTGTAGTCCACGTGGATGGTAAAGTATGAAAAGGGTGGAAAAATTTAAAAAACACTTAAAAGTTTTTGTTGACAATGTATGTGTCAAGCATACTCATGTTGTCCATTTGAACCTGCAGGACTTTTGTACCTGTTGACCATAAGGCATTACTGCCTCACAGCACTGAGGTCATTGGTTAAATTCCCACAATGGCTCTAACTGTGTGGAGTTTGTATATTCTATACGTGCTTGCGTGGGTCTCCTCCGGGTAATTCGGTTCCCACAATCCAAAAATTAACTGGTAGGTTAATTGGATCCTAACAAAATTAACCCTAATGTGTAAGTGTGTGCGTGTACATGTCGTAAGGAATAAAGATGGCAAACTCGACTGGGGCAGGATGCAAATGGCCAAATATTCTCTCTGTAAAGTGCTGCAGAATATGAGCGCTATATAAATAACTGGTAATAAATAAATAATACATCTCCCCTTAGTACATCATGCTGAAGAAGTCACTGTACATGTTCCTTTTCCTCAGCTTTGCTCTCTCTCTAGTGCAGTGCCACATCCCAGTCATTTCCCTTGCGAAATGGGCGGAATAGGGGGCATGATAACACAATTCATGGCACTGTTCTGTCATACCGTGATGATGGACATCGCATTGCCACATTGCTGCTTAGATCACCCAAGGGGGAGAACAAAAAAATTAGGCTAGCATGATCCATTTCTGATAAATCAGGCTATTTGTATATGCATATATATATATATATATATATATATATACATACGTTTTCTTATTTTATTAGACCAGGATACTTCCTGTTTGTTCAATATTGTGTATATGATCTCTTCATTAAATATTCCTTCCGCAGTCTATAGAGTAGGTATCTGGAATGTTTTTGATATTATATGTATATGCTATGTAGTTTTTATACATTAGGAACATTTTATCAGAATCTTTCACCTTTGACCCGGATACATTATCCCTCCATACTATTTATACCTGGTCCATTGTCTCCACTGTCATACTGCCCTGAGGAAGTGCTTGCTACTCAATAGCTGGACCTCTAAACACTTGGTAGAAGTGGTTACAGCAATGCTGCAGTGTGACACTGATTGAGCTGATTTCATGTAAATTACTCATAGATATGACCAGTATTGTTGCTAGGAGCTCATGTTGATGTCACTTTACCATTACATACTAGTTCATTCAGTACTGTTTATAGCATGCTATTTAACCATGGTCAGGTGGGGGTGGGTCAATATTGGTTTTTTGTAGCACTGTATGTGTTAATGTTTCTATTTCACAATGTTTGTTTTGACTTTTTGCTTAGACACCTTCCTGAACCAACGCAGCCTGATGTCGTCACGGGCCGGCAGCGTGAAGCCTGTGCTCGCATCCACAGTGCACAGAGAGCGTGCCCGGCGGTTCCCATAGTAACCGGATGTAGGCGCGACTCTATGACGTCACCGGGGAGCAACGCGGAAACGCTGCTGAGCGTCCGGCGGTTCAGAGCGGCGTGGGGGAGCAGGTGAGTAGGATTAGAGTCTTGATGGTAATTGTTGTGGGTATATATGTATGGTGTCTGGTTCAGTTTAGGCTATGATGACCCTGAGGACGGGGCGATTACCCCGAAACATGTCGGATTAAACTGACCACAATTTTACTGCATTTTATGTCTGCCTGAGTGCCGCCTTCTTTACCAATCCATATCCAGAGGTCTTCGCCTCCAGGAGGGCACCGCAGCACCTACCCTTCTACAAGAGTGAGTGCCGAGCATACAGCATCAAAAGTTATTTTGGACAGACTAATAGTCGGTGGCTCTCCAACAGTGCCACTGTACAAGCCTAGTCTCTCCACGCTAAGGCACCAGCTATTCTTTTACAAACCACACAGGACTCAGGTTCTGGGCTGCAGTCTCACTTTCTGTCAGCCTTGTGTGTATGGTGTTTTGAGCATGTCCCACCCCTGTATTAGACTGACAGTCGGATAACCGTGCTATTATTGCATGAGGTTCCAGTGATCTTTTACTATGGAAGTGTCTAATGCCAGTGAGGCCTTTGGATTTGATTCAGCGGGATGCCAGTGAACGCCTCAGCTTCTCTGACCTTGAAGCCAATGCTATACTTGTGGGACAACGGTTGGATGATGACCCCATAACAAACACTAATGAGGAACTTTATAGAAAGTGGTTGAGAATGAAATAAAGAGAGGTAGATTTTCTCTACCACGGCATCTCCCTATCCGACTATTATCGGACTAATCTAATCCCTAGGGGATTCAGGATTCACAATTCACCAACTATAGGCCGCTTTAATACCACCTTCTGTCGATGTTGGGTAGCAATTCTCAACAAATGCTCCATGGACCTACTGTTGTTGGTGGTGGAGGAGTCGACATGGGAGCTCAACCTAGTCCGGGAGCAAATTCAGCAGTTTGAGGCAATACACAAGCCCACGTTACAGCAGGACACTCAGAATGAATGGGCAACTAAGCTCACTACTCAAATTGAGCAATATCGCCAGGAACTGGTGCGGTTTAAGAAAGAGAAACTGGCCACAGTCCAAAGAGACTATCAACAACGTGAGGTGTACCCCTGGTTAGGTGGTACAAGGACGCCCAGGGACCACCAACAGTCTAATTGGCGGTCTATTCCTCGGAGGAGGCGTGAACAACAGTCAGGGGTTAATACCTCAGCAAGTGACTCAGAAGGAGCATCTGGGTCCCTATCACAATCTTATGGTAACTTCCCTTTAGGCCAAGGCCCATCGGGCGTGCGGACTCGTTCCAACCGCACCCCCCATGCAAGAAGAGGGAGAGGACGCGGAGGTCGCGGCAAAATCAAAGAATTGCCCGCACCAAAACCACCCAGAGTTTGAAAGAGTTGGTGTTTAATTTGTCTTCAGTCCCTCTCACGGATCAAGAATACCGATTGTTAGCGAGGGGCCTTTCCTTTGTCCCCACAGTTCCGGCAGACCCTCTGGAGTGGAAAGTTGAAGTACACCGCTTGGGACGATCACTGAGGCGGCAGGAACATTTCAACACCCACAAAGCTGATTGTTCGATCTCAGAAGTTCCTGCACAGCTGCGGCGTATAGCCCCCCGGTCCCAATTTGATCCCCCAAGCCTCAATCCTTCTATACGGACATTTCTACGGATGCTGGAGACAGAACAGTTTACCCCTATGTCGGACGGTGTATATTCTAATTTATCTAAAGTTGAATCAGCCACCTTAAAAGCATTGTCGGCTCGTACCGACATTATTATACGTAAGGCTGATAAGGGAGGGGCCATTGTTGTGTTAAATTTAACTGACTATGTTAGAGAATGTGAACGGCAGTTAAATGACATTAAGGTTTATAAAAAACTCACTAGGGACCCCACTAAAGAATACAAAATTGAGCTTGATTCAATATTACAAGAGGCCAATTTAGCCGGTACCATTTCTAGTGAAGTGGTCCGAGCACTTACTATTGAACACCCTAGGGCCCCATTATTCTATACAGTGCCCAAGGTCCACAAGACACTGGTGGACCCTCCTGGCAGGCCCATTGTGTCTGCTAGAGGGTCGCTCTATCATCCAGTGTCGGTGTACCTTGATGCTTACCTAAATCCTTGTATTTAATCCCTCCCTTCCTACCTTAAGGATACTACATCCTTGCTACAACAGCTTCAACATCTGGGTAATATACCTGAGGGTACGCTGCTGTGCAGCTCCGATGTTACAAGCTTGTACACTTGTATTCCTCACGCAGCAGGCATCGAAGCAGTAAGATGCCTGCTTGAGGGTAATGACTCCTACCAAGGGCCTGAGATTTCGTTCTATTTGAGATTATTGGAAAAGGTGCTTACTCGCAATTATTTTGTCTTTAATGGTCGCTTCATGCTCCAATTAGCGGGGTGTGCGATGGGGTCCGCAGTGGCCCCGTCGTACGCCAACGCTTTTATGCATCAGTTAGAGAAGCACATGTTTTATCTCGATCCTGTCATCATTTCACTGGTACTTTATTATAGAAGGTATATAGATGACTTACTAGTCCTTTGGAAAGGGACTCGAGAAGATCTGATTGCCCTGTGGGAGGACCATAATGCCACCCAACATCCTGTGCAGTTTACATATACAGTGGATAGTCTTTCCATCAATTATCTGGATGTTTTGATTATTGTCAAGGATGGACAAATGTCCACTTCCCTGTATGTTAAGAATACTGACAGGAATATGTTGCTTGATCATTCCAGCTTTCACCCGGCCCCATTGCGTAGGGGCCTACCCTTTTCCCAGTTCATGCGTGTAAGGCGCATAACGTCGGACCCCCAGGAAACTGAGGTAGCATTGGATGCCATGCAGGCGAAATTTGCTGAACGGGGTTATCCATTAGGCACATTACAACAGGCCAGGGCCAAGGCCCTTAGTATTTCAAGAGCTGAGACTCTTAACCCCTCAAGCCGTAGTCATTCTAACAGTGGCCCTAAACTTCCCTGGGTTAATAGATATAATGTAGCCAGTACCAGGAGGGTACGTCGGGCAAAAGCATTATGGACCATCATCCAGACTGAGGGGTCATTATCATCTTTAGCCAATACGTCACTCTTACCCAGCCATACCAGGGGACGTAATATAGGGGATCACATTGTTAAATTGGATGTCTCCAACATGACAGGTACACAGGAAACTCATTTCCTAAGAACTAAACTGGGGTGTTTTAGATGTTTGGGGTGCGCCACGTGTAACACTCTAATGACTGGTAGCACCTTTAGCCACCCCCATACGGGCAAGAAATTGCCTATCCGTCATCGCTTAACCTGAACATCTACCCATGTAGTGTACTTACTAATTTGCCCATGTGGTCTAGCCTATGTGGGCAAAACAGTTTGTCAGTTCCAGGAACGCATGGCACTACATAGAAGTGCCATAAAAAAAGCGTTCGAAAAGGGCAGTAGTGACCAACCTTTTGCACGACACTGTTTGTTGTTTAAACATGGGGTACCCAGCATAAGGGCTATATTGATTGATCATGTCCCCAGAAGTCTCAGAGGGGGTGATCGTGATAGAGTCCTTTTACAGAGGGAATCCAGGTGGATTTTTAAGCTGGGAACGTTATCACCACGGGGCCTTAATGAAAACCTGGGGCTACATTGTTTCATGTAAATTACTCATAGATATGACCAGTATTGTTGCTAGGAGCTCATGTTGATGTCACTTTACTAATACATACTAGTTCATTTAGTACTGTTTATAGCATGCTATTTAACCATGGTCAGGTGGGGGTGGGTCAATATTGTTTTTTTGTAGCACTGTATGTGTTAATGTTTCTATTTCACAATGTTTGTTTTGACTTTTTGCTTAGACACCTTCCTGCACCAGCGCAGCCTGATGTCGTCACGGGCCGGCAGTGTGAAGCCTGTGCTCGCATCCACAGTGCACAGAGAGCGTGCCCGGCGGTTCCCATAGTAACCAGATGTAGGCGCGACTCTATGATGTCACCGGGGAGCAACGCGGAAACGCTGCTGAGCGTCCGGCGGTTCAGAGCGGCGTGGGGGAGCAGGTGAGTAGGATTAGAGTCTTGATGGTAATTGTTGTGGGTATATATGTATGGTGTCTGGTTCAGTTTGGGCTATGATGACCCTGAGGACGGGGTGATTACCCCGAAACATGTCGGATTAAACTGACCACAATTTTACTGCATTTTATGTCTGCCTGAGTGCCGCCTTCTTTACCAATCCATATCCAGAGGTCGTCGCCTCCAGGAGGGCACCGCAGCACCTACCATTCTACAAGAGTGAGTGCCGAGCAAACAGCATCAAAAGTTTTATATATATATATATATATATATATATATACATACGTTTTCTTATTTATTAGACCAGGATACTTCCTGTTTGTTCAATATTGTGTATATGATCTCTTCATTAAATATTCCTTCCGCAGTCTATAGAGTAGGTATCTGGAATGTTTTTGATATTATATGTATATGCTATGTAGTTTTTATACATTAGGAACATTTTATCAGAATCTTTCACCTTTGACCCGGATACACTATCCCTCCATACTATTTATACCTGGTCCATTGTCTCCACTGTCATACTGCCCTGAGGAAGTGCTTGCTACTCAATAGCTGGACCTCTAAACACTTGGTAGAAGTGGTTACAGCAATGCTGCAGTGTGACACTGATTGAGCTGAGTCCATGGTTCCGGAGCCTTGACACTACATATACACCTACATACTTCAGTATCACATCTCTCTGGCATTGCCTCCTTTTTACAAAAGTGATTAAAGTTCTAATATGATTATATATTTTTTTCCTGATTTTATGCATATTAAACTTGTAAAACCATATATGATCAGATATCCATAACAAACCGTCCAGAGAGGGAAGTGTTGATTCTCCTTTCATTTGATATACAAGGGTAAGTCAAAAATTATTATTTGTCTTTTCTGAAAGTTGATTAAAATAAATTCTACAGCCAGAGTGTGGATAATTGTTGACTTGCCCTCGTGTATACAGTATGTTTGGACTTTTTTTCTATATATACAGTATATGTTGGATCATGCCCAATTTTCACTATTCATGGTTACACATGGGTTTGTGAAGATCTGGACACTAAAGCTTCAGTTTTCTGTCTACTCTTTCTTCTTCACGTATTCTAATAGGTTTAGGGTGTAAATCGCCAAAAAACAAAACAGCAGCTGCTTTCAGAGCGCCATTGGTGACCTTCCCATATACCTTACACAATGAACCTCTAGAATGTTAGGGACTTGCCCGACAAAGAGGTGACCTTGAAGTTGGTTGGCAGGCCCATATATTGGCCACATTTATGCTAACAACCTCTTATATGATATTTAATTGTACTGTATATTTCAATTTTATGTAGAAATATTTGCATAGTGCACCTGCATCACCTTTTTCCATTTGTATATGAAAACTGTAAGTACAAAAAAATAGGACATTTAACATTTTATGACTTGATATGGAGCAATACTTCATGGGAGCACTTAACATAGAATGTAGAACAGTAATATGACCATTGCATGTACAATCAAATATATTGATTTATTCTCTGTACAGGAAGTATTTTTTCTACAATTACACATTTACATAGAGTAGCTTACCTTGGCAAGCCCCACTGCGTATATTGGGGATGAAGCCACGGCGGCAGGGTTGTGGTTGAGGTGGGCACATCTCACAAGGGTGTCCCCAGGCACGTCCAATGGTTGCACAGCAGAGAGTTTTTGTGCAGACAATACCAGTCACCTGACCCTGACACATCTGATTGCTGATTTGAGTGAAGCAGGGTCCTGTTCTATAGTCTGAAAACAGAGAAAAATAATCTTAAAATCATACTATATTTTTATTTTTTATACTATTAAAAGAAGATGCATAGAAGCAATATAGTTATTACTGGTATTCACTGTGAAAATATGGCAAGGTACTGTAAATGAAACACTGGATAATATACAAACGTGGTGTCATGCACTTTTCACAGTTACATCTGTGTTTATGGTGTAGATTGAAGGATGAGCAAATATTTGCAAATTTTGATGGATGAACCAAGATGGAGTCCCAGGAAAATATGATACACAGTGCCAGATGCACTAAGCTTAGAAAAGTGATAAAGTGGAGAATGATAAAATATCAGCTCCTGTTATTTTTCAAACACAGCCTGTAAGATGGCAATTAGGAGCTGTATGGCTGCTACTTTATCTCCGTCCACTTTAGCACTTTTCTAGGCTTAGTACACCTAATCAATATGAAAGCAATCAAGTTTCTTAGGTCAATGTTATTGCAACAGCAATTCCCTAAAAATATGGACAGAGAGCCTAAACACAGGTACAAGATGCTGGCGTTATTAATCAGCTGAAGTGATCTATTTTTGCTAACAAAGGAAAATAATTTTGATTTGTGATCTGGTACTTGATATTATGGCTCTTTCAACTATCAGTGTTCACTGAATGAAAACAACATTATGGACAGGCTTTCATCATTGCATACAAACCAAAGACAATATGTGTTTGATTAAATGATCACATAATAATAGGGCAGATGTACTAAGCTCTGGAGAGTGATAAAGTGGAGCGGGATAAACTTCCAACCAACCAGATCCTAACTGCCATTTTTCAAACACTGTGGGGTCTATTCATGAATAGCTGCATAATGCAATGGGGCATGGCCTAATATTGCAAGAGGTAGAGATTGCGATAGCAGTCCTGTGGTCGGCAAAAAAAAAAATATGGTCAATCAGGGGGTTTCTGGTATTTAAAAAAACCCTCCTGGATGCACCACTGAAGGGAATCAGCATACTGTGGTAAAAGAATAACCAAGTGCGTAATGAGCATGGTAAACTTTAATATAAAACTAATAAAATAGAGAGGGATAAAGTACTAGCCAATCAGCTCCTAACTGCCATATTACAGGCTATGGGGTCTATTTGTGAAGCATTGAAAAGTGTGGAGAAGTGAGCCTGTGGAGAAGTTACCCATGGCAACCAATCAGCATTGAAGTAACATCTTCTTCTGAGGTGACCTCCAATCTACAATATTGGAAGGAGGATATCACGAAAGAAGTATCTATATATCTATGTCAAATCAGACCCCCATTGTCTGTGTTGGAGGGCTGATATATTGAAGACCTATATATATATATATATATATATATATATGAACACTGCTGTTAGTTCATATGTTTTATCTTTTTTTAAATAAAATATATGTTTTGGAACTTACTGTTCATTTTATGATGTTTATAATGGTCATGTTGAAAGACACTATTAATTGAAATAGAATAGGGAGCCTATAATAGTTCTCTAGGGCGCCATTCTCACTATTGTTTCATACATCTTCAGCTGTTTATTAAATGTATGTGATTTCTCCTTGAAGATTCCTGCAAACTATAACTCTTGATCTTTATTCACACCAATGTATAATTTAGCAGTGTATGTGTATTTGTATAATATTAGTACTTGCTTATAGCTGATATTCTCTCTTGTATAGATGTTGGTCAGTGGAGTGGAGTTTATTAGCATACATGGACTGGTGTTTACTTAACACAGGGTAATTTAAGCCCTTTGATTAGAAGTCCAATTGGCTTTAGATGAAGCCTTTGTTAATTAGACCTAGTATATGTTAGCATTCAGTTATGGGGCAGTTGTCTGAATTTAGAAATATACAAAATTTGGAAATTACAAAGTTAGGAAATTTTAAAAAGAACAGTTAAACCAACAGTTGAACAAACATTGAAAAACATTGGAGAGCAGGTAATTCTACCATTTAGCTAACATTTTCCATAAGCACTTACCTATCTATACTTTTCTCTTTAAAAACACCATGTTCCACAAACTGTTTTTCCCAATAGCACTTCATGGTATCCTCTATAAAATGACATTGTTCTTCACTATTCCTGTCAGAGCTGGCCCTAACCAATATGATGCCCTAGGCAAGAATTTGGCTGGTGTCCCCTAGCACCACCACTGGTTCCGCCTCTGACCTTGCACCTCTTTCCCAGAACCATCACCCCTCACCCATAGCAGTCCTTATTTTGGTGTTTGTACCCCCTATATTTTAAATAGGAACAGTTCGCACATTTGGCGAACAGCCCAAAAAGGGGGGTGTTTTTGCTGGCAAGGGGCATGGTCACACAATAGTAACCCCAATTCCAATTACGCCACACAGTACTGCAACATTATTCTCATTTGATCATGCAATAGTGTCCATAATTCAATTACATCCCACAGTAGTATTACTTTATCTTATAAACATTACTCCTCACAGTAGAGCCCCTCATTCACATTACATCACACTGAATTGCTCCTTATTCACATTACACCACACCGGATTGCTCTTTATTCATATTAGACGACCCTTTCTATACGCAACGCCACATAGTAGAGCACCTTATACACATAATGCCACACATTAGTAATGCATTTATATACATAATTCCACACAGTAATGCCCCTTACACATTATTAATGTCCTTATAAACATAATGCATCTTATACATTATGACAACCTTTATGAATGCCCTTTTACACATAATGTCCCTTACATATATGCCGCTTATTATTAATGCCCATATACACATAATGACACACACAGTGCCCCCTACACATTTGCTGCACATTATTAGTGCCCGTATACACATAATGACACACATACAGTAGTACCCTGTTACACATATGCCGCACATTATTAATGCCCTTATACACATAATGACACACATAGTGCCCCTTACACATATGTTGCACATTATTAATGCATTTTTACATGACACACATAATGCTCCTTACACATATTCCGAACACTACTGCACAACCAACCCACTCACACTGCCACTAACACTGTGCTTGGATACAGATGTGTCTTCATAAATCTTGCCTCAATGCTAACGTTGGGCACCTTTTTATGAAAATGCATCTAATTTGCATTGCTATGTGGCTAGGATGCACAAGCAGATTCTGCTGATTAAAATGAAATGCAGCATGCCTATATTCTGTGTGCGACTATGGCTGTATCTGCATACGAAATACTACACACAGAATATATGCATGTCACATATCATTTTAATCAGCAGAAGCTGCTGATGCCCCTAGGCATATCAAATGCCCTAGGCAATTGACTAGTTTGCCTATACCTATGGCCGGCTCTGATTCCTGTTATGTATCGCTCTGTACACATTGCAGCCTCATTAATCCACTACCCTCTTATTAACACTCATGAGCATTTAACCTATCTATGTACACTAACTGTCACATCCTCAACCTGTCACCATAAGAAACTATCACACACCTCCCCCCACTATACCTATCTCTCTCTTCTTCTGCTTCTACTAGCTGGTGACATATCCCCAAATCCAGGTCCCATCCACATACCACGCTCACGTTCAGCTGATTCACAACGGAATATAAATCCAACAAACCTTATCAACATCACGTCTCCCATCTCCCTCCAAGTCACTAAAATGTTTATGGAATGCACGCTCTGTTTGCAATGAATTAACATCTATTCATGACCTTTTCAAAGCAAAAAAATTAAATATGCTAGCCCTAACAGAAACATGGCTCACACAATCAGACATGGCCTCCCCTGCAGCACTGTCACATGGTGGCCTCCACTTCACACACACCCCCAGGCCTGGTAACATTAAAGGAGGCGGTGTTGGAATATTACTGTCCAAATCTTACACACACATTGTTTTACCACCTGTTCCCTCACTCACATTTACATAATTTGAAGTACACTCTATTAGGATTTTCACCCCTTTCTCTCTGCGTGTTGCAGCTATCTATTGCCCACCTGGGCAACCCATAAAGTTTCTGGAAGATTTTTCTGCTTGGCTCCCTCACTTTCTATCCTCTGACATCTCCACCATCATTATGGGTGATTTCAATCTCTCTATTGACAGTCCACAATCTCCCCATGCCTCTAAACTACTCTCTCTAACCTCCTCTCTTGGCCTCTCCCAATGGACTGACTCCCCTACTCATCAGGAGGGCCACTACCTTGATCTTGTATTCACCAGACTATGCTCTGTTTCTGAACTCAATAACACTCCTTTCCCTCTCTCAGATCACAACCTTATCACCTGCATGCTCTCCTCCATTACTTCAAACTCAATGTCCCTAAAGTCTACAAATACACCTCTAACCAACAGAAATATTAACGCTATTAATTTTCAACAACTATCTACCTCTCTGCAACCACTGCTCTCACCAATTTCTACATTCACCTCTCCTGAGACTGCTGTGTAACACCTTGACTAAATTCTAGAAACAGCACTTGAAGAAGTAGCTCCAGCTACCCATCACACTCCACGTAGACTTAGATGTCAACCGTGGCACTCTAAATACACTAGACACTTACAAAAACTCTCACATAAAGTAGAACGCCAGTGGCGTAAATCTCATAGTTCAAGTGACTTTCTCACATATAAGAGCACCTACCACTCTTATCGTAATGCTCTGGACACTGCCAAACAAACATATTTTCAATCTCTCATCTCTGCTCAAGCCTCTAACCCCAAGTGACATTTTAATACAGTTAAATCACTTCTTGTCCCTCCCTCACCCAACCCACCGGCCACTGTCAGTGCGCAAGATCTTGCTTCCTATTTCAAGGACAAGATTGACAAGATCCAAAATGAAATGGTATGCTTTTCCAGAGCAAGTGACCTGCTCAATTCCTTGCCTGAACCCTTTAACACCTTCTCTTCCTTTGATCCTACAAATGATGATGAAGTATCTGCACTCTTTTCATCTGCCTACTCTAATACCTCTCCCCTTGACTCTATACCCTCACAAATTAGTAAAGCTCTGTCTGCTGTGCTCTACCCAACCTTAACGAAAATCTGTAATCTCTCTCTGTCTACTGTTATCTTTCCTTCTCTACACAAGCATGCAGTGATTACTCCCATTCTGAAAAAACAAAACTCTGACCCGAACTTTCTCTCAATCTACCGTCCCATCTCTCAGCTCCCATGCACCTCCAAGCTACTTGAGACACTTGCCTACACTCACCTCACACACTTTCTTAACTCACACAGCCTACTGGACCCACTTCAGTCAGGATTTCGTGCCCAACACTCCACAGAGACAGCACTGACTAAGGTAGTGAATGATTTGGTCACTGCTAAATTACGTTACGCTCTACTTATTCTCCTTGATCTCTCTGCTGCTTTTGACACTGCTGACCACTCTCTTCTCATACAAACACTACAATCCCTAGGTATTCAGGACACAACCCTTTCTTGGTTCACATCCTACTTATCTATTCGTGTTAGGGTCTCCTGCCCTGTGCTGCCACGTCGTCATGGCAACCGGGAGACAAGTGCTAGCGGAGTAACCTGAGCGCAGCTGATACTCCGGTTCGGGTCTTTTGCTGTGCAGTGGTTATAGGCTCTGTGCACGGCAGGGGATCCGGTGCTGGTTTTTGTGCTCACAGTCTGTGAGGTCTGAGTGGGGCGTGGACAGCACCTGCTTTATAAGGCCTCTTCTCAGGGTAAGCAGATGCTGCTGAATCTTTGTTGGTTAGTCAGTTCATGAAAGTTAGCCAGTACTGTGTAGCTTTGTATTTGTTTGTTGCTTACTGCAAATAGGCCTGGGGATTTGGTATTACACTCTGCCAATCCAGACCTAGCAGTAAGACTGGAGTCAGTCGTTTAGCTTGCTGGGGTTCTGTTACTACTCTGTGAACATAGCAAGTTTGCGGCTGTATTCTAAGACTTGCCTGTCTAATCCTTTCTCACTGTGCTAGGTGTCAGGGGTCAGTTTAGTGGCAGTAAGCTGAACCTGTGCACTGCAAGTGAGAATTAGGATTGTGGAGACTCTCCTTGTGTCTATCATTCCATCTCTGACCAAGGAGTTTACTGCCACACCTGTTGGTAACCCTTTAGGGTTTTGCTGTTGCCCTTAGCAACAGCATTTCGGGTTCTCTACGTATTAAAACACAACATCTTGCTTTTCCCATCTGAGCAGTTCTAATACAAGGGAGATACCCAGTTCCTTAGCCTCTGGGCTTCTCTGTTCACTTTGTGTGTATTTTGTTACCCTATCACCTTCTGTGTACGTTATGTCATATTCCCCAGTCTGTCTGTGAATCCATTTGTTTTGCATAACAGTTCAAACACCAGTACATTCCTGCAGGCACTGGAGTGCATAACAGTTCTGACACCAGTACTTTCCTGCAGGCACTGGTGTGCATAACAATTCGCTCCTTCAGTGTTCGTTTCGCTGATTCCACCTCTTCTTCGCTACCTCTCTCAGTTGGAGTACCGCAAGGCTCAGTCTTAGGTCCTCTGCTTTCCTCTATCTATACCACATCTCTTGGCAAACTAATCAACTCTTTTGGATTTTAGTACCATCTGTATGCAGATAATACTCAAATCTACCTATCCTCCCCTGATTTGTCACCATCTGTATTGGGCCGTGTCACTGAATGCCATTCTGCCATTTCATCTTGGATGACATCTCGCCACCTCAAACTTAATATTTCCAAAACAGAATTAATTATATTTCCACCGGCCAATAGTAGTTTCCAACCTGATATCTCTATCACAGTTGAGAACTCGGCAATCATCCCTACCCCACAAGCTCGCTGCCTAGGTGTCATTCTTGACTCTGAACTGACCTTTGTTCCCCACATTCAATCTGTCTCAAGATCATGTTACATACATCTAAGAAACATATCCAAAATACGACCATATCTTACACAAGACACAGCAAAAACTCTAATCCATGCTCTCATTATCTCCCGCATTGATTATTCTAATAGTCTCCTGACCGGTCTTCCCAAACATAGGCTCTCACCACTAGAATCCATTTTGAATGCAGCTGCGAGGCTAATCTTCCTTGCTAGACGTTCATTGTCTGCAGATCCGCTCTGTCAGTCCCTCCATTGGTTATCGGTATTCTACCGTATGAAATATAAAATACTTTTACTGACATACAAGGCTATTAACCAAACTGCACCAACATACATCTCTTCACTCATCTCAAAATATCTCCCTACCCGACCTCTCCGCTCTGCACAAGATCTACATCTGTCAACCACATGCATTACTTGTTCACACTCAAAATTACAGGACTTTATCCGGGCTTCACCCACTCTGTGGAATGCCCTCACACACACAATAAGACTCACCTCTAGTCTCCAAACCTTTAAACGTTCCCTGAAAACTCACCTCTTCAGACAAGCCTATCAAATTCCAGACCCACCCACATAACCTTCAGTGCTTCCCTATCTAATTACATCCTCTCTGTACAGTATACATAACATCACATATCTTGTCTTTCTTTAGTCTCAAACCCTCCTGACACTTGGCCAACATTGCGGGGTGATCATATCATACAGCCCATTAAGAACCTAGCAATCTGGTGGACCATTATGCAATAGATAGCATCTATCCTTGTGTATCTATGCCTATTTCCCTATAGATTGTAAGCTTGCGAGCAGGGCCTTCCTACCTCTATGTCTGTCTGTTTTTACCCAGTTTTGTTCTATTACTGTTGTTCTAATTGTAAAGCGCAACGGAATATGCTGCGCTATATAAGAAACTGTTAATAAATAAATAAATAATATTGTTCATTCCGACTGTGCCTAACAGAGAGCTTAGTGTTAGAAGGCTGCCTACTGATCCATCTCCACATATAACATTGACTAATAGGCGCAACAGGGGAGTGTGCGGTATGTGTATGTATATATATATATATATATATATATATACACAAACAACAGGAGAGCACTACCCACAATAACAGTAACTGTCCCAGTGCCAGCAGTAGGTATTTGCAGCCAAAATTCCAATATATGCACAAGCGGTCCGCAGCACTCGATAAGAAATTCAAACTTTAGCGGCAGGAGTTCTGCAACGTTTTGGTATTTGTTATATCGTCATCAGGCACAATAATGTGCACATTATTGTGCCTGATGACGATATCATAAATATCAAAACGTTGCAGAACTCCTGCCGCTAAAGTTTGAATTTCTTACCGAGTGCTGCGGACCGCTTGTGCATATATATATATATAAAAATATGTCGTTTTGCATATATTGCTGGCAGTGCTTCTCAGCTTTCGTGAGTGTAATAGTTCACCAATAGAAATACTTAAAGCTGCTTTCCCCTGAAGTATGATAGAGGTCAATGGGATGACTCTCTGCTTACTGCATTGTCTTAATCATTGTGTTGATCCAGATGTAAGCAAACAAAAGGAAGAGGGTAGCAGCCAATAAATACAAAATAATGCTTAACCGACGTATGACTGTTTGAAGAAATAAAATAGAGCTTTTGTAAGCAATTATTTATTAATAAACTAAGGAAGATAAATCTGAGAAAAACTTATTTAGTTGCTGATCACATTACAATATTTTTTAATGAAAGCATTTCTTTTGATTTGCTTGAAAGAAAAAGTTGTAAGTAAAATTGAACTTGGCGTTTGCTGAAGTTCTTTAAGGAAATCCAAAGTATTGTTCACAGTTAGGGTCTGGTTCAGAGTTGTAAAGAAACCCGATGGTTTACACAAGACACCTCCTGTGGCATTAGCATAATTAGCAGTAGCGTATGCAACAATTGGCACAGTGCATCCATTGTATGATCCATATATGACCTTATATAACCAGTACTTAGGGCAAAAGGATTGCTAGTTATTACCTATGAGTATTTATTACGACAGTGCACCCTGGAATAAATCAATATTAGACAAAAGTTGCATTCATGGGGTAAAGTATATATAGAGGTATATCTATCAGCCGTGGGCATTACATCATCCATACCCTTATAGACAACAGAGCACAACAAGTACCTGTACAGCTCCTGATGCGGACACACAGTGAGTGTGAGTACTGTGTACATTTTGTCACTGAAAGGTTTAATATTCCGTTGACAGAGATACAAGTGTTATACTCAGCAACTGCAAGGATATCACTTCTGTTGACATCCACTGCTGACTGGTGGGATCTGTGAAGGACTTGTGGTGACGTAGACAACTAGATTTCCCAGCATGCCAGGGACGGAGTAAAGACTGGGCACGTGACATGAACAGTGTAACAAGTTGAGGAGCAGCCTGAGAGAGAGAAAGGCAGCTGCAGTGTGAAGACTGGTTTCAAGGTGTCTTGTTGGAGGGGCCGGTGTCAGGCTGCAGAGGTGTGGAGGTGTACTCAGCTGATCAGCCTGTGATCAGTGAAGAGAAGGAGGAGGCACATTGGTCAGCCTGTGATCAGTGGGCAGAAGGAGGAGGCACATTGGTTAGAGAGGAGTTCAGATGTCAAAGCAGCAAATAGGTTCCCACAGTATTGCAGTGGAGGAGGTAGCCATTTTCACCCGCCAGGAAAGGAGGCAAATGATGGCATGATCATACGCCCCTGTGGAGGGCAGTGATGATCCAGCCAGATATAAGTAAACACATATTGTGCTACAACCATATTGAGAGTAGGATGGAGTTTACCCTCACTGCACACAAGTCTTCCAAAATATACCAGATTCCATACATTGTTCCAGAACACTGTGAGTGACCTGTACAGAAAGGATGTTCCCCTCTGTATCGGGGACATGAGTACATCTAACTGCAGTGTTTAGGTGTGCTAAGCATATTGATGTGGGCTGCAAGCTTAAATGTTTTGATCAAAATATGACAAAATCCCCTCTATTTTATTTGCTACATATAGACAAATCTTGCAATATATTATTGCTAGCGCCAATAGCAAAAGTCTTTCTCCGGTGTCCCAGCACAAGCTGCAACTTACCTTGAACTGGAAGAAGTTACAGTAAGTGTTGCTGGGAAGTAGTACCACAGCTAAGTTGCATTGTTCCAGTGCAGGCAGTATCGACTGTTGGAGAGGAAAGTCTAACACTGCGTACACATAATATATATCGGAACAGAACAATATATCGTACACATCATATAATGTGTAGCTCAACTCAGTCTCCATTTAAATATCCCATTGTATGTGATGAAGCAGTTTAGTTACATGCAGTATGTAACAATACATCACGCCATCATACGCAGTTTGTTTAGTGTGTACAACGAATGTCATATGTTGTTGCATTGCATCACTCTGTCGCACCATGGACAGGTCTGCACCCAGCTTAACCTCCGCTGAGCTCTGCTCTGGATGAGATCATAAAACCATTGCTATTTGTAAATTTTTAAGCTGCTAATTTGAAAGAGACAGAGACATCGCTTAACAATTTGGGTCTAACAACACATGAACTAGGGGCCCCAACTGAGGACACAATGGGGGTAATTCCAAGTTGATCGCAGCAGGAAATTTTTTAGCAGTTGGGCAAAACCATGTGCACTGCAGGGGGGCAGATATAACATGTGCAGAGAGAGTTAGATTTGGGTGGGTTATTTTGTTTCTGTGCAGGGTAAATACTGGCTGCTTTTTTTTTTTACACTGCAATTTAGATTGCAGATTGAACTCACAACACCCAAATCTATCTCTCTCTGCACATATTATATCTGCCTCCCCTGCAGTGCACATGGTTTTGCCCAACTGCTAAAAAATTTCCTGCTGCGATCAACTCAGAATTACCCCCAATGATCCAAATGCAGGCCAGGTATGCCAGCTTTCAAATCTCCTAGAATAGGCCATCTTGTGTATATTGTGCTGGACATTTTAGATAGTCAGTATAATTGTAGTGCGGTACATAAGTGGTATTGATTGTATACTGTTGCAAAGTTAAAGCTAATTTCCAGTGCAAGAATTAAAACAGCAATCCAGATAAGTGAATTAGAATATATACTTATTTTCTGTTATATAACATTTAGTTAAGTGTGATAGGAATTAGTGTATAGCTTTATCTGTGTATATTTAGTGTCAAATGCAAGAATTAGGCAAATGGTAGTAACAATGGGGGTGATTCCGAGTTGTTCGCTCGCTAGCTGCTTTTAGCAGCATTGCACACGCTAAGCCGCCACCCTCTGGGAGTGTATCTTAGTTTAGCAGAATTGCGAACGAAAGATTAGCAGAATTGCGAATAGAAATTTCTTAGCAGTTTCTGAGTAGCTCGAGACTTACTCACACATAGCGATCAGTTCAGTCAGTTTCGTTCCTGGTTTGACGTCACACACACGCCCAGCGTTCGCCCAGACACTCCCCCGTTTCTCCAGACACTCCCGCGTTTTTCCCTGACACGCCTGCGTTTTTCCGCACGCTCCCAGAAAATGGGCAGTTTCCGCCCAGAAACACCCACTTCCTGTCAATCACACTACGATCACTTCAACGATGAAAAATCTTCATTCGGGAGTGAGTAAATCTACTAAGTTTTGTGTTAAAATACTAACCGCATGCTCACTGCGAACCATGCGCATGCGCATTTTTGCCTTAATCGCTCCGTTGCAAAAATCGTCAACGAGCGAACAACTCGGAATCACCCCCAATATGTTGAGCTAATGAGCTGTAAAACAGCAAGTGCCATTTTTGTGAATGTTTATTTGTGTTTTCTATAGAGATGAGCGCCGGAAATTTTTCGGGTTTTGTGTTTTGGTTTTGGGTTCGGTTCCGCGGCCGTGTTTTGGGTTCGACCGCGTTTTGGCAAAACCTCACCGAATTTTTTTTGTCGGATTCGGGTGTGTTTTGGATTCGGGTGTTTTTTTAAAAAAACCCTAAAAAACAGCTTAAATCATAGAATTTGGGGGTAATTTTGATCCCAAAGTATTATTAACCTCAAAAAACATAATTTACACTCATTTTCAGCCTATTCTGAACACATCACACCTCACAATATTATTTTTAGTCCTAAAATTTGCACCGAGGTCGCTGTGTGAGTAAGATAAGCGACCCTAGTGGCCGACACAAACACCGGGCCCATCTAGGAGTGGCACTGCAGTGTCACGCAGGATGGCCCTTCCAAAAAACCCTCCCCAAACAGCACATGACGCAAAGAAAAAAAGAGGCGCAATGAGGTAGCTGACTGTGTGAGTAAGATTAGCGACCCTAGTGGCCGACACAAACACCGGGCACATCTAGGAGTGGCACTGCAGTGTCACGCAGGATGTCCCTTCCAAAAAACCCTCCCCAAACAGCACATGACGCAAAGAAAAAAAGAGGCGCAATGAGGTAGCTGTGTGAGTAAGATTAGCGACCCTAGTGGCCGACACAAACACCGGGCCCATCTAGGAGTGGCACTGCAGTGTCACGCAGGATGTCCCTTCCAAAAAACCCTCCCCAATCAGCACATGATGCAAAGAAAAAGAAAAGAAAAAAGAGGTGCAAGATGGAATTATCCTTGGGCCCTCCCACCCACCCTTATGTTGTATAAACAAAACAGGACATGCACACTTTAACCAACCCATCATTTCAGTGACAGGGTCTGCCACACGACTGTGACTGATATGACGGGTTGGTTTGGACCCCCCCCAAAAAAGAAGCAATTAATCTCTCCTTGCACAAACTGGCTCTACAGAGGCAAGATGTCCACCTCATCTTCACCCTCCGATATATCACCGTGTACATCCCCCTCCTCACAGATTATCAATTCGTCCCCACTGGAATCCACCATCTCAGCTCCCTGTGTACTTTGTGGAGGCAATTGCTGCTGGTCAATGTCTCCGCGGAGGAATTGATTATAATTCATTTTAATGAACATCATCTTCTCCACATTTTCTGGATGTAACCTCGTACGCCGATTGCTGACAAGGTGAGCGGCGGCACTAAACACTCTTTCGGAGTACACACTTGTGGGAGGGCAACTTAGGTAGAATAAAGCCAGTTTGTGCAAGGGCCTCCAAATTGCCTCTTTTTCCTGCCAGTATAAGTACGGACTGTGTGACGTGCCTACTTGGATGCGGTCACTCATATAATCCTCCACCATTCTATCAATGTTGAGAGAATCATATGCAGTGACAGTAGACGACATGTCCGTAATCGTTGTCAGGTCCTTCAGTCCGGACCAGATGTCAGCATCAGCAGTCGCTCCAGACTGCCCTGCATCACCGCCAGCGGGTGGGCTCGGAATTCTGAGCCTTTTCCTCGCACCCCCAGTTGCGGGAGAATGTGAAGGAGGAGATGTTGACAGGTCGCGTTCCGCTTGACTTGACAATTTTGTCACCAGCAGGTCTTTCAACCCCAGCAGACCTGTGTCTGCCGGAAAGAGAGATCCAAGGTAGGCTTTAAATCTAGGATCGAGCACGGTGGCCAAAATGTAGTGCTCTGATTTCAACAGATTGACCACCCGTGAATCCTTGTTAAGCGAATTAAGGGCTGCATCCACAAGTCCCACATGCCTAGCGGAATCGCTCCGTGTTAGCTCCTTCTTCAATGCCTCCAGCTTCTTCTGCAAAAGCCTGATGAGGGGAATGACCTGACTCAGGCTGGCAGTGTCTGAACTGACTTCACGTGTGGCAAGTTCAAAGGGCATCAGAACCTTGCACAACGTTGAAATCATTCTCCACTGCACTTGAGACAGGTGCATTCCATCTCCTATATCGTGCTCAATTGTATAGGCTTGAATGGCCTTTTGCTGCTCCTCCAACCTCTGAAGCATATAGAGGGTTGAATTCCACCTCGTTACCACTTCTTGCTTCAGATGATGGCAGGGCAGGTTCAGTAGTTTTTGGTGGTGCTCCAGTTTTCTGTACGTGGTGCCTGTACGCCGAAAGTGTCCCGCAATTTTTCTGGCCACCGACAGCATCTCTTGCACGCCCCTGTCGTTTTTTAAAAAATTCTGCACCACCAAATTCAAGGTATGTGCAAAACATGGGACGTGCTGGAATTTGCCCATATTTAATGCACACACAATATTGCTGGCGTTGTCCGATGCCACAAATCCACAGGAGAGTCCAATTGGGGTAAGCCATTCCGCGATGATCTTCCTCAGTTGCCGTAAGAGGTTTTCAGCTGTGTGCGTATTCTGGAAAGCGGTGATACAAAGCGTAGCCTGCCTAGGAAAGAGTTGGCGTTTGCGAGATGCTGCTACTGGTGCCGCCGCTGCTGTTCTTGCGGCGGGAGTCCATACATCTACCCAGTGGGCTGTCACAGTCATATAGTCCTGACCCTGCCCTGCTCCACTTGTCCACATGTCCGTGGTTAAGTGGACATTGGGTACAACTGCATTTTTTAGGACACTGGTGAGTCTTTTTCTGACGTCCGTGTACATTCTCGGTATCGCCTGCCTAGAGAAGTGGAACCTAGATGGTATTTGGTAACGGGGGCACACTGCCTCAATAAATTGTCTAGTTCCCTGTGAACTAACGGCGGATACCGGACGCACGTCTAACACCAACATAGTTGTCAAGGACTCAGTTATCCGCTTTGCAGTAGGATGACTGCTGTGATATTTCATCTTCCTCGCAAAGGACTGTTGAACAGTCAATTGCTTACTGGAAGTAGTACAAGTGGGCTTACGACTTCCCCTCTGGGATGACCATCGACTCCCAGCGGCAACAACAGCAGCGCCAGCAGCAGTAGGCGTTACACGCAAGGATGCATCGGAGGAATCCCAGGCAGGAGAGGACTCGTCAGACTTGCCAGTGACATGGCCTGCAGGACTATTGGCATTCCTGGGGAAGGAGGAAATTGACACTGAGGGAGTTGGTGGGGTGGTTTGCGTGAGCTTGGTTACAAGAGGAAGGGATTTACTGGTCAGTGGACTGCTTCCGCTGTCACCCAAAGTTTTTGAACTTGTCACTGACTTATTATGAATGCGCTGCAGGTGACGTATAAGGGAGGATGTTCCGAGGTGGTTAACGTCCTTACCCCTACTTATTACAGCTTGACAAAGGGAACACACGGCTTGACACCTGTTGTCCGCATTTCTGGTGAAATACCTCCACACCGAAGAGCTGATTTTTTTGGTATTTTCACCTGGCATGTCAACGGCCATATTCCTCCCACGGACAACAGGTGTCTCCCCGGGTGCCTGACTTAAACAAACCACCTCACCATCAGAATCCTCCTGGTCAATTTCCTCCCCAGCGCCAGCAACACCCATATCCTCCTCATCCTGGTGTACTTCAACACTGACATCTTCAATCTGACTATCAGGAACTGGACTGCGGGTGCTCCTTCCAGCACTTGCAGGGGGCATGCAAATAGTGGAAGGCGCATGCTCTTCACGTCCAGTGTTGGGAAGGTCAGGCATCGCAAACGACACAATTGGACTCTCCTTGTGGATTTGGGATTTCAAAGAACGCACAGTTCTTTGCGGTGCTTTTGCCAGCTTGAGTCTTTTCAGTTTTCTAGCGAGAGGCTGAGTGCTTCCATCCTCATGTGAAGCTGAACCACTAGCCATGAACATAGGCCAGGGCCTCAGCCGTTCCTTGCCACTCCGTGTGGTAAATGGCATATTGGCAAGTTTACGCTTCTCCTCCGACAATTTTATTTTAGGTTTTGGAGTCCTTTTTTTTCTGATATTTGGTGTTTTGGATTTGACATGCTCTGTACTATGACATTGGGCATCGGCCTTGGCAGACGACGTTGCTGGCATTTCATCGTCTCGGCCATGACTAGTGGCAGCAGCTTCAGCACGAGGTGGAAGTGGATCTTGATCTTTCCCTAATTTTGGAACCTCAACTTTTTTGTTCTCCATATTTTATAGGCAGAACTAAAAGGCACCTCAGGTAAACAATGGAGATGGATGGATTGGATACTAGTATACAATTATGGACGGACTGCCACGGTTAGGTGGTATAAAAAAACCACGGTTAGGTGGTATATATTATAATAATAATACAATTATGGATGGACGGACTGCCTGCCGACTGCCGACACAGAGGTAGCCACAGCCGTGAACTACCGCACTGTACACTGGTTGATAAAGAGATAGTAGTATACTCGTAACAACTAGTATGACACTATGACGACGGTATAAAGAATGAAAAAAAAACCACGGTTAGGTGGTATATATTATAATAATAATACAATTATGGATGGACGGACTGCCTGCCGACTGCCGACACAGAGGTAGCCACAGCCGTGAACTACCGCACTGTACACTGGTTGATAAAGAGATAGTAGTATACTCGTAACAACTAGTATGACACTATGACGACGGTATAAAGAATGAAAAAAAAACCACGGTTAGGTGGTATATATTATAATAATAATACAATTATGGATGGACGGACTGCCTGCCGACTGCCGACACAGAGGTAGCCACAGCCGTGAACTACCGCACTGTACACTGGTTGATAAAGAGATAGTAGTATACTCGTAACAACTAGTATGACACTATGACGACGGTATAAAGAATGAAAAAAAAACCACGGTTAGGTGGTATATATTATAATAATAATACAATTATGGATGGACGGACTGCCTGCCGACTGCCGACACAGAGGTAGCCACAGCCGTGAACTACCGCACTGTACACTGGTTGATAAAGAGATAGTAGTATACTCGTAACAACTAGTATGACACTATGACGACGGTATAAAGAATGCAAAAAAAACCACAGTTAGGTGGTATATATTATAATAATAATACAATTATGGATGGACGGACTGCCTGCCGACTGCCGACACAGAGGTAGCCACAGCCGTGAACTACCGCACTGTACACTGGTTGATAAAGAGATAGTAGTATACTCGTAACAACTAGTATGACACTATGACGGTATAAAGAATGAAAAAAAAACCACGGTTAGGTGGTATATATTATAATAATAATACAATTATGGATGGACGGACTGCCTGCCGACTGCCGACACAGAGGTAGCCACAGCCGTGAACTACCGCACTGTACACTGGTTGATAAAGAGATAGTAGTATACTCGTAACAATTAGGATGACACTATGACGGTATAAAGAATGAAAAAAAAACCACGGTTAGGTGGTAGGTATATAATAATAAATAATACAATTCTGGTCGGACGGACTGCCTGCCGTGTGCCGACACAGAGGTAGCCACAGCCGTGAACTACCGCACTGTACACTGGTTGATAAAGAGATAGTAGTATACTCGTAACAATTAGGATGACACTATGACGGTATAAAGAATGAAAAAAAAACCACGGTTAGGTGGTAGGTATATAATAATAAATAATACAATTCTGGTCGGACGGACTGCCTGCCGTGTGCCGACACAGAGGTAGCCACAGCCGTGAACTACCGCACTGTACACTGGTTGATAAAGAGATAGTAGTATACTCGTAACAATTAGGATGACACTATGACGGTATAAAGAATGAAAAAAAAACCACGGTTAGGTGGTAGGTATATAATAATAAATAATACAATTCTGGTCGGACGGACTGCCTGCCGTGTGCCGACACAGAGGTAGCCACAGCCGTGAACTACCGCACTGTACACTGGCTGATAAAGAGATAGTAGTATACTCGTAACAATTAGGATGACACTATGACGGTATAAAGAATGAAAAAAAAACCACGGTTAGGTGGTAGGTATATAATAATAAATAATACAATTCTGGTCGGACGGACTGCCTGCCGTGTGCCGACACAGAGGTAGCCACAGCCGTGAACTACCGCACTGTACACTGGTTGATAAAGAGATAGTAGTATACTCGTAACAATTAGGATGACACTATGACGGTATAAAGAATGAAAAAAAAACCACGGTTAGGTGGTAGGTATATAATAATAAATAATACAATTCTGGTCGGACGGACTGCCTGCCGTGTGCCGACACAGAGGTAGCCACAGCCGCGAACTACCGCACTGTACTGTGTCTGCTGCTAATATAGACTGGTTGATATTTAAAGAGATATTAGTAGTATACAACAATACTATACTGGTGGTCAGGCACTGGTCACCACTCCTGCAGCAAAAGTGTGCACTGTTAATTAATATAATTGTACTCCTGGCTCCTGCTAACAACCTGCAGTGCTCCCCAGTCTCCCCCACAATTAATTATAAGCTTTTAATTTATACATTGATGACTGTGCAGCACACTGGGCTGAGCTGAGTGCACACAGACTGAGTCACACTGTGTGACTGACTGTGCTGTGTATCGTTTTTTTTTTCAGGCAGAGAACGGATATAGCAGAGAGAAGTGAACGGATATATTATATTAAATAAAAGTTAACTAGCAACTGCACTGGTCACTGACTGTGGTAAACTAACTCTGTCTGCGACTCTGCACAATCTCTCTCTATCTAATCTATCTATCTCTATTCTAATGGAGAGGACGCCAGACACGTCCTCTCCCTATCAATCTCAATGCACGAGTGAAAATGGCGGCGACGCGCGGCTCCTTATATAGAATCCGAGTCTCGCGATAGAATCCGAGCCTCGCGAGAATCCGACAGCGTCATGATGACGTTCGGGCGCGCTCGGGTTAACCGAGCAAGGCGGGAAGATCCGAGTCGCTCGGACCCGTGGAAAAAAAAGTGAAGTTCGTGCGGGTTCGGATTCAAAGAAACCGAACCCGCTCATCTCTAGTTTTCTATGCCAGTACTTGCTGTGGTGAAAGGGGGAAGTAAAGAAAAAACTGCGTAAGAGAAGATCTGGGACTAGAGCCACTCCTTCAAGATGCACCAAGAATAGGTGACATCATGTAATGTGATAGTCCATTTACCACAACATTGTAAACAAACCAATATAGATATTATTCGGATTATCACACAAGTATCACGGAACAAAAGCCGCACTACTATAGAGAGCTACAAACATTACAAAGAAGACCATCGCAAAAAAATGCTATTATGAAGAGCTGCAACATTGCTAGAACTGGCAGTCAGACGATTATAGAGATTTCTCATCACCAGATGGAAGTCTGTCACAGCCTGTGAATAAGCTACCAATGTAATATACAAGCTGTAAGAGCAGCAAAAGGAGTCAAGCTCCGTTGCAGAGGTGCATAGAAAGAAACTCTTATTCCGGCCCAAAGGAATTAAGGGGGACATTTACTAAGCAGTGATAATGGCGGAGAAGTGAGCCAGTGGAGAAGTTGCCCATGGCAACCAATCAGCACTGAAGTAACATCTATACTTTGCATACTATAAAATTATACAGAGCTGCTGATTGGTCGATGGGGCAACTTCTCCACTGGCTCACTTCTCCGCTCTTATCACTGCTTAGTAAATGTCCTCCTAAGTCAGCTCAGGTCCAGCCCAAAAGCAAGAGAGGGAGTCAGACCCAGTCCAAAGATTCAGGGAGAGACCAGACTAGTGCCCTTTTACTGTTCCTTGTCTTTTTCTTTGCCATTGTGCCAGACTGCTGCTGCTGCTGCTACTCTAGCTGATACAGTATGTATTGCCTTATGATGAATAGAATTTCTGGAGGTCAATCCGAGCCATACTTAAGAGTGTCTTAATCTCATTGCATTTAAGAGGTTTTACAATATGGTTGTTAGCTTCTACTGCAGTGAAAAATTGCTATAGTTATTTGCATTCAGGTATTATCCAATTGTCTTCAGATATTATTACTGGACATTATTAATTAAGATGATACTACTCTTCAAATATTTTTAACCTGTTATCATCAGTTTATCCTCGTCAGACTGCTTTACCTTTTCCATCAAAGCAGAAATTAAACTGCCACCCACTACATATTAGGTTTTAGGCATTAGGCATTCAAATAAATGTGGCAAGAGCATTATCCACTTGATCTGTGAGCAACCCCAAGCAGTCCCATTTTTTATTCACTGTCCTGCCATACCAGATGGAGGAAAGATTGGGCACTCTCTTACCGCTACCCTGTATAGCAGAGCAACTAGGGAATAGTTGCCGTGCACATGTGCACAGTATCTAAACAGTGCAGTTGGGGGCAGCCCAGCAACATATAGTGTTTTGGGTACACCCCCAGAGTGATGTTTGGGGACCATTCTAGGATCTACAGCCTGAAGAGTATGAATGAGCAAAACGAGAGGCAACTCTAAGAATGAGGTTTACCAACTCTTCCCACTCTCTGTGTATGTGTGTGTATTTGTTTAAATACTTTATTCAATTGTTTTTAATAAAAGTAACTGAAAGACCAATGAGCAAGTCAGCAAGCTAATTGGTCTAACTAGGTGTTACATTGTATATTTTTTCTAATTAATTATGCTTATCACCACATTTGCGGGAATATTCATGAAAAGACACCTATACTGTAACTCCAGCTATATAAATAGTTCTATAGTAAGAGTTGTTGGACTATGGCGTGTACACCCAAAACAGCAAACATTGATGAACACTTAAGTTAATTGAAAGATTTAACTTTTTCCTAAAAAAACATAACATACATGGCTACCAGCATTCATATCGTATAATGGCTACCAGCATTCATATCTTAATAATGGCTACCAGCATTCATATCATATAATGGCTACCAGCCTTCATATCATATAATATGTTAAGCCAAGCAATTATCTGCATGGGGTCAGTAAGGGATTTTTCTCCTTTTACTGTAAATTGGACTTTTCTTAATAGAGGTATCAGCTTTCTTCTGTATTAGCTAGGGTTTTAGAGGATGAAGGGTTAAACATGATAGACAGAATTCTTTTTTTGTCCTACAAGCTGTGAAACAATTAAAGAAATCAGAATAATTATCTCAGAATCCTATCTGGACTGGTACTAAAGGTTTTCCTCACAGTTATTCTCATGGCTATGCTTATAGTATAATAATAGAATTGTCCAACATAACAGGATGATGTATATAAGTCATCATAGGATTAGGTTATACAGAGATGTACATATTTCCATATTCACCCTATAATTACACTCTGCATTGGGAGCCCCCATATAAACAGTATATACTGTATACAATACGAGCACTATAGTCTAGACTACTTGTGTAGATTGTTTTCACTATACAAACATTTGGGAAGATTAATGAAAGCACTTTACATACTGTACATTGTCCCTAAACAGAGTTTTATTTATCACTGACGTCAATGTGAATTTACACATATACAGTATTCTTTATGCTTTTAGTTTTTCTTTGAAAATTATATTATAAATAATATGCACAACTCTTATATTCTGAATTCTGTGAGCATATAACTTTGTTTCCAACAATACTGTAACTGGTTATGTACAGGCTTTTAATATTAGCCACCCTGTAATTATTTTTAAAGAGCTGCCTCTTATAAATAACACAATCCTGCTGTTTTCACAGATGCTTGAAATAAAAGATACATAAAATAGTTGTGACTAATACAACGCAAACACTATGGGACTGATTCTGATACCGTGTTCACACTGCAATTGCCGGGTCGCACCCCGGAATTGGAAACAGGTCATTCCTGGGTGCAATCCAGCAATGGATCCGTTCAGTGTGAACATGGTGGCTTCCCGACCCGGGTCGCGTTGCCATCCGGATGCGTGGACAGAGGCGGCATCTGAGACGGGTGCGGAGGCGGCGATGGAGATGAGATCATCTCCAGCGCCGCCTCTACCTATAGTGTGAATGGGTCCCGGGTCGAATCGACCGGGGTAACCCGTTTACACTGCGCCTGACCCAGTAATAACCGGGAATAACCCTTCTTTATTCCTGTGTTGAATTACCGGGTCAGGCGAAAATACCGGGTCGATACTGGGTTTTTTGTGCAGTGTGAGTGGGGTAATAGTTGACATTAATGCTAAAAAAAGGAAGTAACTTTGCATCTGAACAAATCATGTTGCAAATGCAAGGGGTGCATACATTTTTTATTTTATAATTTTTTGCATTAAGGATAAATACTGGCTGCTTTTACATGCAGCCCACAAATGCTGTACAGCTTTATTTGTACTCTGCAGTTTAGATTTGAGTTTCTCAAATCTAAATCTCTTTACATTTTAGATCTCCCCCACCTGCAGTGCAACATGGTTTTACCAAGATGTAAAGTTACTGTACGGGCTTTTTTGCTGTACACCCCACTCAGAATAATCCCCAATCTGTGTTCTGTACAGTAGGTCCCCTACAGTAGGTACTCTAGGATAGTCCTGGTTTTAGTAGTGAAAATGTAAATAGAAGAAAAGCATCAGGGGAATTGTATTTTGAAAAATGGGGCAAATTAGAAAGCACTTGGGGCCTAATTCAGCAAGGATCACTACATTGCAAAAGCACAAATCGGTCGAATATCGTCAGACAGTGAATGCATTGCGAGTGTGCCAAGACCAAAGTGCTACAGCTCTGTGATCGCAAGGCCCAGTGAAATGCAACTGCAAAGTGATTGACAGGAAACGACCATTTGTGGGAGGCAACATGACGTTTGGGGGGAGTGGTTGAAAAAAACACAGGCGTGCGTGCATCTGATGCTGATCGGTGAGTCATGCATCTGATGCTGATCGCTGAGATGAAAAACATGGCACCCAGTGCAACTGCAATTGCTTTGTTTTGAGTAGGTATGGGTCAACTGCAACTGTCGATGGTACTTGGATTCTGCGTATGGATTGCAATCCTGCTAAAACATATGCAGAGTTGCGATTGCATCACTGGGCATCTTTTACTTTTTCTGGGTGGCTCTTCATATTTTTAGTAAAAGCAGTTTTGAGTCTCAATTACTGAATTAGGCCCCTGATGTATTAAAGACAAAATTGCTGGAAAATCACCAAAAATATGTCATATGCAAATACAGGGCATCTCATTGCATCTTGCATCCCATTTTTTTTAGTGTTCTGAACACAAAGCATCACATTTAATAAGTTTCAAGTTGACAAATTGTCAGGACACACAATGAATAAATTGCCAAAGCTGTCAATAAAGAGTGCAGCTTATTTGAAAAAGTGAAATGCATTTTGTTCTGAGAGATCACGTGCAGGTAAATTGTGCTAATTAGATTCTCAAGGAAATGGTGAAATGTTAATTACCATATTCTTCGGTAGGAAGGCTTCAGATGAAAAGTATTTATTGCAATAATTTTTGAAGCCTGCAAAGTTTCTTGTCTTACCGAAATATCGAAAGCATCCCAGTGACAATAATGAAACATGGAAAGTATTTCATGACCTCTGTACAAAACAAAGGACATCTTGGTGACAGACATAAGAGCTCCCAATGACTGCCATAGAGTACAGAGAGCATCAAAGTGACCACCATACAATACATAGTGCATTCTAGTGACCACCAGACTATACAGAAAGCATCCTTGTAATTGCCACACTACTGGATTCTATCGATTCTACTACAAAACATGACGATGCTAAACTTCCGGTGATAATACACACCAGGGGCCAAATGTAATAGAGTGAGAGTTTCAGAAAGTTAGAGATCTGGTAAGGTTTTTCAGTTTTTTTTAAAAGTGGCAGTCATTTACACTGCAAAACCAGTTTGATCTTGCTGTGTAAATGATTGCCACTTTAAAAAGAAGTGCAAGACCTTACCAAATTTCTCACTTAATGAAACTTTCACTCTATTACATTTGGCCCTAGAGCTGTATCTTTAACTGGTTTTGTGCAATATTAGTCCACAGCAGAAACAACCATCAAGTTCAGTATTTGTAGAGCATTCAGTGGGGACAGAACTACTTTAATTATAATTTTTATTCCACTAGTGTAAATCACTCTTCAGCTCAAAATACAACACTGTCTAGCTTAAAGATAAAGGTGAATAAAGAAAAGCAGGTTATTAAAATTATTTCCTTTAATAAGTAGCATTTGAAACTACAAGAGAACTGGCTATATTTGTTTTTACAATAATAAGATGTTCTTTTTTTTGGGAGGGGGGATAGTAAACAAGTTATCTACACAACCTATATAAAGTAAACTATTTTCTTATGAGCAGGCTGCACCTAAAATGCACAGGGCTTGGAAGCCATTTTCAGTGTCCAAACCCACTCCTCTTTTATTTATATGGCTGGTCAATGTTGAGGTGGCTGAGGGTAAGCAGATGGTTGGAAAGGGTTGTGATACAGAAGATAGACATTAAAAAGATAGACAGTCAGGTGGACAGTAAAAGGTAGACAGTCAAAAGGTCGACAGGGTCAAAAGGTCGATATGGTCAAAAGGTCGACAAAACAATTTGGGTATTGTTTTGTGTTTTTAAACACTTCTTACCCCAAGTTGTCAGGTGACCCCTTGCAGGCTGGCTTTGGGCGTGGTGGCTCGCTCCACTCCACTACGCTAGACACAAGGTTACTAATGGTGATAGTTTGTGACATGGATAGTCAATGTGATAAAATGCATCCCCTTGCGGGCTCGGTGGCTCACTACGCTCTGCTTTGCCTGCCACAAGGTTACTAAAGGTAATAGTTTGTGACATGGATAGTAAATGCAGCAAAAGTTGTGAAAATGTAAAAAAAACAACTTAAAAATACATGTGTCGACCTTTTGCCCCTGTTGACCTTTTAACTGTTGACTTTTTAACTCTATCATCCATTGATTGTTGACCTTTTGATCCTGTCAACCTTTTCATTGTTGACCTTTTGACCCTGTTGACCTTTTGATCCTGTAGACCTGTTATCCCTGTCGACCTAATGCATGTCAACCATTAGTGGTCGACCTATTGACTGTAGACCTTTTTAGTGTAGATCTATAGACTAGATACCGTTGAACGGATAAGCAGAGGAGGTGTGTGTGTTTTTGTAAAAATGGGGAAAGGTGTGAATGAGGGAGGAGGAGAGAAAGGTACAAAGCAAGATACAAGGGGAAAAAGAGAGAGAAGATTAAGACAGTGGGCTGATGAGAGGAAGAAAGAGAGAGACAGGGGAGGCACAAAGAGAGGCATTGTGGTAAGAGAGAGGAGGGTTGTGGAAGAGCTGGGTAGGGAGAGAAACAAACAAACATGGGCAGAACTGACAGTAATACAATAAACATGTAGTTACTAGAGATGAGCGGGGCTGGTTCTCCGAGAACCGCACCCACCCAAACGTCACAATCTGAGCTGGGATCCGTATCACGGTGCAATTTCACTCCAGTTGCTGAGCTTTTAGTGAGCAGAAATGTCCATAATGTGTCCATCCTGGAGTGCTGTATTGTCCATCCAAGGGTGCTGCAGTGTTGTCCATCAAGGGGCTGGGGCTGCTTTTTCCAGGAGTGCTCTGTCCATGCTATGTCCATCCAGGTCTGCAGTGTTGCCCATCCAGGGGTGCTGCATTGTTGTCCATCCAGGGGTGCTGCAGTGTTGTCCATCAAAGGGCTGGGCCTGCTTTGTCCAGCTGTGTTCTGTCCATGCTGTGTCCATCCGAGGGTGCTGCAGTGTTGTCCATCAAGGGGCTGGGGCTGCTTTGTCCTCCAGGGGTGCTGTGTCCATGCTGTGTCCATCCAGGAGTGCTTTGTCAATCAAGGGGTGTGGCCCCAGTGTAAAAAAATATATGTAAATGAAAAAATGTATATATATATTTATTTTGTGCTATACCCCAGTGTACTATACTATAATTTTTCTGTGACACTGCCAGTCAGACCACAGTGTATCATACACATATTGTGACACTGTAGCTGGTCCTTCCCGAGGCGTGCTTTGTTGTACATAAAGGGTTACTGTGTCTAACAAGGGGCTGCTGTGCTCATCCAGGGGTGCTCTGTTAATCTAAGGGTGTGAACTCAGTGTAAAAAGGAAGTAAAAGCAAAAAATATAATATGTATATTTTGTGCTATACCCCAATGTACTATACTATTATTTTTCTGTGACACTGTTTATCAGACTGCAGTGTATCATACACATATACACATATTTCTATGTCAACATGCTGACATAGAAATTGAGAAGGCTACTGTGGAAGTTCAACAGGATGAGGGGGTTATTTGTTTAACTGACGCCGACACTAATCAGGAGGTTGATAAAAAGGATGTTGTTTGTGTAAGTCAGGCACCAGTGGAAGCAGTTCTTGCCCATGTTAAGAAGAATGCTATTGTCATGCCTGGGCACATGACCAAAAACTCCACCTCTTATGTGTGAAATCATTGTTACCCAAATACTGACAACAATTGTCAAGCCATCTGTAGCATTTGAAAAGCCACAGTAAGTAATGGTAGGGATGTTAACTATTTAGGAACCTCTTCCCTGTAATGTCATTTGCAGCGAGTTCATGAAAGGTTTTCGTCAAAAATCAGAAACTAATGCTAAAAAAAACAATAAGAAGTCCAGTATCAGCTAGCTCCCTTCTCTCAGCATGATCCCAGCACTGGCAATCTCCAATGCCACCACCTTCATCGTCAATATCCTCACTAATGATCACAGGGAGTCCTGCATCCAATTTGATAATTCCTCCCCTATTCAGGATTCCTCAGAATAATCCTTGAGCACTAGGTCTGCAGCTGCTGCTGGGGGTGGATCTTCATCCCAGAAGAGGACCAAGGAGACTACTAGTAGTATTTTTAAATAACCATTGAATGTTAAACAATCCTTTGCAAGAGGAAGCAAGTATGACAGTTGTCACCCAGTCGCACAGCAGATCACTGATGCTGTGATGGCTCTGTTAGTATTAGATCTGCATCTAATATGAACCAATAATGCAGCTGGTTTTGGACAGTTAATTGAGGTCCTGTGTCCCTGCTTCTAAATTCCATCTCAATTCCATTTTACCCAAAAGCAATACCTTGTCTGTACGAGGACGTTACATAAAAACGAATTATTGACCTACAAAATGCCATTGTACCCACTGTCCCCTTAACCAAAGATATGTGGACAAGCGGAACTGGGCAAACTAAAGATTATATGACTTTGACAGCCCACTGGGTGGGTGAATCGCTCTCAGCAGGAGGAACAGAAGCAACATTTAACAAACAACACCAGCTTATACAGTGGCTGTCTACTCTTTGTATCACCAGTTTCACAAATAGGCTTACCGCTGACAACTTCTAAGAAAACTAAGGGATGTCATAACAAAATGGCTTAACCCGCTTGGACTCTCCTCAGGATTAGTGATTTCGAATACTGCCCCAAATATCCAATGTTTTTCATCAATCTACTTGGTGGTACAGAGGTTTGTTTTTTTAAATGACAGGGGTGAGCAGGAGATGCTATCTTTGGCCAAAAAAAGTTTCAGCACCAGCATGAACAGTTAAATTTTCCCTGCCACCAGCTGAAGCAAGAGATAGAAACAATGTGGAATTCCACCCTTTATATTCTTCAGCAGATAGAGGAACTGCAAAAACCATCCAAACCTACACAACAAGCCTTGACATTGGAGAGGAGGGGGACTGTACTTTAGTCCAGTGCAGTGGAGAATACCTTCCGTGTTGTGCAAGGTGCTGAAACCATTCAAAGTAGTAACCTGTGAAGTGAATTTAGACACTGCCAGCTTGAGTCATGTGATTGCCCTAATTAGACTTTTGGAAAAGTAGCTTGAGAAATTGAAGGAGGAGATCCAAAGATTGCCAATATCTTGAAATTGGAACAATAAATTTTGGCAAAAATGCTTGAGCATATGTTTAAGTCATACATTGTGTGTTTTTTTCCAACTGACCCAGATATTAAGAGATGCAAAGAGCTCTTGGTGAACAAGTTGTCAGCTCAAGTGGTACATTTGACAATGAGGTCTCTTCCTTCAGTTTCTCCGGCAATGCTGCTGCCAGGAAAAAAATGAGCTTTCCCAAAAGACCCACTGGTGATGCAGATGAGACAGGACATTTTGACATCTGGTCTGGTCTAAAAAAATTGTCCAAAATTAGTGACACCTCTACCATAACTCCATCTGCATGGTCAATTTCCATAGAACGGTGAATGATTATTTTAATAACAGTGTGAAAATATTCATGTCAAACAGTCCCTTTGACTACTGGAAGGTTAAAAAGGCAATTTGGAGGCCTTTGTACAAACTCACTTTGCATTACTTAACCTGCCCACCCTTCATTGTGTACTCAGTACAACTGAGAACCTTGTCAGCAATCGGCGTAGGAGACTGCTTATTTAAAATGTAGAAAAGATGATGTTCATCAAAATGAACAACAAATTCCATGAGGAAGACCTTTACCGGTAATTACGTCAAAGTACAGAGACTTCTGTAATGGTGGATCCCAGCAGAGATGAACTGATATTGTGTGGAGATGATGCAAACACTGATGAGGGTGAGGATAATAATGACAATGACATCTTGCCACTGTTGAGGTCAAGAAAAAGAAAACTCTATTTGCTGGGGCACTCTTTGTCTGTGTTTCAATACTTAACTTTTAATGTATTACTTTAAAAAAAGATTATTTTGACTTATACACACAGTGCAAAAAAGCTTTTCTTATGGGAGCAATTCAGAAATATAGCTATGTATACACAGTATGCTGGAGAGCTTGCATTTCAATGGCCTATACAAACACAAAATTTCAGTTGCTCACTACTGTAGTGGGCCATGCAAAGAACTCTCCAGATCAAAGCATAACAATGGGCATATACATGTATACAAAAAATGCTGTAGAAAACTTGTGATTCAGCAGCATATTTGATAACACAAAAATTTCTGGGGCTCACTACTATAATGGACCACTGTACACACCACAGCTTATTAGCGAAAATCCTTGTTTATCAAGAGGACTTTTCTGGACCATGGATTATCCTTATTTATAAAGCGATGTCTGATCACACCGTTTAATTCAATGTGCTAGATTTTTTAATTGCTCCAATAAGAAAAGCTTTTTTTGTACTGTATTGTGGTGGTCATTCCGAGTTGTTCGCTCGTTGCTGATTTTCGCTATGCTGCGATTTGTAGCTAAATGCGCATGCGTATGGTACGCAGAGCGCATGCGCTAAGTTATTTTACACAAAACGTAGTAGATTTGCTGGTGTTCATGCGGAGCTTTTCAGTCGCACTGCTGATCGGTGAATGATTGACAGGAAAGGGGCGTTTCTGGGTGGTAACTGAGCGTTTTCCTGGAGTGTGCTAAAAAATGCAGGTATGTCAGGGAAAAACGCAGGAGTGTCTGGAGAAAAGGGGGAGTGGCTGGCCGAATGCAGGGCGTGTTTGTGGCATCAAACCATGAACTAAATGGACTGAGCTGATCGCAATCTAGGAGTAGGTCTGGAGCTACTCAGAAACTGCAAGAAAATATTTAGTATCAGTTCTGCTACTCTTTCGTTCGCTATTCTGCTAAGCTAAGATACACTCCCAGAGGGCGGCGGCCTAGCATTTGCAATGCTGCTAAAAGCAGCTAGCGAGCGAACAACTCGGAATGAGGGCCTGTGTTATGTGTGTATAAGTCAAAATAATATTTTTTAAAATAAATAATTTAAAAGTATTAATAAAAGTTTTAAAAAACTGACAGAGTGCCCAAGCAAATAGAGTTTTGTTTTTCCCTTATCTCAACTTGTTGATATTATAACTCTTGGGTGCACCACCGGTACAGTGATACTATACTCTTGTCAGAATCTAACATCGATACATATGGATTCTAGCTATCTTATCCCTTTCTGATTACCGATTTACTCATAATTGTTCTACCCGAATATTCGGGAAAATCAGTGCTCCTCCTACACAAACCTTTCTCCCTACTGTTCAGATCATTAGTAGCTTGTTTTGTGGGGGCCCAAACAAATCAAGCACTTCAGCCACAAAATTGGCAGTCCCTGTCGCTGAAGTGCTTGGTTTCTTAAACTGTGCATGTCCTTTTTAAATATCCAACATAAGGGTGCATGGGGGAGTCCAAGAACAATTCCATCTTGCACCACTTTTCATTTCTGCCACGGCTGTGTGGCAATGTTTCATTGATGAGCTATAAATTGGCGTGTGTTGGTACCGCTGCTCTGTCGCTTAGTAACCAGCCAGCTCACTTCAGCCTTTGACCAATACTGTGGAAAAAAAGTGTGAGCTGTGAGGTTATCAAAAATGACAGGAAATGAATGTTATTGAGGCTAAATATACTGTAGGGCTGAAAACAGTCCAAATTATGTGATTTTAGCTGTTTTTATCAATAACAAATTGTTGATCTAAAACCAAAAACAAAACATGAGGACAGTTTTTGAAAAAACAAAAACAAAACCCAATGACAAATTAGAATAAAAACCAAAACACGTGGGTTGTAGCACATCTCTAGTCCATGGTAAATTAATAGCAGAGGTACATGGTGGTCATATAAGCTTAAAGCTGAACAGTTTTCAAAATTAACTTTAACAGATGAAAATTCACCAAACAACATGTTTTTTTCCATAGCATGTTTTACACTATATCCAAGATTTGATGTATTGTTGGCATGAGCTCTAATGTTTATTTGAGAGGTCCCAGCAGAAGTGCCATGAATAGGGAGATACGGCATCCTTGCCGGTTCCTGTGCACATACCAACAAGGTAATTAATTAGCAACTTAGTATCCAGATCAATATAAATATATTAAATAAATGTATAAAATGGCATCTAAAGTCTCACATTGTTAAGATGCGGCCAAAGTGAGGTCAGGAAACTGTGTCAAATGACCATAACTGCATTGGCGCTATCTAGGGCTAATTGTGGTTGCATCGTGATAGCGATGCAACCTGAATAAGGCCCTAATTCCACTACAGCAATAATCCTATTTGCCATTGATCTGGAAAGCTTAATCCAGTGATTCCTTTGCTGCCACAGTGAGCAACGTTATTCCTTGAATGCCACAGGTTTCCATTTTCTTTCCACCCTGCCCAATGTGTGAGTCTTTACTGCCAAGCAGCCCTGAGGAACAAGAACTCAACCTGCCTCCAGCTAGTGTCCACAGACTGAAATAGGGAGTGCGTGCCAAGACTACACAAAGTCCTACTTGTTTTGTTTTTTGTCAAGTATCATTTCACCCATCAGACGTCCAAGCAAGGGCCTACTCAAGATCTCATCATTAACCAACTCTTATCCCCCTCTGATTATGTAAATTGTCATTATTATATTCTTATAACAGGCAGAGTTTCTGTTGAACCTGCAGAATATTGACATGTAGCATTTCTGTAATATATAATCTTCAGATTACCCAGCTAAATATACGTACTTGCTATCATCATTACTCAAGAGAAGTGATTAATATCAGTATTTGACCTCTAATTATCCCAATTCATATTAATTAGATGGTATAGATGTAAAACACACTCTTTTTAGCAATCGCCTTAAAGAAACTGCTAGTAGACTGCAGAAACGGCACTGTTTCCATTGCACTGTATTTCATTCCAAATGTACATATAATATTCTTTGCAGATGGCCTGAATGGAGAACTTTCCAACCATAAATATTCTAAAATGTGAACATCTATTTCTTTTATAGGTTTATGCCAGCTATGAGCAGACAGACTATATTAAAGCAATTCTGTGATGTCTGGATCTTAATTAATACTACAACTGCAACAGTAGCTGAACCATATGTATTAAACAGTTAGATGTAAGAACAGAAACAAATCAAACACAAAAATGTGTCACTTATAGCAGTCTGTCAGCACAATTATCACATTAAGAGCGCATTCACTATTTTTAGAATTGTAGGAAACTGATGTGAACAGGAAAATTATTTTTGAACCTTTCCATGTTCTTTTACTGGTTCCTGAGTATACTTAGTTTAGATTATTATAATCATTATAATAATTTTTTAATTGTCTTGTTCTTTGCAGCCCTGGGTTGGGCAAATCCTGGCAGCCAGGTTACCATAGCAACATTTATTTTTTTAACCTGGCAAGTACAGCTTTTCCCTCTTTCTGCCCTCTTACAGCAGTCAGAGCCACGTTTCCATGTCCTGGAAAACCCTGATGACTTTAGAAGCAGGGCTTCACTGTAGGAGTGAGAGCAGCTTATTATAATTGCACTCCGTCTTATCAACCTGAACCACTGTAGCTGTAATAGTTATCAGCAGGTGCATACACAAGGGAGGAGGGAGGATCTGAGGAGGACTATAAAGGGGCTTACTGCACTGAAGGGGATAAAGGCTAGTACTGTATATGTTACATGAAACTACTCTTGCAAATACTTTGATTCAAAATACTGCTCCAAACTCCTACATTATTTGTCAAGACCTACACTAAGCATATTTTTAGATGACTAATCACTATATTTCAAGTAAACTGTTGGATGATTTGTCTGATGTTAGATCACCTTTCTTAATGACAATGGGACATACATATACTGTACTGAAAAATGTTAGAAAATTCATGCTGTAACCATCGCCGCTCACAGGGAGGAAAATGGAGGAACAGGGAATCACATGTCAGGGGTCTATCTGGCATTCGCAGTTGGTTCAAGTTTTTGTAAAGTAATTCTGGCTGTGAGCTGGGTTCATCACATAGGGGGTAATTCCAAGTTGATCGCAGCAGGAATTTTTTTAGCAGTTGGGCAAAACCATGTGCACTGCAGGGGGGGCAGATATAACATGTGCATAGAGAGTTAGATTTGGGTGGGTTATTTTGTTTCTGTGCAGGGTAAATACTGGCTGCTTTATTTTTATACTGCAATTTAGATTGCAGATTGAACACACCCCACCCAAATATAACTCTCTCTGCACATGTTACATCTGCCCCCCCTGCAGTGCACATGGTTTTGCCGAACTGCTAAAAAATTTCCTGCTGCGATCAACTTGGAATTACCCCCATAGTGACAATAATTAAGCAGCTGCGTGGTGGTAACGAGCACCCATCACTGCTCCTATGTTCGGGAGCATCGGGATCCCTGGGTGAACTCTACAGGGGAGTCAGCAACAAGAAGCAAACTACCATCAAACTTTCTTAGAGAAAGTCTAAAGCTGGTTAGGCTACATATGAGATGATAAATAGGATGATTTGTCGTTTTGAGACGAGTCGGAACGACAATTTGTCCACATCATCCAGTGTGTATGTACTATCACACGCTCCCATGTGTGTGTTGTGCATCACATTGTCTCATCTACCTGCAGTGTAGGCAGATCTGACAATATCGATAACAATTTTGAGCAAATCTTCTGTTGTGATGTGTACACTCTACCTACATATATACCTGATTTATCGTTAACGACCAAACTACTGAATGATGCGCGATATATTGTTCAGTCGTTTGTAAGATTGCACAGTGTGTGTGAACATATCATTTGTCCAGGAGTTCAAGGGAAATCATTGTGTTATTTACTCATCATCTACTGTGTGCCCAGCTTATGATAATAGCTATATGATATCAGCTACCGCCCCTGGGCTACACAAACCAAAAGAGCACAAATATCCAAACTGTTCACTTTGGTCACCTTATGCCATTAACTTTCTTTCTCTGCTTCGTCCCCTTCTTTCCTTATTCTTTACTCTTCCTTTCTCCCCTGTATTCTTCTCTGATTCTTCCCCTCTCCTTGCGTTTTCTCTAATTATACAAAACACTGCTACTATTCCATCCTATTTTCTGAATATACATTAGCAGCTGGTCATTTTCAAAACATAGTGGCCGGGATGTAGTGAAGTCCATGTTCGGCGGCCGTGTGGGGTGCTGGCCGAACTCAGCCTTTTTTTTAAAGGGGCAATCATTTACAAGACTAAACCATGCCTTGTATATGATCGCCCCTTTAAAAATACATCCGCGTTCGACCGGCATCCCACACAGCGCTGAACTCGGACTTCATTACATCCCGTCCAGGTGGTGAGTAACATTGTTCCAGCTGCATTAGTGTTTCTGTACTTTATATCTGTATATTTTTGTGCACACATCTGAACAGAATCAAGTTTGATCACATGCAGTTTTTATATTTAATCTCTGTTGATCTGGAACATAAGACTATTATTATTTGATTATACTTTAGTGAAACTTTTACATTTTATAGTTATATTTTTTATTTACTATTTTATTATATTATTTGTATTTCTTTTAATTAAATAACTGCTGTTGAGCTGAGCTTTTCCTAGATTTATTTATTACTCCTATGTTTTTCAAACTCATCTATCAAGGATGAATGAACATTTGCTAGTGTGCCCATAATTGTTATAGGTAACCCTGGCTGTAACATCCGTCCTGTCTGTTGATGCATTGCAGGGGAGAGAGAAAACTGGGCAGCGCAGAGTTCTTCTGAGCCCTAAACATGGTGTTGCTATAACCCTGCAAAAGAGATTAGTAGGAGACTGATGAGGAATAGCCAAGAAAGGATAAACAGCTGAAAACACAGGGCCTCATTTATGACACAGAATGGCCAAAGCTGTACTCCTTCATTTGTGCAGGGTGCCTAGAATTCCACAAGGGGTTTGCAGGCAAGGTAGAGTATATGCGTTACACTAATCATGATCAACATGAGCTGCAAGTATATTTAGAGTTAGAGAAACATCTGAAATATGCATTTTGGAAGTTACTTTTTTATTGCAGAGATAGAAAATTAAAGTTCTATGCTTATCATACAAGTACTAACTAGTGCATTGGTTACATCTGCTTTTTAGAGTTAAGATACGTCTAACCATAACTCTAAATATGGTTTCATTTCATTAACTTTGGTCAGTATATCAAGTATTTGTGCAGATGCAGGTCTCCAAAATATATGCAACTGTAAATTACCCCTCATGATGACAGAGAGTAGAAAAAGCAGCAACATCGGCACATTCCACTACTAAAATACTATGTGCTGCTGGGAGCAAATGCTTTGCATTCTTATATCCCTGCCCAGTGTCGGACTGGGGCATGAAGGGCCCACCGAGGAATGCCGTGGGAGGGGCCCATGTTTAGGGGTGTAGTCAGTCCCCAGATGGGGTGTGGCCAGCCGCTACATTGGTTTGCCTAACCATTAGTGAGTGCATGGGCTGGACCCCTTGACAAATATATAAATACTGCTAGTGCGCGCATGATAATGTACCAGATAAATATTGGCAATGCACTGTAGAGAATACATCATACAGATGTGTCCACTTACATCTTTGCTTTTTTACAAATTTGGCACAAAATGCAAAACACAGCTAAGCTGTTTTTTACGAGTAGCGAGTAGATGAATTTTAACATTTTTGTTTGCCATAATAGAATATGTATAAAGTAACATATTAAAGAGGCAAATTAAGAAAAATCACAAGGCATGGCTATATATCTAAGTCTATGGCATGAAAAACTGTGCCATACATGGTGGGATATAGCAAAGATGTATGTGGACATATCTGTAGTCCGGTGCAGTATAAGGTAACATATGTACAATGTGTAATTCAAGAACATTGTCTGGAACCTGATCACTAGACCACCGAGGGGTTTCCTCCGTACCCCTGTGGGCCAGTCTGCCTCTTCCCCTGTCCACTACAATCAGATATACCTGTACACGGATGTGCAGGAGATGAGGATTTAATATGAGAAGGTGCTCTGAACCTAAACACTCCTCAAAAATGCACCAAGGCAAACAAGATTGGTGCCAAACAGCAATTAAATGAAATCTCATACCCCTAATCTATAAAAAAAATAAAAATATATTAAATCTTTTTTAGAAAACAAAATAGGCCCTGAAATAAAGAGACTGGGTTATTCAGCTCATTTGTAATGCCTCTCATTCCATCCACCCTTATTCATACTTGTCGTCATTGGAAAGTGCAGGTGGGCTGCTTGGGGATGGGGCAAAGCAAGTTCAATCATCCCTTGCCCATGACTGTTTGCTGCAAATTTCATCAAAATGTCGCTGGGGGTGGGGCCATAATAACAGGATTCATAGCAAATCGTTCGGCCCCTTGCCTTGCCCACTTACCCAGAAAGCACCGGGATATGGCAGACTCTGCCACAAATTCGTTCCACAGATATTCCGGAAGAGAAGGCAAGCATGCTCTTATTATAATCTACGACTGGATAAATTTATCACATTACTAAATGTATGCACCATACCTGCCTTCCTTGGAGACCCCCGTCTGCTATTTGATGCATTACATTGCAGGACTAGGGGGGGGGGGGCAAGGGGGATTGTATTTTACAATTTACTGTATAAGCCAACAGGACATTTAATCCTGAGAACCATTTGCTCAAAGTTTTAGTAATGCAATTTCACTGTGTTAAATAGCAAATCACAACAAAATAATATATTAAACACTTTAGAATAATGCTTCATGATTTCTAGTAAAAAAGTTTTATGTATGAACTTTGTTCCATAGTTTTGCGGTTGACACAACAATCGTCATGCACTGGTTTGAAAGGAGCCCTACCGAAAATAATAACTCTTTCCCATTAATGACACATGCAGTCTTGTCCTCACTACCATAATCACGTACATCCAGGGACAGGCCTTTGCCTGCCACGAGATATACACATAGGGCCTGATTCAGATTTGGAAATAAAGCAAAAAAAAGCAGTTAACTTTCTATTTGGAACAAAACATGTTGCAATGCAAGGGGTGTAAATACATTTATATTTTTTCTGTGCAGGGTATAAATGCATTTATATTTCTTCTGTGCAGGGTAAACACTGTCGGCTTTTGTATGTAGCTTTATGTTTACACTACAATTTAGATTTCAGTTTGAACACACCCCACCCAAACTTAAATCTATCTGCACATTTTACATCTGCCCCACCTACAGTGCAACATGGTTTTTCCCAGGTACGCAGTTACTTGCTTTTTTTTTTTTCATTACTTCCAAATCAGAATCAGGCCCATAATCATTTATCTTTTCTCTGAGCTGCTGTGAATATTTCAAAGATCTGATTGCTTGAGCAATCAGAGGATGATGATTAGATACAACACGGCACTCAGGCTCCATTCAAACGCACCTTTCAAATGTTACAATATATATATAAAGAAACTTTGGATATTTCATATTGTTCTACAAATAAGAAGTAACTGAAGCACGGTTTACATAAGAGTCCAGAAAATCAGTGACACAGCTCTAAATTGTCTTTGCATGCCATATGCCTTAAACAGAAAAAAAGGAGCCAATATGGAGAATTTTACTGTTTTTGTTTTTTTTCCAAGCTAGGAGATTTGTTTACTTTCATGGAAAATGCTTCTCTTAACTTTCTTCTGACATTCAAGTTCTTTTATCTATAGTAACACATAACAATGTACTTGCATCACACTCAAGAAAACACATTTATTTCTAATTATTGTTCAGCTGCCAAGTGAAACCACGATCTCTGGACCACAAATTTGAGTATAAAATAGTTTGGGTTTAACGAATAAAAGAAAAAATATTCTACTGTGGTTTTGTGTGTTCTTTACCTGTTGTACAAAACATAGATGACAAGAATAGATATTATGTGAAAATTAAAGGGCTTACTAAAGAAATACTGTACCCTCTGTGGGTCCAATGCACTGTTTAAAATAATATGGAGCACTAGACCTAATTGCCTAAACACTCATCCAATCGCATTGTACACATCATCACAATCAATGTATCACTGTCAGATTTACGATAAGCCTCTTTAAGGAGCCACTGTATCCCTAAGTTGAGAGGCAGCTGTATCAAGCAAAAGGCAGGGGTCACAGGAGACCGTGTTTCAGGACCCAGAAAACTCCTTTATTGGAATTTCCCTGATGGACAACTTATGTTTCAAGGGAACAGTGCCTCTATTCTGTAAAGTAATTAATGATGGTCGAAAGAGTTAATCACACAACATAGTACTAGTAGTATTCAAGATAAAAAGTCCTGAACTCTTAATATAAATAGAGACATAGCAATAATGTAGAGTCCGTGGGTTATACATGTTTGTGTATCTGGAGGAACAAATTTGGTAGGAATCCTAAATTGAAGAAAGTAATCTATGGATTTAAAATTAAAATATGTGGCAAGCCTAAAGCTCAAACAACACAATGGAGGGTCAAATTACCCACATCCATAACAAAGGTCAGATCACTTGTCCCCTATACCAGAAAAATCTGGGTCCATGGATATAAGGCTGGAACCTTCTAAAACACTTAAGATGTCAGGACAATTCTGCTGTTTATAATAGTTCTAGTCATTTATGATCCTTTCCAGTTAGCCACCCATTATACAGACCCAGTGATTCGGTACTTGGTTTAGTGACCATGGAGTCTATTTACTAAGCCTTGGATGGAGATAAAGTGGGCAGAGATAAAGTACCAGCCAATCAGCTCATAACGGCCATGTTTTAAACACAGCCTGTGGCACGGCAGTTAGGAGCTGATTGGGTGGTACTTTATCTCCGTCCACATTATCTCCATCCAAAGATTAGTAAATAGACCCCATATTCCATAAGGCCTGTTAGTGTTATCAGGAGATGACCGCATACACAGGTTGACCACAGTCACCTGCTGACCGGATATGTGGGTTAATTGTTCTTAATAATCGTGCTTGTTTGGGTCTTCACACATAGAAATATTGCACCAATATGCTGATATAACTGATGCATTCACAGAACTTCACAATGGCCACAGGGTATATGACTTCAAATCTTCAGTATCTAGGAAAATGTGGTCATATACAATTATTATATTTAATTTGAATTAACTATTATTACAAGATGAAATCCATTTCCACCTATAACGCAGAGCCAAAAAACTAAAAGAAAACTATTACATTATATTAAACCAGACACAGCAATGCCAATAATAATGGGTCTATAATGTACTCTCATTAATCTGTCTGTAGAAGGACATACTGTAGGATTACAAAAAAAAAGATAGTAATCAATATAAGCGCTATAATTTTAGGCATACTTTACATTTAATATGCATAATGTAAAAATATGTGCCTTTGGGGTAAGCTAATATTGGAGGATTAATTACATTTAATTTCCCTAAAATGTTTGCTTAAAATTAAGATAAGCTGGTGTACTTAGTGTCAACTTTTAGTATAAACTAAATCCTGACCTTTGCAAGTCCCCTAACGTTCAACACAAACAGTGATTATTATGCAGTTCAATGAAAAATATTACTAGCAGAAAAGCATGCACTGTTTTCATGTTACACGGAGGTAAGTCTGCAGCTTCTGTAATCTTGCCAGCCATTAGTTACTGCTCAGCCTTCTGTCTCCAGCCCGGAAATTAGTCTGCGAGGACCTCAGATAGCTGAACAACTAGTCAGGATTCAGCAAAGCAGAAGAGGCCTTCTGCAGGGAAATTACATGTGTTCAAAATTAAGAAATATGCCTCTGTTGAAAAGCTGAAGATTACAGAATTTCACAATCCAGAAGTGAACAGAAACAGGGCTCCAGTAGATGCTGAAGGCAAAATTACAGACTCTGAATCAACTATTGATTAGAAAAGATAATGAGCAATGTACTTTGTATCTCATCGTTAATAAGGCATAGTAATGGTGGTTGTCTGAATCGATGCCATGCTGATATACTATATGCAGGGTCCACCAGTAATCTATTTGCAAGGGCCCACTGTATAGATAAAACAAATATATTCTATAGCACATATATATAATACATAAATATACAAAAATTTGAACTTATTAGGCTATTTATTTTGTGCAGATTATACAGAAACAACAGTTTGTAGATGTATGCTGTATGTGGGTTGCATTACTGCTACCCACTTGTCATACAGGGAGTTTTTGTTACACAGCAAGTACTGCTGCATCTGTTGTTCAGTAGGAGTTGAAGGTATTAAAGACACACTTCTGCAGCTCTCCAGACTCCTTTGGTGATTTGCACACAGACCACTTTACAAACTTTTCCTATGTTATTTTGTGTTGAAAATGGCTAATTTATGTTGTGTCCCAAGAGAGGATTCATGAGTACATTTACTGGCCAGTCTGAGTCTGAATTTGGCTTAATGGATTTGGGACACAGCAAATATTTTTCCTCCACTGCGTGAATTAGTGGTTTCACACTTGGAAATTGATATTAGGTTAAAAGTATGTATTATGTTGCTTTGTTTAAGCAATAATAAAAGCCATTTTGTACTTGCAGCCTCAGCCACAAAATGGTTTTGTTCTACCTTTAGGGGGTGTATTCAATAGAGTATTTGATTTGGCCGTTCCCAACAATGCCAACCTGACTTTTTTAAAGTCAGATTGACATTGTCGGAACCAGGGCCAAAACCTGTCAGATTTGGCTGCGGAAAACACGTGGATCTGCGGCTAATCCGCTGATCCACGTGTTTTCTGACAAGTCTGAATTCCCATCTTGTCGGAAAAAAAGCCACCCGACTGAATAGGTCGGAACCCCTTCTGACCTAAAATAGTCGTAAACTGCCATTTTTCCGGCAAGACGGCAGTTTCCGACCTCAATTGAATACCCCCCATAGATGTATTTGGGTGTGTTTCACCAGAAGTTGAACTGGTTATGGTTTGATTCTCAAACCGGTGCAGTCAATTATTTAGAAAGTCGATAAACTTTCTAAATGATTTTGGAATGGATTAAGAAAATAAGAATTTACTCACCGGTAATTCTATTTCTCGTAGTCCGTAGTGGATGCTGGGAACTCCGAAAGGACCATGGGGAATAGCGGGCTCCGAAGGAGGCTGGGCCCAGTCTCCTGCGGAGCCGCTATTCCCCATGGTCCTTACGGAGTTCCCAGCATCCACTAGGACGTCAGAGAAAATAAGAATTTACTTACCGATAATTCTATTTCTCGTAGTCCGTAGTGGATGCTGGGAACTCCGTAAGGACCATGGGGAATAGCGGCTCCGCAGGAGACTGGGCCCAGCCTCCTTCGGAGCCCGCTATTCCCCATGGTCCTTTCGGAGTTCCCAGCATCCACTAGGACGTCAGAGAAAGAAGAGATTCAACCATATTCAAGCCTTTCAACACTGTTTGGGCTGGTTAGCACATGTTTGAGATGTTTTTCACATAATCTAGATTTTTTTTTTTTAATTGGAAACTGCAAACACAATACCATTCTTACTTTTATTAAAAAGAAACATGTAAATACTTGCATTACTTAAAATGATCGTTTAGATTTATTTATTTATTTAAATAAAAGAACTCCAGTTTTAACATGAGCTTGGTACAGGAGCGGCAACAGTGAATGCGAGCCACAAATATGAAAGTACAATTTAAAATTAGTGTTCACAGACAAATGAAACCTGAACAAATTAGAATTCAAATATGATTTTCAAACCGGTTTGAGATGTTTGAACATACAGTATCTAGCCAGGAGTGAACTGCTTACTTTCTTAAGATAAAACCAAGTATCATCCTAATGACATATTGCCCCCACTGGCCAAATAAAATTGTCTTGTAGGCATTAATAATTTGTACAAGGCATGTCAGAAATAATGTTATTTTATGAGACAAGAGCTTATTACGTATATTATTTTCACAATTAAGAAATAAGTCAGATAGGCTTTTTATATGAAAGATAAGGTAAGTAGCACAGCAGTAGGTTTTACTTCTTCAGACACAACAGAATGTGATCATTCTGAATTTAACAACTTGTACGCTATGTGTGTCTGCAGTCAGCCAATATTTACAGACAAAATGTAGTAACTTATAGAGGTGTTTTTGTTGGCGCTAAATGAATAAATCCATTTTTTTCAATACATGTTCAATCTAGATCTCTTTTATTTCATGGCTCCAGCTTTCCTTCGTTCAGACACGCTAACAGCCTCACTGATATCTGCCATAAAGCTGTTCCTTTGTACTATTCTTAAAGTGAATTCTGATTTTATTATCCAACATGGTATATTTATTATTAAGATTCTCAACTTTGAATCTGTGACAAAGAGGACAATTTATTAACATTGGAGAGGCCCGTGAAAAAAATAGAGTCTTTATTGCCACAGAGAATGGCGCTTATGAATGTTATTCGTGGCTTATTTACCAGTTTAGTTATGCTGGCACAGCTGCTCCAGTAAGCAGCAGTCCTGGTGAATGGTAAACCCTGCACTTTCACAACTGGTCGCGGTGGTGTAAGTTTACATTGCCAGGTCATGTCTCCGCAGCGCTCCTGAAATATTAAGTCAGGCATGCACAGTAAAAGAGCCGGAGATAGCGAAGGGATCTGTTAAGATCCTGGTTCACACTTTGATGGCTCTTTGAAGATGGCATTAGCTATAATAATTGTGATGTCACCATACATTGTATGGAGAGAGCGGTATGCAATGATTGTGGAAAGCATAACTGTTATTTCCACTTGATTAAAGGGTGCTGAAAACCTTGATGAATAGATCCCAGAGAAATTAGGTACCTGTCATATAATGAAAGCAAACAAATATGCGAAAGCTGTTGCAATGTAATGTAACTATGGGCCTAATTCAGATCTGATCGCTGCTGTGCATTTTCGCACAGCAGGCAATCAGCTCCGAACTGCGCATGCGTATGCACCGCACTGCGCCGGTGCATCACACGGCTGAAACGGGCATCGGCACCCTGCGGAGATTGACAGGCACTGTGGGTGGCAGTCTGTGGGTGGCAACGGAACGTTTTCAGGGAGTGTCCGGAAAAACACAGGCAGGCTCAAGCGTTTTCAGGGAGGGTGTCTGACGTTAGCTCCGGTCCCAAACAGCCTGTTCTCATCGCACTGGATAAGTAAGTCCTGGGCTGCGCAGAAACTGCACAAAATAAGTTTGTGCAGCTCTGCTACACATAGGATTGCACAAAAATGCACTCCCCCAGTAGGCGCAGGGCCAGCTCCAGGCCTACTAGCACCCCGAGCGAGAAAATGTCGAAGCACCTCCCCCATGCACGTGCCTAAAAGTGGGTGTGGCAACTTCATATTATCAAACTATAAATAAATATCTTTTCACACCTACTCTACACACACAATTAGCAGCCTTACAAATAACAGCCATAGTAGTGTTCCTTACACATAATGTCTCCAGCATAGTGCCAGATACACATAATGACCCTAGTAGTGCAGTGCCAGATAGACATGACATGCCCCCCAGCAGTGCAGTGCCAGATAGACATGACATGCTCCCCAGTGTTATGAACCACAGGTAGTGGTTCATTCCTGTTTTCCGTATTTTATGTTTATAGTTGTCTTGCAGGCCAGGATTTCCCGTTGCTCTGGTTTAAGAGGACTCTTGTTTGCTGCCGGTGGTGAGTCTGTGCAATTGCAGCTTGTTCCCATGTGTTCAGCCTCACCTGTCTGTTAATTGCACCTCTCAGTTGTGCAGCAGGGCAGCTGCACGACATAATTAATTAGGACTCTCTGTTATATTCTGGCTCAGTGCAATACACAGACGCTGGTGATAGTTCCAGAGTTCTTGAGTTCTGAGCTAGTCCCTGCCAGTTCCTGAGCTCCTGTCTAGCAGTGTCTGTCTAGCTGCTTCCAGTGTCGGTTCCAGTGTCTGTTCCAGTGTCGGTTCCAGTGTCTGATCCTGTGTCCTGCCGTGAAGCGTTCCTGTCCAGAAGTCCTGTGGCTTTGTCTGTGCCTGGTCGAGTGTCTGGCTTCTTGGTGTCCACCGGTCTGTCGTTTGGGATTCTGCCTGTCCTCCGGTTCTGAGAGTCTGTGTCGGCTGCATTGGGGGTTCCTGTCCGTTTGCCAGTATTTGTACAGGTTCCGTGTGTAGCGGCTTTGCCGCGTCCGTCGGCCTAGGCCGCAGTATTCTTTGGTTATATTTTGTTACTGGTGTTTTGCAGAGGGTTCTGCTTATGCTGTCACCGCCGGTACACAACAGTATTGTGTCGGCGTATGGACAGCATTTCCTTTGTTGTTTTTTTCCTTTGGCGGCGTGCCGCACATATATTTAGTTTTAGGGTTGTTAATAGCCCCTAGCCTTCTGTTTGCTTTAGTTAGAGGTTCCCTTGTTATTATCCTGTCTCGGTTCACGCCTTGTCTCACTCTAAGACCTGGGGGCATCGGAGTTGGGCAGACCTAATCCGCCCTTCAAACGCGGCTGCCGTGTGCCCAAGAAACCATAGTCACTCAGGCGTGAACTGACCACACGGGTGAAACAATGGAGGTAGGGTGCTGGGGCTATTTCCACACCACACCTTATTTCAGCATCATGTTCTGGTGCTCTGGACTCACTACGCAACATCTCCCTTGTTCTGAGAACCAGGAACCTAACATTATCACCAGCTATACAACAAAAAAGAAACAAAGCTACATAGTAGTTTTTTCTTTTTTGGTCCAGTGTCTTGTCTAGAATTCAGTGTTTAGAATCCAGTCCGGTGTTTAGAATCCAGTCCTGTCTAGAATTCAGTGTGCAGAATCCAGTCCGGTGTGCAGAATCCAGTCCTGTCTAGAATTCAGTGTGCAGAATCCAGTCCGGTGTTTAGAATCCAGTCCTGTCAAGAACTCAGTGTGCGGAATCAAGTCCGGTGTTTAAAAATCCAGTCTTGTCTTGTCTAGTTTAAAAATTCAATCCAGTCTTGTCTTGTCTAGTTTAAAAAAAAAAAAAAAAAGTCCAGTCCTGTCTTGTCTTGTCTAGTCTAGTTTAGTCTTGTCTTGTCTAGTTTAAAATCCTCCTATGCCAACTATGCAAGCCCTGCAGGCGTCTCTCTCAGCCCTGAACTCTGCTTTCAGTGCTTTGAAACCTGAGCGACTGGAAGTTTTGCAGCAATCCTTAAAGCAACTGCAAAACCTTCTGACTAAAATTTTGCTTATCTTGCCAGAAGTCATTGAGAGTTCATCTACCTCTAAAGAGACTCTTGCTCACAATATGGTGACAAGAGAAGCCTCAGGTTCAGTTGGAGAGAAAAAGTTTAAAATTTTTCTGCGGCCCAGGCTCTCAGAAGAGGAGCGTCTGCGTCGCAAAAACTTAGATTTATGCCTATATTGTGGGGGTTTAGGCCACTATCTGCAGACCTGTGAGTTGCGCAAGCCAAAGTGTGGTGACAAGTCCTGCCCTCTGGCCAAGTTGAGTCAGGATACAAGACCTACTCCTGTCTCTACTGTGGCAGAGGTACTTGTCACACAACCCACACTAAAAAGCACTCTGTCCTATAATTGGGGTCCTTGGGCTAGGGAGCCCCATTATAGATTCAGGAACCAAAGGAGAATGTTTCTCTCCTCTCTTGATTTTCCTGTGGAAGCAGAGTTGCAAACCCCTGGAGTGGTGCCCGATGCCCAGGGTCCTGGAGCGGTGCCCGATGCCCAGGGTCCTGGAGTGGTGCCCGATGCCCAGGGTCCTGGAGTGGTACCCGATGCCCAGGGTCCTGGAGCGGTACCCGATGCCCAGGGTCCTGGAGCGGTACCAGATGCCCAGAGTCCTGGAGCGGTACCCGATGCCTAGAGTCCTGGAGCGGTACCCGAAGCCCAGAGTCCTGGAGCGGTACCCGATGCTCTGGGTCATAGAGGGACATTGAATATTATAGCTCAGGTGTCAATACCAGAAGGGGTCTCAGAAGCTGTTACCCCAGGTAGGGACTTGAAAAGCGCAACTCCAGAGAAGGTGTCTAAAACCATAGTTCTAGAAAGGAACCCGAGAAGCAAAACCCCAGAAGGGATCTTTGAAGTAATATCCCCAAGTGGGGTCTCGAGAGACACAGCCCCAGAGAAGGATCTAGAAGTCTCTTACCCAGGAAAGGACTCAAGAGGCATAGCGTTAGTGGAGGTTCTGAAGGTTATAGCTTCAGCAAAAGTCCCGGAAGTTATAGTCCCGGGAGAAGTTTCGATAATTATTGACTCAGAGAGGGAGGCTGACGGCTCGGTCCCAGAGAGGGAGGCTGACGGCCTGGTCCCAGAGAGGGAGACTGACGGCCCGGTCCCAGAGAGGGAGGCTGATGGCCCGGTCCCAGAGAGGGAGGCTGACGGCCCAGTCCCAGAGAGGGAGGCTGACGGCCCGATCCCAGAGAGGGAGGCTGACGGCCCGGTCCTAGAGTGGGAGGCTGACGGCCCGGTCCCATCGGGGTTCCCGAAGGCCACTGCCCCAGCGGGGTTCCCGAAGGCCACTGCCCCAGCGGGGTTCCCGAAGGCCACTGCCCCGGGTGGGGTTCAGAAAGTCACTACCCCGGGTGGGGTTCAGAGGGCCACTGCCCCAGGTGGGGTTCAGGAAGTCACTGCCCCGGGTGGAGTTCAGAAAGTCACTGCCCCGGGTGGGGTTCAGAAAGTCACTTCCCCGGGTGGGGTTCAGAAAGTCACTGCACCAGGTGGGGTTCAGAAAGTCACTGCCCCAGGTGGGGTTCAGAAAGTCTCAGCCTCGAGTAAGGTCAGTAGTGACCAGGTTCTAGCAAAGCACTCTAGTCAGTCAGATGAAAAGGAAGCAGATCCTGACTGTTGATATCTCAACATCTATAACCTTTGATGGGGACTTAGTCCAATTTCTGGCGCTTTACAAACACTATTACATCATTATGTCGTCTAGACCATTTCTGGGCATCACTTCAGAGAACCTTGTGCTCTATCTGATATATTCCTTTAGAGGGGAGCCTTTTGAGTGGGCATCCAATTTAATGAAAACTGAAGATCCCATTCTTCAGGATCCCCCAGCAGTCAGTGATGCAGTTATTAAGAGATATGGTTCCAAAGAAATTGGTTCAGGTTCCTCTAGGTCACCCGTCTTATCTGCTGAGAGTTCACCGTATACTGTAAACTCGCCACAAGAGTCTCAGGCCATTGTTTTGACTGCAGGATGTGCTTTTCTGTCTTCTTCTAATAGTTGTACTTTGCCTGAAAGTTCAGCTCCCAAGGTTAAGAAACCAATCTCTGATTTGAACCCAGCCTTGCTGGGAGGTACCATCAGTTCAGACAATGTTTGGGGAATTACCTTGGTCAGATCTCAAGAACTTTGTAAAAATAATAAGAAGAAAAAGAAATAATTATTGACTCTTGCCTTGTTATATAAAAAAAATATATATATTTTTTTCCTTGTCTTGTGTCCAGTGGCCACCGTCAAGGGGGGCACTGTTACAAGCTGTTGCCACAGCTTGTTTCTATTTTCTTGCCTGTTAGACCAGTGTGTCAGTTTTATTTTGTATCCCTTGTTTTTGAAAGTCTGAATTTTGGGGTCCGTTGACCCCTCCTCAAGGGGGGGGTACTGTTATGAGCCACGGCTGTGGCTCATTCCTGTTTTGCATTTTGGTTATGTATTTTATGTTATACTTCTGTTTATGTTCCCCTTGGGTGTCATGGGGTGTTCGGAGCTCACCCTTAAGGAGAGGGTACTGTTATGAACCACAGGTAGTGGTTCATTCCTGTTTTCCGTATTTTATGTTTATAGTTGTCTTGCAGGCCAGGATTTCCCGTTGCTCTGGTTTAAGAAGACTCTTGTTTGCTGCCGGTGGTGAGTCTGTGTAATTGCAGCTTGTTCCCATGTGTTCAGCCTCACCTGTCTGTTAATTGCACCTCTCAGTTGTGCAGCAGGGCAGCTGCACGACATAATTAATTAGGACTCTCTGTTATATTCTGGCTCAGTGCAATACACAGACGCTGGTGATAGTTCCAGAGTTCTTGAGTTCTGAGCTAGTCCCTGCCAGTTCCTGAGCTCCTGTCTAGCAGTGTCTGTCTAGCTGCTTCCAGTGTCGGTTCCAGTGTCGGTTCCAGTGTCGGTTCCAGTGTCTGATCCCGTGTCCTGCCGTGAAGCGTTCCTGTCCAGAAGTCCTGTGGCTTTGTCTGTGCCTGGTCGAGTGTCTGGCTTCTTGGTGTCCACCGGTCTGTTGTTTGGGATTCTGCCTGTCCTCCGGTTCTGAGAGTCTGTGTCGGCTGCATTGTGGGTTCCTGTCCGTTTGCCAGTATTTGTACCGGTTCCGTGAGTAGCGGCATTGCCGCGTCCGTCGGCCTAGGCCGCAGTATTCTTTGGTTATATTTTGTTACTGGTGTTTTGCAGAGGGTTCTGCTTATGCTGTCACCGCCGGTACACAACAGTATTGTGTCGGCGTGTGGACAGCACTTCCTTTGTTGTTCTTTTCCTTTGGCGGCGTGCCGCACATATATTTAGTTTTAGGGTTGTCATTACCCACCAGCCTTCTGTTTGCTTTAGTTAGAGGTTCCCTTGTTATTATCCTGTCTCGGTTCACGCCTTGTCTCACTCTAAGATCTGGGGGCATCGGAGTTGGGCAGACCTAATCCGCCCTTCAAACGCGGCTGCCATGGGCCCAAGAAAGCATAGTCACTTAGGCGTGAACTGACCACACGGGTGAAACAATGGAGGTAGGGTGCTGGGGCTATTTCCACACCACACCTTATTTCAGCATCACGTTCTGGTGCTCTGGACTCACTACGCAACATCTCCCTTGTTCTGAGCACCAGGAACCTAACACCCAGCAGTGCCAGATAGATAAGACATTTTCCCCAGCAGTGCCAGATACACATGATATGCCCCGCAGCAGTGTCAGATAGACATGTTATGCCCCCAGCAGTGCCAGGTACACATGACATGCCCCCCAGCACTGCCAGATAGACATGAAATGCCCCCCAGCACTTCCAGATAGACATGGCATGCCCCCTAGCACTGCCAGATAGACATGACATGCCCCCCAGCACTGCCAGATAGACATGACATGCCCCCCAGCACTGACAGATAGACATGATATGCCCCCCAGCACTGCCAGATACATGATATGCCCCCCAGCAGTGCCAGTTAGACACGATATGCCACCCAGAAGTGCCAGATAGACACGATATGCCCCCCAGCAGTGCCAGATACACACGATATGCCCCGCATGCAGTGCCAGATACACATGATATGCCCCCCCCAAGCAGTGCCAGATACATATGATATGCCCCCCAGCAGTGGCAGATACACATGATATGCCCCCCAGCGGTGCCAGATACACTTGATATGCCCTGCAAGAGTGCCAGATACACATGGTATGCCCACCATATACACTTGTCCCCACAGTGCCAGATACATATATGCCCCCAGCAGTGCCAGATACATATATGCCCCCAGTGCCAGATACACATGTCCTCACACAGTGCCAGACATGCCCCCAGTGTCAGATACACATGTCCCCACACAGAGCCAGATATGCCCCCAGTGCCAGATACACATGTCTCCACAGTGCAAGATATGTCCCCAGTGCCAGATACACATGTCCCCACAGTGCAAGATATGTCCCCAGTGCCAGATACACATGTCCCCACAGTGCCAGATATGCCCCCAGTGCCAGATACACATGTACCTACACAGTGCCAGATATGCCCCCAATGCCAGATATACATATCCTCACACAGTGCCAGTTATGCCGCCAATGCCAGATACACATGTCCCCAAAGTGCCACATATGCCCCCAGTGCTAGATAGACATGTCCCCACACAGTGCCAGATATGTCCCCAGTGCCAGATACACATGTCCCCACACAGTGTCAGATACAGCATGTCCCCAATGCCAGATACACATGTCCTCACACAGTGCCAGATATGTCCCCAGTGCCAGATACACATGTCCCTACACAGTGCCAGATATGTCCCCAGTGCCAGATACACATGTCCCCACACAGTGCCAGGTATGTCCCCAGTGCCAGATACACATGCCCCCTTAATGCCAGATATGTCCCCAGTGCCAGATGCACATGTCCCATAGTACCAGAATTGTCCCCAGTGACAGATACACATGTCTCCACACAGTGCCACATATGCCCCCAGGGCCAGGTGCCAGATGTGTCCCCAGGGCCAGATACACATGTCCCCGTAGTGCCAGATATGCCCCCAATGCCAGATACACGTGTCCCCAAAAATCGCTGCCCAGCAATCAGATCTGAATCACCCCCTATATATGTGCACACAAGGTGGATTTTTTGCAGACATGCTAAATTTTGCTTTGGCTGATGGCTGGAGTTGGGTTAATTGGAAATCAAACACATAGTATACACTTGAAAGATATACTCCCCACAGTGGCAAATATGCTCCAGTGCCAGATACACGTCCCCACACAGTGCCAGATACACATGTCCCCACACAGTGCCAGATATGTCCCCAGTGCCAGATACACATGCCCCCTAATGCCAGATATGTCCCCAGTGCCAGATACACATGTCTGCACACAGTGTATATATAAATCAAACAATGTAATATGAAACAAACTTAAAAAAAGAAACACAAGGAAGTGCTCACTTCATAGAGAATGAACAACCAATATTAAAAAAATGTTACTTACCTCTTTCACATTGAGGACCAGTAAATCCATATACACAGGCGCATCGATTGGGTCCGATACAACGCCCTCCATTCTGGCAGCCATTTTCACAGACAGCTGTGTAAACAGATTTACTAAATCATTATTGTCATTCTAGAATTATATATAGTTGTACACCCTTTTACAGCTACCTTACATTGTTAAAGACTGTCCAGGTGTGAGAATAATAACAATAAAAATGAACTACTACATAAAGATTGAGTGGATGGGTAACTAAATTGAAGAGTAGTCCAATCAATTGGTAATGTTGCAAGGCTATAAGATCAGCTTCCACTAAGAAACGTATGTAATTAGTAATATTGTGTTGATAAAAATGCTTAATTCATTCCAATGTGTGAAAATATTTTACAACTACTATATGGGATTATTTGCTGTTTGAATTATTTGCAAATATATTCCTTTCCAACTCATACCATCCTTTTTTCTCAAGTGGACACTGCAGGCTGCAATTTCCATGGCAATTCAGATAACCGGTGTGTACTGCTATGTATGCAGTGGATGAGCCATGTGGAGCCACACTTCAACACAAAAAGAGCTAGACAAATAGCAGCACATTCAATGAAGATAGTATTATTAATCTAAGGTGTTAATGGAACTGTAAAGTGACATTTGATTGCTACAGTATATTTTTCACAATGAACACTTCTAGGTGAGCAATTAAGCAATGCCTGTAAAATAGGTGCAGAATGCCCTTTTTATGCAGAACAGAGGTATTTATTTAGATAGACCATCTATTCCTTTCCTTCAGTGTATTCAGCTTCTAGTCAGGGATGTGCGGAGTTTGAAAAAGATAAAACTGTATGACTAGGCAGATATTCCAACTTCCAGGATTGTTGATAAATATGTTGAAAATGGCTATTTGGACTGGAGCTGCTTATGAACATACAATGCACTCCCACGTCTTACATAATAGAATCGCTAGGATAGGTACAGTGTGTCAGTGTGTTCCTCCGCATGCTGTCAGAAATGGAAGACTAGGGTATCTTATGGAGATAATAACGGGGGCTTTAGAGTTACAGACACTCTCTGAAGGACTAGATGGGGGATCCCTAAATAGTAGGTGTATTCCAAAAATAGACAACCCATTTATGGGAGTACAAACAAATGAATTGTTGTACATGAGCTTGTGCAGCTACTTATTTTATACAAGTAGGAGACCTAAAATCTGTAAAAACAGCTTTCACGCTTACAGCTGCATATAAAATCTGTTACTTTCGTGACTACTAAATTAAACAGATTTACATTTTCAGAATGTATTTTATGTGTTTAGCTGTACTGTACACACACAACAAATTAATTAAGCACTTTACCTAAAACAATTCCTGTTCAACCTGTAATGCAGGGGTTACTCAACCCTGAAAATATATTTAAAGAATATGGATATAAAGGAATAGATTGGATTGCTTGTTAGGAGATATATATTTTATATGTATTTTTAAATAAATATAAAAATATAAATTCCTGTGCGCTGTAATTAGTTTTAGTGGTACTGGTAGCATGAAGAAGCAAGCTGAGTGTATCAGGATATGTGCATCACTGCCTGTGGTTTCAGGTTGTAAACAAGAAATTCTGGAATAACTTAGTCATATACTATAAAAGAAAATGCAACATTGTCATTTCCTTAATTCTGGAGTGGCTCCTTTTCCGCTTAACAGTCTAGGAACATAACATGTACAGTATTTTATAAACATACAGAGAGTATATCATGTGTCCATCTTTTTAGCTCATATTCAGATATAGCCACTCTCATCGTGATTGGGAAACGTGCACTACCGGCGAAGCTATGCATACCTGAGCCATGCCACGCCGCAATGCAGCTACTGCCGCTCCAATGTAAAGTAAATGGCCAAGGGTGCGATTAAGATGCACGCTGGGCGTGCACGTGAATCACGGCAAACAAGGCACAAACTGCGCCTAGACGAAGCTATGATGAGCGTGTCTTAATCTGTATACATTTTCTTACTCATTCTATACCCCAAAACACTGTTTCCCCTAGGTTGAAAATTTGGTGTTTATTTCTTATTATTGTTGTTGTTTTGCTCATCAATATTACTAAAGCAAAAATTACAAAAAAAAATAAAAAAAATAAAAAGACATACAGAAATATTGCAATCTCAATTCTTATGTTACTGGTTTTATAGATCCCCTTTACTTTTTTGTGTCATATGGCACGAGATGTTTAGCACGACTAAGATGCTCCACCATGGGTAGCGATTGGATGGATTCACATGTTTTTTGATTTAGAAGAATTTGTAACAAGTGGCAGATTAAAGTAGCATATATTTTAAGAAAAATCACAAGATGTGGCTAATTTACAGAGTCCACGGCACGTCAGATTGGGTCATGTGGCTGGATTTTAGGAAAGGTGTATGTGGAAACATCTGTATGATTAGTGGGTCAATGGGTAAAATTCATATGAAGCAACAGCTGTTGAAGTTCAGTGTGATGACCGCCATGGACAGGTGAACTGTAGATTTTATTACTAGATAAATTGTAAAGAGTCATAAGAAATGCATACTGTAGTATTTTCTGTTTCATAGATGAATTCTTAATAGTTATTAAAAAGTCAGTTTATGCTTTTAAAGTACACCCATCGCTTACACACAATGGACAAAGTAATTTTGTCTCCTGGGTCAGTAGCAGTATACCGTAGATTATTTTTAACTGCAGATGGCAGCTGCACTGCGCCCCTCGACCCAGTACTTTGACTGGTCCCTCTCAAATATTTGGGGGTTTTTTGGGGCGAGGGGGGCAAGCCACTCCCTTTTCCTCTCTGTTCTAACGTCTATACATTCCAGTGATGTTCTCCCATAGTTTGCCTAATGCAGAGCATATGTCAGTGTGAATGCAGTTAAAATGGCAGCTGTCGGGATCCCGGCGTTCAAGATACCGGGTGGTCTTCATTATGCCGACTGATGGGATACCGGCGCCAGGATCCCGACAGCCGGCATACCGATGTTTATTCTCCCTCGTGGGGGTCCACGACCCCCCTGGAGGGAGAATAAAATAGTGTGGCGCGCGTAGCGCGCCACCATGCCCGTAGCGTGGCGAGCGCAGCGAGCCCGCAAGGGGCTCATTTGCGCTCGCCACACTGTCTGTAAGCAGGCGGTCGGGCTCCCGGCGCCGGTATGCTGGTCGCCGGGAGCCCGACCGCCGGCATATCGTAGTGAACCCAAGATACCAACGCCAAAATCCTGACAGCCGACAATGCCACCAGCTGTAATCCCAGTGCACCAGGGCAATTCCTACTCCTGGATGTTCACAACACCCATAGAGTGGGCATATATCCTATGGTGAGCCACCAAGCCCGCAAGGGGATTCTTAGTGCTCACCCCGCTGCCAGCATTCTGGCGGGCAGGATGCCGCTGACGAGATATTGACAGCCGGCATCTCGTCTGCCGGGATAACGTATGTAAACGTATGTAGGCCGACCCTTATTGGTCGACATGGGAAAAAGGTTGACACAGTGAAAAGGTCGACATGAGATTTTTTTAATGTTTTGGTGTCATTTTTTGCGTAACATGACCAGGATTCTTAATTAGTGCATCGGGTCCCCTTGCTATGTGCAAGGTGTTTCACTCCGCTACCGCTGTGTTCAGCACGGGTTACTATTCCGAATCGTAGTCCATGTGGATGGTAAAGTATGAAAAAGTCACAGTTAAAATAAATAAATAATGTTGACCTTTTCATGTGTCGACCTTTTTACTATGTCGACCTTGTCCATGTCAACCAATAGTGGTCGACCTATTGACTGTTGACCTGAGTACTGTTGACCTACCATCCGGATACCCTTCTTACATATGCAGTATCCTTTAACAATGAACAAACTATTGTGTGCATTATTAAATCATGGCCAAAATGCCTGGAATTGTATAAAGACCTCAGTACTATGAGCCAATAATGCTAACCACTACACCTTCTGTGTTACACACAAGCATAATGGCACACAAATAGACATACAGATACAAACACATAGACACTGAACTCAACTTGAAATTTCTTTGTTATTCAGTCACAAAGTCCTTTATTACATTTCAGGATGCTGACATACCCGGGATTCAAACCCATTGCCTATGGCATCGCAATCAGACACTATATTCTTTGAGCTATCTGCCCTTGCATAGAAAGATAGATAATTCTAAGCTAGAGAATTCTAACTATTTGAAGCTGACCTTGTACTTTGTGAAATTTTGGCTGAGCAGATCTATGTAGTGTGTGTGGCTGAAAGAGATTGGATGTGTGGCTGCACACTACATAGATCTGCTCAATTTCAATGCTGATTATTTTCTTACAAAGTAGCAGTAGCTTCATAAAGTGTTCATAGTTTTTATGCAGGATCAAACAGCTCAATGAATAGGGTGATTGATTAGAATTCAACAGGTTAAAGGTTTCAATCCCGGGTATGGCAGTATATTGATATGTGTTATTTAATAAAGGGTATTGTAACAGAGTAACAACAAGCTCTCAATGTAAGTGCATAAAAGTGGTATAAGGATTATTTGTGCCCAAATCCATTTTCTTGCAGTGTTCTATAAATGTTTGTGTATTATATATATATATATATATATATACACAGTGGGGCCGAGAAAGGGGGGGAGGGTACAAATTACCCGGGCCCCGGTCTGATAGAGGGGCCCAGGTCCATGGCTCCTTTGATTAGGCCTTGCCCCCTGAAAAGTACCTGGGCCCCCGGCCCAGTCAGGCTCTCTACTGCCTTGGCTGGGAGGCATGCCATGCTCCTGTAAGTGAGTACTTCTGATGTGCTAGACACCCCCCCAAAGAGGAGTGGCCATGTCCAAAGCATGCTGCGGTCACACCCCCTCCAGTGGGGGCAGGAGGGCCCAGGAAGTTGTTGTACCGGGGACCAGGGGACCAGGATTTCTCTTGGCAGCCCTGTATATATATATATATATATATATACAGTGTATATATATATATATATATATAGGAAGGGACATGGGCTTTCTCTGGGATCAATCTTGTCATGCCAAGGTGGGGCGGGAAAGGGGGGGGGGGGGGGGCGCCAATTCTCTCTCTGGCACAGGACACCAAAAAGTGTACTTACGGCTCTGCTAAATTACCACAGATTAACATATTCCATTTTATCTAATGTGCCAGATTAGCATTGTACTTGCTCTGGCATTTCACTTCCATCTATGATTAAGATTGAATAGGCAGAAATTAGGATGTACTGGGGTTTTCTCAAGTAGGCAGAGTTCAGTTAGAGCGTCTCATGCAGGAATGGACGTAAGTGAAAATACAGCTGTTTGAAGATTTATTTTTTGTCCCTGGTTATAGAGCAGATGAAAATGCACACCATACTTGCATACTTTTGAAAACTACTTTGTAGGAGATTCCAGTTGGTAGTAAAATGCGCCATTGAGGGTGTGTGCCATGCTCCGCCCAAAAGGCGTGTCTAGCTTCATCCATGGGAGTATCTATCACCACGCAGGGGTCTTTTAAGCATATATTTATGATTGAATCTGTGATTTTATGTTAATGCTATTAAAAACCCCTTCCTCTGGTGTACGATGTGCATCTGAATGTGCAAGGGCTGGGACGCCCGCTTTTAGGGTCTTCAGATGCAATCATCGGAACCAACACTAGAACTTGCACCAGCCTTATGCTAGGTGCGGAATCTCTGTCAGAGTATAGCATCCAATGTGCACAGTTAGCTGCCTAACTGCCGAAACCACGCCTGTTACACCCCAATAAAATGCCCATCAGACAGAAAATGTATGTGAAGCTGATTTTTGTGCCCTTAGTACAAGATAGATAGGTTAAAAAGCACTATATACGTACCCAGCCCCCCCCCCCCCCCCCTTTAGAACAAGGTTTGCTTTCCTCCTCCTGGGGTCACCCCTGGACAGGCAGGTAAAAAGCACCCCTTTGCATGAGTAGAGCACGCTGTGGGTTTGACAGTTCATTTTCGATCCATTCAGGGCGCAGACACTGTACACACTGCAGAGTTCTATACTACTGTAGCTGCCTGGCTCCCCGGACCTCACTGCAGCTTGTAATATTCCAGCACAGCCACAGACTAGACCAGCAGCAGCAGACACACCTCCTCGCCATGTCCGTTCTCATCCTGACTCCTGTAGAGTCTGGTGACCAATAACACAGGGGAGAGTGAGGAGAGGATCCTGTACCACCCTTAGTTATTCCCTTTCCCCCTCCTTCACCGCGGCTGTGGCTTCAAAGGGGCCGGTAGCCAGAGTACGGAGCCTAAACATCCCAAATGCCGAGGTCACCATGCTGACAGCTGACACCCAGCACAGCGTTACAGAGACATGGCACCCCCTGCCAGTGAGAGGAGCACAGTCTGGCACACGCTGCTGCAGGTGCCTCTTTTTCACACAGATAGGTTAGCTGAGGCGGGGGAGCAAACGTTAGGCTCACTGGACATGGGGAATCCAGGGGATTTTTTTTAACATTCGGGGGGGGGGGGGGGCCTCTTCCGTAAAGTGGGGATCTCCCGCAGGATACGGGAGGGTAGGATAAGTACGCATGCTGATGATGAAAACTAGCAGCAAACCAAGTGCACACACACATGTGGGTACACTTATGCATAATGCATGAGGCAGTGAAGGTGACTTGTCTGGATAAACTCTCACGGACAGGGCCCTTTATCCTAATGTTCATCTCCATACATTATCTGTGCTTTCAGATCTCCTTGTCTCCTAGTCCCACTCAGCAACTCAAACTCTGTGTGATGACCCTTTTATTGAGTATAGTCTCAATTAGTACTAAACAGCCTCCCACTCACTGTGACTCACTGTCCTTTGCCCATAGTGAGTCTCCCAAGTGTCAACCATCAGCATTGTGCCACAGCCTTTGATCTATTGTGTGCATGCACCATATTCCTGAATATTCCTGGAAAGATAGCATCGCAGAGGTGGTGGGACCCACTTGCCAGCAGCCTGGCACAAGGTAAAATGCAGGGGAAAAGGTGGGCACTGCTAAGAGGGGGGGACCCATTGCACAATAGCCCCCTCTGGTTTTAATATGCCCCTGCCCCTCGCACAACATTTAATCCCTCCTACGGATTTTATTCTTGTCTGCTAGTGTTTATTTCAGTTAGCAAGTAGTCGTAGATGGTCGGACTATACTACCTTCAAATACTAAATGAACAGGCAACTGACAGGAAGTGAGGTCTGAAATTCACTTAATACAGTTGACAGTTCTATCCCACAAGTGTATACCAGTGTGTTCTCATTACAGATGAGCGGGTTCGGATCTCAGAGAACCGAACCCTACCGGACATTGCCTTCCGAGTTTTGTTCCGAGCCAGGCTCGGGTTTTCCCGCCTGACTCGGAAACCCGAACGCGGCAAAACGTCATCATCCCGCTGTCGGATTTCGCGGGATTTGGATTCCATATAAGGAGCTGCGTGTCGCGGCCATTTTCACTCCAGTCTCGGAGAGTGTATTGAGAGGACGTGTCCTCAGTGTTCAGTGTGTGTGGGGGCGGGAAAGTGGGGTGGGGAGTCTTGTGCTGTGTTGTGCTGTCCAGTGTAGTCAGTGTATTGTGCTGCATCAGTCCAGGCAGTCACAGTGTTGGTTTCCTCTGCTGCCATATATCCAGTGTTGCTGTATAAAGTGGTGCTGTGTTGTGCTGTCCAGTCCAGTGTAGTCAGTATATTGTGCTGCATCAGTCCAGCCAGTCACAGTGTTGGTGTCCTCTGCTGCCATATATCCAGTGTAGCTGTATAAAGTGGTGCTGTGTTGTGCTGTCCAGTCCAATGCAGTCAGTGTATTGTGCTGCATCAGTCTAGCCAGTCACAGTGTTGGTGTCCTCTGCTGCCATATATCCAGTGTAGCTGTATAAAGTGGTGCTGTGTTGTGCTGTCCAGTCTAGTGAAGTCAGTGTATTGTGCTGCATCAGTCCAGCTAGTCACAGTGTGGATGTCCTCTGCTGCCATATATCCAGTGTAGCTGTATAAAGTGTTGTTGTGTCCTGCCCATCAGTCATTCCAGTGACGATATACGCTGCTGCTATATGTCCACTGCTACAGTATTATAATAATTATAACAACAACCACAAGTCCCTGACAGTGTTGCTGTGTTGTGCTGCATCAGACCAGTGGTAGTGTCCTGTCCATCAGTCATTCCAGTGACGATATATACGCTGCTGCTATATGTCCACTGCTACAGTATTATAATAATAATAACAACAACAACAACAACAACAACAACCACCACAAGTCCCTTACAGTGTTGTGTTGTGCTGCATCAGACCAGTGGTAGTGTCCTGTCCATCAGTCATTCCAGTGACGAGGCAGTCACAGTGGTATACGCTGCTGCTTACAACAGTGTGAAAAGTGCCCGAAGGGCGGGATAAATCACCTAGTATTATTTAGTGATGAGCGGGTTCGGATCCTCGGGATCCGACCCGCCCGAACTTCACCTTTTTTTTACACGGGTCCGAGCGACTCGGATCCTCCCGCCTTGCTCGGTTAACCCGAGCGCGCCCGAACGTCATCATCCCGCTGTCGGATTCTCGTGAGACTCGGATTCTATATAAGGAGCCGCGCGTCGCCGCCATTTTCACACGTGCATTGAGATTGATAGGGAGAGGACGTGGCTGGCGTCCTCTCCGTTATAGTAGAACACAGAGTGACTTAGTTAGTTATAATTGTGGGGAGGATTGGGGACGGGGAGCAGCTGTTAGGGAGTACAGTGCAGGGTTTTGATTATACCACACCAGTGAGTTTAATCCTTTGTTTCTCTGCCTGAAAAAAATGCTCCACCATATCTGTGCTCACTCAGTGTGCTGCACTGCTGCATGATATATCTGTGCTGAGTGCACTGCTCTGCTCACACTGTCTAATTGTGGGGACTGGGAAGCAGTTATAGCAGGAGTACAGTGCACAGTTTTGCTGACAGTGACCACCAGTCCAGTATACGTTTGTCTGCCTGAAAAACACTTCTGTGTTTTTTTTTTTATCTTCATACTAGTTTAGCTGTCTGCTGACAGTGTCCACCAGGTCCGTTATACAGTATATTATATATATAAGCAGCAGTACGGTAGGCCACGGCTGTACCTACCTCTGTGTCGTCAGTGCACTCGTCGTCCATAAGTAATATAATACTATACTATCCATCCATCTACATTGTATACCTGTGGTGTTTTTTTTTTTTTCTTCATACTAGTTTAGCAGTCTGCTGACAGTGTCCACCAGGTCCGTTATACAGTATATTATATATAAGCAGCAGTACGGTAGGCCACGGCTGTACCTACCTCTGTGTCGTCAGTGCACTCGTCGTCCATAAGTAATATAATACTATACTATCCATCCATCTACATTGTATACTTGTGGTGTTTTTTTTTTTCTTCATACTAGTTTAGCAGTCTGCTGACAGTGTCCACCAGGTCCGTTATACAGTATATTATATATATAAGCAGCAGTACGGTAGGCCACGGCTGTACCTACCTCTGTGTCGTCACTCGTCGTCCATAAGTATAAGTAATAATAGTATACTATCCACCCATCTACATTGTATACCTGTGGTGGCTTTTAGTTGTGCGCAAAATATGGAGAACAAAAATGTGGAGGTTAAAAAAATAGGGAAAGATCAAGATCCACTTCCACCTCGTGCTGAAGCTGCTGCCACTAGTCATGGCCGAGACGATGAAATGCCATCAACGTCGTCTGCCAAGGCCGATGCCCAATGTCATAGTAAAGAGCATGTAAAATCCAAAACACAAAAGATCAGTAAAAAAATGACCCAAAAATCAAAATTAAAAGCGTCTGAGGAGAAGCGTAAAGTTGCCAATATGCCATTTACGACACGGAGTGGCAAGGAACGGCTGAGGCCCTGGCCTATGTTCATGGCTAGTGGTTCAGCTTCACATGAGGATGGAAGCACTCATCCTCTCGCTAGAAAAAAAGAAAAGACTTGCGGCAAAATCACAGCAAAGAACTGTGCGTTCTTCGAAATCACAAATCCCAAAGGAGAGTCCAATTGTGTCGGTTGCGATGCCTGACCTTCCCAACACTGGACGGGAAGAGCTTGCGCCTTCCACCATTTGCACGCCCCCTGCAAGTGTTGAAAGGAGCACCCGCAGTCTAGTTCCTGATAGTGAAATTGAAGATGTCAGTGTTGAAGTACACCAGGATGAGGATATGGGTGTTGCTGGCACTGGGGAGGAAATTGACAAGGAGGACTCTGATGGTGAGGTGGTTTGTTTAAGTCAGGCACCCGGGGAGACACCTGTTGTCCGTGGGAGGAATATGGCCATTGACATGCCTGGTCAAAATACAAAAAAAATCAGCTCTTCAGTGTGGAAGTATTTCAACAGAAATGCAGACAACTGGTGTCAAGCCGTTTGTTGCCTTTGTCAAGCTGTAATAAGTCGGGGTAAGGACGTTAACCACCTCGGAACATCCTCCCTTATACCTCACCTGCAGCGCATTCATAATAAGTCAGTGACAAGTTCAAAAACTTTGTGCGACAGCGGAAGCAGTCCACTGACCAGTAAATCCCTTCCTCTTGTAACCAAGCTCGCGCAAACCACACCACCAACTCCCTCAGTGTCAATTTCCTCCTTACCCAGGAAAGCCAATAGTCCTGCAGGCCATGTCACTGGCAAGTCTGACGAGTCCTCTCCTGCCTGGGATTCCTCCGATGCATCCTTGAGTGTAACGCCTACTGCTGCTGGCGCTGCTGTTGTTGCTGCTGGGAGTCGATCGTCATCCCAGAGGGGAAGTCGGAAGACCACTTGTACTACTTCCAGTAAGCAATTGACTGTCCAACAGTCCTTTGCGAGGAAGATGAAATATCACAGCAGTCATCCTGTTGCAAAGCGGATAACTGAGGCCTTGACAACTATGTTGGTGTTAGACGTGTTTCCAGTATCCGCCGTTAGTTCACGGGGAACTAGACAATTGCTTGAGGTAGTGTGCCCCCGTTACCAAATACCATCTAGGTTCCACTTCTCTAGGCAGGCGATACCGAGAATGTACACGGACGTCAGAAAAAGACTCACCAGTGTCCTAAAAAATGCAGTTGTACCCAATGTCCACTTAACCACGGACATGTGGACAAGTGGAGCTGGGCAGACTCAGGACTACATGACTGTGACAGCCCACTGGGTAGATGTATTGCCTCCCGCTGCAAGAACAGCAGCGGCAGCACTAGTAGCAGCATCTCGCAAACGCCAACTCGTTCCTAGGCAGGCTACGCTTTGTATCACCGCTTTCCAGAATACGCACACAGCTGAAAACCTCTTACGGCAACTGAGGAAGATCATCGCAGAATGGCTTACCCCAATTGGACTCTCCTGGGGATTTGTGACATCGGACAACGCCAGCAATATTGTGTGTGCATTACATCTGGGCAAATTCCAGCACGTCCCATGTTTTGCACATACCTTGAATTTGGTGGTGCAGAATTATTTAAAAAACGACAGGGGCGTGCAAGAGATGCTGTCGGTGGCCAGAAGAATTGCGGGCCACTTTCGGCGTACAGGCACTGCGTACAGAAGACTGGAGCACCACCAAAAACACCTGAACCTGCCCTGCCATCATCTGAAGCAAGAGGTGGTAACGAGGTGGAATTCAACCCTCTATATGCTTCAGAGGATGGAGGAGCAGCAAAAGGCCATTCAAGCCTATACATCTGGCCACGATAAAGGCAAAGGAGGTGGAATGCACCTGTCTCAAGCGCAGTGGAGAATGATTTCAACGTTGTGCAAGGTTCTGCAACCTTTTGAACTTGCCACACGTGAAGTCAGTTCAGAGACTGCCAGCCTGAGTCAGGTCATTCCCCTCATCAGGCTTTTGCAGAAGAAGCTGGAGGCATTGAAGGAGGAGCTAAAACAGAGCGATTCCGCTAGGCATGTGGGACTTGTGGATGGAGCCCTTCATTCGCTTAACCAGGATTCACGGGTGGTCAATCTGTTGAAATCAGAGCACTACATTTTGGCCACCGTGCTCGATCCTAGATTTAAAACCTACGTTGGATCTCTCTTTCCGGCAGACACAAGTCTGCAGAGGTTCAAAGAACTGCTGGTGAGAAAATTGTCAAGTCAAGCGGAACGTGACCCGTCAACATCTCCTCCTTCACATTCTCCCGCAACTGGGGGTGCGAGGAAAAGGCTACGAATTCCGAGCCCACCCGCTGGCAGTGATGCAGGGCAGTCTGGAGCGACTGCTGATGCTGACATCTGGTCCGGACTGAAGGACCTGCCAACGATTACTGACATGTCGTCTACTGTCACTGCATATGATTCTCTCACCATTGAAAGAATGGTGGAGGATTATATGAGTGACCGCATCCAAGTAGGCACGTCAGACAGTCCGTACGTATACTGGCAGGAAAAAGAGGCAATTTGGAGGCCCTTGCACAAACTGGCTTTATTCTACCTAAGTTGCCCTCCCTCCAGTGTGTACTCCGAAAGAGTGTTTAGTGCCGCCGCTCACCTTGTCAGCAATCGGCGTACGAGGTTACTTCCAGAAAATGTGGAGAAGATGATGTTCATCAAAATGAATTATAATCAATTCCTCCGTGGAGACATTCACAAGCAGCAATTGCCTCCAGAAAGTACACAGGGACCTGAGATGGTGGATTCCAGTGGGGCCGAATTAATAATCTGTGAGGAGGGGGATGTACACAGTGAAAGGGGTGAGGAATCGGACGATGAGGAGGAGGTGGACATCTTGCCTCTGTAGAGCCAGTTTGTGCAAGGAGAGATTGATTGCTTCTTTTTTGGTGGGGGCCCAAACCAACCAGTCATTTCAGTCACAGTTGTATGGCAGACCCTGTCGCTGAAATGATGGGTTTGTTAAAGTGTGCATGTCCTGTTTATACAACATAAGGGTGGGTGGGAGGGCCCAAGGACAATTCCATCTTGCACCTCCTTTTTTCTTTCATTTTTCTTTGCATCATGTGCTGTTTGGGGACTATTTTTTTGAAGTGCCATCCTGCCTGACACTGCAGTGCCACTCCTAGATGGGCCAGGTGTTTGTGTCGGCCACTTGGGTCGCTTAGCTTAGTCACACAGCTACCTCATTGCGCCTCTTTTTTTCTTTGCATCATGTGCTGTTTGGGGACTATTTTTTTGAAGTGCCATCCTGCCTGACACTGCAGTGCCACTCCTAGATGGGCCAGGTGTTTATGTCGGCCACTTGGGTCGCTTAGCTTAGTCACACAGCTACCTCATTGCGCCTCTTTTTTTCTTTGCATCATGTGCTGTTTGGGGACTATTTTTTTGAAGTGCCATCCTGTCTGACACTGCAGTGCCACTCCTAGATGGGCCAGGTGTTTGTGTCGGCCACTTGGGTCGCTTAGCTTAGTCATCCAGCGACCTCGGTGCAAATTTTAGGACTAAAAATAATATTGTGAGGTGTGACGTGTTCAGAATAGACTGAAAATGAGTGGAAATTATGGTTATTGAGGTTAATAATACTATGGGATCAAAATCACCCCCAAATTCTATGATTTAAGCTGTTTTTGAGGGTTTTTTGTAAAAAAAACACACCCGAATCCGACAAAAAAATTTCAGGGAGATTTTGCCAAAACGCGCCACGGAACCGAATCCAAAACCAAAACACAAAACCCAAAAAAATTCCGGTGCACATCACTTATATATATATATATATATATATATATACTGTATATATATTCCTTCCTAACTCCTCGTACTCCCATCTTACCCTGCCTTTTTTCCTTCTTCCCACTCTCTCCTTTTCTTCACCTCTATTCATTCTGTTTCATTCTGTTCCTTGTGCTATTTCCTGTTAGTCCCCAACCCTTCCCTCATTTTTCCTGATTTTGTTCTTCTGAGCAGTGCTGTGTCGCAGCCCATTTTACATGCAAGGGGGGGGGGGTACACTTTACCTCTGTTGGAGGAGCCTGGGGGTCGATTCCCGCTCCCCCCTTCCCCACTATAGACAGCGGCAGCAAGGAGAGAGAGTACACTGCTTCTGCAGTAGCCTCTCTCCCCAGCCCAGCACACATGCTGCTGTGTGTATTTGCTATATCGAGAGGCAGCTGCAGAAGCAGCGTCTTCTCTCTCCCCGCATAATGTCTGGGGTGTTGAGCAATCACACCCGCCATCCCCCTAGCAGCTGTCTTCACTGCCCCCTGCTCCTCACCCAGCTTCCCACTCCCCCCTCCACCCCGTGCAGCTGTAGCGCTGCACCAAAACTAGGAAGGGGGCTGGCCACACCTCCCTGCATTGGCCACACACTCGCCAAGTTCCTGTTGGCGCTGATGTACACTGCATATACAAGGGAGTTAGGGCACTCTTAGATACAGCAGCACCAATTTTTTTTATCACAACAGGTGAGAGCAGTACAATTTTTATTTATTGAAATTATCCCTGACACCAGCAGTTATCTGGGATTTTTTTTTTGAGACCTGAAAAAAAATCCCAGATACAGTAAGTGCCCCGTTTTTACGATTGTGGCTGCGAAAACCCATAGTCCATGAACTTATCATGGACCCTATGTGTTTTCATCTGAAAACTTAATTTTTTCAGACTGTAAAACAGTCTCTAATTAGATTACCCCCCCGCCCAACAAATAAAAAATAAAAAAATAAACGTTTTTACCGGCGACAAAATTACCGTTGCAATTAAAGTCCCCCTAAGCCTTCGGTCCCCATAGCAACGGCACACTGTGCACCCACTATAGCTACACCCATGTTCTTGATCATTTTGATTGTTTTTTCTGATCTTACATAATGAAAAAAAATTGTTACTTAGAAATATTATTTTTTTTAACATTGACTTTTAAGAAAATACTGTATGAGAAAAATGAGCAAAAGCAGTTAAGGTTAAATAAATTTTATTATAACAAAAAAAGTGGTATACACATACTGTAGGTGCTATAATATCTAAACTCATGTTGAGCAATTTATGTCCTCCACTTAAATGTAGCACTGAGCCCACTTTCACACATGCAAAGAGTACAGTAATGGAAACATGTACTGTAGATATAAGAAAGGTTATGAACTCTCTCCTGTTGATGTATCTTTGGGAGTTTAGTTAAACTCCCTTCACTGAAGTTATATGAGATCAAAAGCTTGGCCAAGAATTGCACACACGAGTAAAAAATAAGCCAAGATGGCAAAGAGATAGATAATGAGAAGTGCTCCAAAACTATAAATTTACAATGCTAAAAGCATATGTTTCATTTACAGTGATTTGGTGATTATTTATTACAAGTAATCATCAATAAACGTAGGGTGTTATTACAGGTGCCAGAATCCTCTCTCTAGACTAGACTTACTGATTAAAACAGTAAGGAAAATCTTTTTGAACGTGATTTGTAGTCTCTTTACAGCAGGCTAGAGATGAGAAACACTGACATTGTGCAAGAATTAAGTTTGGCAGAGAAACAGCTTTGGTAGAACAAACTTAGTCCTTCTGTACTATATTTGCAGATTGCCATTTTGCTGATTTTATAGTCTACAAATAGAGCTGGGTCTACAGATCTGCTGTGTGGTGTGGCCAGGGTAGCACTAGGAACACTTAAGGTCAAATTCCTCTGGCAAAACGAGTAAAAGGTTGCAGCCAAAACTGAAATGAAGTAAAAATTTCACGGAACAACTTTGAACATCTTACCGAACTGTACAGCAGGATGCATATGCAATGCTTTCCTAATATACTCTAGGTCAGCGCTGCTTATACTTTGTGTGGTTAGTAATCAGTGATGGGCAAAACTGCCTGTAGGTGATGAAAAATAGAACAGTTCTGTTCATATGCATTTAATATTATTGCCCTCTTAAATCCCATGACTAGAACCGCGGACAAGTGTCTAGTAAATTTACTTCAGCATACTGCACATGTGCCAAAAAAAGAAATGGTCATTAGTGCATGCACCAGATCAGGTATAAGCACAAGGATGGATCTTTTGCCCCCAGCGAGGGAGGGGTTCAAGTCTAGAAACTAATGATTACGGTCGGTCACAGATGTGGACATAAAAACAGTGGGCAGGATAGGCTTCCAAATGCAGATACAGCGATTTTTAGTATACATGGGCGGATTCTCACATTAGGATAAGGAAGTAAGTAGGCCACTCCGGTCAATCGTATGTGTCCCACTCTATTCTACAGATATCGCTTTCTAGTCTCACATATTCTCTCTACAGTACATGTGATTTAAAATAAACTGATAACAGATCAATAGTTCATTAACATTTTTAAGGAGCCTAAATTGTGTCAGTTAATGTCAACATACAGCTTCTGATTACACAGCCCAACTAAAAATACAAAAACATTTGTTTTGTTGCCAAGGATATTTGAATGAATTTAGGGTATTTTGGGGTATGCTTAATTAAAAAATGAAAGTACAAATGTAGCCACGTTCATCCAGCCTGCAGCACGGCCGCCCAGGCACATGCGCCGCACCAAGGCACAGGTGCAACTTAATACGCTGAGCCGCGTCTTATATGCCGTCCATGTGTTCCTATGGGCACACATACTTAGATGCACGTGAACGTCCTAGTCGCGAGCGAACTTGCTACACCTGCTATGCGGCAAAAACAGCAAGCTGCAGGCTAGATGAGCATGGCTACGTCTGTAGTTTTTGCAAACTGGCTCTAGTTCTTGAAATAATGGATATACTCAATTAATAGGAAACTTAGCCATAACGCGTGCATGTGGGAATCTAACGGAACACTCTGGAAGGTGAGACACACGAGCATTCTAGGTATTCACTCCGCAATCATTCTAGAATATTCCCCCTCCGTATAAGAGTGTTCGGCCACCGTCAGGTGACAGTTGGCAGTTCAGCGGTTTGCATTGTCTATTCTGTTTTTCTTGTGCTCGTCCATGTATCTCAAAAATTAGACACAATCTAGCAAAACTGATGTCATATTCGTAGTCAGCACCACAAAGTTACCCCAATATCACTTTAATATGATTGGGGGAAAAATTAGGGTTGATCAGTGCTTTGTTAAGTAGTACAGACAAAATAGCTTTCTGAAGACAAAGATACACCTCTAAGACTATTGAGGTTTAGCCAGGATATACTTTTTCATATTTTATTCAGATGTTTAGAGCTGCATTCCCTGGTTGGGTGAAAAAGTCCCTCTAACCACTAACCACCACTTGTCCTTCTCTGAAGGTTATACTCCATGCAGCCATTCATTCCGGGGATCCATATCTTAACTCACACCCCTTTCTATATGATGCATTGCTGGGGTGGCATCCATACCACTACAAAGTTGTAAGCTTGCTGCTTCTTACTGGTTCTCTCACTCACACCCATCCCATCAGCCACTTTAAAATGGACATCTCTAACAACTCCTATGACAAAGCAGGAGTCCAACTTTAAGTGGCTTTGAACATATCCTATTGATAATTTCTTAATTTGGTTTTGTCCACTGTTCTAAAAAAATGCTACAAGATGTGTTTAGTGCCAGCTGCTTCAGCAATTGTTGATATTCAAAGACTGATAAGACTCATACACTGTAGTTTACTTACGTTGTCCACAGTGTGCTCCAATGTAACCTTTATGACAACGACACTGATCTTCAACACACGTTCCTCCATTCATGCATCGTATGCTACATTGAGGGACTGTAAAAGTGAAAAGTTATAATACAGTTAGTTTAAAATCCCATATATCCCATATATATTAATAGCAATCCAAAAAATGTCTTTACTTGCTGTTGCTGTGTACAATAGTACAGGGTAATGTTGCTCAATGTTGCTGTGCAGTGAGTAAATTCGGGGGGTTGTGTTTGGCGTGAGATGTCTGGCCACCTGGTCCCATGCAATTCAGCTAGCACCAGGCGTCTTTTTTTACTGAAAATGTTTTAGTTGCAATGTGATGTGACTAGGCAGCACAAGGAATCTGAGCTAAACAATTTGATATGTGCCATTTGGAGTGACAGATTTTACCTATGGGCTGCAGGCCTGCAGCTCTTCCAGTAAAATCTGCCACCTCAATGAGCTCAGCTGAGCCAGTTGCAGTCTGTGACTGCACTGGCTTCACTGTGACTGGCAGTGACTTTCTACTGGAAGTGCTACGTGCCAGTCACCCGCAGGACATGCAGTCCCATTTGAAGGTGTTTGCTCCCTTTGGACCCGTGAGACCGGACAGCTTCCTGTGGGAAACCACTTCCTGCCTTTTCGTGCAATTCAATCTGGCTTTTATGGGCTGCAGCTGATGCAGTCCGTAGAAGCCGGATTTTCGCACATGCGCAGTCAATCCAACACATGTGTGCATGTGCTGGTCCCAGCACTTGCAGATCCATTGTGCAGCTGATGGGACCCAGCTGACTCCTATTCTCCTCATCTCTGGGCATGGGTAGCAGCAACCCCCTACCCAAAACAGGTAGGAGCTGCCACTGATCATTTCTATATCTGTGTGTGACTGAGTCTGTATACGAAGCACAATGGAACTTGGCATGGAAAGAAGCCATCGCTGCTGCATCATAGCACTTCATATACAGATTCAGATTCAGTCATATAGAGAAATACAAGTGACGCACATCAATTTAATCAGTACAGTCTTCCGGTGCATCCTAGTCACATTGTATTGCAATAAAGACAAATGTTCATGCAAAAGACACAAAAAAGACACCTGCCACTAATAGAGTCGCATAGGACCAGGAGCACCGAGATGGGCTGTTTGGCGTGATTGCACAATGATGTATGGGGATACATCAGTAGTTACTGGCCAGTGGGTCCATCCTGACCAACATCGTACTCTACTCCTAGTGACACGCTGCCCACAAAGTTACCTCACAAATCTGCAGTAAGCACAGACTCTGCCCACAGCTAAGATACTTGCTTCTACTCCAACTCCCTGCTGCACTGCAGTCTCCCTCTCCAACTGCTCCAACTGTCCTACTTCTAACATATTTAAATAAACTTTATTTTAAAATGACACAGGCACCTACCCAGCCAGCACATACGTAATATAAGTTGAAGGAGGAAGAGACAGTTAACCAGGGACTATATCAATTATAACCTTAAGCAGTTATCAGCTAGGCCAGAGAAAGCCTTTTGCCCATTTACAACATTGAACTCAACCATCTCTCCTTCTTCAACACTACAGAGGTACTTTCTGGGGTTATTCTTGATGGCAGTATAATGTACAAACACATCTTCCCTATTGTCATTCCAGTTTATAAAACCATATCCATGACGCACGTTAAACCAGATAACTGTGCCCAAAACTTTGATTTTGCTGCTGCATCTTGGGTATCAGCATCTGGAGAAACGGACATGGCAATCCCTTGAAACTGGTTCTGATGTAAAGGACACACTTCTACATCCCTGGATTGTCCTTCTTATAATATAAAATATTGCACCACAAGCTACAGTACTGTATCATGACCAGATCAGCAAACCTCAAGAATATAAAGAAATATAAATTTGAGGAAAGAGCAGACAAACATTGCAACTGTACTGAATAGGGAGCTCTAAAAGCCTAATAACTATGTCACAACCACCACAGCAAAGGATATTTAAAACATTCACCACAATATTTTATATGTATCATTTAATATTTTCATTAAACAAAAAGAGAATATAAACTACATTAGGGTGAAAAATACTAATCTGGGTTCTGACATTCCCTTCTTTTCTCCCCTCACCATGATAGAACCTGACAGGCATCTTCTGTACATTACGTTTTCTATTTTGCACAGAAAAAAAAAATGCAGATGCACACTCTATAGCACTAAATACGGCTAATCAGAATAACCACCAGGTGACCTCATCAACACATAGCTTCTGCTTCTTACTATGTAACACTTATTGACACTTTAACCTCTCACTAGTGTGATGCCAGATGAGGTTACCTGGTCGTGGTTGGTGGTCCCATATTTTTCCTCTATGTTAGATTGCAGAATTTATTATAATTATTTGGCTTAGCATTGTTTCATTGTCTCATTAGTACTATAGAGTGTGCATCTGAATTTTCTTTTTTTTTCTGTGTGGAAATACAAGTCTAGGTGTTAGGCGCCGAGGGTCCGCTCGTCAGTGCGGCCGGCGCCTAGCAACGGGGACGCCACTGTCGGATCGTGTTCCCCGTTGCTGGGTCTAAGTTTATATCATCACTGGTTTCCTGGCTGTGTAGCATGCAGCTGCACGGCATGTTGTAATTATCACTCATCTGTTTCCCTGGCCATGCAGCTTGTCAGCTGCATGGCATTTAATCCAATCAGCCTCCAAACAGCTGATTGGAAGACTCTCTGTTAAAAGCACTCCCAGGACTCCTCACAGACGCCGGTGATAGCTTCCTGTTTGCCTGATTCTGCTGCAGAGAGAGTTCCCAGTCCCGGTCTGTTCGTTTGTTCCTGTTCTCAGTGATCCTGTACTCGGAAGTTACCATCTGTTCCTGGAGTCTGATCGAGCACCTTTAACATCTGGTGGCGTTCGTGAGTCGCGGCGCAGCCGTGTGTTGTGGCTTGTCCGCTACTATTTATTATTGTGTTTATTTTGAGTTCTGGAGCTTTGCGGAGGATTCCGCTTCCACAAGATCCACTCTGGTGTCCAGCGGTGCCGGATAGGAGTGTCGGATCCGTGGATCTTTGGTTGTCCTTTTCCCTGGCGGCTAGTCCGCACATACCTTTTGATTTAGTTTAGTTAGCTTGTAACCCCTGGCTTGGTTGCTTAGTCAGAGGGCCCCTTGTTATCACCCTGTCTCGGACTTCCCCTTGTCTCCCATTAAGACCTGCGGGGGCATCGGGGTTGGGCAGACATAATCCGCCCTTCGAACGCGGCTGCCATGGGCTCAAGCAACCATAGTCTCGCAGGGGATTTCTGATAACACGGGCGAGACAACGGAGTTAGGGCGCCAGGGGTTACTAGGCTCTCCAGCTCCCACAACCTGTATTTCATTCCTGTACTCAGATCTCTGCCATAAGATCTTCTCCAGTCTGGAGTACAGGAATCGTAACATTATCACCGGCCAGACAAAAGAAAAAAATTTTCAACAGGAGTTAATTTTTTCACTTATCCAGTTGGGAGAATTTTGTCGGCCTCATGAATCCCACCGGTGTTGGGCCAAATCCTGGCCAGTTTTTGGTTAGTCAGATTCAGGAACTTACCCAGATGGTTCAGGATCTGTCCCTCCGGGTAAGCTCACAGGAAGATCTGTTACGGACTTCCTCGAGGGTCATCCCTGAACCAAAAATGCATCTGCCTGACCGTTTTTCTGGGGATAGAAAACAGTTTTTTAATTTTAAAGAGTCTTGTAAACTGTATTTTCGTTTAAGACCAGTTTCCTCAGGTACGGAGGCTCAGCGGGTTGGAATTATAATTTCTCTGCTTCAGGGGGATCCTCAGACCTGGGCTTTTGGTTTAAAGACAGACGATCCGGCCTTATCGTCTGTAGACGCCTTTTTGAAATCTTTAGGGCTATTGTATGACGACCCTGATAGAGAGGCATCCGCAGAAAGTCAGTTGCGTGCTCTAAGACAGGGTAGGAATCCTGCAGAGAATTATTGTACAGAGTTTCGCCGTTGGTCGAACGACTGTGGCTGGAATGATCCTGCCCTGCGCAGTCAGTTTCGCCTCGGCTTATCTGAGTCTATAAAAGACAGCCTCCTTCAGTATCCCGCTCCTGAGAACCTTGATAAACTCATGGAGCTCTCTATTAAAATAGATCGTAGGCTCAGAGAGCGGAGGACTGAGAAAGGGGCATCTGTAGTTTCTTTTCCCTGTGTTTCTTCCGTTCCGGTAGACATGGAGGAGCCTATGCAGATTGGTCTCTCCAAATTGTCTCCGGAAGAAAGAACCAGGAGGCAAAATTCTGGTCTGTGTTTGTACTGCGGAGGTAAGGGACATTTTGCCCGTAGTTGCCCAAACAAGTCGGGAAACTTCCTGACCAAGTGAATAGTGAGGGGGTTCACTTTGGTCTACAGCTCATCTCCTCAAATAATTCACTATTGGTTCCTGCTAAAGTTTCTTATGACAGCCTCTGTTCCTCGGTCTCTGCTTTTGTGGACAGTGGAGCTGCAGGAAACTTTATGGACTTAACATGGGCCAAGGCCTTAGGTATTCCTCAGTTAACCTTAAGTAGGTGTATCACCATGCATGGTTTAGATGGGAGTCCCTTATCCAATGGGGTTATTTCTCTATGTACACCTCCTGTTTTGCTCTCGGTGGGAGCTCTACATTCTGAAAAGATTGAGTTTTTTCTTACCCATTGTCCAGCAGTTCCTGTGGTTCTGGGTCACCCTTGGCTGGCCTTTCATAATCCCATCATAGATTGGCAGTCTGGGGAGATCCTACAATGGAGTACCATCTGTGATAAAGAATGTATTACACTTCCTATCCGAGTAGCTGCTGCCAGGTCCGCACATATTCCTGGAGAATACCAAGATTTTTTGGATGTGTTTTCCAAGGGCAATGCGGATATTTTGCCTCCCCATAGGCCTTATGATTGTACCATTGAGTTAATTCCTGGTGCCACGTTGCCTAAAGGAAGGTTATATGCATTGTCTGGTCCTGAAACTGTGGCCATGAATGAGTATGTGAAAGAAAGTCTTGAGAAAGGGTTTATCAGGCCATCTAAATCCCCTTTAAGTGCAGGTTTTTTCTTCGTAGAGAAGAAGGATGGTTCCCTCAGACCCTGCATTGACTTTCGAGCCCTGAATAAAATCTCAGTAAAGAATACTTACCCTCTGCCTCTGATCTCTGTCCTCTTTGATCAGCTACGTTCGGCTGTTATTTTTTCTAAGATTGACCTGAGAGGAGCATATAATCTCATTAGAATCAGATCAGGGGATGAGTGGAAAACGGCATTCAGTACTCAATCAGGTCACTATGAGTATCTGGTCATGCCATTCGGCCTATCTAACGCTCCGGCAGTCTTTCAGGATCTCATTAATGATGTGCTCCGTGAGTTTCTGGGAAGATTCGTTGTGGTCTATTTAGACGACATTTTGATTTATTCTGACTCTATAGAACAACATGTTACCCAGGTGCGTCAGGTACTTAAGAAATTACGTGAAAATCACTTGTATGCCAAACCGGAGAAGTGTGAATTTCACGTCACGGAGGTATCCTTTTTAGGGTACATTATTTCCCCTCGGGGATTCCGAATGGAACCTAAGAAGCTCCAAGCCATCCTGAGTTGGGCGCAACCCACCAACTTAAAAGCAATTCAGCGCTTTTTAGGGTTTGCAAACTACTATAGAAGGTTTATTCACTCTTTCTCTGACATAGTTGCTCCCATTGTGGCACTCACTAAGAAGGGAGCAGATCCTACCAATTGGTCATGTGAAGCTAAAGTATCTTTTCAGGCCTTGAAACAAGCCTTTGTCTCAGCCCCTGTCCTTAGACATCCCAACCCAGAATTGCCTTTCATCGTTGAGGTAGATGCCTCGGAGGTTGGTGTAGGGGCTATCCTTTCTCAGAAGGATCCAGATTCCCTTGAGTTACATCTTTGTGCCTTTATGTCCAGGAAATTCTCATCTGCTGAATCCAACTACGATGTTGGTAATCGGGAGTTGCTGGCTATTAAATGGGCTTTTGAGGAGTGGAGACATTGGCTTGAAGGAGCGACCCATACCATTTCTGTTTTGACGGATCACAAAAATCTTCAATACATTGAATCAGCTAAGCGACTGAATGCCCGACAGGCTCGTTGGGCTTTATTTTTCACTCGTTTCAAATTCATTATCACCTTCAGACCTGGTTCCAAGAATACCAAGGCAGATGCCCTCTCACGCAGTTTTCTTCCCGTTCAAGACAACAGTCCGGTTACTCTCATACTTCCGCCTTCAGTCATTCAGGCAGGTCTCACACAGGATGTTTTTTCTCAATTGAAGCTGCTTCAACATCAAGCTCCGGGAAATACTCCTGCTGGCCGTCTTTTTGTTCCTGAGTTTTTGAGAGCAACTGTTTTGGAGGAATTTCATGATAGCAAAGTTGCAGGGCATCTGGGAGTCGCTAAAACTTTTGAATTGGTATCCCGCTCAGTGTGGTGGCCTGGTCTTTCTAAAGACATTAAAGAGTTTGTTGTTTCGTGTCAGGTCTGTGCACAGCATAAAGTTCCCCGTTCTTTGCCTATTGGTCAACTTATGCCATTGAATGTTCCCCTTAGACCATGGTCGCATATCTCCATGGATTTTGTGGTGGATCTCCCTCTGTCAGCTGGATGCACAGTCATATGGGTGGTAGTGGACCGTTTTAGTAAGATGGCTCATTTTATTGGTCTTCCCCGATTGCCATCTGCCCAGGGATTGGCAGTCTTGTTCCTCCGTCATGTTTTCAGACTCCATGGGTTACCCACTGATATTGTTTCTGACAGGGGTCCACAATTCATTGCACAGTTTTGGAAGTCTTTTTGTGCTTCGTTAAAAATGAAATTATCATTAACCTCCGGTTATCATCCACAATCAAATGGACAGACTGAGCGAGTGAACCAATCCTTAAAACAATATTTGCGTTTGTACTCGGCCAAACTCCAAAATGACTGGTCTGAGTTTCTTCCATTGGCAGAGTTTGCTTATAATAATGCCTGTCATTCCTCCACCAATGTGTCTCCATTTTTTGCAGTTTTTGGTTTCCACCCCAGAGCTAATTCATTTTTCCAACATTCCTCTGTCTCCTCTCTGGCCCTGACCTCTCATCTTAAACTTATTTGGAAAAAAGTGCACATAGCTCTCAGAAAAGCAGCTTTCAGGGAAAAAGATTTTTCGGACAGGTTCCGGCGGCCGTGCACTTTTAGAGTAGGAGACAGGGTGTGGCTGTCGACTCGCAATATCAAACTTCGACAAACCTCAGCCAGATTGGGTCCTAGATTTATTGGACCATTTCTCATTATCAAAAAAGTCAATCCAGTTGCTTTCCGGTTACAGCTACCAAAAACGTTACGGATCGGAAATACCTTCCATTGCTCTTTGCTCAAACCATATGTTTCATCTAGCAGATTTCCTCGTAAAAAACCTCAGGGGAGATCACCAGTTAATGTACAGGGTCAGCAGGAGTTCGTGGTTGAGAAGGTTCTCGATTCCAAGTTGTCCCGGGGTCGGCTTTATTTTTTGGTGCATTGGAGAGGTTATGGTCCTGAGGAAAGGTCGTGGGTCCTAGATGAGGACCTTCATGCCCCAAGGCTCAAAAGGGCATTTTTTCAAGAATTTCCTCAGAAACCCGGATTTAGGGGTTCCTTGACCCCTCCTCAAGGGGGGGGTACTGTTAGGCGCCGAGGGTCCGCTCGTCAGTGCGGCCGGCGCCTAGCAACGGGGACGCCACTGTCGGATCGTGTTCCCCGTTGCTGGGTCTAAGTTTATATCATCACTGGTTTCCTGGCTGTGTAGCATGCAGCTGCACGGCATGTTGTAATTATCACTCATCTGTTTCCCTGGCCATGCAGCTTGTCAGCTGCATGGCATTTAATCCAATCAGCCTCCAAACAGCTGATTGGAAGACTCTCTGTTAAAAGCACTCCCAGGACTCCTCACAGACGCCGGTGATAGCTTCCTGTTTGCCTGATTCTGCTGCAGAGAGAGTTCCCAGTCCCGGTCTGTTCGTTTGTTCCTGTTCTCAGTGATCCTGTACTCGGAAGTTACCATCTGTTCCTGGAGTCTGATCGAGCACCTTTAACATCTGGTGGCGTTCGTGAGTCGCGGCGCAGCCGTGTGTTGTGGCTTGTCCGCTACTATTTATTATTGTGTTTATTTTGAGTTCTGGAGCTTTGCGGAGGATTCCGCTTCCACAAGATCCACTCTGGTGTCCAGCGGTGCCGGATAGGAGTGTCGGATCCGTGGATCTTTGGTTGTCCTTTTCCCTGGCGGCTAGTCCGCACATACCTTTTGATTTAGTTTAGTTAGCTTGTAACCCCTGGCTTGGTTGCTTAGTCAGAGGGCCCCTTGTTATCACCCTGTCTCGGACTTCCCCTTGTCTCCCATTAAGACCTGCGGGGGCATCGGGGTTGGGCAGACATAATCCGCCCTTCGAACGCGGCTGCCATGGGCTCAAGCAACCATAGTCTCGCAGGGGATTTCTGATAACACGGGCGAGACAACGGAGTTAGGGCGCCAGGGGTTACTAGGCTCTCCAGCTCCCACAACCTGTATTTCATTCCTGTACTCAGATCTCTGCCATAAGATCTTCTCCAGTCTGGAGTACAGGAATCGTAACACTAGGCATGATAGCACCTCTTATTATGTTTGGAATTTGGGTTTGAAATCAAGGCCTCCATAACCCTGCTTTCTATTTTCTTAAGATATTATTGTTGCACTATGGAAGCAGCTAACTTAAAGGGACATTTACTAAGCAGTGATAAGAGTGGAGAATTAAGCCAGTGGAGAAGTTGCCCATGGCAACCAATCAGCACTGAAGTGACATCTATAATTTGCATACTATAAAGTAATACAGTGCTGCTGATTGGTTGATGAGACAACTTCTCCACTGGTTCACATCTTTGCTCTTATCACTGCTTAGTAAATGTATCCCTAAATGATACAGAAAACTTGATACAGAGGTATCTTGACAACTATAGAAAAGTGAATAACATATCTGTCTGTATTGTCTGAAGAATGCCATTCTCGGTGTAGGTATTACTATGATTACTGAACATTTGGGAAGCTACATAAACATAGAGTCACAATTCTAACATTTTATGTGGTTTGTTGAATGTTTGAAATTGCTTTTTTTTTTTTGATACGTTACTGCTGTAACCCATACTTACCTACTTTGAATGTGTCCTCTCCGGGAGGAGCCCGGAGAGGAGACGCTGCAGGAGACTTCAGGGGGTGGGGCCTGGTTGTGACATCATCAAGCCCCACCCCCACATCCGGAAACCGGAGCGATTCTCGGGTCCGTGGGAAGGGGGCAGGGCTAAATTGATGCGATTCACGTCATTTTAACCCCTTCCTTACTCAACGGACCCGCAAACTCAGGAGAGTATCTCTCCATCCTGCCCGCATCACTAGGATGCGAGCAGGATGTGGGAGACTTGCCTACTCTTCCAGGGGTGCCGGGGGCTACCCCAAAAAACGGGAGCCTCCCGCAGCTTCCGGGAGAATAGGCAAGTATGCTATAACCATGCTGTAACCTGGAAATTACTACTTTTAACAGCATTGTGATTGCTTATTAATAATAGAAAATTATTATATAAAAAAAGTAAAATAAACATATTTTAAGTGGAAACTCACCGGTTTTAGAGACACAGGCTGGGGAAACCTGTCCATTAGAACAAGTACACATGTTTGGACGGGAACAGAATCCATCATCGCAACTGTTTCTACAAATTGCTAAACAAAAAAAATTATGTTAAATGTAAGTTAATGTGGAATTGCATTAAACAAACATGTATAACAACAATCTGTGAATTACTTTTACGACACAGCATTTCACAGTGGATGGCACAGTGTATAGGAGCGCAAGACATTTTATGCTTTTGTTACACTGCTCACAAATATGCATTGCAAGATGGCATACAGTATTTTGAAGATTTTGCTATGCAGAATAATCTAATCATTATTTCTATAATCTAACCATTATTTGTCAGGCAATTCCAAATTATTTAAATTGATAAGTGCACAATGAGAACTGAGTGGTAATGGAGATACTGTAGGAGAAACTGGAAGTCTGTTGAATTTGAAATGCTACATAGAGCTATATCACAGTGCAAAACCCCTTAGTTTTGCAGTACCACCATTGTACAGGTATGCTATCCATTGCTTTCAATAAGGAGCTGTTGGCTTATCCTGTAGATAAAGGTAAATTTATTGCAGATGTTTATATTTGCAATTAACTGAAATTGTATAAACTTTTCTCAATTAAGCTTATCAGAGATATTTTTTGAACAAAAAAAAAACCTTATCTCTATTCTCTACCTAATGTTTAGCACTGGTGCACTACAATATGATCTGCTCCATCTGCTGGTGAAGATAAAGGAAGCACTACTAGTAAACATAACAATAATAATAATAATAATAACAATAATAATTTTATGTATACACTACAGCGCTTTCTCCAAAAGGACTTATGTAAGCTAACTTTAAAAATGAAATTTTAAACTGCTGAAATGCATCTATTGAGAGTAAAATAAGCAGAATATATATAATTTACATAAATACTTTAATAAAGGAATATTCCAAACAGAGGGGTAGATGTATGAATGGTCATTATGGCGGAGGGGGGGGGGGGTTTGCAGTATCAGCGCTGTTGTGTGCTGAAACCGCTTCTCCCCATGTATGAATGCGGGGAAGCATGCTCAGTGACAGAGGCACTATGCTTCCCTGTCATTATCAGCACTGCTATCTACAAGATGGCACGCCAATGTGCAATGTATGAATGGTCACTTGCACCTGCAGCTATCAATTTCAACAGCTGCAGGTGTCGTTGCCCCATCTCCACAGCAGGGACAGCACCAGAGGTTAAAGTGAGCTGGAACGGGGCGGAAGTACTTTCTGCCAGTTCCATTTGGTGACGGAACGCAGTTCCGCCTCCTCCGGCTCACCTAACCTAAGGAAATGCCAGGTGCCCACTGAGACTGTGTTAGCAGCGGGCGCCGGCTCTTTCCCCCTAAGCGCTGCCGGAAGCCGGAGCTCACTCCTGAGCTCTGGCTTCCGGCTCAGGCAGTGTGTGCGGCTGTGCGCTATGGGAGAGATGTCATGACGTCTCTCCCATAGCTGTGAGGAGCGGGCGCCAGACGGAGGCTTCGGTCTGGAAGCAGGAGCAAGGCAGGTGAGTATTGTGGTTTTTTTTTAAATCTTTTGTGTGTGTAAGCAGCGCTACTAGAGGGGAGAACTGAGGGCATAACTACTGGGGGCATATCTACAGAGGGCATAACTACAGGGGGCACATCTACTGGGGACATAACTACGGGGGCATTACTACATGGGGCACATCTACTGGGGGCATTACCACTATGGGCACCCCAACTGGGGGCATAACTACTTGGGGCAAACCTACTGGGGGCATATCTACAGCAGGCATAACTACAGGGGGCACATGTACTTGGCACATAACTATAGGGGCATTACTACTGGGGGCACACCAACAGGGGGCATATCTACAGTGGGCATGTCTACAGTGGGCATAACTACAAGGGGAATAACTACGGGGGCATTACTACTGGGGGCAATACTAATGAGAACATTGCATAGGGGGCACTTAATAAGGGGCATCACTCCTGGGGACATAAGGGACACTACTACTGGGGGCACTGAATAAAGGGCACCAATACTATGGGCTCTACATAAGGGGTACTACTACTGTGGGCACTACCACTACAGTGGGTATTGCATAAGGGGTACTACTGCTGTGGGCATTATGGGGGGAAATCAAATGTTTGAAAAGTCGGTTGGGTGTCTATTTTTTCCTGTCTATTAGATAGGAAAAAACAGACACCCAACTGACTTTTCTAACATTTGATTTCCCCCCTATGTGTATTAGGGGTGCTATTACTCTGGGCTTTGTGTATAAGGGGCACTAATGTGTGTCATAACATGAATAAGGGACACGACTATGTGGTGTAATGTGAATAAGATTGTGCTACTGTGCAGCGTAATTTGAATTGGGGATACTATTGGATGACCATGCCCCCTTTTTGCGGCGCGCGCCGTCCCTTTGTTTCACAAGCATGGGGGGAAGGTGAGTTCCACCACTTCTCTAGGATCACTTTAATCACTGGACAGCACTGTCCTTGGCTGTGGTGGATGCTGGTTCCGGGCACATGCCCAGTGTAGCTGGCTGGGGGAGAGACACAGTGCATCAGCACTAGGCGGATGCGTTGTGTGCTCTAGCGGGGATCACCAGAGGTGGGTGTTTTCATTCTCCCACTCCAGCAGACAATACATCTTGTCGGTGTAGCTTCCTGCTTTGCCTCAGTAATGAGGCGAAGCAGGAAGTGCTATGGTAGCCTGATCTGCCAACTTGAATGCAGGCACATGATTTTGACCAGCCAGTCTGGTTGCCAGAATGTCCCAGTTGATGGCAGCAGCCAATCACATCCTTGACATAGGTACTGTATATAAGGTGAATTTGGGAAGCCAGAAGCTGCAACTACAACATCTATCACAGTTAGTCTGTGTGCTAGTTCTCTGCGTTCCCCTGCGTCCTCGCTGAGCCAGTCTTGTGGAGCCATATAAATTTACAATAATAATAATAATAATAATAATAATAATAATAATAATAAATTAATAATAATAATAATAATAATAATAATAATAATAAGGAAAACGCTATTTATCCATTCACAGCTCCTTATAAATGATCCCCAAAAAAGACACATTACACAGCATGAGAGATGCATTTAGATAGGTAGTAAAATTTTGGCCAATTTGTCTGCAGTGTCACACTAGGTCACAGAATCAGCAATGTTTGGAGTTGTCATCTTTGAAAAATGACTACTAAATTGACACTGGTAAGAGCAGTGTCACTATAGTTAGTACATATACATTAACATCTTAGTTTCAGTTGTCCTATAGAGACATAAAAGGTAAAATAAAGAATTAAGTTATTGCTGTAGAAGGTCTGGAATACATCAGGCTGGGGTGAACCTGTAAATATTGTCAACGATGGCCTGGGACAGCCCTTATATACCTGATGTGGAATGTTCCAAGTTGACATTAGCTAAACAAGCACTTATGATTTCAACTTGGCATTTATACTTTGAGGACTCAAGGGTAGATTAACTAAAGCTTTTAAAACAGAGAAGTGGTGATGTTGCCCATAGCAACCAATCAAATTCTGTCTATCATTTTCAAGAATGTAATCGAGAAATGATAAATGGAATCTCATTAGTTGCTATGGGCAACACCTGCCTTTTAATTCTTAGAATCTTTAGTAAATCTACCCCTCATTGACAAAATTAGAATATATGCTGTTTTAATTAAAATGAGGTATTACCAAGATATATCACTGTTGAAAGAAATATTTGTTAACATTTCAAAAGCAGTAAAACATGTAATCATTGTTGTATATGTAGCTTTGTGTATATCTACAGTGGCGGATTCAGGGGGGAAAGCACATGCCCCCCCCCTTACCCCCCAGATCATTTTTGGGCATTTCTTCCTTTTTTTTTTCCTTCTTTTAATATTCCTTTATTCATCAGAGCATATCATGGCATTTCACATGGTAATACAAATATAAAGTGTATTAAGTACATGAATACTTTGAGGGAAGCAACAATTCGCATTTTTTTTTTTTTTTAATTGTAAGTGCTGCCGGCATTGCCGATCTCTGAGGAGGCAGAGCAGAGTAGGCTGCTGTACTCAGCACAGCCACTGCTTGCTCGCATAAGTGCGACTCTGCCCCTCAGCATGCCTGTCAGCATTCAGCAGCGTTTGCTCGCTTCCCCCTTCTCCAACACTAGCTGCAGCCAACAGTCTGATGTGATGCAGGAGGGAGGACTGCAAGACCTTGGAGGAGCTGCTCTATGCTGGCTCCGAGCAGCTCACAGTAGTACCGGCTGCAAACTGTAGGTACCACCGTGATTAGGTAAAAACCGGCATGACGTCTGCGGAGCTGCCTAAGTGGCATAGGCGGGCAAGCTGTCACTAGGTTAGTGGTGGTGGTGGGGGGTCTGTTCTGTCACCGGGTCCGTGTGGGGGTGTCTCTGCAAGATGTCACAGCGTGGGGGATTTGAGCACCCTGTGTATGTCCTCCTGTCATCCCGTGTGTATACACCACTGTCACCCGTTGTATATATACGCCACTCTCAGCCTATATATGCCCCTCTATCATACCATGCAAATGCACCACTTTCACCTTGGCAATCTCCTTCATTAGTGGTGTATCTAGAAATTTTTCTCCCCCACGCCAAAAAAATTATCTGGCGCCCCCCCCCCCCCCCCCCCCATAATTGGCACTAGTAAAGAGATGAATCTGTGGGGCATGGCCTTGCTGAAATGGGCGTGGCTTTGCATAAAGGGGCGTGGTTTTTCAGGAAAAGACTACCTTATACCCCAGTTTTGCATCTTGCACGCCCCAGACGTTGTCCACCGCAGGAAAAAATAATAATCCTGATTCATGCCCCTTGCATTATTTGTAATTTTTCCTCTGTATAGTAATGCCCAGTATACATTATGCCACATACTGCAATGGCCCTTAGACATTATGCCACACACAATAATGCCCATGACACAATATGCATAACACCATAATGTCCTCGACACATTATGCCACACACCATAATGCCTGTGACACATTATGACAGGCATCGCAATGCCCGTTATTCATTATGCTACACACTGCAATGCCCCTGATACATTATAGCACATACAATGCCTGCGACACATTATGACACACACCGCAATGTCCGTGATACATTATGCCACACACTGCAGTGTCCGTTAAACATTATGCCACACACTGCAATGACACTGAGACATTATACCACATACCACAATGCCCGTGATATAGTATACTACACACTGTAATGCCTGTGACACATACCGCAATGCCCGTTATACCCTATGCCACACACCGCAATGCCCGTTACACATTATGCCACACACTGCAATGCCCCTGAGACATTATACCACATACCACAATGCCCGTGATATAGTATACCACACACACCGTAATGCCTGTGACACATACCGTAATGCCTGTTATACCCTATGCCACACACTGCAATGCCCCTGAGACATTATACCACATGCCACAATGCCCGTGATATAGTATACCACACACCGTAATGCCTGTGACACATTATGACACACACCGCAGTGTCCGTGATACATTATGCCACACACCGCAATGCTCATTACACATTAAGTCCTACAGTAAGGCTTCTAATTACTTTTAAATTACCTGCTCGTTGCCAGAGGTTTCATGCTCTTGGTGCCATGCACGGTGCCAGGGGTTTTCATGCTCAGGGTGTCATGCTCATTGCCAGGGGTTTCATGCGGTAGGTGTTATGCTTGTTGCCAGAGGTATCATGTGCTGGGTTTCAAGCTTCTTGCCAGGTGGTTATATTCATTGCCAGTGGTTTCATGCAGTGGGTGTCATGCTCGTTGCTAGGGGGTAATGCTTGTTGCCAGGGATTTCATGAACTGGGTGTTGTGCTTGTAACCAGGGGGTAATGCTTGTTGCTAGGGCTGTGCTCCCAGTGCCACATATGCCCCCAGTGCCAGATATTCCCCCACAGTGCAAGGTACACATATGCCCCCAGTGCCAAATATGCCCCCCCAGTGCCAAATATGCTCCCCCAGGGCCAAATATGCTGCCCCCCAAGTGCCAAATATGCTCCCCCAGTGCCAGATATGCCCCCCAAGTGCCAAATATGTTCCCCCAGTGCCAAATATGCCCCCCAGTGCCAAATATGCTCCCCCAGTGCCAAACATGCCCCCCCAATTGCCATATATGTTCCCCCAGTGCCAAATATGCTCCCCCAAGTGCCAAATATGTTCCTCCAGTGCCAAATATGCCCCCCCAGTGCCAGGTACCCCCCCCCCCCCAGGCTCCCCCGCTGCTGTGCTGTTTTGGGAAGGAGGGACACGGAGGGCACAGCACGCGCCTCTCCTGTGTGTCCCTCCTGCGTCTCTGGCGGCAGCGGCGTATCTGTCAAATGAAGTGCCCGTTCGTGAGCCAATCAGAGCTCACGAATGGGCACTTCATTAAACAAACACGCCGCTGCCGCCGGAGACCCAGGAGGGACACACAGGAGAGGCGCGCGCTGTGCCCTCCATGTCCCTCCTTCCCAAAACAATCAGTGGCGGCGGCTAGAGCGCCCCGCAGCCCTACGTGCCTCCAAGCGATTGCAGGGGCTGCGGGGCCCTAGTTACGCCACTGTCCTTTATCACTCTGTGTGTGCCCCTCTGTCACCCCGTGTATTTCCCTATTTTACACCGTGTCTATGTTCCTCTGTCCCCGTGTGTGTGCCCCTCTGTCACCCCGTGTATTTTCCTATGTTACACTGCGTCTATGTTCCTCTGTCCCCGTGTGTATATCCCTCTGTCACACCGTGTATATGCACCACTGTCTCCCTGTTTAGACCCCTCTGTGACCGTGTGTCTGTCTCTCTGTAACCCAGTGTGTATCCCCCTCTGTCTACACTTGTATATGTGCCTTGGTATCCCTGTGTATGCCACTGTCACCCTGTCTATGCCCCTCTGTCACCCCTTGTAAATCCACCTCGGTGACCCTGTCACCCAGTGTACAGTGCATTCGGAAAGTATTTACAGTGCTTCACTTTTTCCACATTTTGTTATGTTACACCCTTATTCCAAAATGGAATAAATTCATTTTTCCCTCAAAATTCTACACACAATACCCCATAATGACAAAGTGAAAAAAATTTTTTTTTAGAATTTTGCAAATTTATTAAAAATAAAAAACTAAGAAATCACATATACATAAGTATTCACAGCCTTTTTGCTCAATACTTTGTTGACAGATATTACAGCCTCAAGTGTTTTTGAATATGATGCCACAAGCTTGGCACACCTATCTTTCGTCAGTTTCGCCCATTCCTCTTTGCAACACCTCTCAAGCGCCATCAGGTTGGAAGGGAAGCGTCAGTGCACAGCCATTTTCAGATCTCTCCAGAGATGTTCAATCGGATTCAAGTCTGGGCTCTGGCTGGGCCACTCAAGGACATTCACAGAGTAGTCCTGAAGCCACTCCTTTGATATCTTGGCTGTGTGCTTAGGGTCGTTGTCCTGCTGAAAGATAAACCGTCGCCCCAGTTTGAGGTCAAGAGCTCTCTGGAGCAGGTTTTCATACAGGATGTCTCTGTACATTGCTGCATTCATCTTTCCCACTATCCTGACTAGTCTCCCAGTTCCTGCTGCTGAAAAACATCCCCACAGCATGATGCTGCCACCACCATGCTTCACTGTAGGGATGGTATTGGCCTGGTCATGAGCGGTACCTGGTTTCCCCCAAAGATGATGTCTGGCATTCATGCCAAAGAGTTCAATCTTTGTCTCATGAGACCAGATGGTCTGAGAGTCCTTCAGGTGCATTTTGGCAAACTCCAGCCGGGCTGCCATTTGCTTTTTACTAAGAAGTGGCTTCCGTCTGGCCATTCTACCATACTGATTGGTGGATTGCTGCAGAGATGGTTGTCCTTATGGAAGGTTCTCCCCTCCACAGAGGAATGTTGTAGCTCTGACAGAGTGACCATTGGGTTCTTGGTCACCTCCCTGACTAGGGCCCTTCTCCCCCTATTGCTCAGTTTAGACGGCCGGCCAGCTCTAGGAAGAGTCCTGGTGGTTCTGAACTCCCTCCATTTACGAATGATGGAGGCCACTGTGCTCATTGGGACCTTCAAAGCAGCAGATATTTTTCTGTACTCTTCCCCAGATTTGTGCCTTCGAGACAATCCTGTCTCAGAGGTCTACAGACAATTCTTCTGACTTCATGCTTGGTTTGTGCTCAGACATGTACTGTCAAGTGTAGGACCTTATTAAGACAGGTGTATGCCTTTCCAAATCATGTCCAGTAGGAACATCTCAAGGATGATCAGTGGAAACAGTATGCACATGAGCTCAATTTTGAGCTTCATGGCAAAGGCTTTGAATACTTATGTAAATGTGATTCCTTAGTTTTTTATTTTTAATAAATTAGCAAAAATCTCAAAAAAGCTTTTTTTCACGTCATTATGGGGTATTGTGTGTTGAATTTTGAGGGGAAAAAATAATTTATTACATTTTGGAATAAGGCTGTAACATTCAAAATGTGGAAAAAGTGAAGCACTGTGAACACTTTCTGAATGCACTGTATATGTGTCTCTGACACCCTGTGTATACATGCTAGCTCGGGGACGGCAGAAACTTCCCGTGGAGCAGAAGGACACCCTGTGTACACCCCTATGTCACCCTATGTCACCCCGTTTATGATTGCCACTGTCATTATGCATATGCCTCTCTGTCACCCTTTATATGCCCCTCTGTCACCCCCTCTTTATGCGCCACTTTAATCGTGTGTATGCCCCTCTGTCACCCTGTGTATGCCGCTCTGTCGCCCCATGTATATGTGCCACTGCCACCCTGTGTATGTCCCTCGGTCACCCCATGTGTATGTGAAACTGTCACCTTGCATGATGAAAAAGAGAGGTGTGTGCTCATGGGAAACACACCCCTTATAATGAGACCATGCCTCTTTACTTACACCGCGAATGCCTACAGCATACATGCCAGGAGGAGGCAGCCAGGATGGCAAAGTGGGGGGCGTGGCTGCAGTATGAGGGGGCGTGACATGGGACAGTGATGCCGAGATCACCAGCATTGCGAGTGATGGGGCACGAAGACGCGATTCAGTGCGAATTGTGTCATCGGACCTCCAGCCGGGCAGCGTCAACTCCGGGTAACTGTAGGGAACTTGGGTAGGGGGTGTCAAGTCAGGAGACTTGCCCACTCTTCTGGGAGGCCAGGAGCCTACAGTGCACGCAAATATACCTTGCTGCTAACCTCCCCACTTCTCCAATCATGGCATCCCCCCCATCAGTTTCTTTTGGATCGTTCCCTGAATACTTTATGTACACTGTCATATTATAACAAAGGATATCATAGACATTTAACAGTGCCACTATTATACTCAGGAATTGCAAATTACAGAAGATTTGCTTCCCTTGTGGAGTTCGTGTTATTGCAAATATCTAAAGATCCATCTACAGTACTGCACATATTGTATTCAAGGCTTTTTCATATTTATTTGTTCATATGATCAAGGGACATTTTTATAAGGGGCATATTTATAGAAGAAAAATGTGCCCAGACCCCAAAAATTAAGAATCATCATTGCAGTTTATTGCGGAAATAAGGATTTTTTTTTCCAGGGAATGTATTAATCTAAATTGCCGGGACACGTACTCCAATATGCAAAATGATTAGCAAGAAATAAAGTGATCACTTTACTTGTGGTTTCGGACACATGCGGGGCTAGCCAGGTAACATGTGAAAAGCTCATGTAGGTTTATTGAATTTGTGCACACCCAAATGCCTTGTAAGTCCACATGCTGTAACTATTTAGTAACTGTTTCTGTTAGTGGCTATTTGACAGCAAATATTTCACATTTGTTTTATAACATAGCTGAGCATATTTATCATATGTAATAAATGTTTGACACATATATTTTCAACTTTAAAATGTACATTTTCACATATAGTATATTTAGCAAAAAGGCTCCAATAAGAGCTGGTTCGGGTCCTAAGCAAGTACTGCCATTGGCTGGCACATGCAACAGTAGGGCCAACAGAGAGGGATCTGGAAGAGCCCTTTCTGAAAGAAGTTAGTATACTGTACACATACACCATCTTTGCATACAGTAGCAGCCTTCATAAGAAGCTATGGAGGCTGCTTTGTGATTGGGAATAGAGGAGTCACGACAGATATCAGAGATAATCTGCTGCATTCCCTACATGTTAAATCCAGGAGATCCTTAATATTTGCAGATGCCCCCCAAAAATAGTGTTTTGGTGGGGAATATCTTGAAAATGTGAATTGATAAATAGGCCCTTTAAACATATGTAGGTTTCACATAGTAATGATAAAGTCCACTTGGCAGGGCCTAGATTATAGGATTCCTAAATGAGTAGAAAGACAATGAGAGGTAGTGGGGGGGAAAAAATCTGTGCAAGCAGCAGAGGACACAACAATCTGTCATAGTTTAGTCAAGTGTGGCTCCCATATAATTAACAAGTACCATCATTTTTGCTAAATGTGGCTGTGAGTTTAACACAGATTTGACATACACAAAGACTGTAAAGTTATACCAATAAATACAGTAATATTGAAAGTATTTTATATACTGCCAAGCTATATATTGCCTTTAAAAGTGATTATATCCTTGCCAATACTAATTGTTGTTCTATCTTTTGAAAATATGGGTTTTCTGAAATAATGTCTGAATGATGTAAAATACTGAGTTACTTACTACGCATCTACTGTTAAGGTCTCCAAAATAAAGTCTAAGGCACAGAAAGTATACCCAGATGGACAGACCTGTTGGAATTGGATTCAATACAATATTTGACTTTCACACAAATCTGTTATGATATGACATACAATACGTAGATTTTATTGTAAGTTAATGGAGTGGCTCAGTACACGTTTAACCAAGACAATAGGAGATCAGAAGTGAAATTAGCTAGAATTCCAATTTTATTTCCCAGTAATGAATGCTAATACACCATGGGAGTTATTTATGAACTGGAAACATTTTAGGCTCACAGTGAGGGCAAGGATCATCTACTATGTAATACATTGGTATAAGTAAATCTGCACACAGAGAAATAGGTATTTAGTGTTGAGTGTACCTATTACAGGACATAGAGAAGGACCACGGCTTGAGGGATGCATAGCTCATTTTTCTGGTGTTAAAGAAGGGCTCACGTCAATAAGGGACTATGTACTATGTAAGTAAGGGACTAATGTACTCCAAAATGTGGTGACTCTTTCTATCTTTATATACCCTTTATATCTCAGGTGCAACTCTTAATTTCCTAATGCACATGCACCTGGTGCAAATTTTCAACATGTTGACAAGTACTGTAAATGTATAGTTTAATGGGTCAAAATGGGAAAAAAAACAATTCTTTATTTACTTTTATTGGTAGGAAATGAGAAGTGGGTCAGAGCATTAATTGCTGAGAGCACCTGATATTGAACAAGTTTTGGGGCATAGTTATTGATATGTCCAATCAATGTAATTAAGGCGATGAACCAAAAATGATAGCATCCTGAAACTTGAATTCATATTATTACCTTTAACATTCATTTCATGGACCTATATCTGAATGCAAAGCATCTGTGCTAATGTATTTCAATAAGTATAATGGAGTTAGTATTATTGGCATGTGTGCATAGGCACTAATAGTGGCCTATTCATGAAGCAGTAAAAAGAGTGGGGAAGTGAACCAGTGGAGAAGTTGCTCATGGCAACCAATCAGTGTTGAGGTAACATTTATAAAGTGCTTCTATAAAATGATATGTAGCAGCTGATTGGTTGCCATGGGTAACTTCTCCACTGGCTGACTTCTCCACACTTTTCACTGCGTCATGCATAGACCCCATTTAAAGGGTTTACATTTTTTGTGCAGTTTATAAAAGGGCAATTTGCATCTCCATTTGTCCCCTGTACACGGAACTGTACATTCCACTCCACAGACATGTTGACAGAAGTAAGATGTGCATACATTTATTAGAACAATCTACTGAATATTATGGGGATGATTTATCACCATCCACATTTGAGGATGCGGATGTGCTGTGATTATAATTGGCCCAATCTGCAGTGTGATAATTGATTACATTGCACAAATGTATCAGTTATCGCATACAGAGACAGAACTTGCAAGGAAGCTCTGTCCCTGCAATGCCACTCTGCAGCCATATCGGGGTATTTTACATGAAAAATACCCTGATTATGTGCTGCGCATGAGCCGCTGCCCGACATCACCGATGTGACCACCGACACTCCCCTCCCCGTCGTGACGACCTCCTCCGCGACGCGACCCACCCCAACCCTGATCATACTCACCAGACCCAGGAATTGGTGATTGGTGCTCCTGGAGGGCTGTCTGTCACAAGGCTACCTGCTGCTGTGACCTCCAGTGCTGGAAAGTGAGCTCCCACTTTGCAGCATCACTTTACTGCACCGGAGGTCGCAGGAGCAGCAGGGAGTCCCGATGACCAGCATCCCACACCAGAGCACCGATCACCAGTCCCTGGGTAGGTACAGATGTGGCCATGCTTATCATGGCTACATCTTCTGCAAACGGGCACTCTCTGCACGGCTAGGCGGGCCCACGCCTAGCTGTACTGGGCCGCGTAATTGGATGCGCGCCCTAGAAGTGTGCACTGTAGCATCTAACCAAGGTGCGATCACGGCAACATGTAACCACGATGAGCGTGGCTACATCTGTAAGTATTATTTTTTTTTTTTTTTACGTTTTCACACAGTGATCGGATACACAGAGCTGATCACACTGCCAGGTCCCCTCAAAGCTTTCTCTGCCTGTGCAGGGGTACAGGATCTGCAGTGAGCCCTGTGATTACACCAAGTAAAGCTGGCATAATTATTGCAGGGCTCACTGGGGTTTCTTGTAACAATTTTTTTTTTAGTAAATTTAGCCAGATCGCATTTCACATTAGCAGTATTCTAAGCCTGCCCCCGGACTCTAATTGGCTAGTTTCACAGTAGTCCAAGGGTAGGGCTTAGAAGATGTGTGATGCCTTATGCTAAGTCCCAGGTGGCGCATGGCACCTGCTACACACATCGCTGCCGATCCCCAGGGGAAACAGCCAGCACATATATCACATACATCAGAACATGTATGTTTATATGTGCTAAGCGGTTCCCCCCTGCACTATGTGGTCGGCACTGCAGCCCAGGGGCTGGAGGCATCGCTGGGCATATATATATATATATATATATATATACAGACAGGGGTATTCGGCACTCCATTAACCATGAAAGCTGCTGCGGGTGCCTTCACATATGTGGAAATAAATCCTTACACTTACATATAGACCAGGGTGCGGCACTCCGTCAGAATAAGACACTGAAGACGATTTGTTAATGAATCAACGATTCAATGTGGGTACATTGTCATCAGGATTGCACATGTGGGCATGCTAATATGACATCACTTCCTGTCAATGGAAACAGGTATGTTTAAATAGGCAGATAACCATCCTATATCTGCCAATATACTGGAGTATAATATAGAATCAATAAGTAAATTGACTAGCTAGACAATGCATAGCAGAAATATATTGAAAGGTAGAGAAAGATAAAAAAAGACAAAAAACTGCTGTGGAACGCACGCAGCGTCACTTCCGCCTAGTTGGAACGCATTACGTCACTTCCCCCCATAGCGGTCCGCTTATTAATGGAACGTGTACAAAACGACAAAGGAGACATTCTTTTTTAAAAAACATTTCACAGAAACATATAGTCACAGTATTAGTGCGTCTCTGGTTGCACCAAAGTCACACAACAAAGTCAGTGGATCACGGCTGCATCGAGCGCCGATATAGCGGAACGTTATTTCCGGCTATCGGTGGTGGAACGCACAGTGAAACGCATACTCTTCCTGTTGAATAGGAGGATCCAGACTGCACTGGGCGCCGATTTGGCGAGGCGTCACTTCCGGCTAGCGGCGGTGGAATGCACAATGGAACGCAAACGCTTCTGGTGTCATTTCCTTGTTTATTTAAGTCCATACTTCCAAATGCCTGGAACGCACAGCCATCTTAGTAATTCTATCTGATAGTAGATATTTCATAAGGTCCTGGAACGCACAGCCATGTTTTATGAAAAAGTGTATATTTATATATAAAATCTATATGTATATAAAGACGGTTTTTATATAAGAAGTGTAAAAAGCGTTATAGCTACAATTCAATAAAAGAGATATGGTAATAAAGTGCATAGCGATATTAGTGCAATGAAAGTTTGTGAACAATAAAAGTTGTGAACAATATTTTACATTTTAATAGCGTGGTGTATCCATAATATACAGGAGGACAGAAAAAGGTGATTTGAGTATTGAGAGAATTTAGACTCATAAAAAAGGTGCGATTTCGAAGCCTTCATTAAATCCTGAAGGTGCCAGTGTTCTCAATTCAAATATCCAGAACATTTCTCTTTTGGACAGTTTATTTAGAATGTCACCGCCCCGCTCTTCAAGGCTTACAATTTCAATTCCTTTAAAGGTGAGATCATTTGGGTTAGAGTTATGTTTCTCCTGGAAATGTCTGTAAATGGCATGTGTCGTGACTTTATTTTTAATATTTCGTACATGTTCTTGGATACGTATTTTCAGGCACCTCTTAGTCTTTCCAACGTATTTTAGGCCACAGGTAAATTCTAGGAGGTAAATAACCATGGTGGAGTTGCAATTGATGAACTGTTTGATCGTATATTCACGAGAATTGTCATTATTGAAGTACGTCTTCCGATTTCTGTGAACCAGTTTACAAATGATGCAACTTCCACACTTATAACTCCCCTGGCATTTCATTGTTGGATTTACTGTGTTAGATTTTAGTAGGCTCGGAGCTAGAAGATCTTTGAGATTATTAGTTTTCTTGTATACAATTTGTGGTCGAGGAGGTAGAATGTCTTTGAGGACTGGGTCCATCATAAGGATGCTCCAATGCCTATTTAAAGACTGCCTGATAATGGCTTCGTGGCAACTGTAAGTTGTAATGAAAGGGATGGAGTATCGTGATTGATCCCGATTTTTTTCTTTTGAATTTTTCTGTTGAAAGTTTTCTTTTGTTTTTTCAAGAGCTTTTGATATGGTTTCTTCAGGATATTCCCTTTCCTTAAATCGATCGGCATATAATTGAAGTTGGCGGTCCTGGTCTTCCTTTAGGCTGCAATTTCTTTGTATTCTATGAAACTGTGAGTAAGGGATGTTTTGCTTCCAATTCTTTTGATGGCAACTCCTATAGTGCAGGTAACTGTTTGTGTCAACCTTTTTTATATAATTACATGTGGTAATCTGTGATTCTTTAGATGAGAGTACTAGATCCAAGAATTTAATCTTGTCTTTGTCATGCTTTTCGGTGAATTTGAGATTGAACTGGTTAATAGAAATTTTCTGAAAAAAATTGTGAAATGATGATTCTGACCCATCCCAGACAATAAGTATATCGTCGATGTACCTCTTATACACAACCAATTGATTGGTGAACGGATTGTTCGAATATATGTTCTCTTCCTCCCAGCTGCCCATCAGAAGATTTGCGAAGCTAGGGGCAAAAATAGTCCCCATAGCTGTTCCGCATATTTGTAGGTAAAAATGTTCCTTGAATTTGAAATAATTGTGACTCAGAATGAATCTGATAAAATCACAAACAGCTCTCTTGTGTGTTTCGGTTAAACTGGTGTCTCTATCTAAATACTTCTTGCATGCAGAAATTCCAGTTTCATGAATGATACATGTATATAGACTCTCAACGTCAATAGTAACCCATAGGTATGTTTCTTTCCAGGGTTTGTTTCTTACGTTTTCTAATACACTATTTGTGTCCTTTAGATAGGATGGTAGTTCCATGACGTATTTTTTTAGAAAGAAGTCTATATATTTAGATAGATTGGATGTCAAGGAATCAATGCCCGCAATAATTGGTCTTCCTGGTGGATTTGTTAAGTTTTTATGGATTTTTGGCAAAAAATAAAATATTGGGATTATTGGCGATATGTTCATGAGAAACTGGAATTCGTCTTTATCCAGAACGTGGCAGTGTAAATAGTGTACCAACAGGGTTTTCAGATCATCTGTAAATTGTTGAGTGGGATCTTGTTGTAACTTTTTGTAGGAGTTGGTGTCGCTCAGAAGGTGTGTAGCTTCTTTTTCATAGGCTGATCTGTCCAGGATAACGACACCACCTCCCTTATTGGCTTGTTTGATAACAATCTCAGAATTACTCTTAAGGTTTTTCAAAGCCTGTTTTTCATGATTCTTAAGGTTGTTCTGCTTAATGGGTGTTAGATCTTGTTCACATAGGTCTTTTTTCACTAAATCATGGAATACAGTGATGTGATGTCCTTTTTACTCCAAAGGATAATATTTTGATTTTCTTTTTAGGCCCGATTTGGATTCGAGAGTAGGGTTGACGTCTGTCTCCTTTTTAGCGAAGTGTCTCTTGAGTGTGAGGTTTCTGGTGAATTTATTGAGATCTATAAAAGTATTACATTTATTCATTTGATTTGATGGTGCGAATTTAAGTCCTTTATTCAGTAACGTGATTTCAGATTTACTTAATTTGTGTTTTGAAAGATTAAAAATCCCATTTTGGGTGTCTTCTATGATGGTTGATATCTCCTTTTTGCGGTTTTGCCGCCTTCCGCCACGAGTTCCTCTTCTTCTTGGAGGATTCTTTTTGTTGGTGATAATTTCTTGAATCTTTCCCGGAAAAATGTTTTCCTTTGAGGTTGTGAGCTGGCTGTGTACGGGTCGGGAGATAAAAAATCCGAATCACTATTTGAATCCTGTCTCTGCAGTGCTGAGAATCTATTGTTCATAGCGAATCTTCCTTGCTGTGGTGTATATGTTCTTTGTATTCCAAAGTTTTGTCTTGTTCTCTGTCCACGAGGGGTATTTTTCCAACTTCGATTCTTAGGATCTTGATATACCGGAATTTTATCCATTCTATTCGTATTGAATCTACTCCAGTTTTTAACTCTATTGTTAAGATAGTCCTGTTTATCCCGTTGGAACTTTTTTCTTTCCCTTTAATGACTTCTTCTTCAATCCTTTCTAGTTTCCTGGTGAGGGTCAGATCGTTGGCCTTGAATATCTCTTTATCTTTATGGGGTGACAATATGGTTTCTTTCAACGCAAGTTCTTCTTTTAATTTCTGAAGTGTCTTGGTTTTTTCCGAAATAATCAATTTCATCAAATTGGTAGAGCACTCATGTAAAATTTTATCCCAGCTGGAGATGAAACCTGGGTCTTCAATACCAAATGTGGGGTTTTTTTGGATTCGAAGTCCTCTCGGGACCCTATTTGCTGTAATGTAATGTTCGAGTCCTTTAATTTCCCACCAGGCCTTGATTTCTTTTGTTAATAATCTCTCTGTTTCCCAGAACAGTTCATCCAGATCATCAGTTTTTGGAGCAGTTTGTTGGGCTGGTTGGTTTTCTTCATTGAAAATTCTTTGACATAGGTCATTTCTTTTATCCAGTCCTCTGTGTCTGAACATATTTAGAAGTGTCTAAAGGTGACTGGCAGCTAAACAGTAATAAATAGTAGTTTGTGGAACAATAGAGGATAGCGCCTAAGTACACCCGGTAGGACACTTAAATAAGTAAAATAAGTAAAAAAGAAGAGTATGCGTTTCACTGTGCGTTCCACCGCCGATAGCCGGAAATAACGTTCCGCTATATCGGCGCTCGATGCAGCCGTGATCCACTGACTTTGTTGTGTGACTTTGGTGCAACCAGAGACGCACTAATACTGTGACTATATGTTTCTGTGAAATGTTTTTTAAAAAAGAATGTCTCCTTTGTCGTTTTGTACACGTTCCATTAATAAGCGGACCGCTATGGGGGGAAGTGACGTAATGCGTTCCAACTAGGCGGAAGTGACGCTGCGTGCGTTCCACAGCGTTTTTTTGTCTTTTTTTTTATCTTTCTCTACCTTTCAATATATTTCTGCTATGCATTGTCTAACTAGTCAATTTACTTATTGATTCTATATTATACTCCAGTATATTGGCAGATATAGGATGGTTATCTGCCTATTTAAACATACCTGTTTCCATTGACAGGAAGTGATGTCATATTAGCATGCCCACATGTGATTACCCACTATGGTATAAATATCCTGTAATATCCATATCAGTTATCCCCTTGATGAAGTCCTCATGCTAGGACGAAACGCGTTGGGACAGGGACTTGATGCTTACCCCTTGGACTTCCCATTTGCGGACAGATAAGCTGTTTTTTAATTTCAATCCTGTACGTTTGATACCTGCTATTACAGATAGAGAATCTGCCTGAATACTCCTTTTATCTATGGTTTTTCCATATGCGGACAGATAAGCTGTTTATAATATTTAATTCTGTACGTGCGCTACCTACATTTATGATCAGACGAGCTGTTTTTTAATTGTTTTTACCTGCCACCTGTGGTTGTGACAGGATTGTTGTTTAATAAATTGTTACTGTTTCACTGTTACAACTACATCAAATTATTGGAACCAGCAAAGTTCCTAATGCTTGTATCTTTGAAAAATGTTTGAAAACAGTACACACTATGTTGTTTTTATCTCTCTTTTATATGTTTTACTTCTGAGAATCATCAGGCGGAAAGTTTTAATGAGCTAAGTTATCTTTTATATATAAATTTCCACATTAACACTATTAGGCGCTCTTATTTACTTCATTTTTTAATCTTTATTCTTATACTGTGTGAGAGCTGCCACTCATTCACATATGAGGTGTGTTATATTCTACTAAAAAGGATACTTAATAATTTAGATAATTTTACTTATTTAAGTGTCCTACCGGGTGTACTTAGGCGCTATCCTCTATTGTTCCACACATATATATATATATGGAATCTGGGCTCAAGCCCAGGTGAGGCTTCTGCAGTTGCTTCCATCAAACAGTTCCATTAAACGGGTTGCAGGGTGGCAGGGCTCTCCAGGTTTTGGTCTACAGCAGTGGTGGCTCCAGATATGGACCTGCAGTGCAGTCCAAAATTAAAATAGGGGATCCACACCAACTGCTACTCTAGATGCTGCCAAACATTGCTGGCCGGGACTCACTAGCAGTTGGTGTGGCTACAGTTGGTGTGGCTACCCTATATGAATTTGGACTGCATGGCTGAAACTGGTACCTTGGCTAGGGCCCCATGGGTTCTTAATAATCTGATAATTGGTAAGTTCACATACACTTACCTATTGTCCTCTCGATGTGTCTTGCCTAATGTTACAACTGGGCAGGCATTTAATTGTGCCAACCCAGTTAAGATATTAGTCACCGGCAGTGCCTGCAGCAAGTGTAAAACACCCGCGTATACACAATCAGAAACTCCAATATATCTGCCGATTTATCAGCCATTGGCTGTGCTGCACAGCCGGTGTGATATGTCTGTGAATGACATCGTACACAGACATATCGGGGTACACACCTACCAATGGGCTCACAATATATTGAGCATTCGTTTGAACACCCGATATATCGCTAAGTGTGTACACAGCTCAAGACGTGTATATGTGCATACAACTATGTCTATATATGTCAATGGTGTAGGTGCAGCTGCTATGGGGTCCAGAGCTGAGAGGGGCCCACATTCCCTGTCAAAGTTACATGTGTTGTATCCATTTTTGCCATGGGTGGTACGTAGGGGTCCTTTCAAACTGTTTCCTTGGGACCTGCAATATATCTAGGTATGCCATTGGACCTGCTCATTGTAGTGTGGTATAAAATGAACTGGAGGGCATTTTAATGTTATACAGTATAATATGAACCGGGGCACTGTAATGAAGCACAATATGAACAGGGAGCACTATATATCATAATGTAAATTGGGGATACTGTGTGGCATAATGTGTACTGGCAGCTCTGAAATGTGACATAGGGTGAACTTAATCATTACTGCGATACATAAAAGAAACTAGGGCACTACTATGGGGCATAACATTAAATAAGACTCTACTCTGTAAAGCGCTGCGGAATATGTGTGCGCTTTCTAAGTAACTGATATATTATATTATTATATTATTATATATAATATATATATTATATTATTATAAATAATAATAATAATACTATGGTTTAGAAAATGAACTAGGGCACTATTAAAGGGCATAAAATTAACAACTGCTGCAGAGAAGTGTCTCTCTAGAACAGGGCCGTAACTAGGGGGGGCTAAGTGAGCATGCGCCCCGGGTGCAGGATTTGAGGGGGCGCCAAGGAGTTACAGAGGAGCCGGGTTTGTTTGTGGGGTTTTTTTTTACCATCAGTTCTGTGCTGCTCCATTGAGACAGCAGACAGCTCCAAGGGCAATGTATCTGACCTACCTGTCTGCCCGCAGCTGGCTCCGACACTGTGCGAGTGAGCTCCAGTACCTGGGATCTCTCCTATGTCGGCTACTGTCTTAAACTGTCTTCTTTGCCATGCAGTGCTGCAACTAGCGTGCGGTGCACCATGCAAGCTATACAGGGCCGGTTCTGGCGCTCTGAGCGCCCCGGGCGGCAATAGGGGGCGTGGCTTTGTACAGGGGGCATGGTCATTTACGCCCCCTGTACAGACTGAAATGATGTGCGATGACGTCATCGCGCACCGCACAGTAAAGGACCTCTCCGCGAAGGGAAACTAGACACGTACGCGTCTAGTTTCCCTTCACAGCGGCAGCGGCCAGCGGCAGCAAGCGTGCAGCGGGGGGCACACAGCAGCAGCGGATCTTGCCCTGGTGCGCCGCCCTCCGGATGGCGCCCTGCGCCCTCCGGAAGGCGGCGCCCCGGGCAAAAGTATGTAGTGTAGTGATAAAGTGTTATGATATAGGGGGTCTTTCAGACCTGATGTTGTTTGCAGCGTATAGGGGATGTAGTATAGTGATGTAGTGCAGTGGATAGGGGCATGTAGTGCAGTGATAAAGTGTTATGATATAAGGGGTCTTTCAGACCTGATGTTTTTTGCAGCGCTACAATCAGGTCAGAACTGCGCATGCGTATGCACCACAATGCACAGGCGCGTCACAGGGGTACAAAGCGGTTCGTTGCTCTGCGATGGGTTTGTGTGAAGAATCCTTTTGCACGCCCGATCGCAAGGTGATTGACAGGAAGAAGGGGTTTGTGGGTGGCAACTGACCCTTTTCTGGGAGTGTTTGGAGAAACGCAGGCGTAACCATGCGTTTGCAGGGCGGCTGTCTGATGTCAATTACAGCCCTGGACAGGTTGAAGTGATCGCAGCGGCTGAGTAAGTCCTGGGCTACTCAGAAACTGCTCAAATGTTTTTAGTACAGCTCGGCTGCACATGCAATTGCACACTTGCACAGCTAAAATACACTCCCCTGTGGGCGGCGACTATGTGATAGCAGGACTGCAAAAAACAGCTAGTGAGAGATCAACTCTGAATGATCCCCATAGTGCAATGTATGAGGACACACAGAGGAGCATGTAGTTGAACATGCTGGAGGTTCATGTGATGCATAGGGCATTTGAGGCACATAGCAGAATATTGTCCAGTAGTATCCCCTTTTTTCAAAATGTTTGATAATCTGATTATGTTAGTCTGATAGGGTTTGTTTTTTTTGTTTTTTTGTGGGGGGCGCCAAATTACTGCCTTGCCCTGGGTGACGAAAATCCTAGTTTCGGCCCTGTCTAGAAGCAATGGGATGGGGCAGAGCCGGATTAACAATGGGGCGGGTGGAGCTGCAGCTCCAGGCCCCCCCATTAAAATAGGTCCACAGCATCTGCTGTGCTGCTGTAGACAGGAAAAACGTATTTCCTGCTACAGCCTGTACCCTGTGTGCCTGAGGCTGTTCCGAGTTCCTGGACACTGAGAAAAGGGTAGCCCGACAACCCCCAGTCACCACCAGTTAAACTAGACCCGGCAAGGACTCTTAAAGGGCCCTTGGCCAATAACCCAATTCCCCGCGCTGGACTGGACAGAGCCGCGCCAGATCCAGGACAGGGGGCGCCAAAGCAGGGCACAGAGCGTTTAAGAGGACCCTGCACCCAGGAATACATGGCACATCGTTACAAATTACTAACGGTCTCTGTTGCGCTGGTCACCTTCCCCCTTCTCCGCAATTTGAGGACAGCTGCCCAGGCAAGCAGCTGTCTGTTCATCACTCTGGACCTAGCCGCACATGGATTTGTGTCATCATGGGACTCGGCTCACCTGTACATGATGTGCATGCCCCCACTTCCCCACCAATACAGTGAAAGTTGGAGTCTGGAGAGAAGCTGTGAAGTGACTAGAAGGGGAGTGCTGCTGCTGCTGCTCGGACAGCACGGCACTCGCACGGCACTCTTATCAGTGTGTGAGGAATATCAGTTGTTAGTGCAGTGCAGTATTCTGGCAGCCTGCAGCCCACCCAGCTTTCAGGAGACACAGGAGTAGGGCCGGTGCAAGGTTTCTCGTCACCCTAGGCAAAACTTCAGCCTGCTCGTAACCCCCCAGCGACCAAAAGCACACACCAGTACCCATTCTCCAGCCCATCATACACATTGAAACCAGGTAGAGCACACACCATGTAGAGCACACCGTTATACACATTGCACCAGGTAGAGCACACCATTATACACATTGCACCAGGTAGAGCACACCGTTATACACATTGCACCAGGTAGAGCACACCGTTATACACATTGCACCAGGTAGAGCACACCGTTATACACATTGCACCAGGTAGAGCACACCGTTATACACATTGCACCAGGGGGTGGTCTTCAGTATGCCGACTGACGGGATCCCGGCGCACAGTATACCGGCGCCGGGATCCCGACAGCTAGCATACCGACACTTATTCTCCCTCGTGGGGGTCCACGACCCCCCTAGAGGGAGAATAAAATAGCGTGTCGCGCGTAGTGCGCCACCGAGCCCGCAAGGGGCTCATTTGCACTCACCACACTGTCGGTAAGCCGGCGGTCAGGCTCCCGAAGCCGGTATGCTGGTCGCCGGGAGCCCGACCGCCGGCATACCATAGTGAACCCGCACCAGGTAGAGCACACCGTTATACACATAGCACCAGGTAGAGCACACCGTTATACACATAGCACCAGGTAGAGCACACCGTTATACACATAGCACCAGGTAGAGCACACCGTTATACACATAGCACCAGGTAGAGCACACCGTTATACACATAGCACCAGGTAGAGCACACCGTTATACACATAGCACAAGGTAGAGCACACCGTTATACACATTGCACCAGGTAGAGCAAACCGTTATACACATTGCACCAGGTAGAGCACACCGTTATACACATTGCACCAGGTAGAGCACACCGTTTTTACACATTGCACCAGGTAGAGCACACCGTTATAGCTTCATGTTGTATTCTCATAGATCCTTAGCTTGGTCTAGTTGTGAGTGTGGCGCTGCCCTGATATTCCCAGTGCCACTCACAACTAGACCAAGCTAAGGATCTATGAGAATACAACATGAAGCTATTGTGCAGGCACTGCTGCTACCTGTGGTGCACCCGCTACTTCTGCTTGTGGCCAGACCTCAGTGGTTGTTTCAGCCATCCACTACTAGACATATGCCCCACATTAATAAAATGCCCTTATACACGTAACAGACATAATGGCCCTGTTACACAGCCAGTCTCTGTAACATTCTGTAACACTAACAATTGCAACCCCCACCCCCTCCACACCACTCACCCGGCTGGAGGTATTCAACAGTCACGGCCCCTGTAGGCTGAGAAGGAGTCTGGGACCTGGAAGTGCCGGGGAGGCAGCAGCAGCGGAGGCAGACATGTGCAGATCGCGGCCTCACACACTGTCGGCTCTGCAACACCTCTGGCTCCTTGATGTGCTCCACCGCGAACAGTTTCCGCCCTCCGTCGCCTGCTCACTCCTGCCGCTACCAGCATGGGGAGGAGGGAGGTGGGTAACATGCGGGAGAGGGGGGCGGGATGTAATCGCGGCCGAGGCGGGTAATCGTGGGCGGGCGGCATGTAATCGCGAGCGGGCGGCATGTAATCGCGAGAAGAGTGCGGGTGGGATGCAATTGCGGGAGAGAGGGTTGGTAACATGCGGGAGAGTGCTGTCATGGTGTTCGCCGGGAATATGCAGGGTATCATCGCGGAGGGGGGGAGGAAGGTGCAGCATCTCTGGTCAGCTGTGAAGCTCAGCTGAGCTAGGGCAATAAACTAAGCACTCTTTCATCGGTAGCGTGCAGCGCCGCCCTCCAGTGGCCAGCGCTCATAGGCAGCTGCCTAGTGGTGGCGCCGGCCCTGCACAGGAGAGGTGAGTTTATGGCTGCATCTGGATTAAATTAATTACCTACATGTAAAATATATGTAATTATTTTTTTATCTTTAAAGTGAAATGCATGGCTAAAGGGGTTTTTGTACTCCCTTTGCAATGTACAAGATGCCCATATCGTGGTCTTCCTCCTTGTATAACACTAGCTTTTGGGGTCCATTTAGTAAACAAAAATATGGCTTGTCTCCAGCATTTTATCTGGTAAAGGCCATACTTTTGTTTTCTATGTATTTCGTTACATGAAAATTGTGGTGAAATCACAAATGTCTCCACCTTTCCATTTCTCCTCACACATTCCAGCAGCCCTGTCACATTCCAGGAGTCCCATTTGAAATAATGGGTACTGTGCAGGAATAGTATTTATATAGATGAGAGAAGCTAAGAGCTTATCTCTTTTGAGAAACGTTACACAATCTCTGGATGGCGTTATGTGTTTTCTAACATGCAGAAACTAAGAAAAGCAGTGAAGAGGCGTTCTCTTCTTCTCCGAGACTCCTACTCCCTTGGGTGGCTTCCTCTTCTCTGCAGCCCCCAGCTGTTTCTCCCATCTTCATAGGTCTGATGTCACAGATGCTGATCGACACATGTGCAAACCATGCAAATAGTTTTAGCACATGTGAAAGTTATATGAAATCTCCTCACCGGGACAGCGTTTGTCGCAAGGGCTGTCCCAGTAGTTAAAAAAATATAAATTTGGAGCTAAAGCAGCCTGTCTGCACTTCTCTTGTCTTCTAGCCTCTCTGTCCTTCTTCTGTCTGTGACAGCTTCCCTGCCCTTCTCCTCTCTGCTCCAGTCTCTCTGTCCCATTTTTTCCTGTCTGCGACAGTCTCTCCTTTCTTCTGCTTGCACCAACTTCTCAGGCCTTCTCTCTGTGCCAGTCTCTCTGCCCTTTTGTTGTCTACTCCAGCAACTCTTCTATTCTCCTCTCTGTGCCAGGCTGTCTGTCATTTTCCTTTTTCAAGGGGTGCCATATTTATAATGGCTAGGGGCCCCAGTGCATTGCTTTGCTGAAGGGCCTACACTGCCGTTTAGACGTCACTGCACATGGCACTGCAGCAGCACAGTGGAAGGCTTCTCTAGCTTCCCCCTGCGCAATATACTGACAATTTTTGGTTTATTCTCCATGCCATGTTGTGCCGCCCCCACCATCGTGTTCAAATGCAGCCAATCCTTTTTGGATAGTGGGAGGAATCCCACGTAAGCACCGGGAGAATATACAAACTCCACACAGGGCCATGGTCGGAATCAAACCCATGACCTTAGTACTGTGAGGCAGTAATGCTAATCATTACACCATCTGTGCTGCCCCAATATATACCTAAAATGTGTTTGTATACTGTATGTTTCTGCTATATAAAATGTATTAAATTGTTGTATATACTGTATATGGTGATATTATACATTATATATGATTGAATAAATTGATTTTTTTTTTGCACCTTTAGTAATTTGTTTTTGGTTCCGGTTGTAAGAGGTGGGTTCCATTCATTAACTGAATATTATGGTCCTCAACCTATACTTTCAGCAAAATGAATACTCAATACGTTGGTTTTGGTTAAAATAGGGTAAACATACTTATATCAGTTTTAAGTTGCAGACCACACACTTAGAGTGGTAGCTGGTAAGTACGTTTCCCTAACTGCATCTAGAATTAGGTTTTTAATACCTGCGGGTGACCGATGTCTCTGCCTGTGCCTGGGAAAGAGCGCTGTGTATCATAGGCGCTGCACCATAGTCACTCACAGCAGCTGGCTAGTTACACAGGAGTCTGTGGGGTAGGTAGATAAAGATAAAGAAAGGAAATGCTGACTGCTGTGTCCTGGATGCAGCGGCCACTGTGCAGACCACACCCTCACACCCCTGCCATGCTGGTCACATCCACTGTCACAGCACACAATAGGCCCTTCATAGATTTCAGCTCCAGGCCCATGTGAACCTTAATCTGGCACTAGACGGGGGTCCCTTCAAAATGTTGCTATGGGGCCCACAAAGTTCTGGCTACGCTCCTGATATATGTTGTACTTGAAGTAAACTTGCACACCCCTTTTCTACCTTTCATAGGGGTCTATTTACTTAAGCCATGGAGAGAGAAATAAAGACAAGTGGATGGAGATCAAGTACAAACCAACCCCTGTAATTTTTCAAACACAGCCTGTAACATGGCAGTTAGGAGATGATTGTCTGGTACTTTATCTCCGTCCACTTTATTTCTCTCCAAAATAGACCCCCTGGTGTGAAACAATGTACATCGATGATACAAAAAAAACCTGAAATATTGATGCATTTTTGGTTCGAGTTACAGTAGCAGCATGGTTTGACAGGCTGCTGGTGTTTGACAGGCTGGAGGTGGGTGGAGTCAGCATTCCCGATGTGTTCTACAGTACATCCATCTCTAAATCAGGCCCTTTGTAAAATATATTATGCCAGTGAAAAAGATGGATCTGGTGGAAAGAGATTTGTAAGGCGCTCCACACCAACATACAGGAAAACTCCATGCACCCCTACTGTATATATGTCTATAAGGAGCCATTGGAGAGTTCCAGGACGATGGAAAAACAGAAGGGTGCAGAATGAGTGTTTTTGTACAGGTTATAAAACTCCAGACGGTCTTGTACTATCTCCTCTTTAGTTTGCAGTAGGGGGTCTATTATTTTTATTATTATACATGCATTGAAACTAGCAAGATGTCTGCATGAGGTGATCTTCCTACCCTGGTGTATTCTGCCCAAAGAGAGGTAATAGTAGTAAAGTACAGGGAGAATATACAAACTCCACACAGTTAGGACCATGGTGGGAATCTAACCCATGACCTCAGTGCTATGAGGCAGTAATGCTAACCATTACACCATATGTACATGTATTACTGTTGCTATTTCCCCATATTTTCACATTCACATTGTTGAAAAAAACCTTGTGTGATAGAGTAATTTGGTGATCATATTTGAAATCAGCGTGCCAACATTTCAATGACTCCAACTGTGCATACCTGTGTTATTGGAGATATTTGAAATATATTCACATCACCTATTTATTTACAGTGTAAGCTAATTCTGAATTGTAATACAAGTAGAAATACATTGAGAGAAAATATTTTCAATAAAAGCCCCTCTATAAATACCACATGTGCATTGCTGCTTATGAACGAAATCTGAAAAATCTGTGCACTTTTCTCTATACTAGACACAAAGCAGCATTACAGTATATCTTGCTTCCTCCAACTAATGTGCTGGAGAAAAGCTGTTTTTAACTTTTTATAAATAGACCATTATGTCTTTGTCTAATAGGGAAATTAAACTTCATTTCTACACACAATAAATGACGCCATTATTTCCTAGAAATATATAAGCTTCCATTACCAGAAAAAAAGTATACACTTACGGACAATGCATTGGTTTCCTGCAGGGAGTGTTTTCCACCCAGGGCAACAGTATGAATGAAATCTAGATCCACAGACGTTTGGCCTTTTGAAAATAATGATAATAATAAGAATGATAATAATAATAATAATAATAATAATAATAATAACAACAACAACAACAACAGCAACAACAACACTTGTATTAGTTATATAAATACAAACTTACATACACAAAAATGTGTTTGTATGTTGTGTGTGCATGCATATATGTATATATATATATATATATATATATATATAGGGTGGTCTTCAGTATGCCGAATGTCGGGATCCCGGCGCACATTATACCGGCGCCGGAATCCCGACATCCGGCATACCGACAGCTATTCTCCCTCGTGGGGGTCCACAACCCCCCTGGAGGGAGAAAAAAATAGTGTGGCGCGCGTAGCGCGCCACCGTGTCCGCAGCGTGGCGAGCGCAGTGAGCCCGCAAGGGGCTCCTTAGCGCTCGCCACGCTGCCGGTATGCCGGCGGTCGGGCTCCCGGCGCCGGTATGCTGGTTGCCGGGAGCCCGAGCGCCGGCATACCGTACTACACCCATATATATATATATATATATATATATATATATATCATTTGTTTATGTAAATGAAAAATCTGCTTAGAAGCGTGGGTTGTCTAAAATGTTTTGCTTGATGGAGCTAGGAATAATATTTTCATTCTTATAACAATATGGCCACCAGGGGTGCTGTTTCATTGGGGACTAAAATGATTTAAAGTTATTATGGAAAGCCTGGCAGTAATCGGATATAATTATATACAACCTCCCCACACAGTGGAGGGAGTGATGCTTCATGCTGACCCACTAATCATGAGAGCTCAGCTCTGTCAGTTCACTGGCAACCAATGATATCACAGGAGGGGAGAAGGCATTAGATCTCAGTGAATTCCCATGAATATTAGGACAACCTATGGCTGCCTTATGCCTCAGTGATGTCACTAGTATCTAGCGACTTTACAGAGCTAACAGTGCAGCCTCCAAAATGGCTGATTCACTGTTTCACAGCAAAGGGTGTACTTTAGTGTATTTTGTTTATGTTTTTTTCTAAGAACTTTTGGAAGCATAAAATAAATATAAGTAAATATAAATAGTTTATATTTTTTATTAGAGATATTATATACTTTAAGTATATTATCAGTAAGTACCACAATTACCATTAATATATATATATGTTGGGCATTGATTGATTGGATTGATTGGATTGATTGATTGATTGATTGATTGACTGACTGAATGAGTAATTCATGATTTTTTTTTAATACTGTAAGCAATCAATTTTTTTGGTGAGCGTTAATCACAATACATGAAAAGCTTTATTTTTACTACAGGTTGAGTATCCCTTATTCAAAATGCTTGGGACCAGAGGTATTTTGGATATGGGATTTTTCCGTATTTTGGAATAATTGCATACCATAATGAGATATCATGGTGATGGGACCCAAGTCTAAGCACAGAATGCATTTATGTTACATATACACCTTATACACACAGCCTGAAGGTCATTGTAGCCAATATTTTTTATAACTTTTTGCATTAAACAAAGTGTGTCTACATTCACACAATTCATTTATGTTTCATATACACCTTATATACACAGCCTGAAGGTCATTTAATACAGTATTATTAATAACTTTGTGTATTAAACAAAGTTTGTGTACATTGAGCCATCAGAAAACAAAGGTTTCACTATCTCACTCTCACTCAAAAAAGTCCGTATTTCGGAAAATATTACGTATTTCGGAATATGTGGATATGGGATACTCAACCTGTACTAAGAAAGAGGTCATAATTGTAATAAGTACAAATGAAGAAACAATAATTTACACAAGTGTCAAAATGATTTTATGTATAGACTAGGGACAAATATGTGTGACATCAAATGTAGTAAATATGAACCTGTTTTCTGAAACAAAAATGAGCCAAACAAGAAAAGCATTTGCTGGATATTTAGCATTTGTTACATATTTATCTCCTGCTGGCCAGATCTCTGTTTACTTTAACAGTAAAAATCCTGCAAGATTTCCAAAGTAAGCAAAGGCCTGGTCAGGTTCATTCATAAAACACAAATAACCCTTCACATTTCCAATACTCTGAGCTGGGAAATTACTGAAGGCTATAATATAGTAATTAGAGGATGCAGGAACCCCCTAGTGTTCAGATAATGAATGTAATGACTGCCTTACAGGTTCAAACAGACTTATCAATTTACATTTGACTAAAACGAACACTAATTTAGGTTCACTTACACTTAGGATACATTACGCTCGATAGCACATGCTGACAAGGGATCTATAGAACACCAGCCCATTAAGGGCAATTTAAGAAGGAGGGATAAGAGAAGTGTAATAGATAGTGTCAACATTTCTCATAGAACACTGAAATGATGTCATTATAAATCACCAATACTGGGATTAATGCAGGCTGTGGAGTGTATCCTAATTTCACATTGCGCATGCTCTGGATTCAGTAAAGCACAGTGAGGGCATTTTGACTCATCTGCTGCTAAGGCGTAGTTGTACAGAATAGTAAGTAAGCATTTTCTAGGTGCATCTTTTGCTGCAAGTATTGTCTGGTAAAAGTCCACCCTGATGATGATAATGATGATCGATATGAAACTAAACATACGGATAGTGGATGATCAGGCCACAAGGATGCTTACAACTCTGCATCCAGGCAAATATATGTGGTTTTTAAGTGTACCCAGAGTAGGACGGGAGTATGTGTGGCCGAGTTGCATTCAACTGTATCAGGGCTGCGGTATACTGAGCATTTATACAAGGGAACAAATCTATTTATTAATACAGACTAGCTAAATAAAGTGGTCTTCTTCCCAAGTTAGCCATCTGTGGGAACAGCCCAGACATAGCTCAAATTGAAAGTGGGTAAAAAAGTACCTGCAATAGGGTTAAATTTACCCAAGAGTGAGTGGGTATGTCTGTGAACCGCACTTGGCTTGCACATATTGTACATGGCTGTCTGGCCTCCAGATCTCTAAACAATCCCTGTTTATTATATGCATTATGTTAGCTAGTTAGTAACTCAATTATGTATACAAAAAGTGTTTTTAACTGTTGCATACAATAGAGTCAGTGGAGATACACGAGGATGCTGTACAAACTGGTATCACTGTATTGTAAACCCTTCTTATGCTGATACAGTAATACAGTGATACAGTATGCCGGATCCTACCCGGTAAGAGAAACGTGTACTTACCGGGTGGGATCCGGCATTTGCGCTCCGTTGCTGGCTTTCCGACCCGGAAATATACCGGGTCGGTTGCCATAGCAGCGGAGGGCGCAGCAGCAGGGGCGGGGGTGGAGGCGGCGCCGGGAGATGAGCTCATCTCCTGCGCCGCCTCTGCCTATGCTGTGAAGGTTGATTCTATTTCGGAGTGGGAGAAGGGACCTTCTGACGTATCTAGGGGAGGAGACACATCACCAGGGGGAGGAGCTACGGGCGAACAGGGTACCTGAAAAGTACCCTCGTGGGCTCGCTTCGCTCACCATGCTTCGGGCTCGGTGGCTCGCTTCGCTCGCCACCTGATTACTAAAGGTAATAGTTGGTGGCGTGGATAGTAGAGGAACTATCCCGCTGGCCTTGCTCCTCCCCCTTGTGTTGTGACTCCTCCCCCAGACGGAAAAGGTCCCTTAGCCCACTTGATTCTAGCATCTACCATGCTGTTAATGGGAGCCGTGTCGCATCGGAACGGCTCCCATTCACACTGCGCCTGACCCGGTAATCAACCCGGTAATAACCCTTCTTTTTTACCGGGTTGAATTACGGGGTAAGGTGACCCGCTAATTCTGAAAAGGACCTTTCACATCGCACACTGACCCGTTTCGACACGGCAATATGCCGTGTCGATACCGGGTTTTTAGTGCGATGTGAAAGGGGTATTACAGACATTCAAGGGAGAGACCTTTATTTTAGAACAGCAGTTTTTCAAATCCACTTGCAGTTTGCCAGTCTGTGTTTCTACATCCTCTCCAGCCAGTTAGCTACAGGACTGCTGAATCTGCAGATGATCAGGGCTTGTGGTTGCCACAGAATGGTGAATTAAAGGAAAGCTATATAAAAAATGCTTTGTTATACATTACAACATGTGCTGTTACGTCTCCAAACAGTACTGGTGTAGGGTTTCACATGGAGCGTAGAAAAGTAAGGTGTGTGTAATACAGTGCAGCACTGGCAGCATGATATGCACAGAGTTATTGTGTCACAGTGTCATAGAGTGGGAAAAAATTTTTTTATTTGTTTTTACTCCTTTTAGCATTGCAGCAAACACAATCTCAGTTATTGCAAATGACGCTGTGAATGTCAGGTAGCTATAGAAAGAAAACATCACTTATAGGCTTATAACCTACCCGTGCAGGGCATACTGTGATCCTCTCCTGCGGGTCCTGCTCACAACACCCCCATTGGTTCCGTCCTTTGCATCCTGCGTTCCATGCCTGGACTCGGAGTTGAAGAACTGCTGTGCCGCTGAATATCCAAAGACTATAAGAAAGCAGCTGAGCAGGAGCACCCCCCTCCTTTCTGGCCCCGACATCATCTAAGGATGCTGGCTAGTAAGCCTTGGTGCTCAGGACACAAGGTATCCACTAGTGAATGGAAGGTAAAAACTTGTTCTCTCTCTGATTCAAATCCAGAGTGATCCTTGTATTCATAAAAGAAAGTGGATTTGAAGAAAAAAGGATTGTGCAGTGATAACCCAGGTGACATAAAGTATATGTGTTATTAGGATGTTGGTTGAAAAAATGTAAAAAAAAAATGCAATCCTAAAAAAATCAGTGCTTCACAGAAGTGATCTCTTCCACTATAGTTGCAGCCAATATGAAAAGCATTAGATGGGAAAAGCTGTGGAATAAAGAAATCTCTGTGCTTGAGAGTGCAGACTTGTCCCCATACTCAGTCTGCGTGAGAAGCAGACTTCAGATGACAGTGCTGAGGGCTGGGGGTTTATGAGGCGGCTGCCTGTCAATGGGGAGGAAACCACAGAACCAGTCACACACGTGAAGGGTAAGGGGAGGGAGGGAGAAATGGGATGGTGAAGAGAGAGAAGAAAGAAGTGGGGCTTTTCTTCATTAACCTTTTAGTGTTCACTATACTTTCCAAACTGCTCCTTTCATCTCTGTGCTAGAACTGAGAAAATGTGTGCTGAAAATGCAAGACTTTCTTCCCACCTACAGTATTTACTTTTCCCTTGTTCCGGTGGGATTAAGTGACCTTTTCCGTACATTCATTTGAGTAGTTGAGGGATGAAAATATCCTTTTTTTAAAATAAAATATTGATATGCTGAGAAGCAAATTTTCGAAGATGCTTCCAAACAATGTATAATATGCAGGTAGAGCTGTGATGTCCTTTGCATAATTTAGTTAGGATACAGTGTCTCCCAAAATCAGTCCTCAAAGGCCCCTAACAGTGCATGCTTTCCAGATTCCCTAACGGGTGCACAGGTGTATTCATTACTGGCTGACACATTTTAAAAGATCCACATTTGGTCCTAATTGAATCAAATGTGATAATGAGGAGATCTGTAAACATGCACTGTTAGGGGTCCCTGAGAACTGGAGTTGGGAAATACTGCCTCAGGGCCTGGTTACCCTGATCCATGTCACAGAAAACAGGTGATAATAAAGTAGGTTAGTAAATCTTTCTCCAACAAAACATCTCACCATCCATGGCATAACTGTCATGATAAGAATTTCATCATAATTATCATCATAACAGTTATTGAAATTCATCAAATGCCAAAAATGCATAATTTTTGGAATTTGAAAGTGAAAATTTTCACCATTCTGAGAATGCATTCAGTTTCCCGATCTGCAGAGGGGTCTGAAAAGATCCCTTCCTGCTGTGTCTTCTTAGCTCCAGTAGGTTCCCACGGCACCCCGAGCAATCCTCCTGAAAATCACTGGCATGGGAGAGGGCACAACAGAGACCGGCATCTATGGTGGAGGGGCTGCATGTCTGAGCAGTGGGTGGGGGCACAGGCTCTAACTGAGGCTCCAGCTCTGTAGCAACAGGAAAGGGGGGTCTGGGTTAGACAGACACCGGTGGTGTTAGTGGGGGGCTGTCCTCCATCTTCTCTTTTCTCTTGCTACTATGGTCTCCTCAAGCGTCATCAACCCAGAGCCGTAACTAGACATTATGGTGCCCCGTGCCAGACAGAGAATTGGTGCCCCCCTCCCCCTCCAAATTAAAATAAGGTCAGAGTGCACTGAAGACAGGCAGCGAAGAGTCTCAGAAGACTGAACAAGCAGGAAAAAAGTACCCAATTTCCAAAAAGTTGATTCTGTAAAAGGAGCAGCTTTTCGGAAGGTGATAATTTTATAAGGGAAGCATGATGAATTTAGAAAAAATTGTGAAATATTAGTATGAGAATTGAAAATTAAAGTTTCTCATTTCCAAGAGAACTAAGGGGCAGATGTTTTAACCTGGAGAAGGCATAAGGAAGTGATAAACCAGTGATAAATGCAAGGTCATCACCAGCCAATCAGATCCAATATGTAAATTAACAGTTAGGAGCTGATTGGCTGGTGTGTTGATCACCTTGCACTTATAACTGGTTTTTCACTTCCTTACGCAGTCTCCAGGCTTAATACATCTGCCCTAAGTATCATCAGCTCAGAGCCATAACACATTTTGGTGCCTGTGCAAGATAGATAACTGGTTCCCCCTATACAAAGTAGGGACAGTGTGCACTGAAAATACAGGTGCATGGCTTCATGGGGAAGTGGTCTGTCCACAGAATAGTGTAGCATAGTAGTATCTGTTAGTCACATTACACCCCACATAATGTCTGTTATTCACATTACACCACACAGTAATCACCCTTATACACATTACCCCATACAGTAGTGCCTCTTATACACATTACACCATAAAGTAGTACCCCACATACATTTTACACCACACAGTAGAGACCCTTTTAAACATTACACCACAGTAGAGCCGCTTATACATGTTGCGCCACAGTAGAGCCTCTTTTACACATTATGCTATTGTAGAGCCCCTTCTACATATTATGCCATGGCAGAGCCCCTTATAAATATTACACCAGAGTAGAGCTGCTTATATTCATAATACAATGGTAGAGCCCCTTCTAAACATTACACCACAGTAGAGCCACTTATAAATATACCTCAGTAGAGTCACTTACACATGTTATGCCACAGTAAAGCACCTTAGACATTGGAGCTAATTCAGATGTGGTTGGAGTAGCTATCACTGTAATATCTATGCATGCACTGTAAATGCAGCAGGAGGCGTATATTACAAGTAGATGCCTCCTGCTGCAGTAGTGATCCAAGCTGCCTCCTAGAACATGGCATCGGATGACTACGACACCAATGGTGGCTTGTGACAACCATGGTGTCATGCAAGCTGCCTGTCACAGATCCTTGAAAGAGGCCAGGAAATCTCCATCCAATGACAGGGATCCTGGTATCTTAAATGGCAGCAACATGTCTCTGTTTTCACAAACAGGCAGTTGCTAACCCCTTCCTGTCCCTAAATGGCATCAGACTGTCAATCACTAACAGTCTGAAGGCATCCTGTGTTGCAGGACCTGTTATACACATTCTGCCTCTGATACATGTTACACCACAGTAGAGCCATCTTTACATAGTACACCACAATAGAGCCACTTGTACATGTTAGGCCACAGTAGAGAACCTTATACATATCATGCCATGGTAGAGTCCCTTATACATGTTATGCCAAAGTAGAGCTGATTGTACATGTTATGCCACAGTAGAGCCCTTTATAAACATTATGCCATGGTACCAGTAGCAGCTTTACCACAAGGCAACCAAAGTGGCTGCTTAGGGCCCTGTGGGTTCCATGGGGCCAGCCAACAAAGCCTGTATAAAGAGCATTTCCGGTGGACCGGAAGCTCCAATGAAAATGTCCGAGAGCTGGGCTGGCTGAATACTCCTAACAGGCTGTCAGTGATTAGACAGCTGTAGGGTGCTGGTTCCAGCGTGCACGTGTGTCTTCAGTCGAGCAGTATTCTGCATGTGACCAGTCATGGCACATGGTTGTATGACATTAGATGCGCAGAGATAGGAGCCAGGACACACACAGAGAAAAACATGAGGTCTTCCAGTGTACTTTATTACACTATTTTTTTTTATTTTGAAGAACATCCACCTACTGCACATTTCAAACAGGTGGGTGTGTGTGTGTATGTGTGTGTGTGTGTGTGTGTGTGTGTGTGTGTGTGTGTTTGTGTGTGTGTGTGTGTGTGTATGGGGGGGGTCAGGATACTGGTCAAGATACCGACGCTGGAATCCCAACAGCTGAAAATCTCACCACCCAGAATCCTGGCAAAACAGGACTATTCCCACTCGTCGGTGTCCACGACACCCATAGAGTGGGAAAAAATCATGTGGTGAGCGCAGCGAGCCACCGAGCCCACAGCCATGTCAAACGTAACGAGCCCGCAAGGGGACTCTCTGTGCTCGCCCCGCTGCCAGCATTCTGGCAGGTGGGATGCCACTGTCGGAATATGGATAGACAGTATCCCCCCACCGCTGGTAAATCATACTGAACCCCTCAGGAATCACTATCCTATCAACCATAAGTATGCACCATTTGTCAATAAGTTAACTGGTTGCCAATAGTATCACTTTTTTTTTTTACATCAATAGTTTTTTATTGAAATTTATACAGATATGGGGTGGTACAGAAAAAAGAGTAAGGAATAAGGAAGAGGGAACAAGAACAAACGGGGAGGGGGATGTACACGCCAATAAAAATAACAGCATACATATAATCAAGAAAAATAAAGAGAAGGACATATTAGTGAACCAGATAGCATGGATCAATAAATGAACAGGTAAAAACTACATAGCAAAATATGCAGAGGAGAACAGCCTCAAAATGAAAAAACAGTTTGACACATTAGGTAATAATAGTATAATTATCGCCAGAGCCGGCCCTAACCAATATGATGCCCTAGGCAAGATTTTGGCTGGTGCCCCCTAGAACCACCGCTAATTCTGCCTCTGACCCTGTACCCTTTTCCCAGCACCATCACCCCCCACCCATAGCAGTCCTTTTTTTTTTCCTACCCCCTTATTTAAATAAGAACAGTGTGCACATTCGGCACACAACCCAAAAAGGTATGTGTTTTTGCTGGCAAGTGGCATGGCCACACAATAGTACCCCCAATTCAACTTATGCCTCACAGTAGTGCAACTTTATTCACAATTTATAATGCGATAGTGTCCCTTATTCACATTACATCATACAGTAGTACCACTTAACCTTATATACGTTACTCCTCACAGTAGTGCCCCACATTCTCATAAGATCATACTGAATTGCTCCTTATTCACATTACACCACACCATATTGCTCTTTATTCTCATTACACCACACCATATTGCTCCTTATTCACATTACACCACACCATATTGCTCTTTATTCTCATTACACCACACCATATTGCTCCTTATTGACATTACACCACACCATATTGCTCTTTATTCTCATTACACCACACCATATTGCTCCTTATTGACATTACACCACACCATATTGCTCTTTATTCTCATTACACCACACCATATTGCTCCTTATTGACATTACACCACACCATATTGCTCTTTTTTTCACATTAGACCACACAGTACTGCCCTTTCTATACATTATGCCACACAGTAGAGAACCTTATATTCATAATGCCACACATTGGTAATGCATTTATACACATAATACCACACAGTTATGCCCCTTACACATATGACACACATTATTAATGTCCTTAAACATTGTGCCAACCTTTATTAATGCCCTTATAAACATAAATTCCCTTACACATATGCCGCACATTGTTAATGACCTTATACACATAATGACACATATAGTTCCTGGCATGAGTCAAGTGGCAGCTCTGCTAATGGCAGGTGCCTATTTTTTATGAAAATGCATCTTATTTGCATTGCTATGTGGCTAGGATTCACAAGCAGCTTCTGCTGATTAAAATGATATGCGGCATGCCTATATACTGTGTGTGACTGTGGCTGTATCTGCATATGAAATGCTACACACAGAATATAGGCATGCCGCATATCATTTTAATCAGCAGAAGCTGCTTGTGCCCCTAGGCATACCACATGCCCTAGGCAATTGCCTAGTTTGCCTATGCCTAAGGCCAGCTCTGAAATTTATCGCAACCAAGGAAACAATTAAGAGGTAGGATTCTCAGTAAGACTAAACTGTAATGGAGTTGACAGAGATGGGTGAGATATAAGAACAATACCGTATCCTGTTGTAACATAGTCATACCAGGGTAACCATCGGATAAGGGGTGAGGAAGCGGAAGGGAAATAATTAATATATGTAGTCTCCATGGTATAATGAAAGTGAATTTTGTGAAAAACTTTAATAACAGGGGGTGTTACCGATTGCCTCCAAGCCTGACATATAGTGGCTCTAGCAGTTATACACATGTGTCCCAGTAAATATCTATGATGGGTTGAAACTTCCATAGGGTAAATATGTAGCAATGCCAAACTAGGGGATGGGCATAGAGTCGTTTGCAAGACTTTATTGATCAGTGTAAAAACATCCGACCAGAAAGTTCGGCGCAAGGGACATGACCAAAAAACATGGAACAAGTGGCCTATTTCCCCACAATTTCTCCAGTAATATTGAGAGCATGAAGGCCAAAAGGAGGGTAGCCGATCGGGAGTTAGATATAATCTGTTCAGTAGTTTGACATGCTTTTCAGAATGATTTAAACATCTAGACATACGAAATGTTAACAGTGCAGTTTTTCCCATTGCATGTCAGCTATGGTAATGTTTAAATCCGTCTCCCAGCGTTTCTGAGCATTAGACTTTTGGGACGGGGCTAATGCTATAAGTGTATTGTACCAAAAAGTTATATCTTTAGAGAAAGTAGTCAAAGAGATACGAGATAAGACAGAGTGGGTTATAGAGCTAGGAGGGATTTGTGAATGGGGTGGGCTTTTAAACCAGTGTCTAATTTGGAAGTAATGAAGTAGTTCACTGTGAGGGAGAATCGGTTATGTATTTGGGGAAACGTGAGGAAAGTGTTTCCATCCATCAAAACTCCAACATTAGAAATATTACAGGCATTCCAAACAGAAATGTTCAAATTAGGTATTAATTTACCTAAGGCTTTCAATGAAAGTGCTGCATATGGGGCAGTAAACCCTGGAAGTTTGCTTATTAGGGTATCCCATACTCACAGAGATGAATATACTATTCATCTCTGCGAGTATGGTATACCCTATTAAGCAAACTTTTAATAATCGCTAGGTGAGGATATTTGTAAAGCGCCAATCAGTTACACAGCAAAACCAGCCTTGTTTTGCTGTGTAACTGATTGCCGCTTTAAAATACGTGAGAACTTGCAGGAAGTACTGCACTTTTCTGGTTCTCGCACTGTATTACATTCCCCCTGTGTATCTCAAGCTAACCACAACTGCACCATCTGTTGCTGCAATGTGTATGGTACATGTACTGCAGTTCCACAGATTTAGCAATACAGTAACTCAATGAAATAACAAATTACTTACTGCCAACTAGTTAGTTTCTCAGATCAAGGGCCAGCTGTATTTTTTTTTTTTAAACACTGCAATTTCTTAAGGGCTTTAACCCACTATCCCTGCATCCTTCATCTTATTGGCTAAGCTCATACCTGTAGTGCACTTAGAACTTAGAGATGTGCAGTGGGCACTTTTCGTGTTTTGTGTGTTGGTTTTGGATTTGGATCCTCGCTTGTGTTTTGGATCTGGATTAGTTTTGCCAAAACCACCATTCAGGTTTTGGTTTTGGATCTGGATGATTTAAAAAAAAAACATAAAAGTATCTAAAATCACAGAATTTAGGGGTAATTTTGATCCTACGGTATTATTAACCTCAATAACATTCATTTCCACTCATTTCCAGTCTTGTCTGAACACTTCACAATATTGTTTATAGGCCTAAAAGTTGCACCGAGGTAGCTGTATGACTAAGCTAAGCTACACAAGTGTGCGGCACAAACACCTGGCCCATCTAGGAGTGGCACGCAGAGGCAGACCGGATGGCACTTAAAAAAAACTAGTCCCCAAACAGCACATCATGCAAAGAAGTAAAAGAGGTGCAATGAGGTAGCTGTATGACTAAGCTAAGCGGCACAAACACCTGGCCCATCTAAGAGTGGCACTGCAGTGGCAGACAGGATGGCACTTAAAAAAACTAGTCCCCAAACAGCACATCATGCAAAGAAGTAACAGAGGTGCAATGAGGTAGCTGTATGACTAAGCTAAGCGACACAAATGTGTGACACAAACACCTGGCACATCTCGGAGTGTTATGCAGTGACAGACAGGATGGGACTTAAAAAAAAACTAGTCCCCAAACAGCACATGATGCAAAGAAGTAAAAGAGGTGCAATGAGGTAGCTGTATGACTAAGCTAAGCGGCACAATTGTGCAGCACAAACACCTGGCCCATCTAGGAGTGGCATTGCAGTGACAGACAGGATGGCACTTAAAAAAAACTAGTCCCCAAACAGCACATCATGCAAAGAAGTAAAAGAGGTGCAATGAGGTAGCTGTATGACTAAGCTAAGCAACACAAGTGTGTGGCACAAACACCTGTCCCATCTAGGAGTGGCAGAAAGGATGGCACTTAAAAAAAAACTAGTCCCCCAAACAGCACATCATGCAAAAAAGTAAAAGAGGTGCAATGACGTAGCTCTATGACTAAGCTAAGCGACACAAGTGTGTGGCACAAACACCTGGCCCATCTAGGAGTGGCACTGCAGTCTCACTGCACTAATGGCGGATACCGGATGCACATCTAACACCAACATAGCTGTCAAGGCCTCAGTTATCCACTTTGCAACAGGATGACTGCTATCATATTTTATCTTCCTCGCAAAGTACTGTTGAACAGTCATTTGCTTAGTTGAAGTACAAGTGGTTTTCTGACTTCCCCTCTGGGATGATGATCAACTCCCAGGAGCAACAACAGCAGCAGAAGTATAAGGAAGTGGTTCTTGATCTTTCCCTATTTTATCCTCCAAATTTTTGTTCTCCTTTATTTTTCTGGAGTTATATAACAAAATGCAGCACAGGAGAGCAAACCTCTACACCACAGCAAACCCTGTAAAAATTATTTGGATTAAATATTTATAACCCCTTTATTTGAAGTAAATAATATACAGCACAAGACAGCACCACTGAACTTATCTGGCAGCACCACTCTACTGGACTTATACGGTAGTACCACTGGACTGGACTTATACGGCAGTATCACTGGACTTATATGACAGTACCACTGGACATATACGCAGTATCACTGGACTGGACTTATACGGCAGTACCACTGGACATATACGGCAGTATCACTGAATTTATACGGCAGTACCACTGGACATATACGGCAGAACAACTGGACATATACGGCAGTATCACTGGACTAGATTTATACGGCAGTACCAATCGATATATACAGCAGTATCACTGGATTTATATGGTAGTACCACTGGACAAATATGGCAGTATCACTGGATTTATACGGCAGTACCACTGAACATATACGGCAGTATCACTGGATTTGTACGGCAGTACCACTGGACATTTACGGCAGTATCACTGGAATTATATGGCAGTACCACTGGACATATACAGCAGTATCACTGGATTTATACGGCAGTATCACTGGACATATACGGCAGTATCATTGGACTTATACGGCAGTATCACTGGACTGGATTTATATGGCAGTACCACTAGATTTATACAGCAGTACCACTAGACATATATGACAGTATCACTGGACTGGATTTATACGGCAGTACCACTGGACATATATATGGCAGTATTACTGGATTTATATGGCAGTACAACTGGACATATACGGTAGTATCACTGGACTGGATTTATATGGCAGTACCACTGGATTTATACTGCAGTACCACTGGACATATACGGCAGTATCACTGGACATATGCGGCAGTATCACTGGACTGGATTTATATGGCAGTACCACTGGATTTATACGACAGTACCACTGGACATATATGGCAGTATCACTGGATTTATACAGAAGTACCACAGGACATATCCGGCAGTATCACTGGACTTATATGGCAGTATCACTGGACTGGATTTATACGGCAGTGCCATTGGATTTATACGGCAGTACCACTGGACATATACAGCAGTGTCACTGGATTTATACGGTAGTACAACTGGACATATATGGCAGTATCACTGGACATATATGGCAGTATCAATGGACTGAATTTATACGGCAGTGCCACTGGATTTATACGGCAGTGCCACTGGACATACAGTATACGGAAGTATCACTGGACATATACGGCAGTATCACTGGTCTGGATTTATACGGCAGTACCACTGGATTTATACGGCAGTACCACTGGACATATATGGCAGTATCACTGGATTTATATGGGAGTACCACTGGACATATACGGCAGTACAACTGGACATATACAGCAGTATCACTGGATTGTATTTATACAGCAGTACTACTGGAAATATACAGCAGTATCACTGGATTTATATGGCAGTACCACTGGACAAATATGGCAGTATCACTGGACATATACAGTAGTATCACTGGATTTATATGGCAGTACCACTAGACATATGCGGCAGTATCACTGGAATTATATGGCAATACCACTGGACATATACGGCAGTATCACTGGATTTATATGGCAATACAACTGGACATATACGGCAGTATCACTGGACTGGATTTATATGGCAGTACCACTGGATTTATACTGCAGTACTACTGGACATATACGGCAGTATTACTGGACATATACGGCAGTATCACAGGAATTATATGGCAATACCACTGGACATATATGTCAGTATCATTGAATTTATACAGCAGTACCACTGGACATATATGGCAGTATCACTGGACATATACAGCAGTACCACTGGACTGGATTTATATGGCAGTATCACTGGATTTATATGGCAGTACCACTGGACATATACGGCAGGATCGCCGGATTTATACGGCAGTACTACTGGACATATACAGCAGTATCACTGGACTTATACGGCAGTATCACTGGACTGGATTTATACGGCAGTTCCACTGGATTTATACGGCAGTACCACTGGACATATACAGCAATATCACTGGAATTATACGGCAATACCACTGGACATATATGTCAGTATCACTAGATTTATACGGTAGTGCCACTGGACATATACAGCAGTATCAATGGAATTATATGGCAATACCACTGGACATATACGTCAGTATCACTGGATTTACACGGCAGTATCACTGGACATATACGGCTGTATCACTGGACATATACGGCAATATCACTTGACTTATACGGCAGTACCACTGGACTTATACAGCAGCACAGGGACACCACCACTGGACTGATGCAGGACAACACAGCACCACTGCAATTGACTGTACTTATACAGCAGCACTGGACATATGGCAGCAGAGGACACCCTGTGACTGGACTGATGCAGCACAAAACACCACCACTGGTCTGATGCAGCACAACACAGGACCACTAGACTGGACTTATACAGCAACTCTGGACATATGGCAACAGAGGACAACACCACTGTAACTGGACTGATGCAGCACAAGACACCATTACTGGACTGATGCAGCACAACACAGCACCACTGGACTGGACTTATACAGCAGCACTGGACATATGGCAGCAGAGGACACCACCACTGTGACTGGACTGATGCAGCAAAAGACACTACCACTGTACTGATGCAGGACAACACAGTACCAATGCACTCGACTTATACAGCAGCACTGGACATATGGCAGCAGAGGACACCACCACTGTGACTGGACTGATGCAGCATAAGACACTACACTGGACTGAGCAGCACAAGACAGCAATGGAATTGACACCCCACCTTCCTGCACAGACACTGAGGATGGAGACACGTCCTCTCGCTACACTCTCCAATTCCGGAGTGAAAATGGCGGCGACACGCGGCTCCTTATATGTTATCCAAAACCCATGGGAATTCGACAGCGGCTTGATGAATTTTTTACCTCGTTCTGCTTTCTGAGTCTGGCGGGAAGTCCCGAGCCTGGATCAGATCTGGGCTCGGGATGTGAAGTTCGGTAGGGTTCGGTTCTCAGAGAACCGAACCCGCTTATCTCTAGAACTTACACAAAGCATAAACAATAATTCTGAGCACAGGTGTATGGATGTACAACAAAGAACAAAGTAAACTAAAAAAATCGGATGATAAGTAACATAGTCCTGGAATTTTGGATTAGGCCTGGAAAGTCTCCGAGACCTGGTGACAAAGAAAGGGGCAATGGTATATCCAGTGTCTAAATAGGCCCAGTCCTGTGGTTTGTCATCAGCTTTAAGTTTATATCTGCAATATCACGCAAAATGATTTTGTTTGCTATAAACATTGCATGGTATATTAAAAGCTGGAAATATGTAGTATTCATGTTAAAGGTCACCACTATAGTTCACACAGTGTGTTTGCTGCTGCACATGTTGCTAGTGGTAGTATATATCAGACTCTCATTTGAACTCCATTATACTTGCATTGGACATCTTATGTAGCATGCATTTGTGTTTAGCAGTGTCCAGTGTTAATTCCTTCTCACATAGTAAATGTGCACAAGTAACATCATTATAAGTTCCAGACCCAATCCTGTCCCTGATGAGCGCACTTGTTAATCACGTTTCTTTGTTAATCACGTTTCTTTGTTAGTAGTTTCAGTCTGGCAGCATATGATCGGATACTCTCAAAGGGGCTCTGCACTGGTAAGCATATCTCATAAAACATTTTACTAGTGTGTCAAGATCTTCCTGATCCTCCTCCTCTGAATAAACACATGTGTCTGCTTTGTCACAGCTTCAGTACCAGCTAGGTTGTGAACCCTGCACATTAGTATATGTGCTATTCCTTCTTGAAACTGAGCCAGTTATTCAGAATGGCATTGTCAAAAGCCAGTTGCTCCATACGTTGGAGACCCTGTGCCATCACAGCCAGACTTCTGACACCATGTAAAGGGTCTGTGTGCAAATCACCACATGATTCTGAAGAGCTGCAGAAGTGTGTCTTTATTAGCTGCAATCATGTTGAACAATAGCTGCAGAGGCACTGCCTGCATAATAGATACATCCTGTATAACAAACAATTCCTGTATAAGAAATGTGGATAGCAATGATGCAACATCCAAATACAGCATACTACAGTCCTAGTGACAATATTTCAGTCAGTTTGTAACATTTTTAAATAAATAACCAGATGCACTTAACTGCAGTTTCTCCAGAAATCTTCTTTTATAGGCTGCTGCTTCCCAGCAGATACTCAGCGTTGAGTCCACTCACTTCTTTCAAAAATCATGCTACAGTACCAGCTTCTCCTGCTGCAGTTGTGGCTATCAGTTAGGATGTTAACAACCATCAATGGTTTGCCATGGTTGGTTGATTGCTTTGCTATCAGTGGCGAGGGTCAGAGGTTTCTCCATTGTCTATGGCAGGGATATAGCCATTTTTCCCCAGCACATTGCACATAGCATCTAACCCTTAACCCTTCATGCTTTTTAGCCCCACCCCTTTATCTGATTAGAATGCCATAGTCACTTCTTCCTCATAAAAGATGCCCATTGATGGTTCAAACCATCAGTGGTTTCTCACTGATCGTTCCCTGCTATCAAGGGAAAGTAGTTCCCTTCAATAACCATCCCTACTGTCAGTTAGTGAATCACATTGCTCCTTCTCCTCTCTTTCTCTATCTATCTCTTCCTCTTTCCTTAGAAACACCCTCTTTCCTAGGGATCTCAGCCTTGTCAAACCTTTCTTGTCTCCCAGCTCTATCTTTTCACTAGTTTCTCTCTACCAGGGTTCCCAGGGTCCTGTAGCTTTGTCCCCAACAAATATGGTCTTGTCTCAACCCTAGGTGTCTGCCTACAGAAGGCAGCACCAGGATAACATTGGCTCTGGTCTTTTACTTTTACTATTTATTATTTACCCATAATCTGGTACTGTTGTTTGCATTTTCACAGGGGTAAGTTAGTATTGATTCTCTCTGCAGAGTTTTAGAAGTGCATGCAGGTTTGAATCATATGCAGTCATTGTTTTAGCATGCCCCAAGAAATCAAAGATCATTTGTGTGTAGAGCTTGGATTATATTTATTATACCATCTTTTGGAATGCTTCCCGTATGGATGTGTTTGCAAATTATATGTGTGTGTGTACATCTGCTCCTCCCAAATGGTGCTTCAAAAGTGTTTAATTTACAGCTCTCTTCATCCAGCACTAATTGCCAATTTCCAGACTGGGCATGAAGAACACTGACGAAATTTCCTCCTGACAATTTCTGCAAGATATTATCCAGCCTTATTTTACTGTATCCTGATTTAAATTCCTTGAGTCTATGTAGGGTCTCAGAATATTATTTGATTTCATTTCCGTCAGTACTGTTGAACTCCCTCACCATGAAAAAGTTGTTAAACTGTACACACATACACTCTTTAACCTTTTTCGTTGCACACCTAGATCACAGGCAGTCATAGGTTTAAAACATAAAAAAATAAACAATGAAAGGACTGCTGCTTACTGGATCCGCATTTGCAAGCTACATGAAAATGAATTTATTTTCAACTGCCCCTCTATTTCTAAATTGATTATTTTGCCCTGCATCAGTTTCAGTGTCTGTCTCCTCGAATGATCATAATCATCATTTTAGGTGCCAGATTCCAGAGCCCCATAGTATCAGCAAATACAGAACATAAAGAGACCTTTCAGTGGGGCGAGGAGAGGAGAGGGGTGATAAAAAGATCCCTTCTTATAAGATCTAAAACAAACCTAACAAACAAAGATGCAATGGCTGGTGAGACAAAAAGTGGATGAGGGAGGTGGAATATGAAAGGGAAGTTAATTTAGACCTGGGTAGGTTTCTTATATAAGGTGGATGCCAGACCCTTGGTAGAGACCTGTTTAAGAAAAAGCATTACAAAAGAAGTGAGAGGTCTGGAGCAGAGCCTAGTCTTCATGAAGAAGTTAAATTTATGGATTTGAAAAAATTTAAAGAAGGACTTATTTGATATAGCAAATGTATCATAATTGTCAGAGAAGTATGGAAAGATCAGACCCTTGGTGAGATCATAGAAATACTGTATCTAATCCCACCCAGACAACCATGGTTCTAGAGCAGCAGGGGCCCAGCCCACAGGAAAGGTTTTGTTATTGAACAAATGAATAAGGAGACCAGGAGACTGGGCCAGTTTAAATTTAATTTTTATTTTTTTAAGTAGCAAAATAACATACTTCCCATCATTTTCGATTGTATATCTGGTTCCCCACGCACATGTTCTATCACTCTGTGGGCATGCCCAGCTCTCCCCCTACTGTTACGGATGCCATACACATATATTCACATGTACTGCAGTGTTAAGATTGCCCCCACACCAAAACTTTTCATCCCTTTGTGACACTACAGCCTGTGGGTAATAAGGTAAGACAGTCCCCAAGAAACTGGACTGTCTCGCTAAATAATGTGTTTGTTTTTCTTACCATATTTTAACATATTATAAATGGTTACAGTGAATGCATTATACCATTGGTTGGGATGCCGGCAGTCATATGACCGAGGGTATGGGTCGTTGGATTGACTCATCTAGGTCATCCCCATGACCGACACAAGCATCCCGACAATTAGAAAGCCAATAGGGGACAAAGTAATTATTTTACCCCTCCACTGCTCCCTATCCTAACCCTAACCCACCTATGGTGGCGGCTAGGGCTAACATTTGAAGGGTGGTAGCTAAGAGTAATACACCGGGGGTGGTGGATGGGGCAAAGACTTGGGGGGTGGTGGTTAGGGATAAGACTCGGGGGGTGGCAGATTACCTTTGGGATGTCGGCGGTCGGCATTCCGGTGCAGGGATACTGAGTGGTGTCGGGATTCCGGCTTCGGTCACCGCCGGGATGCTAACCATGTCCCCTGTGAACACTGCTGTGTTTGCAGTTCTTAATGTCCTCTTCACATTTTCTATTCAGGTTTAAAATTCTAAAGTAAAGTGATAAAGTTATCACTTTACACTTGAACATATACATGCTCATATTCAAGTCACATACAGACAAACATGTATAAACTGTCTCAATCATAAGGGAATCAGCTCGGAAATACTGTAGTCGAACATGGTTGAAGTGGCTCAAACATAGTACAGGTTGAGTATCCCTTATCCAAAATGCTTGGGACCAGAAGTATTTTGGATATCGGATTTTTCCATATTTTGGAATAATTGCATACCATAATGAGATATCATGGCGATGGGACCTAAGTCTAAGCACATAATGCATTTATGTTTCATATACACCTTATACACATAACCTGAAGGTAATTTTAGCCAATATTTTTAATAACTTTGTGCATTAAACAAAGTGTGTGTACATTAACACAATCCATTTATGTTTCATATACACCTAATACACGTAGCCTGAAGGTCATTTAATACAATATGTTTAATAACTTTGTGTATTAAACAAAGTTTGTGTACATTGAGCCATCCTGTAGAACATGTTTGGCTTTCCCAACTTTTTAATTATTTTACAGTCCAGGAAAGTCCCTACCAGTTCAGAGTGGAGGTTATTCTGGTTAGGCTTACGTTAAAGGTGAATCCCGTTTCACCAGGCTCTGGTACATGAGTGTACCCACAGCTATATTAAAGAAGTGTCAGCATTATAAGAAATATAATAGAATTTCTCTCATCTATAGAGACCAGCAACTAAAAGTTAATTTCAAATTGTTGATTTTATAATAACCTTAAGATTCTCATTAAGTTTTTATTGTTCATAGACGGAAAACTGTAAATCAAATTTCATGAAATTATTTTACATTATATTGTAGTAACTTGCATACAGTATGTGTTTATGATTTGTATGCACAAGTAAACCTTTTGGTTTTTCTCATTTACTGTATGTACAATTGTTGATGAGGATTACATACAGCATTGTATAAATAAGATTTTCCCTGTAAATGTATGTTTCCATTACAGAAGTAGATTATAATCAAATGCTTTAAAATGTAATAAAACAGATCAGCAGATGACAAAGCGTTTATCGAATATTTCTAAATTCTTTAGCAATGTTTTGCCTTTCTTACAAAAACTTGCTCATTAATGTGAATTTATAATTTAAAGCGTAAACCATTGTGACAGTGTTTGGGTGTGTAATTGTGTTTTAGCAAAGTGTGTACAATATTATTCAACACTGTTGTAATTATTCTTTTACAATGCAGAGGGAGCACAGGATGTGTTACTCTATATATCCTGTCTATACAATATACACAGTGCATTTGTATGATTGCCATTTATTTATTGGCAATTTAAGATAGGAGATAAAAGTAAACATATATCCTACATTATTGTAGCTTAGGTATGGAGCATAATTACGGCAGAAAATAATTGTCAGTTTTATTTTTACAAACGTCACTGAATGCCAATAGTTTTTTTAACTGGTAATAAGATAAATATGGGCTTTGCAACATTGGTCGTTATAAAACTTTCAGCATCACATAGGTTTTCAGGAGAGTACATTATCTTATGTATTATTCAGCCAGGTGTCATAAAGCTGTTTATGGCCAATACCTAATGACTAGTATGCCATACTATATCCAGTGGAAACATCTGTCTGTACTGTAAATCACAGCCAGTTAGCTATAACTTTAATGAAATTATAATAACAGGGTTTAGATGCAGACTACAGGAAATCTGCATATAGTTTAGTTTAGATTTATTATATATACATACTGACATTTTAAAATAAAATACAGGAATGCAATGACCTTAGGTAGGTGTATATACTGTAGGTAGGTCACATACAATTCTGTATGTGAGGGCTTTATTACAACCATCATCAGGATATGCTTACTGAATTTTCAATACTCCACAATGCAGAACTAGTACATGCCGGTTTAGAAACATTGCTGCATCAGCGGACTTCATTGTCAAATAATCAGCAGGTTGGCAAAAAACAAGGGTTAGGGCCCTGCCCTTGAGAGCTTACATTTTAAAGGGGAGGGGCAGACAGACAGGGGTAACATAGATAAGGTAGACAGTGAGAATGCGGCAGTATGACTCTGTGTGTGTGTGTGTGTGTGTGTGTGTGTGTGTGTGTGTGTGTGTGTGTGTGTGTGTGTACAGTAGGGAATTTCCTATTAGGCACCTGAGGCACATGCCTAGGGGCGGAAATTGTTGGGGGCTACTCAGTAAATATGTATGCTTAATTAAAAAATAAAATAAAATATCATAGTTCATGGCTTTTTTATTATTATATTAAATTGGCAATTATCAAATGAGGGATTAAAACGAATCAATTAAAGTAACAAAAATAGGCAGACGGGTGGCCGTTACTGTTGTGCCTGGGGGCGCCCTGACTTCTAAATCCATCCCTGTGTGTGTGCATAAATATAAATGTATATATATATATATATATATATATATAAGTGCTCTTCACATATTTTCAATTTTAATTCAAATCATATTGTTTTATATAGTATATAATTTCAGCTTTCTAATTTTTAGTAATTGTTTAATACACTTTTAAAAGAAGTAGCTGAGACTCTTCACTTTTTTCTTATTTCATAGCACTTTGATGTTTTCAGGGGTGTGGTTCATAGGGTCGACCACACTTAGGTCGACAGTGTCTAGGTCGACCACTATTGGTCGACAGTAACTAAGTCGACACCCAAAATAGGTTAACATAAGCATTAGGTCAACATGAGCAAGGCCGACATTAGTTTAAAAAAAAATGGTGTCGTTTTCTTCTTAGAGTGACTGGGAGCCCCAATTAGTGCACCATGTCCGCTCACATGGCCAACTTCGCTCGCCATGCTTTGGGCAAGTTGCCTCGCTCCGCTACCACTGCGCTCAGCAAAGGGTTACCATTCCCAATTGTAGTCCACGTGGATCGTAAAGTATGAAAAAGTAAAAAAAAATGAACAAAATCATGAAAAACTCATGTTGACCTAGAACATGTGGACCTAGGGACCCTGTTGACCTAGAAACCCTGTCGACCTAATGCATGTCGACCAACAGCGGTTGACCTAGTAACTGTCAAGCTAAGTGTGGTCGACCTAGAGACCGGATACCGTTTTCAGAGCCACAGGAAAATGACTTGAACCCCTGAGAGCTCTAAATGACCAGGATAAACAGATAATTTCTTCTTGCACCTTGACCTGTTGAGATAATGGCCTGTGACCAGGGCTTAAAGTGGTCTTGGTGAGGTGGTGGACCTCTTGGAGGAGGACCATGGAGGCACCAGGACCTGAGGAAGGAGTAGGTTGCTGCAGCTCATCAGCATCACTAGTGCCGCCTGTATCATCGATTGAGGCAGATGATGCGGTGGGCTTTTCTGTTGGAATTACTGTGCAGGGCAATGGAGGAGGTGGAACTAGTTCCCCCTACCATTACAGGTGGTGGAACTCAGTTCAACCTCGTTCCCCCCCACTTTAACCCCTGCCTGTGACAAAGACTTCTTAATCTCACAGAGATTTTGGGATACCATATTTAGATAGACCTGAAAGTTCATATTCTCTGAAGTGATATAAATATATTTACTTCCAACACATGTTTTTTTTAGCGTTCCAATATAAAAGTAATTGATGCCTGTGACTTAATGCTAAACAACATTATAAGACAGCGGAAGAGAAACACCTGCGTTTTTCATAACCCTTTTGTGTTTCCCTTTTTTTTTTAAAAAAACACATTGAGAAGACAAATGTTTAAAAGAAACATCTGCTCAAGTATGTAGTTGTACATTCCATTGATTCTCTGCTTTACTTTAATTTCCACTTCACAGCTACAGTTTGGAAGCAGGATTTATTTTTACCTCTGTTCCTAGTTACAGTGAAAATATACTGGAATTGGAGTGCATGTAAAAATGTTTTATAAAAGGTTGCTACTAGCATTGGAAACAATGCTGATTTCTTTGTAAACAGATTAAGAACATTTTGTTGTACAGTAATGTAACATTGCAACATATGGTTTTTTTTAACATTAATTGTTTTTATTGAACAAAATTTCTGGGAGAGTACAGAAAGAAACAGGGAAGGGAAGGAAAAGGGGAACAAAACCATAGGTTTTGATACAGAGCAACATAGGATAAGTGAAAAAATGGGGGTCATTCCGAGTTGATCGTAGCTGTGCTAAATTTAGCACAGCTGCGATCATTCACACTGACATGCGGGGGGATGCCCAGCACAGGGCTAGTCTGCCCCGCATGTCAGTGCCACACCCTCTGCAGAAGTGCAAAGGCATCGCACAGAGGCGATGCCTTTGCCCTTCAAGAGTAGCTCCCGGCCAGCGCAGCTTTAGCGTGCTGGTCGGGAGCTACTCATTGCTCCTCGGCCCGCAGCGGCTGCGTGTGACGTCACGCAGCCGCTGCGGCCCGTCCACCATTCGGTCCGGCCACGCCTGCATTGGCAGGACCACTCCCATGAAACGGCGGCCGAACGCTGCTGTTCCGCCCCCTACCGCCCAGCGACCGCCTCTGCCTGTCAATCAGATCATAGGATCATGATCACATGTGTATTAACATTATTGGCTAGAACTCCAGTCATGTGACTCGTTTGGTCACATGATCGAGTTCCACAGATAAACAGGAAAATGTAAATGCAATTTTTAACATTTATATGTAATCGTTTTATGTATTTTTCTTTGTCTATATATTTTGGGACCAATAAGAACTTTAGGACTCTATATTTTAATGTGATTTTCCGAACGGCTTGTATTTTAAGCTACTAAGCAATTAACCAGGTGTAATGAGTTATGCCACTCAAATCAGGTATGAAAGGGTTTTACATTAAGCCGCTATATACTTGCTCCTGAGGAAGCTGGATCATACAAACCAGCGAAATGCATTGAGCTTTTTACCTGTCCTGATATCCACTACCATCGCTGGCACATATTGGTCACTCCTTTGCAAAAGACTGAACATTTCCACCGCAGCACCCACCCATCTGGATTCTCTAAATACCTGATAAGGACAAAAAACTTTCCAGCTACCTATGAGGTGGACGAAATCTGCATTTGGATCACTGGTAATAACCTCATGTTTGCAAAAGTATCGGATTTATGCCAAATAACCGATTATTGATGGTCATATCCAGTGACATTAGTCCTATCTGAGTGTTTCCTAGCCAGTTATGTGGAACTCTAACTAACGATTTTATATACAGGCTCTCATGTGGCATATTATATTTTATTTTATGTGGTTAATTTATCATGTGTCAGTAATAAATGTGTTTAATTTATACAAGCCTTTCGGACTTTTTAAATTTAATCGTCTTTTGAATTGATATGAGCAGCCAGCGCTGGTAACTTTCCTTTTTCTGTCTAGTACCCATACATCTTGCGCTTGATTTGTGGGAACACTATGAAGTCACAGGGGGCCAGGTCTATTGGCTAAAATTACCTTCATGCTGTGTGTATGAGGTGTATATGTAACATAAATGCATTCTGTGCTTAGATTTAGGTCCCATCACCATGATATCTCATTATGGTATGCAATTATTCCAAAATACGGAAAAATCCCATATCCAAAATACCTCTGGTCCCAAGCATTTTGGATAAGGGATACTCAACCTGTATATGGCAGATGACTAAGCTCCTGTATATGTTCATGGGCAGAAAATCCATCACTTTCCTGCACTTGTGGACAGGTGCATTGTCATAATTGAGAAGGGCACCATGAGTGTGAGCTTTTGGATGGCCCCTGAAAATGGTCTCCAGCACTTGTGGCAGGAATTGGTTGACATACCAGTTCCCACAGATGATGTGCTGCTGCACGAGTGGTATGGTAGCTACATGAACATCATCTGGTGTGTTATGGCAGCACTCTACAGTACAGCGGCTCTGGAACCCGCATACTTACAGGCGGATGGCTGGTACAGTAATCGTTCTTACTGTTGTGCAGCTGCTGGTGGAGATGGCGGGCCGGCTGCAGTACTCCCGGTCTGTGCTCTTCGCTATCAGAGCGACCAGTGGAGCGGCTGGAGGAGTCTGCGGTGGATGAGTCCCGGGCAGGTGCATCGGTGCGGCTTTGGGCAGTTCCGGGTTGCACAGCCTACCGGGAGAGCATGAGGTCATGGCCAATGATATCATCAGCGGAGGCCGCGGCTGAGACTCTAGCTGGAGGAGGCATGTCTGCTCTGCAAGGGGAGGATGGAGAACTGCATGGCACGAAGCAGTCAGGATGCATCGGCGCTGTCCTCGCCGGGAGAGGAAGCAGAAGCAGGGTAAGAGGGCTGGAGCTCTGGAGAGGCTGAAAAAGTATGGCTATAACCCCCCTGTGCCCAGTATCTTCCTTGCAAATGCTCGTTCCCTGGCAAATAAAATGGACGAACTGCTGCTTAGATTCAATGGCAGTCACCTTATGTGCTCCTGCTCTGTTACTATTTTAACTGAGACTTGGCATACTCCCCGTATTTCGGATTAGGGGGTTTTGCTCCCTAAATGTACCTTATTTAGGGCTGATAGATCTCTGGACTCTGGAAAGTCTAAAGGCGGGGGACTGTGCATTTATATTAACAATTACTATTGCACTAACTCTGTGGCTTTGGATAGCCACTGTTCTCCAGAACTGTAAATCCCCCTCTGGGTGAAGAACCCTTGTTAGTTCTCTCCGAGAGTGTGGTTAGAAATAGTCTATTAGGTGTTTTGTACTAGGAAACGGCCTGGTCCTGATGGGATTCTGGGGATAGTGCTGAAGGTGAGTTGGCTCAGATTTTTACTTATATTTTTAATTTGTCCCTAGCAACATGTACAGTCCCAGAATGTTTTAAGTCTACTACTGTCATTCCGGTCACAAAAAGTTTGAAAGTTACTAATTTGAATTACTTTCATCCGATTGCTCTGACACCTCTTATAATGAAGTGCTTTGAGAGGATTATATTGGCACACATAAAAAGTAAATTGCATGTTGGATTTGATAACCATCAATTTGCCTACAAGCAAAACAGGGCGCTTTATTATCTGTGGTTCACTCTTCCCTTAGTCATTTAGAAGGGCCTAATACACATGTTAGAGTGCTCTTTGATGATTTTAGCTCAGCTTTTAATACTATTCTTCTAGTAACTTTGATATCCAAATTACAGGTTTGGGATTGTCTGTGATGTTATGCAACTGGATTTTAGATTTTTTAATTAATAGGCCCCAAAAAGTTAAAATGGGTAATTTAATGTCTACTGTAATTAAAATCAGTACAGGTACCCGCCAGGGGTGTGTTTTAAGTCCCCTTCTATTTTCTTTGTTTACCCATGATTGTATTCCCCAGGGTAAAACAAATTCTATCATCAAGTTTCCTGATGGCACCACTGTTGTGTTGCTCATCTCGAATGGTAACAAGAGGGCGTACCGGAGGGGAGATCTGAGCTGGTTCCTTTAACTATTGAGAACTTAGTGGTTGAGCGAGTTAGAGATTTTAAACTCTTGGGCACTGTTATTTCAGATGACTTGTCTTGGGCTACTAATATTGCATGTATTGTTAAGAGAGCCCAGCAGTGCCTATTCTTCCTTAGGAAATTACGTGTTGCAAACTTATCCAGGGAAAATTTGGTTAGATTTTATCATTGTGTAATTGAAAGCATGTTGACGTATTGTATTGTAGTTTGGTACGGCAACAGCACCAAGGGTAAGCAGAAGCTACTGGAGCATGTTGTACGTACAGCTATGAGTGTTACTGGCTGTGAACTACTGTCAATCGGTGATATCTATGTTGATAATTGTCTCCGCAAAGGAAATGGCATTTTACATGATTGTTATCATCCTAACCATTGCATCTTCTCTCTTCTTCCATCTGGCAGATGTTTCAGGTGTATTAGAACAAGAACATCTCATTTTAAGAACAGTTTCTTTCCATCTGTTATCGTTTATCTTAATTTGACTGGTGATCGGTAAGTTTTTTATGTGAATGTCCCAGATCTTAATTTCGTTGTTTTTTTTAACAATGACAATAAAATCTATCTATCTATCTATCTATCTATCTATCTATCTATCTATCTATCTATCTATCTATCTATCTATGAACAGTCTTGGCTACAAAAACAGCCACCATCTGCTTGGTCATGCTCTCTCACATCGGAACTTCTTTGGCGGCACACCTCCAACTGGGGTCCACTGGGCCAACTGATGTTTGGTCCTGGGGTCAAAACTGTAGATTCAGGATTCATCGCCACTGATGATCTCCCAGACAGAGTTTCAGCAACTGCCATCAAACCTGGCAAGCATTTTGTGGTTCCAAGTCACCTTGGCCTCCTTCCACTCTCGAGTCTTCTGATAGGGCACCCAGCATGCAGAAACCTCCTTCCACTCTCGAGTCTGCTGATGGGGTGCCCAGCATGCAGAAACCTTGCTCACACCAAGTTTTTCATGGAATATCAACTAGATGGATCTAGATGAGATTCATATCTCATTTTCTAACTGGTTTACTGTAACTATTAGGCTTAGACTATTAAGGAGGCATGAAAGAAACATGTTTGTATTAATATGAATATTTAATTAGTATTACTGTCCTACATAACAGATGACTTGTTTGACTTTTTCCCATACCTGGACTAAAAAAATTATAATTTAATTCATAATTGTTTTCTTTCACTAGGGTGTGCTCTCTCACATTATTTTAAAGTATGCTACCTACTTCAATTATTGGTGATCATGCTTATTTAAGCAGGGGAGCACACTGAATCAATACAATTGATACTGTTTTGCCTTAGGACTCATCACTAATTTAAAATGTACCTATTTATTGGATGTATGCTGATATGTATCCTTGTTCCTAATATTTATATATTTTAAACTTAGCCAGATAGTCTAATGCTAATGATAAAAACTAACAAAAACAGACTACTAGGCTGGTCAGCCATTTGCTGGTCAGGAGTTTTTAAACATAAGGGTTTCTTAAAATAAAAGGTTATATAATATTATGAAAATTCAGCCCTTATTTAGGACTTAAACAGGATGAAAATATATGGAAACATATATGCTGTCATCTTTACAGCTAAGGAACCACCAGAAAATTAATCTGCCTTTTACCCTGATGCAAAATCACCTGTGTATTTAAATGTATGTTAATTTATTTCAATCTGAAATCCCCACACTGTCTGAGGACATTATGCAACCAATTTGTATATATGAAAAAATAGTTGTAATACCATGATTTGCTTGCAACTGTAAATACCTGTTTTTTAAATTTTACTCAGTGATGCATAGTTAATTGAAGGCATACTGTGCTGCTGTTTGCTTAGTCAAGTACAGAGTAATTTATCACTTTTCATCAGCTAAACATTTGCATCACTGGTAGCCTGTATTAATTAGCCATAGTACTCCTTTAGATGCAATCTACAGTAGGGTCAATTGTGCTGGTTAATGTGTGTTAACATACACAAATTCTTTATAATACTAAGTGTTTGAAATACAACAGCTGAACAACATCAGTAAACAGGTATTTTAACGTTTAACTTTAACAATTGCAACTTCATTTGGATGTAAGCCTAATAACTTTGGTTATGTTACACCATATACCACAACTTGCTTTTCTACATTTCACTCCATGGCATTCTCTCCAATTCAATTACATCATTCACTCTCTTTGCAGCTCACTCCTCTGTACACATTGCCGCCTCAATTATCCACTTCCCTCTTAATAACACTCATTAGCTTTTTATTTATCTGTACACATTGACAATAACATCCACAACCTGTCACCATAAAAGAACATTCACAAACTTCCTACAGCTACATTTATCTATCTTTCCTGGTTCTATTAGCTGGTGACATTTTACCAAATTTGGGCCCCAACCACTTGCCCTACTGATATTGACCTGATTCGCAGCAATATATAAATCCAGCCAACCTCATAAACACCACATGTCTCCCATCACCCTACAAACCACTAAAATGAGCCTTATAGAATGCACTCTCTGTCATAAATTAACATCTGTCCATGACTTTTTAATTTCTAACTTGAACCTGCTGGCTATAACAGAAACATAGCTCACACAATCAGACATGGCCTCCCCTGCAGCAATGTCACATGGTGGTCTCCAATTCACACACAACTCCAGGTCTGGTATAAGTAAGTGGGGTTGGAATATTACTATCCCATTCTTTTACATAAACAGTTTTATCACAAGTTCCATCACTCACATTCACATAATTTGAAATTCATTCTATCAGGATTTACACTCCTTTCTCTCTGTGTGTTGCAGCTATCTATCACCCACCAGGGCAACCTAAACAATTTTTCTGCCTGGCTCACTCACTTCCTATCCTCTGACATCTCCACCATCATTATGCATGATTTCAATATTGCTATTAAAAAGTCCTAACTCTGCTGCTCATGGCTCCAAACTACTTTCTCTAACCTCCTCTCGGCCTCTCCCAATGGACTGACTCCTCTACCCATCAAGAGGGCCACTACCTTGATCTTGTATTCACCAAACTATGCTCAGTTTCTGAATTCACTAACACTCCTTTCTCTCTCTAAGATCACACCCTTATCACTTGCCTGCTCTCCTCCATTACTTCAAATTAATGTCACTGATATCCTTCAATCCACCTAAAAACTACAGAGATAATAATACTATTCATTTTCAAAACCTTTTGTTCCTCTCTGCAACAACTGCTCTCATCAATTTCTGCATTCACATCTCCTGCACACCTGAACCTGACTCTTGAAATAGCCCATGATGAAGTTGCTCCAGCTACCTATCACACTCCACGTAGGCCTAGATGTCAACTGTGACACTCTAAATTAATGAGACACCTACAAAACCTCTCACATAAAGTAGAATGTAAATTGCTTAAATCTTATACTCCAATCAACTTCCTCATATATAAGACTATTTACCACTCCTATCATAATGCCCCGGACACTGCCAAACAAAAATATTTCCAAACTCTCATTTCTGTTTGAGCCTCCAACCCCAAGCAACCTTTTAATACATTTAAATCACTTCTCAACTCCCTCACCCAACCAATCTTCCAGCCATTATCAGCGTGTAAGATCTTGCTTCCTACTTCAAGGACAAGATTGATAAGAACAAGATGAAAGGGTATGATCTTCCTCTTTTTGCTTAATACCTTACCTGAACCCTTTGGCACCTTCTCTTCATTTGATCCCACAAATGAAGATGAAGGATCAACACTCTTCTCATCTTCCTACCTCTCCTCTTGATCCTATACCCTCACAAATAAGTAAAGCTCTGTCTCCTTTGCTCATCCCAACCTTAACAAAAATCTGTAATCTCTCTCTCTCTCTACTGGTAACTTTCTTTCACTGTTCAAGCATGCAGTGATTACTCCCATTCTGAAAAAACAAAATTCTGACCCAAACTCTCAAACTACCGTCCCATCTCCCAGATCACATGCTCCTCCAAGCTACAGTTCTTGAGAGACTAGCCTACACTCGCCTCACACACTTCCTTAACTTACACAATTTATTGGACCAACTTCAGTCAGAATTTCATTCCCAACACTCCATAGAGACAGCACTGACTAAAGTAGTGAATTATCTGCTCCCCGTGAGGCCTAAAGGCCCTTACGCACGTCTTATTCTTCTAAATCTCTCTGCTGCTTTTGACACAGCTGACCACTCTCTTTTTTATACAAACACTACAATACTTAGGTCCCTTTCTTGGTTCTCATCATACCTATAAAATTGCTTTTTCAGTGGCTGCTTCTCTGAAAGAAACTTCCTCTTCGCTACCTCTGTCGGTTGGAATATTGCACGGCTCATTCTTAGGCACTCTGCTTTTCTCAATTTATACCACATCTTTTGGCAAACTAATCAGCTCTTTTGGATTTCAGTATCATCTGTACACGGATGATACTCAAATCTACCTATCATCCCCTGATTTGTCACCATCTGTATTGGACTGTGTCATTGAATGCTTTTCTGACATTTCATCTTGGATGTTATCTCATCACCTCAAACTTAATATTTCCAAAACAGAATTGATTTATATTTCCACCAACCAATTGTAGTTACCAACCTGATATTGCAATCACTGCTGAGAATTCAACAATTAATTCTACCCCACAAGTTTGCTGCCTAGATGTCTTCCTTGACTTTGAACTGTTCTTTGTTCCCCACATTTAATCTGTCTCAAACTTGTGTTACATGCATCTAAAAACATATACAAAATACAACCATATATTACACAAGAGACTGCAAAAACTCTAATCCATGCTCTCATTATCTCTGATATCAATTATTGCAATGGTCTTCTTACTGGTCTTACAAAAAATAGACTCTCACCACTACAATCCATTCTGAATGCAGCTGTGAGACTAATCTTCCTCACTAGATGTTCATCGTCTGTGGATCCGCTCTGTCGGTCCCTCCACTGGTTACCTATATTCTACCGTATCCAGTATAAAATATTTTACTCACACAAGGCCATTAATCAAACTACACCAATGTACATCTCTTTGCTTGTCTCAAAATATCTCCAAACCTGACTTCTTCACTCATCACAAGATCTGCATCTCTCATCCACAGCCATTATTCACTCCTAGTCTGTGGAATGTGCTCCCATGCACAATAAGGCTCTTCGCTAGTCTCAAAACCCTCAAGCGTTCCCTGAAAACTCACTTCTTGAGGCAAGCTTCTCAATTTCTGCAACCGCCTACATAACCTTTATAAACTTTCCTATCCGATTACATCCCCACTTTTCATTCCACACACATACTCACATATTTTCTATTCTAGCCCTCACCCTCTACCGCCTTAAACCTCCCTACCAGCAACCTAACTCTTATTCTACCCCCCCCACCGGTGTAGCCTAACCCTAACCTTCCCTTCCCCGCTTAGTGCCTAATCCTATGCGAAGACAAGAACGAATGGCATCTAAACAGGGAAGTATTGATTTATGAAAGGTGTGTTGAGCCATAAAACAACTGAGCACATACTGTATATGTAGATATAATATTAGGTGTATATCAAATATATATTATAGAATATGACGTATTGTATGTGTTTACTTGTAGCTTAGCTGAAGCACATCTTTAATGCAATACTTCACTGCAAGGTCCGAATCTTTTTCTGTTGGTGCTTTGGAAAGCTGCCACATCTCCATAAGAGGAAGTGAGTACACTATTGTTTGCAGAAGAGGCAAACATAAACCTGGATTGGGAATTCAGTATATTATTATTATTATTATTATTATTATTAGGGTGCATTTTCACAATTTGCATTACACAATTTTAAGAAACATCATAGAAAATACAACACGAAGAGCCACAAAATTTCAGAAATAGACCCCTATGACTGGATGTGATGGACTTTTATATGCATTGTATGTGTTGATAATAGTGGAGGCATTGGCATTTCTATAATAGGTGCAATGTGTGCGGGGGCCCACACTGCACCCATGTTTTATTACTTACCCATCCGCAGTCCCAGAGCTGCAGCGTGGTAAACAAAATCACAGACAAAATGGCCACTGCGCTTGTGCAGTAGAGATTTAGGGCCTAATTCAGATCTGATCACAGCAGCAAATTTGTTAGCAAACGGAAAACACCGTGGGGGTAATTCAGAGGTGATCGCAGCAGCAAATTTGTTAGCAGTTGGGCAAAACCATGGCCCTCATTCCGACCCTATCGCACGCTGCACTTGTTCGCAGTGGTGCGATCGGGTCTGGAATGCGTGTGCACATTGTGCACGCGCTTCATTGCCCGGCGACAGATCAACGACGCTGACAGCGAAGAAAGAGGTTGCAGTAGTGACTGCAGGAAGGCGTTCTGGGGCTTCAACTGACCGTTTGAAGCCGTTTTCGGGGAGTGGTAAGAAAAACACATACGTGTCAGGCGAACGGAGGGCGGATGTCTGACGTCAAAGCCATGACCATCATCGCTGGACCCGTCGCACAGGGTAAGTATGTCCAGGGCTGGTCTTGTTTTGTGTAAAAAAAAATTAGCATAGCAGGGCTGCACAAGTGATCGCAGCCCTGCTATGCTAAAATACACTCCCCCATAGGAGGAGATTAGTTGATAGCACCAGCAGCAAAAGTTGCTTAGTGCGATCAACTCGGAATGAGGGCCCTTGTGCGCTGCAGGTGTGGCAGAGAGAGTTAGATTTCAGTGGATTATTTTGTTTTTGTGCAGGGTAAATACTGGCTGCTTTATTTTTACACTGTAATTTAGATTTCAGTTTGATCACACCACACCCAAATGTAACTCTCTCTGCACATGTTTTATCTGCCCACCTGCAGTGCACATGGAGGGTCATTCCGAGTTGATCATAGCTGTGCTAAATTTAGCACAGCTACGATCAGGCACTCAGACATGCGGGGGGACACCCAGCACAGGGCTAGTCCACCCCGCATGTCAGTTCCGGCCTTCCCCCGCAGAAATGCAAAAGCATCGCACATCGGCGATGCTTTTGCATCCCAGGAGTTACTCCCGACCAGCGCAGCTCCTGCAACTGGCCAAGAGAACCTCTTTGCTGCTTCGGGTCGCAGAGGCTGCGTGTGCCGTCACGCAGCCGCCGCGGCCTGCCACCCCAACGGTCCGGCCACGCCTGCGTTGGCCGAATCGCGCCCCCTAAATAGCAGCTTAACGCCGCCATCCATCCCCCTCCCGCCCAGCGACCGCCTCTGCCTCAGAGGTGATCACTAGGCAACGACGGATGGCATGCGCCGGCGCACTGCTGCACTGGTGCATGCACAGTTCCGACCCGATCGCTAAAGCGAGCGATCGGGTCGGAATGACCCCCATGGTTTTGCCCAACTGCTAACAAATTTACTGCTGTGATCAACTCTGAATTACCCCCAATGTGCACTGTGGACTGAGGGCAGATATAACATGTGCAGAGAGAGTTAGATTTGAGTAGGGTGTGTTTAAACTGAAATCTTAATTGCAGTGTAAAAATAAAGCATCCAGTATTTTAAAAATAATAATAATAATAATAATAATTCCATGCATTAATATTAGTTGTTAATAATATTTTCCAAAGAAATATATCTGTATTTTGTTCTTATTAATGTCCCCTCCAGATATACCTTTTTGTATTAGCTTCTGTGAATAGCTGTTTCTTAAGTATATTCTTGAAGTCTTTTAGGGTAAGCGCAGCTTTCAGTAATACTACATTACTAGATAAATTGTAAGCTTACAAATAAGGGGTCTAATTCAGACTGGATCGCTGTTGTGCAAAATCGACGATTATTGAATGACTGCCCATGCGTTTGCACCGCAATGTGCAGACGCGAGCCGAAACAGCAACAGAATGGTGCAAAAATTCCAATCGCTAGAAGGACGCAAGGTGATTCACAGAAAGCGGACGTTTGTGGGTGATAACTGGCCGTTTTATGGGAGTGTCATGAAAAATGCAGGCGTTCCCAAGTGTTTTCTGGGAGGGTGTGTGACGTCAGAGCCGGCCCCAAACAGCCTGATTCTAACGCACTGTAGGAGTAAGTCCTGGGCTACGCACTGACTGCACAGACTGGAAAAATCATTAGATGGTGGGTGAGTTGCAAACAGATTTCCAGATGTCCGCTGTCTGGCAAAGATTTTGCACACTTGCATGGGGCGGGTTTTCACTCTCTATGGGCGGCGACTATCTGATCGCAGCCCTCTGCAGACTTGCAGAGGAGCGATCAGGTCTGAATTAGGCCCAAGCAGGGACATAGCTATGCTATTTGGGGCCCCATTGCATAATTCCATGCCCCCACTTCTTGCCTCGACTGCACAGAGGCACTCCCTGTGGATTACAAAGATACTCCCCCCCTCCCCCGACTACTTTAAGCAGCACTCATCATTGGTGCCCCATTTGTTTTTAAGTTGTCAGCAGTGTGCTGCTGCACTGCCGCCACATCTGCTCTCTCGGCCGGCCCGTCTCCGTCTCCTGTCTCCTCACAGATGCTGGGAAGAGGTGTGGCCTTTGTCCGGGGATGTCCCTCTATACTCACCCATGCCTCCTCCCAGCATTAGTTAGTACTCAGGGGAGGTGGAGCCGGCCGGGTGAGCAGGTGTGGCTGCAGTACAGCAGCACACTTGTTAGGTAAAACTTAGCTGCCAGCGCCGGGGCTCAGCGACTAGGTGCAGGGGAAGGCCCGGGCCCCAGAAATGACTCAGGCCCCATAGCAGCCGCATCTAATGAACCTATGGTAGCTACGCCCTTGTGCACAAGGTTCTCTTACCTCTTTGTCTGTTTGCTAATATACCCAACTTTGGGGGTCATTCCGAGTTGTTCGCTCGTTGCCGATGTTTGCTATGCTGCGATTTGTTGCAAAATTCGCATGCGCAATGCACGCAGGGCAAATGCGCTTAGTTATTTAACTAAAAATTTAGTAGATTTGCTGTGGATTCTGCGGCGCTTTTCAGTCGCACTGCTGATCTATGAATGATTGACAGGAAAGGGGCATTTCTGGGTGGTAACTGAGTGTTTTCCGGGAGTGTGCTAAAAAACGCAGGCGTGTCAGGGAAAAACGCAGGCGTGTCAGTTAAAAACGCGGGAGTGTCTGGAGAAACGGGGGAGTGGCTGGCCGAACACAGGACGTGTTTGTGACATCAAACCAGGAACTAAACGGACTGAGCTGATCGCAATCTGTGAGTAGGTCTGGAGCTACTCAGAAACTGCAAATAATTATTTAGTAGCAATTCTGCTAATCTTTCGTTCGCTATTCTGCTAAGCTAAGATACACTCCCAGAGGGCAGCGGCCTAGCGTGTGCAATGCTGCTAAAAGCAGCTAGCGAGCGAACAACTCGGAATGAGGGCCTTTGTTTTAATAATATGTTTCTTTCCAATTGTAAATCACTGCAGGTTATATAGTTAAATACATAGTACTACTAATAAAAATAATAATAATGATGATGACGATGATGATAATAATAATAATAATAATAATATGACAGCAATTGTCTACTTATCAGCAGCATTATATCGGTTTGCATTCGCATCACTCTTCAGGAGAAAATTGGTGAGTCATTTCATTTCCTTTAGTTTAAAAAAACAAAACAACGGGGGTAATTCCAAGTTGATCGCAGCAGGAATTTAGTTAGCAATTGGGCAAAACCATGTGCACTGCAGGGGAGGCAGATTTAACATGTGCGGAAAGAGTTAGATTTGGGTGGGTTATTTTATTTCTGTGCAGGGTAAATACTGGCTGCTTTATTTTTACACTGCAAATTAGATTGCAGAGTGAACACACCCCACCCAAATCTATCTCTCTCTGCACATGTTAAATCTGCCTCCCCTGCTGTGCACATGGTTTTGCCCAATTGCTAACTAAATTCCTGCTGCGATCAACTTGGAATTACCCCCAACATCTTTTAATGTTTTTTGTTGCTCAATAAATCTTGTTGAGTTCTGCTGTCTGCATCTATGTTAAAAACAGCAGAGTTGCTAAGATGCCAGAATGGAAGCTGGGAGTTTCAACAAGAACTATAAAAACGTGCGCTGAACCAGCTCTGGGGACAAAAACTTCTACATATTCCTGGGGTGTCAGCACATTATTAGTAACACTAGATAGATAGGGTAAAATGTAACAGCCTATATGAATTGTCGAAAGTGCCAATGTTTGTGTGATTTTGAAGTATGATTTAAAGCTGCATTCTTTTTTTTAAAGTAAAAACCGAGTTGGTTTTGCCTTTAATAAAATTTCAGCTTTAAATAATGCGTCAAAAACATCAAAACTTTGGCATTTTATGCAAACTGAAAATTATTAGATTTTGCATATAGCCACTACTTTTTCTTTATATAACAATTGCCAGATTTAAAAGAATTTGCTTAGATAGCTCGCTATCTTTGTGCTACTGCTTTCACATCGCTATGCCGGGTCGCACCCAGGAATTGAAAATGGGTCCTTCCTAGGTGCGACCCGGCATTGGACCCTTTCAGACTGGCAGGTCGGGTTGACATCAGGGGCGGGGACAGAGGCAGCATTGGGGGCGGGTGCAGAGGCGCCGCTGGGAGATCATCCCCACTCTGCCTCTGTGATAGCCGGGCAGCGGCAGGTCCATCAGTCATTTTACAAGCATTGTCACGCCAGGCCGTCTCATCACATAAGCAAGCAGTTTATTCACAGTTCAGACAGGGTTATCACGACAATAACATTTAACTCCTTTTTCTTCTCTCCAGCACAATATTCATATGGGTTACATCAGGTTACATCTCCTTTCATTTGCTTCACTCGCAATAACAGCATTTACAGTGATGTAGCAGCATTACAGTACAGTACATACCAGCGCAGTCTCTGGGAATCAGTAGTGTGGCTTCCGCAAACTGAGATTCATTTCAGTGTGCTCTCCCCCATTTGCTAGGGGCTCTATCTAAACGGGATCTCTCATGGACACGTTACTGGGGGCCTTCCGCCAAACGTGGTTTCTTACCACTCACCCAGGTCCTCTCCCGCAGACTCACACCTCCTGTCCTGCTTCTTGGGTACACCTGAAGATGCCTTTGTTCCTGGTTCCTTCCACTGTACTCTGCATACTGTGGCTCTCACACTGCAAATCTGGATATCTCTTGCTCTTCCTAGCAGCACCTACATGCTGTTCCATAATGCCTGGGACTGTGGAGTACCATGCTTGTTCCACAGTCCCCAGCCTGCGTTTCTCCTGGACACTAGCCTGTGCCCTCCATCTCAGTCCTCAGCTCACACTGAATTGTCCTGTGCTTTGTTCCTTTTGCTAAAATCCCCCTGCACTTCCTGTCCTAAACCCCTACATGTTGCAGGGTCTGCCAGAACTGGTTTTGGGGCCATAAAACTCCCCCACTCACTAATAAGAATTAAATGGCTTTTGGAACTTTCCAATATCTGTTAACATTCTAGTATGCCACACCTCTGCCTATACTGCGAACGTGTCCCGGGTCGCAACGACCCGGCAACCCATTCATACTGCACCTGACCTGGGAATAACCCCAGAATAACCCTTCTTTATTCCCAGGGTTGAAATACATGCGACCTGGGAATTTGGTAATGACCCCTTTCACACCGCATAGCAACCTGCATCGACCCAGCAATATACCGTGTCGGTGCCAGACAATTATTGCGGTGTGACAGGGGTATAATTCTCTAAAGTTTTTACTCTACATTTGTACAACAAATGCCATTACAATTTTATTGCTAAGTATCGTAAATACAAAAATTGTGTGCAGTTTACTAAAACTTGTTTAATTACCCCATAGCCAGTGGTGTAACTACCGTTGGCGCAGAGGATTTGGCTACTATGGAGCCCAGGCTGCCTCCAGCGCTCAGGGCCATCTTAACAGCAGTATAGGTCCCTGGGCAAAGCAATGTATTGGCGCTCCTAAACATCCTCCAGCAGTAGGGGTGGGGGTTGCTATCAGCATCAGATTTGATGTCTCGCGAGTGTAGGGGGTGTCCTATTCTCCGCTCAGCATGTAGGCCCTGGAGCAGTAATTTCTGCTAATTACTCTTTTACTGCACAGATGGTGGAGATGGGGCAGGAGCTGAATGAAGGAGCTCTGGTACATGACATCCAGGGTGGTAGGGGGTGTTTAATATGCAGGGGAGGGATGGATAGTGGAGTGGGCTTAATAGTCATAATTTTTCCGTGGGAGGGCAGCTTGCCTGACTGCAGATCCTGGAAATAGATTTATTAGCTTTCAATTGGATAAGAAACTAGAGAGTCCCACCTTTCAGGAGGTACTGGGGACTTGGGGATCAGAGTTCAGGAGCCAGGGCAATCCACCAATGAAAATATAAAATTGCATACCAGGTGTGTCGATCTGGATCAGGGACCAGCTGCTGGAAGGCTGATTTCTCTAGTTCTGGGCACAGTAGAAGCAAGCAGCCAGTGTCCACCAAAAGGGGAGAGTCCCAACTTTTGGAGTATACCATCAGAAAAACTGTAAGTCAGACAGAACCTGATACAGGGCTTGCCTCTCCCCCTGCATCCAGTCACACACGGATTAGATTGCCGGGAACAAGAGATGGTCTTCTACTATCATACACCATGCAGGCATCGGAGATCAAATACTAGATGCCAAATTGGTACTCTAGTGTACAGGATAAGGCACATGCAGAGTGAGTGGTACCTAGAAGTTCATGGGCCGCTTCCTGTGCGTGCTGGGAAAGGGAGGGCTGAGGACGCACATAAAACCCTTAACCAGCAGACCCCTGATAATGAGCAGAGACCTACAGAAGTGCTCTAGTTTGCTCCACATTGATATATGATGGTTTCTAAACTGTCAGCCGAACAATAAGTAATAATACTTTCACTAGGAGTAATGGTACGATTGAGTCTAGCTTCAAATAGGCTAAAGGATTGCTCCTCCCCTTACACTAACCATCCACTCAGCCTGACCCTCCCCTCCTGCAGCCTAACCATCCCCTCTTTGCAGCCTAACCCTAACCTCCCACCCCCCTGCAGCCTAACTCTCCCCTCCCACAGTGTGGCTCTAACCATCTCCTCCCTGTAGCCTATAATATAAAATATACTATACATACAAAACTAAGGGGGCTATTTACTAAGCCTTGGATGGAGATAAAGTTGCTGAGGTAAAGTACCTGCCAATCGGCTCCTAACTGCTATGCCACAGGCTGTGTTTGAAAAATTACAGTTAGGAGCTGATTGGCTGATACTTTATGTCCAGTGACCTTATCTCCATCCACAGCTTAGTAAATAGACCCCTAAAAGACATATGATTTAAATTGTATAATGTTGTGTATTATATATCATACATACTAGATTGTAATGCTGGCAACAGTGGAGTGATTAAGCACACAACATTAATAATCCACACATCTTGAACCAATATACAACCTTTCTCAAAGAAATCAACTTTTGGAGTATACCATCAGAAAAACTGTAAGTCAGACAGAACCTGATACAGGGCTTGCCTCTCCCCCTGCATCCAGTCACACACGGATTAGATTGCCGGGAACAAGAGATGGTCTTCTACTACCATACACCATGCAGGCATCGGAGATCAAATACTAGATGCCAAATTGGTACTCTAGTGTACAGGATAAGGTGCATGCAGAGTGAGTGGTACCTAGAAGTTCATGGGCCGCTTCCTATGCGTGCTGGGAAAGGGAGGGCTGAGGACGCACATAAAACCCCTAACCAGCAGACCCCTGATAATGAGCAGAGACCTACAGAAGTGCTCTAGTTTGCTTCACATTGATATATGATGGTTTCTAAACTGTCAGCCAAACAATACGTAGTAATACTTTTACTAGGAGTAATGGTACGATTGAGACTAGCTTCAAATAGGCTAAAGGATTGCTCCTCCCCTTACACTAACCATCCACTCAGCCTGACCCTCCCCTCCTGCAGCCTAACCATCCCCTCCTTGCAGCCTAACCCTAACCTCCCACCCCCCCGCAGCCTGACTCTCCCCTCCCACAGTGTGACTCTTACCATCTCCTCCCTGTAGCCTAACCCTAACCATCCCCACGATGCACTGAATCCTTCCCCTCATGAGAAGTCGAGTCGTGGGTAACATGATTGTGACATTAGAGGTCCTTTAGCCCACTTGGCTCTAGCAACTACCATAATGGTAACCCTGCAATAATACAGTGCTATGCTAGAATCAGAAAATGCAATTGTAAAGAAAGAGAAGCAGACTCTTTTAGTGGGGTCACTCTTGAATTTATATATAATACTTGACTTTTATTTAGTGTTAATAAAAAATATACTATACATACAAAACTAAGGGGGCTATTTACTAAGCCTTGAATGGAGATAAAGTTGCTGAGATAAAGTACCTGCCAATTGGCTCCTAACTGCTATGCCACTGGCTGTGCTTGAAAAATAACAGTTAGGAGCCGATTGGCTAGTACTTTATGTCCAGTGACCTTATCTCCATCCAAAGCTTAGTAAATAGACCCCTAAAAGACATATGATTTAAATTGTATAATGTTGTGTATTATATATCATACACACTAGATTGTAATGCTGGCAACAGTGGAGTGATTAAGCACACAACATTAATAATCCACACATCTTGAACCAATATACAACCTTTCTCAAAGAAATCATTCCTGTGATAATATATAAGAAGTTTGAAATGAACACCACAGTCAGTTATCTTTGCATCAATTCAGGAATATTGATGCAGACAAGGGGAGAAGTATTCCTTTAGGGATTTTGCTATGTTGCCCGCACAGTTGTAGTGACACCCCTAGCTGATATTATTTTTCGCTTCTGTCTTATTTAGATTCTCTATGTCTAGGAAACCTAGATCTCCCTATTTAGAGTCTCTCTATCGAAGAAGAGCTATATTTCCCTATTTAGTTTCTGTCAAAGAAGAGACAGAACTTCATATGTACAAAATTCTCATAGATTCTCCCTTTCTATGTAGAGCTACTGTAGATCTCACTATACAGATTTGCCCTATAAACAAACAGTATGATGAGCTAAATATCCCTATCTAGATTATCTCTATTTATGAAGAGCTTAATCTCCCTATCTAGATTCTCCTTATCTTTAAAGAGCTTGATCTACCTATCTAGATTCTTTCTATGAAGAATCTGATCTACCTATCTAGATTCTTTCTACAAATAGCTAGATCTCCCTATCTAGATTTTCCCAATCTGTAAAGAGACAGATCTCCCTATCTAGATTCTTTCTACAATCTATGAACAGCTAGGTAGGGTAGCATCCACCAGCAAAAACACGTGGAAGCCTATTTAGCAATGGACTGCTGCAGACTTGTTTTTGCTATTATCTCAGGATGGCTATAGCAGGGAAATAAACATTTCATCAAAAAATTGATTTTTGTCTCTGCGATAATCAGCAATATAAAATATTATAGTAGTAAACAGGCCCATAAATATGCATATCCGTCCTTGGTCAGAGGGCTTAATAAGTAAGATGATTAGTTAGAAGGTTCAATTTTGCATCATGCACAACCAGTTGCATTGCAAAGTGTGTGTGTGTGTGTGTGTGTGTGTGTGTGTGTGTGTGTGTGTGGGGGGGGGGGGGGGGGGGGGGGGCGTGTCATGTCTCAGCTCAAAAATACAGTTTTAAAATAAAGCTAGCACTCAGGCACCCGAAGCATAGACCGCTATAAGCAAGTTGCCAAACTTATCTCCGCTCCCATGGTTTTATTTGCGCGATCACGGGTCCAATTTCAGCCGATCATAATGGCCTCTAATTGTATACCATGTAGCCATGTAATAAATAAGTAAATAAATATAAGATAGTGGTTTAATATTAAATATTTACCCCTAATAAATAAATAAATAAGTTAAAACCTCTATCTAAATTCATAATAGGTAAAATTAAATATATACGATAAATATAAGTGTAATTTGTATGTAATTTGTTTACATGTATATATATATATATATATATATATATATATATCAAGTGAAGTGCAAAAAAGAGCGCCTACTAGTGTTTCATTAAAGGAAATGGTGAACCAAATAACCTTGTGAGACCAAATACAAAAACAATATGCCAATGACTTATCTTCAATTTTAAAGATATTCTTCGGTCAACTGACCCATAGATGTTGGAACATATGGATGAGAAAACAAAAAGAATCATACATAGTACATACCGTTATGACCATATGGATAGAATGGCTCTTAATCCGGAACTAGGCTTGTTCCAAAAAAGACACATTCTGAGCCATCTTTTATATAAAGAAAGATATATAATTTTAATAACATAAACATAACTCCTAGACTACAGGACGAAACGCGTTGGAAAAGGGGCTTGCTACAAACCCAGGACTTCCCTTTGCAGACAGATAAGCTCTTTTGAACTTTTATATTGTACGTGTGCTACCTGCATTTACTACTGGAAAATTGTATTTGTATATTATTAAAACTGCATGGGATAGGGACTTGCTACGTACCTAAAACTTCCCTTGGTGGACAGATAAGCCCTTTTATACTTTTATCTTGTACGTGTGCTACCTGCATTCGCTACTGGAAAATGTGTTTTTGTTTATGTTATTAAAATTGTATATATTTCTTTATATAAAAAAGGGCTCAAAATGTGTATTTTTTGGAACAAGCCTAGTTCCTAATTAAGAGCCATTCTATCCATATGGTCAGAACGGTGTGCACTATGGGGGTAATTCCAAGTTGATCGCAGGAGGATTTTTTTTAGCAGTTGGGCAAAACCATTTGCACTGCAGGGGAGACAGATATAACATGTGCAGAGAGAGTTAGATTTGGGTGTGGTGTGTTCAATCTGCAATCTAATTTGCAGTGTAAAAATAAAGCAGCCAGTATTTACCCTGCACAGAAATAAAATAACCCACCCAAATCTAACTCTATCTGCACATGTTATATCTGCCTCCCCTGCAGTGCACATGGTTTTTCCCAACTGCTAAAAAAAATCCTGCTGCGATCAACTTGGAATTACTCCCAATGTATGATTCTTTTTGTTTTCTCATCCATATGTTCCAACATCTATGGGTCAGTTGACCGAAGAATATCTTTAAAACTGAAGATAAGTCATTGGCATATTGTTTTTGTATTTGGTCTCACAAGGTGATTTATTTCACCATTTCCTTTAAGGAAACACTAGTAGGCGCTCTTTTTTGCACTTCACTTGATATATGTTATTTTCATTCACTGGGCAAGAGCTGCCATGCATTCACGCATATGAGGAGTGTTTCACAAATATAATTTAAGCTTATCCATCTCTGAGTAGAGGTTAAAAACACTGTTTATTTACACTGTGTACCAGTGACAAACTTAAGCTCTACATTCCATTATTTCTATGTAATATATATATATATATATATATATATATATATATATATATATATATAAAATGTACATGTAATATATGGTTGTCATGGATGCAGGAGAATAAGTATGTCCATGACCAGTGTAAATAAAGTTCTATGGCACGAGGGGGATACAGCAGCCACAGCTGGCAATGTAAACTTACAGTGACAGATTGGATGATCCTGCGCTGATGTCCGTGAGCCATGATGCAGAAGTAATAGCCTAATCACAAGCCGCTATAGTGATAGCCTGCAGGGCGGGAAGAACAGGTCCCTCGCACTCTCTACCCTAACCGCGAGCCACTGGAGAATAGTACACGCTGATTGGCAGCAGGGAGGAGGAGAGACCAATAGGAGTCTGCCGGTCAGCACGAGCATCACTGTTTAGGGAGATAAAAGTGGACTCCTGAGCGCTGATGTGCAGACTGCAGATCCCTCGGTCAGAGCGCAGCTCCTGCTTGCTATTCCCACCAATAAGAGCTGTACATTAGGTGGTGGATGTGTAAGAGGCCCTGGGGTGGGGCCCTGGGGAACAGAATTCGGCGCGCTCACTTACCAGGCCTACGTACCTCATGCCTCCCGTCCTCCACCTTCAGTCCGTCGAGGTAGCTCAGACGATACTGGCACACGTCCAGACACGGAGAAGAACTTCCTGGGTCAGCTGAAAAGAATGGGGGGACACACTACGCAGGGGTGGCCTACACTGGGCTCAGTGAAGGGTCATCATTGGCACTTGTGGCCTCAGACTGGGGGCCCCCGTAGTGGTGCGAAGCACCAGGGGCGACCCTGAACGAAAACGCCCAAAGGGGAGGTGGGGGGAGGGGGCAACATACACCACGAACACACACGAAACACCTTTATGCTCACCAGCTATATACTTGGCTTCCGCCCGACGACGGGCCCTTCTTCTTTGCTCCTGTAAGAGAACACACAACACAGCCCACAGGACGTGGCGCTGCTTACGCTTTACGATGGAGAGACACTTATACAGAGGTTATAGCACAACACCGTAATACTGTTTCAACCTTGTGGTACTCACCAACACGTACTTCCGACAGCCTACCTCTCATGGGGGCCTGGCTGTGGGGAAAACTGAGAACTCATCACACATGCGGCGTAGCGCCAACTTATGCGAACCGCGGCCTAGTTACCGCCTTAAGAAACCTGCGGCCTAGCGCCGACTTCAGCAACCTGCGGCCTAGCGCCGACTTCAGCAACCTGCGGCCTAGCGCCGACTTACTGTACCCACCATAGCGTTGGGCTCCTTGCCCTGGATGCCCCTTGCCTATGTCTGCCTAACTGTGGGGGGATAATGGGGGCCTAACGCCCTTTGGTACTCAGGCCGTGGGCCTGCCTAACTGTGTGTGGGGGGGAAATGGGGGCCTAACGCCCTCTGGTACTCAGGCCGTGGGCCTGCCTAACTGTGGGGGGGGAAATGGGGGCCTAACGCCCTTTGCTGCTCAGGCCTAGTGCCTGTTTTTGCCCCACGGGCCTAGTGCCCGAATCCCTGGTGGTCTAGGGGGAAAGAGGGGCTACTACCTAGAACTACATCCCCCCACGGGCCTAGTGCCCGCCTAATGCCCCTCAGGCCTGGTGGGCCTAATGCCCCCTTTGGTCCCCCGGGCCTAGTGCCCGCCTAATGCACCTCAGGCCTAGTGCCTGCCATGCCCCACGGGCCTAGTGCCCGAATCCCTGGTGGTCTAGGGGGAAGGGGGGGGGGGTGGCACCACCTGCACTTACCCGTCTTCGCCGGAGGCGGGATGGCTCCCACCACCTCCGGGCTTCCTGGAGACTTCACCTGGGCAGTGGTGGCCTGTGCAAGCTCTTTTGCATTGCACACCGCTGGCCCAGGGCTTCCGACGTCTTCACCCGGCAGGCAGCGGCGTGTAGCAGCTCTTTCGCACGTGCCGCCGCCCTCCAGGGCTTCCGGCGCCGTCTTCTTGGTTCCGTCTTCGGGAGCTCTTCTCTGCTCCCTCCCGGCCGACGAAACTGAGCCCTCGCGCCCGGCGCTGGCTAATACAAACCAGTGCCAGGAAGCGGGGCTATGACGTGGCGAGCCGGGATTGGCTCGCCGCCGCCACTCCTGATTGGCCACCAGTTCGCGAGCCGTGATTGGCTCGCGGCTGGCGCCAAATTCAAAATGCCGCACGGCAATTGGCGGGCTCTGCGTCCCGGAGGATGCAGGCCCGCCGCCATTACCCGCGTGGAGCGGCGGTGGATATGCACCGCCGCCCCCCCGCGCCCGCTGCCGAACTCTGCATTCAGCTGGGCAAGTGGAGACCGGACCAGGTCCTGTCCCCAGTGCCGCCCGAAGCCAGCGCTACCTCCGGCCCCATGGGACGGCGCCGGGCCGTCCCAGGTGAGGAGGGACACGCATGCTAGTAGCAGGGCCAGTGACCGCACGAGTACACTGGCCCTTGCTACATTCCTCCATGCTTTTTCCTTTGTGGACCCCACAAAGCTTGCCATCCCCCTGGTTCCGGCGTCGGGGCCTCCATCACCCGTCTTGGCGGTTGGCCCCTGTTCAGGTGCCCCATCCGGTGTATCTGCGCCTGCATCTGTGGAGGGAAAACTCGCCTTCCCCCTTTGGCCTGTGGGTGTTATCCCCTCGGGGACCACTGTGGGTGGTAGACCCTCCATGGTGATGGCGGTGGCCTCCTGAAGCTGGTTCCGGCTCTCTAGGACACTGGGTTCCCCATCGGATAGCATATCCTCCCATCTGTCGTCGTCATCCGGGTTGTCTGCAGGTTGGTCAGCAACACTGGGTTCCTCATCTGATGACATGGTTTCCCACTCGTCGTTGTTGGATTCTTCAAGGATATCCGTAATTTGGTCGGAGACACTGGATTCCTCATCAGATGACATAGTCTCCCACCCATCGTCGTCGGGGTCTTCCAGGTCTGTCCCGCTGGAGGATAGGCCATCCCTGGGCCAGGGGCACTCAGGCCGTTCATGGTCGGGATCGCCGCAGCCCGTACATCTCTCTACCTCCCCTTCGCTCTGGTCGTCGTCCCAGGTGCAGCCCTTGTGGTCGCCATCGTAGTCATCACAGGCAGAGCAGTGGACCTCCCGCATCCGACGCTCCTCCTGGCGCCTGTCCGATGCTCCCTTCCTCTCGGCTTGCCCTTGGCGCCAATTCCTAATCGCCCGGGCTGAGGCGTGTGGGCAATCCGGCGATTCATGGTCGACTTCTCCACAGAGCGCGCACCAGGGTTCGTCCAAGCTCTGCTGGGTCCAGTGTGGCCCCTCCGATTGGACGGCTTGGTCGCTGCACTCTCGGGGCCAATCCCTATGTTCCACGGGGATCGTTGAACTTGGGGGCTCGGTTGTGAAGTAATGCCTGCAGCTATAGATCCCTGCGACCAACGGCTGCGTCTCGACATCCACTCTAGCAGCAGGTGGCCGGGGGTACTCCTCCGTCTGCTGGCCCGTCTGGTAGGGGTCGGTGGTGGCTTGATGATGCTCCTTCTGGCGGCGCTGCTCTTGGTTACGCTTTACAGCTTGCTGCACTGCCCGTAGTAGGTTAGCGGACGTGAGGACGGGCCAGTTACTTCTATCCTCACATGCCAGTGGGTGGATCCGTTCTGGTGGCGTTCTCCACATCGTGTCTGTCGTCCGCAGATCCTGCCGGCTACGCCAAATGTAAGAGGCACGGGGGTGGGGCCCTGGGGAACAGAATTCGGCGCGCTCACTTACCAGGCCTACGTACCTCATGCCTCCCGTCCTCCATCTTCAGTCCGTCGAGGTAGCTCAGATGATACTGGCACACGTCCAGACACGGAGAAGAACTTCCTGGGTCAGCTGAAAAGAATGGGGGGACACACTACGCAGGGGTGGCCTACACTGGGCTCAGTGAAGGGTCATCATTGGCACTTGTGGCCTCAGACTGGGTGCCCCCGTAGTGGTGCGAAGCACCAGGGGCGACCCTGAACGAAAAACGCCCAAAGGGGAGGTGGCGGAGGGGGCAACATACACCACGAACACACACAAAACACCTTTATGCTCACCAGCTATATACTTGGCTTCCGCCCGACGACGGGCCCTTCTTCTTTGCTCCTGTAAGAGAACACACAACACAGCCCACAGGACGTGGCGCTGCTTGCGTTTTATGACGGAGAGACACTTATACAGAGGTTATAGCACAACACCGTAATACTGTTTCAACCTTCTGGTACTCACCAACACGTACTTCCGACAGCCTACCTCTCATGGGGGCCTGGCTGTGGGGAAAACTGAGAACTCATCACACATGCGGCGTAGCGCCAACTTATGCGAACCGCGGCCTAGCGCCTGCCTTAAAAAACCTGCGGCCTAGCGCCAACTTCAGCAACCTGCGGCCTAGCGCCGACTTCAGCAACCTGCGGCCTAGCGCCGACTTCAGCAACCTGCAGCGTAACGCCGACTTCAGCAACCTGCGGCATAACGCCGACTTCAGCAACCTGCGTCGTAACGCCGACTTCAGCAACCTACGGCGTAACGCCGACTTCAGCAACCTGCGGCGTAACGCTGACTTCAGCAACCTGCGGCCTAGCGCCGACTTCAGCAACCTGCGGCCTAGCACCGACTTCAGCAACCTGTGGCCTAGCGCCGACTTCAGCAACCTGCGGCCTAGCGCCGACTTACTGTACCCACCATAGCGTTGGGCTTCTTGCCCTGGATGCCCCTTGCCTATGTCTGCCTAACTGTGGGGGGATAATGGGGGCCTAACGCCCTTTGGTACTCAGGCCGTGGGCCTGCCTAACTGTGGGGGGGGGGGAAAATGGGGGCCTAACGCCCTCTGGTACTCAGGCCGTGGGCCTACCTAACTGTGGGGGGGAAAATAGGGGCCTAACGCCCTTTGCTGCTCAGGCCTAGTGCCTGTTTTTGCCCCACGGGCCTAGTGCCCGAATCCCTGGTGTTCTATTGGGAAAGAGGGGCTACTACCTAGAACTACCCCCCCCACGGGCCTAGCGCCCGCCTAATGCCCCTCAGGCCTGGTGGGCCTAATGCCCCCTTTGGTCCCCCGGGCCTAGCGCCCGCCTAATGCACCTCAGGCCTAGTGCCTGCCATGCCCCACGGGCCTAGTGCCCGAATCCCTGGTGGTCTAGGGGGAAGGGTGGGGGGTGGCACCACCTGCACTTACCCGTCTTCGCCGGAGGCGGGTTGGCTCCCACCACCTCCGGGCTTCCTGGAGACTTCACCTGGGCAGCGGTGGCCTGTGCAAGCTCTTTTGCGTTGCACACCGCTGGCCCAGGGCTTCCGACGTCTTCACCCGGCGGGCGGCGGCGTGTAGCAGCTCTTTCGCACGTGCCTCCGCCCTCCAGGGCTTCCGGCGCCGTCTTCTTGGTTCCGTCTTCGGGAGCTCTTCTCTGCTCCCTCCCAGCTGACGAAACTGAGCCCTCGCGCCCGGCGCTGGCTAATACAAACCAGTGCCAGGGGGCGGGGCTATGACGTGGCGAGCTGGGATTGGCTCGCCGCCGCCACTCCTGATTGGCCACCAGTTCGCGAGCCGTGATTGGCTCGTGGCTGGCGCCAAATTAAAAATGCCGCACGGTAATTGGCGGGCTCTGCGTCCCGGAGGATGCAGGCCCGCCGCCATCACCCGCGTGGAGCGGCGGTGGATATGCACCGCCGCCCCCGCGCCCGCTGCCGAACTCTGCATTCAGCTGGGCAGGTACCGCCAAAAGCCAGCGCTACCTCCGCCCCCATGGGACGGCGCCGGGCCGTCCCAGGTGAGGAGGGACGCACATGCTAGTAGCAGGGCCAGTGACCGCACGAGTACACTGGCCCTTGCTACAGATGATCTGTGGGACTGAGGCCAGCACCGAGCAGAAACCTGGGTTTAGGTGCATTGGGTGGCGCTGTTGATGTTTCCCTTGCTGCCACTCACTCTGGCTGTAATCATTCAGTGAGCAGCAGGGAGATTTATACGGCTACCTATTATACTTGCCTAAAGGTGGTAGAGCGCTGATCATAGCTGCACTCACAGTCACTCAAACTTGCTGTAAACATAGATTGGACTGATGGGAAGGCTGATGAGATGGCACTCTATGTAATGAGAGGAGATAGGTACATCAAGGGTATCACTGTCTTCTGCAGCTATCCCTTGTAAACATTAGCAGCAGACAAGGGAGAGTCTTTAGGTGTTAATGCCGGGTGCAAAGCTCAACCAGGTTAAAGCAGCAGAAGTTTAGCCAACTATCCTCGTCCTGCAGAAGTTAGAGAGCCAGGTGTAGCCAGAACCAAGCTACAGAGTTGAGGGAGAACACAAGAAAGAATGGAGGCTGCGCTAGTGGAGGAAAGAACAATGTAAAACACTCAATAGATGAGTATAAAAATTTATTATAAAACATAAATTCTTTAAAAAGCAGGAATTCTGTGCAAGATAATGTGCCAAATATATGCAGAAAAAATAAATTTGCCAATGATATGCAAAGGTTGGAGTTTACCCAAAATGCTGGTACAGGATTAGTGGAAATTGTTCTCTAGAATCCGTTCCATATTTTGCCCATCAATATGGTGTCCAGTTATGATCCGGTATGGAGGGTACCTTTTAGATGTTGCTGAAGAGAGTCCATAAAAGATTTCCATATACCGCTAGAGGGTTAGTGCAATGTCTCTTAGGTGTAGAGTACCTCATGCAATGCGGGAATAGGCTGGTGCCTCTCTCGGGCTCCTCCGGATAACTGGTCGGCAGAATGGGCTGGTTCGGGTCCAATTCAGAGATGTCCTGTTCCAACGGGTAAATACTGACGCGTTTCGCTGCATAAACCCTGCAGCTTTTTCAAAGGTGTATGGGTTTATGCAGCGAAATATAGCGGTATATGGAAATCTTTTATGGACTCTCTTCAGCAACATCTAAAAGGTACCCTCCATACCAGATCATAACTGGACACCATATTGATGGGCAAAATATGGAACGGATTCTAGAGAACAATTTCCACTAATCCTGTACCAGCATTTTGGGTAAACTCCAACCTTTGCATATCATTGGCAAATTTATTTTTTCTGCATATATTTGGCACATTATCTTGCACAGAATTCCTGCTTTTTAAAGAATTTATGTTTTATAATAAATTTTTATACTCATCTATTGAGTGTTTTACATTGTTCTTTCCTCCACTAGCGCAGCCTCCATTCTTTCTTGTATTCTCTCCTTGGGAGTGACTCCCCTGTAATATTGGCTGCTGCTTAGCTAACCATCTCGTCTCACAGCGCCCGAATACCTTTGGGTATATTTTACCTTATTTTTGCAGAGTTGAGGGAGAGGCAGAGACTGCAGTACCAGCTCAGCACGTTGTAAAGCCATTTCAGAGAGAGCCGTGAGTCCAGATAGTCGTGGATGGGTGAGAACTAAAACTTGCACTCACCTGCAATACCTACAGCCACTTAAGCTATAATATTCCACTACCCTACAAGGAGCATTGAAATTTACTTGGCTGCAGCTTAATGACTGTAAGGCGCTAATACAAGGAAAGCAATAAGCCAAATCCATAGTCGTATGCATTACAAGTGAAGTAATATCTGGCATCAAGCTTAATATAAGGAGCGACTTTTAGTATATTGCTCAGATAAGAGAGTCATCAGGAGTGTGCTGACAGACAGGTTTAACAAGACTTTGGTAACACTAAAGGGGGGTACTCACGGAGCGATATTCTAAGCAATCTGACTAGATTGCTTAGAATATCGGCAGGATCGCTCCGTGTGTAGCCCCCTCGGCGATAGCGATGCGCGGCCCCGCACATCGCTATCGCCGCTGCTAGATTGGCCTGCATGCAGGCCAATCTAGCGGGTCGCTCACTTCACCCGCTGGGTGAAGTGAGCGGCCCCCCCGTCTCCCCCCGCACGCTCAGCACAGATCGCGCTGTGCTGAGCGGCAGGAGAGATGTGTGCTGAGCGGTTCGCTCAGCACGCATCTCTCCTTGATCGGCCCGTGAGTACTGGGCTTAAGGAACACATAAATTGTATCAGTTGTGTTTCAGTGGGAGCACTGCCAGACTGCCTACATATACTGGATACAATTGTAAAGATAACTGTCTGGCAAAGTGAGAGTAATTTACCCTGTGGAAACCTCCCAGACAGTATAACATATTCAACTGGACCATATAGGATTACAGTCAGCATATTTGTCTCCATAATAACTCTGGAAAGGATTCAGCGCATAAACTAACTTATTTAACAGCAATTTAAGGTGCCAGGATATGCCCTTGTAATTACATATACTGACAGAGTATTTTTAATTGAGTTCAGTTATTACAAAATTGCTTCAAGTGTAAATTAACTCAGCACCTAAGTGCTTATTTGATTGTACATCATATTAACATATAAGTATTGTATAAATGCATGTATGTTTCCAAAGTCATAACTTTGACTAAATTGTGCATATGTGAAAGTGTGTTATGCATAACATTTAGTTTGCAACCCAGGTGTACACCTAGGATTATTTTTTATATATGCCTAAGGCAAATGTTGGTGGCTGCCGAAAGGTATTTTTTGTATTGCCTGCAGGTAAACTGTATAGGCCTTAAGGGTAGTTTTAGAAACTAATGTGTGACCTATAAATTGTATTTTCTTGTTATATTACATCCCATGTGATATTATATTACTTTATTATAATTAAATACTATCACATACATTTAAAACACTAGTAAACAGAGTGTGAATACTTTATTTAGCACAGGAAATACATAAAGTATAGTTTGCTGTCCCAAGCCAGCCCTGTAAAAATAAAGTAATTAAAAACTTAAGACAAGCACAGTATACCAATAGTCAGAGGTGCCTAGTTTACTAAAATTTTACGTAATCTAGGGTTATAACCATGATAATGACCATTGGTCATTAATCATGATTTTCGGACGTTTTGACATGCCAAAACCATTTGGGGCTAATATGATACCACCCGCAGACAGGACAATCCCAATTTGTGATCCGTGTACTACCATCCCAGTCATTAATAGCTTTATCTCTATTAGGCTGGGGGATTGGGAGATATACCAGTTCCCAGGCCAAACTGCACATATCATTCAAAAGGTGCGTTTAGGGAAGGTAAAGAAACTGGGGGAGTCCAATACGTCAGATGCATCACCAATTGTATATTTAAATTTTTCCAGATTTCTCAACTCAAAGAGTTAAGCATGCCCATGGCAACAGTGTTTATAAGGTTGAATATAGCACCCTTCAGTTGGACTTGGTCCAAACTCTAAGGGGTGGGTTGGGGGCAAGTGCCCACAGCAACTAATCAGCTTCTAGCTAGAATTTTTCAAGTACTGTACATTCTATAAACTGACAGGTGAAAGCTAATTTATTGTTATGGGCAAATTCTCCACTCTTTAGGAGGTTTTATACATCTCCCCCTATATGAGGCCCTAAATAAGCATCCAATGAATAATGTAAGGGTCATTCCTAGCTTATCACTGCAATTACCTTTGCAAATATGCCTGTTTGCCATTCATTTCAGTATAGCTATTCCTTTCTCACATAAAGTCTGCTCGGTTGAACTTACTTTTTACCCCAAATTACCCAAACTAAGTAATGAGATGAAGGTCAGATATGGACTGTTTTTACTATGTTTTACTACTTTTTACATCAGTTTCCCAAACTCTGCCATTGCAGTCCAGGTTTTAAGAATATCTATGCTTGAGTTCAGATGGTTAAATCAAAGGAATCGAGGTACTAATTAATTCACCTGTGCTCAAGCATGGCTATCCTTAAAACTGGAGTGTAAAGACAGAGTTTCGGAAGCTCTGGTCTACTTTAATATTATTATTAAATTGGTAGAATTGCATCTTCCATTATAAAGGCTGCTGAACACTGCAGAAGCATTCTCATTAAAACTTTAGGATATAGGCCCTCATTCCGAGTTGTTCGCTCGCAAGGCGATTTTAGCAGAGTTACACACGCTAAGCCGCCGCCTACTGGGAGTGAATCTTAGCTTCTTAAAATTGCGAACGATGTATTCGCAATATTGCGATTACAAACTACTTAGCAGTTTCTGAGTAGCTTCAACCTTACTCGGCATCTGCGATCAGTTCAGTGCTTGTCGTTCCTGGTTTGACGTCACAAACACACCCAGCGTTCGGCCAGACACTCCTCCGTTTCTCCAGCCACTCCCGCGTTTTTTCCGGAAACGGTAGCGTTTTTATCCACACGCCCATAAAACGCCGTGTTTCCGCCCAGTAACACCCATTTCCTGTCAATCACACTACGATCGCCGGAGCGAAGAAAAAGCCATGAGTAAAAATACTATCTTCATAGCAAAATTACTTGGCGCAGTCGCAGTGCGAACATTGTGCATGCGTACTAAGCAGAAAAATGCTGCGATGCGAAGAAAAATACCAAGCGAACGACTCGGAATGAGGGCCATACTGTGTACTTTTTTGTATGTTCATGAATGACCCTTTCCATCAGATTACACAGTGTAAAGTAATGCTGTCTAGGCCATACAGCTTGGTCATGCTCAGGAAAATCACTATCACATTATGTTGCAGCACAGGTGACATGGAAGCCAGTTTAGTGCACAAAAACAAATGTGAAATTGTAACAGTGAAAAATCTTCAAATATTAACAATATTCTAAATAATTTCACCAATTTGGGGAATATAATAAATAGAGTTACACCCTGCAGGCTGGACTACAGGCTGGACTCTGCTTCTTGTCTGGCCATCCCTTTGCTGGAGCTTTGAAATAACGCCATCTCCAAGTGCCGGTGATCTGGCTCACTGCATACTTTTAGATGACTCAGGTCACACTTTCACACTAAATGCTACCCGAATTGGTCCCAGGTTCAACCTTGGGCGCGACCCAGGTAGAATTCCCTGGGCACTGAACCTGGGCAATCCCTTTTAACACCTAGCCTGAACCCAGGTAGGGGCTTGGTGTGAACATCCATTTCTTACATTAACTACACTACGCATCACCCTTGTAAGTACATTATTTTATTTTTATTCCTCCAGCAGATATTACAGTGCGTGAAAAAGACAGAGTTTCAGAAACTCTGGTCTACTTGAATATTATTATTAAATTGGTGCATCTTCCATTATAAAGTGCTATTGAACACTGCAGAAGTATTCTCATTAAAACTTTAGGATATACTGTGTACATTTGTTTTTGTGCACTAAACTGGCTTCCATGTCACCTGTGCTGCAACATAATGTGATAGTGATATTCCTGAGCATGACCAAGCTGTATGGCCTAGACAGCATTACTTTACACTAGAGATGAGCGGGTTCGGTTTCTCGGAAACCGAACCCCCCCGAACTTCACCCTTTTTACACGGGTCCGAGGCAGGTTCGAAGCTTCCCGCCTTGCTCGGCTAACCCGAGCGCGCCCGAACGTCATCATCCCGCTGTCGGATTCTCGCGAGATTTGGATTCTATATAAGCAGCCGCGCATCGCCGCCATTTTCACTCGTGCATTGGAGATGATAGGGAGAGGACGTGGCTGGCGTCCTCTCCGTTTATTGTTGAACTTGATTGCTTTATTGCTTAATTGTGGGGAGGACTGGGGAGCAGCTGTTAGGAGGAGTACAGTGCAGAGTTTTGCTGATAAGTGACCACCAGTTTTTATCCGTTCTCTGCCTGAAAAACACGCTCCATACCATATCTGTGCTCAGTGTGCTGCATAATATATCTGTGCTCACACTGCTTAATTGTGGGGACTGGGGAGCAGCTGTATTATATAGCAGGAGTACAGTGCAGAGTTTTGCTGACAGTGACCACCAGTATACGTTGTCTGCCTGAAAAACACTCCATATCTGTGCTCAGTGTGCTGCTTTATTTTAATGTGGGGACTGGGGACCACCAGTATAATTAATATTATATAGGAGGAGTACAGTGCAGAGTTTTGCTGACCAGTGACCACCAGTATACTATATATAGCAGTACGGTAGGCCACTGCTGTACCTACCTCTGTGTCATCATTCATTAAGTATACCATCCATCTACATTCTATACCTGTGGTGCATTTTAGTTTTGCAGTTTGCTGACACAGTGACCACCAGTATACTATATATAGCAGTACGGTAGGCCACTGCTGTACCTACCTCTGTGTCGTCATTCATTAAGTATACTATCCATCTACATTCTATACCTGTGGTGCATTTTAGTTTTGCAGTTTGCTGACACAGTGACCACCAGTATACTATATATAGCAGTACGGTAGGCCACTGCTGTACCTACCTCTGTGTCGTCATTCATTAAGTATACTATCCATCTACATTTTATACCTGTGGTGCATTTTAGTTTTGCAGTTTGCTGACACAGTGACCACCAGTCTACTATACATAGCAGTACGGTAGGCCACTGCTGTACCTACCTCTGTGTCATCATTCATTAAGTATACTATCCATCTACATTCTATACCTGTGGTGCATTTTAGTTTTGCAATTTGCTGACACAGTGACCACCAGTATACTATATATAGCAGTACGGTAGGCCACTGCTGTACCTACCTCTGTGTCATCATTCATTAAGTATACTATCCATCTACATTCTATACCTGTGGTGCATTTTAGTTTTGCAGTTTACTGACACAGTGACCACCAGTATACTATATATAGCAGTACGGTAGGCCACTGCTGTACCTACCTCTGTGTCGTCATTCATTAAGTATACTATCCATCTACATTCTATACCTGTGGTGCATTTTAGTTTTGCAGTTTGCTGACACAGTGACCACCAGTATACTATATATAGCAGTACGGTAGGCCACTGCTGTACCTACCTCTGTGTCGTCATTCATTAAGTATACTATCCATCTACATTCTATACCTGTGGTGCATTTTAGTTTTGCAGTTTGCTGACACAGTGACCACCAGTATACTATATATAGCAGTACGGTAGGCCACTGCTGTACCTACCTCTGTGTCGTCATTCATTAAGTATACTATCTATCTACATTCTATTCCTGTGCTGCGCCTCTTTTTTTCTTTGCATCATGTGCTGTTTGGGGACAATTTTTTTGAAGTGCCATCCTGTCTTGATTGACACTGCAGTGCCACTCCTAGATGGGCCAGGTGTTTGTGTCGGCCACTTGTGTCGCTTAGCTTAGTCACACAGCCACCTTGGTGCGCCTCTTTTTTTCTTTGCATCATGTGCTGTTTGGGGACAATTTTTTTGAAGTGCCATCCTGTCTTGATTGACACTGCAGTGCCACTCCCAGATGGGCCAGGTGTTTGTGTCGGCCACTTGTGTCGCTTAGCTTAGTCACACAGCCACCTTGGTGCGCCTCTTTTTTTCTTTGCATCATGTGCTGTTTGGGGACAATTTTTTTGAAGTGCCATCCTGTCTTGATTGACACTGCAGTGCCGCTCCTAGATGGGCCAGGTGTTTGTGTCGGCCACGTGTGTCGCTTAGCTTAGTCACACAGCCACCTTGGTGCGCCTCTTTTTTTCTTTGCATCATGTGCTGTTTGGGGACAATTTTTTTGAAGTGCCATCCTGTCTTGATTGACACTGCAGTGCCACTCCTAGATGGGCCAGGTGTTTGTGTCGGCCACTTGTGTCGCTTAGCTTATCCATCCAGCGACCTCGGTGCAAATTGTAGGACTAAAAATAATATTGTGAGGTGTGAGGTGTTCAGAATAGACTGGAAATGAGTGGAAATTATGGTAATTGAGGTTAATAATACTATGGGATCAAACTGACCCCCAAATTCTATGATTTAAGCTGTTTTTTAGGTTTTTGTGAAAAAAACACCCGAATCCAAAACACACCCAAATCCGACAAAAAAATTTCGGTGAGGTTTTGCCAAAACGCGTCCGAATCCAAAACACGGCCGCGGAACCGAATCCAAAACCAAAACACAAAACCCGAAAAATGTCCGGTGCACATCACTACTTTACACTGTGTAATCTGATGTAAAGGGCCATTTATGAAGATACAAAAAAGTACACAGTATATCCTAAAGTTTTAATGAGAATACTTCTACAGTGTTCAATAGCACTTTATAATGGAAGATGCAATTCTACCAATTTTATAATAATATTCAAGCAGACCAGAGTTTCCGAAATTCTGTCTTTTTCACGCACTGTAATATTTGCTTGTTTGCTCCTATGCTGGAGGAATAAAAACAAAATAATGTACGTACAAGGGTGATGCATAGTGTAGTTAATGTAATATATTCACAGTGCCATAAGTAGACATTTTGGCGCTGTGTGCAAGAAACGGCGTCGGCGCCCCCCCCTTTATGTAAAATAGGGGCAGTGTTCACAGCAGGCGCACGTGAAAAATATAGAGGCGTGGCTTCATGGAGAAGGGGTGTGGCCACAAAATAATACCAATTTATATTACGGTGCATAGTAGTCTCCATTATTCAAATTACGCCGCACAGTAGCGCCACTACACCAGATAGAGCCCCTTTTACACATTACAGCAGACAGCGTCCCCTTTTTTACACATTACGGCTGACAGCGTCCCCCTTTTAAACATAACACCAGACAGCATCCCCTTTTTTACACATTACGGCAGACAGCGTCCCCCTTTTTACACATTACGGCAGACAGCATCCCCCTTTTTACACATTACGGCAGACAGCGTCCCTCTTTTTATACATTAGGTCTGGTAGGGGATAGGGTGAGGGGACAGTTTTGTAGGGGACAAGGTGAGGGTGCTGGGACAGGTCTGGTCGGGGACAGGGGGAGGGTGCGGACACAGGTCTGGTCGTGGACAGGGTGAGAAGACAGGTCTGGTGGGGGACAGGTCTGGTAGGGGATAGAGTGAGGGTGCTGGGACAGGTATGGTCAGGGAGAGGGTGCGGGCACAGGTCTGGTAGGTGATAGGGTGAGGGTGGTGGGAGAGGTATGGTCAGGGAGAGGGTGCGGGACAGGTCTGGTAGGCTATATGTCTGGTAGGGGTCAGGGTGAGGGGACAGGTCTGGTAGGGTACAGGGTAAAGGTGCTGGGACAAGTCAGGTCGAGGACAGGGAGAGGAGGCAAGGACAGATCATGTAGGTGACAGGGTGAGAGAGCCTGTGCAGGCAGGTCTGGGCACAGCCCCTCCCCCTCCCATGTTGTCCTCTTATAGCAACCCCCACCCCCTAATATTCATCTCCCATTGCTAACCCCCCTTCAATACTCTGCACCACATCACAGTACTTCACACAGCGTCCTCCCCACATGAAACAATAAAATTACCTTCTAATAAACGCCTCTGAGGCTGTGCCTGCAGTAGCTCCCCCGGCAGTCTGGTCACCGAAGAGGGGAGAAAAGGGAGGCGGAGCTGCTCGGTCGCAAGTCCCGCAACACAAAATGCACATGTGGCTGCGGATGGCTATGGGTCCGTGACATATTTGCAGCGGCAGCCTGACCTCCCCTCTGGTCCATCCAGCGATGCCTAGCCCGGCGGCTGGCGGGACTTGGCTACACTCAACCCCAGGATGCATGGGGGAGGAGCCTCATGCTGGTGTGGGTGGTGCGGCAGTGCGGGCCATGTGGAGAGGGGGGGTGGCCAACGACTCATGCCTGGGTGCCCTTCTACCCTGAGTCCGCCGCTGGGGCAGAGGTTTGCATGGCGGTTGCTGGCAGCTTGTGACAGGAAAATATTTTTTTCCTGTCACCACTGTCAGTCCTCTTGGGGAATATGCGCTCTAAGTAGGTGTGCGCTGTGGGCAATGCCCCTTCTGCACACACCTAGTTACTGTATATTCATGTAATTTTCTTCCAGAACAAGACTGTGACAAAGTGCCAGGATTGTGTGGGAAAATATCCACATTTTAATTAGGATGTTATAAACTATCCACCAGTTCAATGTTCAGTGTTTTGGTAAGAAATAAAATCTGGATACATGAAGCACAATTTCTAGCACAAAAATTTCTTGCTAGCATAAATATAAATAATGATTACATATTTAAGATGTTATTTATCTCAAGGTCCCATTAAAAGTAAATGATATTTGTTCTTAAAAGCAGTTCTAGGTTTCTTCTCGGATGCCCCAAAAAACACAACTATAGCAATGTGTTGCCACCAGTTACAGTATGTCAGTCTGTCAAAAAATGTAAAATATAAATTCAGTGTTTAACAGTGGGTCTATCCCTAGAAAACGGGGACACACAAGAGCCCTAATTGTACTGTATGATAAGATAGTTAGAAGAGGGATATCATAATTGCAGATCAGCAAAACAAAAGACAATATTTACTTTTAATGATTTAGGGGTCTCAAATCAAATCTCAAAGCCAAACCTGGGATCTGCGCATAATCTTTTTTTGTTACATTTTTTTCTAACAATTGTTATTTGCACTTTTCTGCTAGCCATTGATATTAACCATAAACATCTGCAATCTAGAGATGATATCATGAAAAAGGTCATACAATAGGATAGATGGACGCGAAATTCTGTAAGCATTGTCAAACAGTTTTTGGAGATCTGAATCACACAGTAGGATATTTCTGATGCATTGGTGTCCATAATTCTGAAACTATTTGGTTGTCCTGGTCATATAAATTGTGTTATACTGTATAGATCTAAGTTCTTGTGCAAGTTGGGACTCCGCATCATGTAGTTTAATTTGAAATATTCGGATTCTTCATTTTGTTCCTCTAAGACAGTGATCTTAGCAGCAATATGGGAAATTTGTATCTGAAGTTCAGACATTTCTACTCACTTTTTGTACGTTTTTGCTTCAGGTAAGAAAATTCTTGCTCTTTTAGTTATAGAGCAATGGTTCCCAAACTCGGTCCTCAAGGAGCACTAACAGGTCACATTTTCCAGGTTTTTCGACAGGAGCACAGATGTATGACCAACTGTGATATTTTAAAAATCCACAGCTGACCTGGAAAACATGAATTGTTAGTACTCTCTGAGGACCGAGTTTGGGGACCAGTGGCACAGAGGACAATTAGCAGCTCGTCCATTATGTGCCACATGGTACAGATGGAGCCACACTAATTGGGGCTCCATCTGTGCCTGGGTGCGCCCTTCGCCACGTCTGGGACACGCATGTGCCCCATTCACTTTAATAGGAGCGTCTCTGTGCACTCCTGTAGCGGGGCTAGGTGCCGGATTGCCCAGTCCCACCGGGAGTGCACTCCTGCGATGGAGCCGCACTAGATAAGTGCGGCTCCATCTGTACATCATGCCAGCAACATTTATCATTTTTCCTTGCATTCCATAGAGATGTACAGGAAAATGAAAGCCTACTGTAAGAGGCAGCTCAGTCCCATAGAATTTCTCTTCAATATCTTCTTTTCCCACTGGGTTTGATTTTGTGTCTCTTGGCATAGCCAATCCCATATGCATTTTGTTTGATGTTTTCTGACTAGGAGTAGAGACTGGCAACAGGAATTCAATTGAAAGGGTAAAGTTGTATTTAAAAAAAAAAAAAGTGATGACGTTTCCAAGTTGTCTCTGCTTTTTCTCTCCTATTAAGGATATATGGCAACTGAAGCTTAATAAGGCCCGATGTCCACTGCAGCTGCTCCTGGCAGAGGAGGAGGAGGAGGAGGAGGAGGAGCAGGAGGAGAGTGACTGTATGAGGCGGTACTGAACGGGGAGATGCTGCTAAATCAAAAAGCTCTGACGATCAGAGCTATCTGACTAAGGACTTACCGTGCATGTGCGTAGCTCTGAACTTGGCCGCAGCAGTTAGTATAAATGGAGACAGAGCTGTCTCCGTCTTGAAAAAAAACAACTTGGGAGAACTCAGAAACACCATCTGCATGTGCCACTGCATTAGATGATTTGAGATCAATAAATCTCCTACTGGATACTGTGTGCCTTGTGTGTAAGTCACATACTGTAACCTTAAATAAAGTTGAATAACATAATGACACAGAGACAGAAAATTGTATTAAAATGGTTAGGTATTTATTGATCAACATGTTAACGACTGCAGGCCTTCTGTTCATCTGTGTATTTCAATAGGAGAAAGCTGTAGCAAAATCTCAGCCCTTCTTTGAAGGGATGTGGATCATCAAATCGACAGTATCTAGGTTGACAATGTTTAGGTCAACCACTATAGGTCGACAGTCACCAGGTCGACAGGGATGAAAGGTCGACAGGTTTTCTAGGTCGACATGTGCTAGGTCGACAGGTCAAAAGGTTGAAATGAGGGTTTGTTTTATTTTGGTGTCGCTTTCTTCGTATATTGACCGGGAACCCCAATTAGTGCACCGTGTCCCCTCACATGGCTGGCTTCGCTCGCCATGTTTCGGGCAAGGTGCCTCGCTCTGCTACCTCTTCGCTCGGCACAGATTACCGTTCCAATTGTAGTCCACGTGGTTCGTTAAGTATAAAAAAGTTCAAAAAAAGATTTTTTGTGTGAAAAACTCATGTCGACCTTTTGACCTGTCAACCTAGCACATGTCGACTTAGAAACCCTGTCGACCTTCCATCCCTGTCGACCTAGTGACTGTTGACATATAGTGGTCGAACTAAACATTGTCGACCTAGACAGTGTCGATCTTCAGACCGGATCCCCTTTGAAGATGGATATTAAGTATATGGGGATTTCAGAAAGTGAAGCTCTGCCAGTGTACCAGAAAATGTGTGCCCCCCACTTTCCGTTCAACACATATACAAAAATGAGCATGGCCACATCCTTGAAGGGGCATGTCCACATTGAAAATAGGTCGTCCAGAAGATACCTGTTTGTTTCGGAATATTAACAAGGTCATCATCATACAACAGCGGTTCAGCCAGTCTCGTGCCCCCTGTGTCACTTCCTGCCCTCTGCACCTCTCTTCCCCACTATCATCCCCCTCCTGCATATCTCAGCCACACCATCATTGCCTCCCTGCATCTCTCAACACACCATCACCCCCCGTGTCATCTCACAGTACACAATCATCTCCCTCTGCGTCGTCTCTCAGCACACCATCACATCCCCCTGCAATATCGTCTCTTAGCACACCATCACCTACCCGTGCGACATCTCTCAGTACACTGTAATCTCTCCCCTGTGTCTTCTCTCAGCACACCATAATTTCCCTCTGTGTTGTCTCTTAGCACACATCATCTCCCCCTGTGTCTTCTCTCAGTACACCATAATCTCCCCCTTGCATCTTCTCTCAGCACGCCATCATCTCCTCCTGCATCGTCTCTCAGCACACCATCACTTCCCCCTGCAACTTATCTCAGCACACCATCATCTCCCCCTTGCATCTTCTCTCAGCACACAGTAATTTCCCCCATGTTGTCTCTTGACACACCATCACCTCCACCTGAATCTTCTCTCAGCACACCATGATCTCCCTCTGCATCTTCTCTCAGCACACCATTATCTCCTCCCCTGCATTTTCTCTCAGCACACAATCATCTGAACCCAAGTCGTCTCTCAGCACCCACACTTTTAAACCTCTCTCTCTGTGTGACCTCCCCCTTACCTTCTGGGAGCCAGGAACCAGGAGCCAGCAGGGACTGTGAGTCAGGCAGCAGGCTGAGGCTCAGGAAGTGTGATGCTGGCAGTGTGGAGGAACAGTGGGCACAATGGTTGCATTCGGGCAGGCATACGATGCTGGTACCATGCCATGGCCACCAACGCCCAGGGCACATACCCTGCTCACAGTGCCCTAGTTACTGCTCGCCTTGTGTTGCTGTTCTAGCCCATAACAACAAAATATTGCAGAAAATGTTTTCTCAGGAGAAATATCTGGACTATATTAACAACACATAATATTATATGACTGCCACTCAGAGATTATAGAAGAAGATGATTGGAGACATTTACATACAGGTAGACCTAACTTTCCCTTTGACAATAAATCTATAGCCTACACATGCTTTCTTAGTATTTTCAAAGCTATATACCTCTGAATGATACAACTTCACCAGTGGGTTACAGAGCCGGATTTAGACTACATGGGCCCTAAACAAGATATCAGTTTGGGTCCCCCATTCCCTCAACTGCATGCACACTGACCAGATAACTGCAAACATACACACTGTCCCCATAGCCGCACACACACTGCCCCCATAGCTGCACACACACTGTCCCCATAGCCGCACACACAAACACACACTGCCCCCATAGCCGCACACACATTGCCCCATAGCCGCACACACACACAAACACACACTGCCCTCATAGCCTTACACACACTGCCCCCATAGCTGCACACACACTGCCCTCATAGCCTTACACACACTGTCCCATAGCAGCAGCACACACACACACACACACACACACACACACACACACACACACACACACACTGCCCTCATAGGCACACACACTGCCCCCATAGCTGCACACACGCACTGCCCCCATAGCCGCATGCATAAACAAACACACACACTTCCCCAACAACCTAACACACACATACTGCCCCAAAGATGCACATACACACTGCCTTACTGACACAGACACACCTTACTGACAGATGCCATTTACTGACACATATTCCACTTATTGACATACCCTACTGACATAAACACTGACACACACTTATTGACACAGACACAGCTTACTAACAAACACTTACTGACGGACAACCCTTACTGACATAAATACTGCTTACTGACACAGATACCACTTACTAACACAGACACGTCTTACTGACACAGACACCCTTTATTGACAAATACCACTTACTGTCACAGATTCCACTTACTGACACAGATTCCACTTACTGACAGACACACTGACAGACAACACTTACTGGCACAAACACTGGCACACACACACTTATTGACACAGACACCACATACTAACAGATACCTCTTACTGACACAAACACTGACACGGACACTGCTTGCTAACAGATACCACTTGTGGACACAAACACCCCTTACTAACACATATTCCAATTAATGAGACAGACACATTTACTGACACAGACACTTACTGATACCACTTACTGACAGATACCTCTTACTGACACAGACACCACTTATTGTCACGTACATGCATACGTAAACACTTACTGACAGATTCCACTTACTGACACAAACACACTTACTGACACGGACACTGCTTGCTAACAGATATCACTTACGGACACAGACACCTCTTACTAACACATATTCCAATTAATGAGACAGACACATTTACTAATACAGACACTTACTGATACCACTTACTGACAGATACCCCTTATTTACACCACTTATTGGCACATTATCATACATGCTGACTGACAGACACCCCTTACTGACACTAACATAGTTACTGACACAGATAAAACTTACTGATGGACACCACTTACTGACACACACACACACACACACACACACACACACACACATTTACTGACACCGACACCACTGCCTGACACACACACCTACTGACAAACTTCATGACATGCATTTCCACAGCACAAGATGTCACAGCTGTTATGATATGCTTGCTGCAAATATCTTACCCCCTTACACATACGCAGGGACGAATTGACCATAGGGCTCACCAGAATGATTCCTGGTAGGCTAGCGTCTCTTTGGGGCCTGTTTTATGGTTTATCATGTGGCACCAACCCCCACATGACAGGCAACCCACTTCTCTCAGCATACTGCATTATCCGTATTCATTCTTTTATTCCATCTCTGCAGTACAGGAACTCTGCCATCCAGTGATGTTGCCATGGCGCCTACACGGTATGTTATACCTCGTGTGCTGCTCATGTCGGGCCACTTCTACAAAATGTTACAGAGACACTTGTAGTTCCCGATCTGCCCCTGATCTGTAACAAAAGACACAAGACAGTGCTTGGCTTATCTCTGTGCATGTGATGTAAGCACGCAGCCAGGAAATCCCACAACACAGTGGAGAGCAGCATAGTGGCGTGTACTGGAGGCAGAGAAAGCAACCGTCCGTTGTCACACACCAAACAATGCACTGACAGTCTGCCTTGGCCTCGATTAAACAACTCTGTCTGCTTGGTGACCCGGGCCCCCCTGAGACCCACCAGGTCCTAAAGCTTTGGCTGCATAGCGGTAAATCTGCTACCAGTGGGTACTCATACACCAGGTTTGAGAACTGCAAGAATACTAGATAGTCCCTGAGACTACTGTTAGTTAGTTAGTTAGTTAGTTAGTTAGTTAGTTATCTGTTGCTTGGAAGGGCAATACATTTAATTTTTTACACATATCTGTTACTTAATTTTACTTTTAGTAAACCACTTTACTAAACTAAGATGACATTTTGTTTATAGTCATTGTTTAAAATGGCACTATATGGATGAGATGGCATTGCTGCAATTGTTTCTGCACTACCGATGTCATTGCAGTTGGGTTATTGGAATTCCACTGACTACTCTCTGCTCATATGTGTATATTTAAGCAGCAACAGACTAATTGATTTCAGAAGTGTGCTCTTGTAAAGATGTGGTTGAAGCAGTGTAAGAACCTCCCAATCTTCTGGCAGCTATGTTTATAATACTTTTTTCTAGTAGGCGTGACTTTTTGCTTGTTTGTGAACAGTCAGAGTACAGTTTATAGAAAGCATTACTACTACCACAGGATCAGTACATTTATGAGTTACCACACTTTTAAAACTCAGGGGTGTGTGGTGAGGTAAATGGCTTAGGAGGCACTGACTAGTACCAGAGCCAGATTTACACATAGTATATGAGGCACTGCCTCAAATGTCATAGACTTTACCCCAGAGTTTTTATTATAAAACTGATTAGAATAATACAAACAAACTGTGGCTTATACGTTAGTATGACAGGACGGCTCTGACTCACCTGCCTCACCTCACCTCACGTCACTGTGTGGTACCCACGTTTGGAGCATTATTGCTGCATGCGATTGCAGCCCTAACTGGCAGCTAGTGCTGCCTGAAAAGATGGTCAAAATTAACTAAGGCACTGACAGGGTTAAAGACTGCCTAATCAACTGCTGCTGCGGTCGCCTGGCAACGACCCACGGACGGAGCGGAGATGGAGGGCGTTAGGACCCAGGGCAGCCCTTGCCTGAGGACAGCACGCGGGAAGCCTGAGAAGAAAGGGATTGGACGGCCGGAGGCGCAAAAGGGAGGAGGAGGTCCCGGACTGACTGACCTGGGGGGAAGTAGAGAACCGCGGTGTGCTGAGGAGGATCTCTGCCATTTCACCCGGGGAACGCAGCGCGGGTGAACAGGAGAGACCGCCAGCGCTGAACTACCACTGCAGGCAGGGAAGGGAGAGAGAGACCCATCACATGTGAGCAGCGAGCCGCGGCTAGCCGGAGCGGAAGCCACCGGCTACCCACCGCCCAGAGAGAGAGAGAGAGATGCCGCTGAGCTGCAGGGACCCACAGAAGGGAGGAACTACCAGAGGAGGACTCCCAGCAGTGTGTCTGCTGCCACCAGCCGCCACAGGTCAGACAGCCAGCGCATACAAATAATATATCTTGCACGCCTTCCTACAAATACTTACCTTACATCCACTGACGTCTTCCCAGGAGTTCATTATTAAAGTGCAAGTGTTCATGTAAAAAGGAGACACTGACCTCAAACGCCAACTAAGGCACAGGAACTGAACGTTATTATATGATGTGCAGCGCCACCCTGTTGACAGTGTAGGTAGTATACTAATTTGACTGTCAGGACATTTCTTACCCTAAAATATTCAAAGTGGTTCATTACATTTTAATGATTGCGGTTGCACGCGATATATATGATTGTTTGACCAAGCCATTGTCGTGCCTTTGAAATACATAATCTGTGATTGCTGTTATAGACACAGCGGTGACTGATAGCTTTCTGTTCAATAAATGGTTGTCACTGTCTCCCTGTGTGATGGTCCTTGAGCATACTGTGTTTGGGTTGTCCTTCCGGGGTCCTCCTTGTCCTTCTGTCCCAGCTTTACAGGTGACGTGAAGAATAGTCGCTGGTCTCGACATCGTTGAAGAGTGGATACGGCTGACCGCGAACACGACTGAACTTCAGGTACGAACTGGGGATGTGCACCGGACATTTTTCGGATTTTGTGTTTTGGTTTTGGATTCGGTTCCGCGGCCGTGTTTTGGATTCGGACTCGTTTTTGCAAAACCTCCCTGAAATTTTTTTGTCGGATTCGGGTGTGTTTTGGATTCGGGTGTTTTTTTACAAAAACCCCTCAAAAACAGCTTAAATCATAGAATTTGGGGGTAATTTTGATCCCATAGTATTATTAACCTCAATAACCATAATTTCCACTCATTTTCAGTCTACTCTGAACACCTCACACCTCACAATATTATTTTTAGTCCTAAAATTTTAACCGAGGTCACTGGATGTCTAAGCTAAGCGACCCAAGTGGCCGACACAAACACCTGGCCCATCTAGGAGTGGCACTGCAGTGTCAGACAGGATGGCACTTCAAAAAATAGTCCCCAAACAGCACATGATGCAAAGAAAAAAAGAGGCGCAATGAGGTAGCTGTGTGACTAAGCTAAGCGACCCAAGTGGCCGACACAAACACCTGGCCCATCTAGGAGTGGCACTGCAGTGTCAGACAGGATGGCACTTCAAAAAAACAGTCTCCAAACAGCACATGATGCAAATAAAAAAAGAGGTGCACCAAGGTCACTGGATGGCTAAGCTAAGCGACAGAAGTGGCCGACACAAACACCTGGCCCATCTAGGAGTGGCACTGCAGTGTCAGGCAGGATGGCACTTCAAAAAAATAGTCCCCAAACAGCACATGATGCAAAGAAAAATGAAAGAAAAAAGAGGTGCAAGATGGAATTGTCCTTGGGCCCTCCCACCCACCCTTGTGTTGTATAAACAGGACATGCACACTTTAACAAACCAGTCATTTCAGCGACAGGGTCTGCCACACAACTGTGACTGAAATGACTGGTTGGTTTGGGCCCCCACCAAAAAAGAAGCAATCAATCTCTCCTTGCACAAACTGGCTCTACAGAGGCAAGATGTCCACCTCCTCCTCATCGTCCGATTCCTTACCCCTTTCACTGTGTACATCCCCCTCCTCACAGATTATTAATTCGTCCCCACTGGAATCCACCATCTCAGGTCCCTGTGTACTTTCTGGAGGCAATTGCTGGTGAATGTCTCCACGTGTAAATTGATTATAATTCATTTTGATGAACATCATCTTCTCCACATTTTCTGGAAGTAACCTCGTACACCGATTGCTGACAAGGTGAGCGGCTGCACTAAATACTCTTTCGGAGTACACACTGGAGGGTGGGCAACTTAGGTAAAATAAACCCAGTTTCTGCAAGGGCCTCCAAATTGCCTCTTTTTCCTGCCAGTATACGTACGGACTGTCTGACGTGCCTACTTGGATGCTGTCACTCATATAATCCTCCACCATTCTTTCAATGGTGACAGAATCATATGCAGTGACAGTAGACGACATGTCAGTAATCGTTGGCATTTCCTTCAGTCCGGACCAGATGTCAGCACTCGCTCCAGACTGCCCTGCATCACCGCCAGCGGGTGGGCTCGGAATTCTTAGCCTTTTCCTCGCACCCCCAGTTGCGGGAGAATGTGAAGGAGGAGCTGTTGACGGGTCACGTTCCGCTTGACTTGACAATTTTCTCACCAGCAGGTCTTTGAACCTCTGAAGACTTGTGTCTGCCGGAAAGAGAGATCCAACGTAGGTTTTAAATCTAGGATCGAGCATGGTGGCCAAAATGTAGTGCTCTGATTTCAACAGATTGACCACCCGTGAATCCTGGTTAAGCGAATGAAGGGCTCCATCCACAAGTCCCACATGCCTAGCGGAATCGCTCTGTTTTAGCTCCTCCTTCAATGTCTCCAGCTTCTTCTGCAAAAGCCTGATGAGGGGAATTGGTCTTCCGACTTCCCCTCTGGGATGACGATCAATTCCCAGCAGCAACAACAGCAGCGCCAGCAGCAGTAGGCGTTACACTCAAGGATGCATCGGAGGAATCCCAGGCAGGAGAGGACTCGTCAGACTTGACAGTGACATGGCCTGCAGGACTATTGGCTTTCCTGTGTAAGGAGGAAATTGACACTGAGGGAGTTGGTGGTGTGGTTTGCAGGAGCTTGATTACAAGAGGAAGGGATTTAGTGGTCAGTGGACTGCTTCCGCTGTCATCCAAAGTTTTTGAACTTGTCAATGACTTATGATGAATGCGCTGCAGGTGACGTATAAGCGAGGATGTTCCGAGGTGGTTAACAACGTCCTTACCCCTACTTATTACAGCTTGACAAAGGCAACACACGGCTTGACACCTGTTGTCCGCATTTGTGTTAAAATAATTCCACACCGAAGAGGTGATTTTTTTTTGTAATTTGACCAGGCATGTCAATGGCCATATTCGTCCCACGGACAACAGGTGTCTCCCCGGGTACCTGACTTAAACAAACCACCTCACCATCAGAATCCTCCTTGTCAATTTCCTCCTCAGCTCCAGCAACACCCATATCCTCATCCTGGTGTACTTCAACAGTGACATCTTCAATTTGACTATCAGGAACTGGTGCTCCTTCCAGCACTTGCAGGGGGCGTGCAAATGTTGGGAAGGTCATGCATTGGGAAGGTCAGGCATTGCAGCCGACACAATTGGACTCTCCTTGGGGATTTGTGATTTAGAAGAGTGCACAGTTCTTTTCATTTTTCTAGCGAGAGGATGAGTGCTTCCATTCTCATGTGAAGCTGAACCACTAGCCATGAACATAGGTCAGGGCCTCAGCCGTTCCTTGCCACTCCGTGTCGTAAATGGCATATTGGCAAGTTTACGCTTCTCCTCAGATGCTTTTACTTTTGATTTTTGGGTCATTTTACTGAACTTTTGTGTTTTGGATTTTACATGCTCTCTACTATGACATTGGGCATCGGCCTTGGCAGACGACGTTGATGGCATTTCATCGTCTCGGCCATGACTAGCGGCAGCAGCTTCAGCACGAGGTGGAAGTGGATCTTGATCTTTCCCTATTTTACCCTCCACATTTTTGTTCTCCATTTTTTAATGTGTGGAATTATATGCCAGTATCAATAGCCTACTACTATATATACTGCGCACAACTGAAATGCACCACAGGTATGGATGGATAGTATACTTGACGACACAGAGGTAGGTAGAGCAGTGTCCTACTGTACCGTACTGCTAAATATTATATACTGGTGGTCAGCAAACTGTGCAAAACTGAAATGCATCACAGGTATGGATGGATAGTATACTTGACGACACAGAGGTAGGTAGAGCAGTGGCCTACTGTACCGTACTGCTATATATTATATACTGGTGGTCAGCAAACTGTGCAAAACTGAAATGCACCACAGGAATGGATGGATAGTATACTTGACGACACAGAGGTAGGTAGAGCAGTGGCCTATTGTACCGTACTGCTATATATTATATACTGGTGGTCAGCAAACTGTGCAAAACTGAAATGCACCACAGGTATGGATGGATAGTATACTTGACGACACAGAGGTAGGTAGAGCAGTGGCCTACTGTACCGTACTGCTATATATTATATACTGGTGGTCAGCAAACTGTGCAAAACTGAAATGCACCACAGGTATGGATGGATAGTATACTTGACGACACAGAGGTAGGTAGAGCAGTGGCCTACTGTACCATACTGCTTTATATTATATACTGGTGGTCAGCAAACTGTGCAAAACTGAAATGCACCACAGGTATGGATGGATAGTATACTTGACGACACAGAGGTAGGTAGAGCAGTGGCCTTCTGTACCGTACTCCTATATATTATATACTGGTGGTCAGCAAAATTATGCACTGTACTCCTACTATATACTACAATGCAGCACAGATATGGATCGTTTTTCAGGCAGAGAACGTATAATACTGGTGGTCACTGGTCAGCAAAACTCTGCACTGTACTCCTCCTATATAATACTGCTGGTCCCCACAATAAAGCAGTGTGAGCACAGATATATGCAGCACACTGAGCACAGATATGGAGCGTTTTTCAGGCAGAGAACGTATAATACTGGTGGTCACTGGTCAGCAAAACTCTGCACTGTACTCCTCCTATAATACTGCTGGTCCCCAGAATAAAGATATTTGCAGCCCCCTGAAAGTTCTGAAACAAAGTGAGAGGACGCCAGCCACGTCCTCTCACTATCATTTCCAATGCACGAGTGAAAAATGGCGGCGACGCGCGGCTCCTTATATAGAATCCGAATCTCGCGAGAATCCGACAGTGGGATGATGACGTTTGGGCGCGCTCGGGTTAACCGAGCAATACTGGAGTATCCAAGTATGCCTCGGACCCGTGTAAAATGGGTGAAGTTCGGGGGGTTCGGATTCCGAGGAACTGAACCCGCTCATCACTAGTACGAACCCACTCCACCCACTTTACCGTTTTATCACAACTGCAAATAGGGCCTGATTTGGAAGCAAATAAAAAAAAGCATGTAAGTTTGTATCTTGAACAAACCATTTTGCAATGGAAGGGGAGGAAATACATTTATGTTGTTTCTGTGCAGGGTAAACACTGGCTGCTTTTGCATGTAGCCCTCAAATATATATATATATTTTTTGCACTGCCAATTTAGAAAATTCAGTTTGGATGCACCCAAATCTAAAACTCTCTGCACAGGTTATATCTGCCCCACCTGCAGTGCAGCAAGGTTTTGCCCAGTTGCTTGCTTTTTTGGTTTGCTTCCACATCTGAATAACTCCAACAGTAAAAGCAATTAAATATAGGACTTTTTTATTTTCAGAAAAAGATCATTTGTAAGATAATCTGTGTAGAAATCGTGTTCCAATTGTTTTGATTTTAAAGGGAACAATAAAGTGAAATAAATTTGGTAAAAAACAAAACAGAATGTTTTCTAGAAAGTTCCTCATATACTGTACTTCTGTCTTTCTTATTCCTCACATACTTTCTTTTAGTGCATGTCATAAGCATATATTCTATTTCATGACTAAGAAAATGTTTAAATCACCATAGTTTCTTTAAAATAGGTCTATAGTCATAATCTGGTAACATTGATAGAACATATGAAAAATGTCACATTTCTGGACAAAACACTTGACTAGACTACAAGATATTGTATATAAATCCTTTGCATAGAAACACGGTACTGTACATCATACCTTCCAACATTGTTCCCTAAAAGAGTGTGGAGCCTCATGGCACCCCTGTCTGCATCACTGCCAGGCTGCCCCTAGGCTCTCCCTGCACTGTGAATAGATGCTATGCATGGCGTCTATTCACCCACTGCTTACATGCTGTTCCCGGGACTGTTCCGGTGAATTCGGGATGGTTGGAGGCTATGGTACATTATTTAGAATACTTGACCACATACTGTATTTGCATGGGTGTCACCATTACATTGACTGCAAACCTGTTTTAGTAAGTAAATCATCTCTGATATCTGCTGCTGTCCCTCCATTCTAGTCCGCAATCGCAGTCCTGATAGGTTTCTTTGGCTGGCGGCATTAACCTACACATAATTACTAGGAGGCAATGATCAGTAGACAACGCATGCTCAGAATGGCCCCAGCTCACGATATAGATGTGATATGACTGCTTTTGTGATCATTTCTCTTCTTTTCACATGGCAGGGACAGGATTATTTAGGAGCCCCTCTCCCTGCATGTAATTGTTCCTGCAAATGTTCATTTCTTATGGCCTCAAATAGCACAGATAGGAATTTCTACTTATCGGGTATAAAACCCAATAATTAGTAAATATGCACCTCTGGGTTTTCTTCTTTTAAACAGCAGCTGGGATAGTTCATGTCATGTCATGCCTCAGATGTTATTTACTAAACAATATATTTACACAATGAAATAGTTGTACTGAGTCTTGGCTTGCTAGCTCATTCTTTTAATTATACATGAAATGCACATTATTTTCTGTGAACTCGTGCCAGATTATTCCAATGTAAACAATTTACTAAGCAGAATTCTTATATTAGCACAATATGTGATTACAAGCACTGCTCATATCTCACACAGCTATGTACATTTAAACTCAATAGGACCAATATAGTTTATGTTAGGGCAAATTACGGTCAATTGCCTATAAATAATGTGTAGATTAAATTTTAGCTCAACTATAAGCATATATTACTTACAAAAGCACCTGATGATTGTATCATGTTGACCATCTAATGTGGTTGCAGATGTTCATATCCCCATGGGCGACTCCTCCTGTAAAATGAATGTGCTGCCGCTTCCTGCTATGCCCCATATCCTCCTAGTCGGCTCTTCACTGATACATTACTGGGAGGGTGGCGTGGCCATGCTGAGCCTGCCTGGACATCCCCGCCTCCTCCCAGTAATGCATCAGTGAAGTGCTGGGTAGGACATGGGGCATAGCAGGCAGCAGCAGCACATTGATTTTAAAGCAAGAGTCGCCCGGGGGGAAAACGCCGCTCACCCACACTGGGGGTGGGGTGGGGTGGGGTGGGGAGGTTTGTGGGGGAAGCCCCAAAATTAAATTTCTACTACGCCCCTCCCCAACCTCAAAACATTCCAGCGCCTCTGACTGTGTCATTTTTAAGTAGTCTTGCCTTTATCACAGCATGTATGACAGAGAACAAAGCAATGGTGTATGTATAATTGATGCAGAGTGTGTCCTGGGTCCAGTGAATATGGTATAGTGGCCATTTTCCTGGTGAATTGCACATGCGCAGCAGAGAATTCCTGAGAACAATTAGCAGGCACCACGTTCCAAGAGACCAGTGCATGTGCAGTAGACTCTTGAACGAAGCCATAGTCTACTGATGTGCCAGAGAGGAGGGGGCCTAATTGGAGCCTGTACATGCTTAATCTTCTCTCTTTGACCAACCCTACTACAAAATCAGGGCTGCAATCAGGAAAAGGACTGTTGGGCCTGGAGCATCAGGCCTGCTCAGTGGCTAGGCTGGCTCTCACTGCTTGTCGCCGGCAGGGGAGGGCTGGGTTGGGGAAGGGGTGTCAAGGAGGAATTTGCCTCCCCAGGCCAGGTCCCTTTAAGAGGCATTTGGGCACTTTCTGCTGCCATGGGCTGGCTTTCTATGACCTGCACAGCCATATCACGTCTCCATCCACTGTTGCCAGGGAAAGGGAACCTTTTTTAACTTTTCAAAGTTCCAGCCAGTGTTGGACTCGGACTAGCTCAGTGGGTGGCCCTACTCACTCACGACCTGGTCCACCATCATGGGAGGACGGGGCCCAGGATGGAGACACCCACAGGCAGATAATTAGTTGGTGACGGAGATGGAGCGTGGAAACAGTGGAACACCCCCCCACACACACACACATTCACATTTATGTCTAAATGTGCCCAGTGCTATAGGTGGTGTGACCAAGGACAACTGGTTTACTTCCTGCCTCGAAGGGATCAGTCACCAAAGCAGCATGGCTCACCTCTACCCAGCACCGCCCACATGATGTGTGCACTGTGATCTGCTGCATCTAACAATTGTCTAACTACCCCTAGTATGCACCACTGTAGCTATCTTCCGACCGCTCCCATAGTGTGCACTCCTGTGGTCAGCATCCATGCTCCATTTTAGTTGCCCTTCTTTTTATGCTCTCAAATGTATTTATATACTTCTGGAGATATGGTCTCCTGAACTGGACACAGTATTCCAAATGAGGATGTACAAATGACATATACAGTGGCATTATTATTATTATTTTTTCCTGCTACTGATTCCTCTCCCTAAGCAACCAAGCATCTCACTAGCCTTTCTAATTGCTTTGTTAAATTGCTTACCTGCCTTTAAGTCACTTGAAATAGTGATTCCTAGATCCCTTTCCTCCTCAGTAGCATCCATTCTAGTACCCTTGAGATTATATTTAGCCTTTGGGTTTTTGAGACATAAGTGCATGAATTTTCATTTTTTAGCATTAAACCTGTAGTCGCCACATTCTTAACCATTCCTCAAGTCTACATAATTCCCACAAAGATAATAAAGAGCAGTGGTCCAAGTATAGATCTCTGGTGTACTCCACTGGTAACATTTCCCTCCATAGAATGTACTCTATTTACCACATCTCTGTTTCTTGTCCTGCATCCAGGTTGTTATACATTTAACTGTTTCATAATCCAATCCCATGCTTTTGAGTTTATTTAGCAGTGTGCGATGTGGGACCATGTCAAATGCCATACTAAAGTCTAGATAAGCTACATCTATGGCCCATCTTGATGTATTATTTTAGTCACACAGTAAAAAAAGTAGAGATGTGCACCGGAAATTTTTCGGGTTTTGTGTTTTGGTTTTGGATTCGGCTCCACGGCCGTGTTTTGGATTCGGACGCATTTTGGCAAAACCTCCCTGAAAATTTTTTGTCAGATTCGGGTGTGTTTTGGATTCGGGTGTTTTTTTAAAAAAAACCTCCTCAAAAACAGCTTAAATCATAGAATTAAGGGGACATTTTGATCCCATAGTATTATTAACCTCAAAAACCATAATTTCCACTCAATTCCAGTCTATTCTGAACACCTCACAATATTATTTTTAGTCCTAAAATTTGCACCGAGTTCGCTGGATGACTAAGCTAAGTGACCCAAGTGGGCGGCACAAACACCTGGCCCATCTAGGAGTGGCACTGCAGTGTCAGACAGGATGGCACTTAAAAAAATTAGCCCCAAACATCACATGATGCAAAGATAAATAAAAAAAAGAGGTGCAAGATGGAATTGTCCTTGGGCCCTCCCACCCACCCTTATGTTGTATAAACAGGACATGCAAACTTTAACAAACCCATCATTTCAGCGACAGGGTCTGCCACACGACTGTGGCTGAAATGACTGGATAGTTTGGGCCCCCACCAAAAAAGAAGCAATCAATCTCTCCTTGCACAAACTGGCTCTACAGAGGCAAGATGTCCACCTCCTTCTCATCGTCCGATTCATCACCCCTTTCACTGTGTACATCCCCCTCCTCACAGAGTATTAATTCGTCCCCACTGGAATCCACCATCTCAGGTCCCTGTGTACTTTCTGGAGGCAATTGCTGGTGAATGTCTCCACGGAGGAATTGATTATAATTAATTTTGATGAACATCATCTTCTCCACATAGAAGTGACCTTGTACGCCGATCGCTGACAAGGTGACCGGCTGCACTAAACACTCTTTCGGAGTACACACTGGAGGGGGGGCAACTTAGGTAAAATAAAGCCAGTTTGTGTAAGGGCCTCCAAATTGCCTCTTTTTCCTGCCATTATACATACGGACTGTCTGACGTGCCTACTTGGATGCTGTCACTCGTATAATCCTCCACCATTCTTTCAATAGTGACAGAATCATATGCAGTGACAGTAGACAACATGTCAGTAATCGTTGGCAGGTCCTTAAGTCCGGACCAGATGTCAGCACTCGCTCCAGACTGCCCTGCATCACCGCCGGCGGGTGGGCTCGGAAATCTTAGCCTTTTCCTCGCAGCCCCAGTTGCGGGAGAATGTGAAGGAGGAATTGTTGACGGGTCACATTCCGCTTGACTTGACAAGTGTCTCACCAGTAGGTCTTTGAACATCTGCAGACTTGTGTCTGCCAGAAAGAGAGATACAACGTAGGCTTTAAACCTAGAATCGAGCACGGTGGCCAAAATGTAGTGCTCTGATTTCAACAGATTGACCACCCGTGAATCCTGGTTAAGCGAATGAAGGGCTCCACCCACAAGTCCCACATGCCTAGCGGAATTGCTCCGTTTTAGCTCCTCCTTCAATCTCTCCAGCTGCTTCTGCAAAAGCCTGATGAGGGGAATGACCTGACTCAGGCTGGCAGTGTCTGAACTGACTTCACGTGTGGCAAGTTCAAAGGGTTGCAGAACCTTGCACAACGTTGAAATCATTCTCCACTGCGCTTGAGTCAGGTGCATTCCCCCTCCATTGCCTATATCGTAGGCAGATGTATAGGCTTGAATGGACTTTTGCGGCTCTTCCATCCTCTGAAGCATATAGAGGTTTGAATTCCACCTCGTTACCACCTCTTGCTTCAGATGATGGTGTGGCAGGTTCAGGAGTGTTTGCTGGTGCTCCAGTCTTCGGCACGCGATGGCTGAATGCCGAAAGTGGCCCGCAATTCTTCGGGCCACCAAAAGCATCTCTTGCACGCCCCTGTCATTTAAAAAAAAATTCTGCACCACCAAATTCAATGTACGGTAAGTGCAAAACATGGGACATGCTGGAATTTGCCCACATGTAGTGCACGCACAATATTGGTGGCGTTGTCCGATGTCACAAATCCCCAGGAGAGTCCAATTGGGGTAAGCCATTCTGCGATGATGTTCCTCAGTTTCCGTAAGAGGTTGTCAGCTGTGTGCCTCTTATGGAAAGCGGTGTCAAAGTCAGAAAAATATCTCTATGCACACTACCATATTTGCACCTCACACAGGTCCGTGCTGCGCATGCGTACGCTCTCCCGTACGTGCGCATACTCACAGTCGCGGGCACCCGCAGGCGCATGGTATGCGTATTTACGGTAGAGTTTATGCGATCGTAGCGTGCGACTCAATCATTACATATTTTCACTAATAAGGTATTTTATAGATCATGGTCCCTTTGATAGATTCTGAAAGTTTGGTTAATATAGAATGTTCATGAACAGAGAAATCCCTCTTTGTTTGATACGAAGGGTCAGACAGGAGTAATACAGTGGTGTTTAGTATCCATCGGAAGAATATTTAATTAGAAATATTCCGGTGTTGGTTTGAAGCAGATCAATCGCTCGTGCGAATAGTTATGGACATAAGAAGTTTATGAACATTTACTTTATTTGCACTTTATTACCCATGCGGCGGGAAACCCAGTTTCCCTCCCACCTGAGCAGTTGGAAATAGTCACAGCCCACCTGTATGAATCAACCTATGACCTTTTGTTATAATGCGAAGCCGAATTCCTGTGTCCAATGAACAATGAGATTGTAGGGACCATTGAATTGTATTGTGTGTGGGGCATAAATAGGCAGGCCGACCGTATCCAGTTCACTCTCTTCAACGGTTCTCATTGCTGATAATCGGGAGCTGGATATCGAGGCGCATGCGATCGTTTCCCCTTGTGCGTAAGTTTTCTCCGTAATCATATTGTCTTACTGTGAGCCATCTCTCTCTCTCTCTCTACTCTTTCTCTCGTATTTTCCTTTAATTGTATTGTATTGTATTTCCCGTGTAGTTATCTGGTTAGTTGGTTTATGTTATATTGTAGTGTATCATTTGTACTGTGATTCCTTTTGCAAGTATAATAGTTATAATACATATAATAGGTTTTGGACCCTAAGCCCAGGTATCTGTGTATTCTTTATAGGGTTAAGTATTCTCTGAGCGTCGGTGACGCTCAAGCAGCTTTGTAGTTAATCAGGTTACACCAGGTTGCACTTACACTCTGTCTCCACACTAAGGTATACTGTGTATCTCATTGTTAAAGGTATAGATATAAAGGTTTTAACGTTGTAAGCGTCTGCACCGCTGGTGATCTCCTCGTGGTCCCGAGCGTATGCTACGCTATAGCGAATCATTACGTTAGTCGGCAGCCAATAGCGTGCCTGCCTGTGATCACTGGGCCGTAAGCGAACGTGACGCTTGAGCGTCTCGACTACGGTTGAGCGATCGCTACACAACTTGCGTACCCTTACGGTACTTCTTACGTAGATAGCGTACAGTGTTCTTAGACCTCTTAAAGTGTTTTATATACGATAAATATTTAGCTTTATCAATTGGCGGCTCGCCCGTCCTTCACATATCTGCACTAGGTAGATCAGCAGACATTATCCCTCAGCAAAGGGCGGGAGGTTGTATCCCTCGTAGTGCTGACAGGATAAGCGTCTGCTTCGCTTAGGTAAAGAGTGCTGAAGGAATCCGGGAACCGGAGGTAAGAACAAAACGCTAGTGCCTTTTAAAACTGTTTATTTTTCTGTCTTGCGTACACACGCACGCACACATATATATATCTGCATTTCTTTTTTTCTTTTTCATTTTCGTATATCACTCTCCTGTCTGCCAGTTTTATAGTTGATAGAAGTGCTAAAAGAGATTTGCCGTTATTTCATAGTTTTAAGAGTAAAGGTAATATAGTTAAAAGATAGACAAACACACAGTTTTGCCTGGGAGATAAGGCGAAGTCAGTGTGTTGTGTGGTAGATGATCAAGGATCATCTACATTGATAAAAGTATAAATTGTGTTACGGTGGATCTTTGCTTTGCGTATACGTGTCTCTAACAAAGACTTGCGTACACAATCCAAAGGCCGACGCACGCAGCGTACGTTACGCAACGGAGCGTCCGGTTACGCCCACGTAGCTCAAGTCACGATAAGTTGATTTTTAACGCAAAGCGATAAATAACGCAAAGCGATAAATAACGCGAAGCGATAAATAACGCGAGTCTATTTTTGGGTGTCCGAAATTTTAATTAACAGATCCTGCTCCTAATTGGTAACACACCTGATCTAAAGAAAAATTTCTGCGCAGAAATAGAAATAGAAACAAAAGTGTACATGTGATGAGTGAGTGTTTTTACAATTTTTAAAGGTTGAACCACAAGAAAAGTCGAGTACTCGTGAGGTACATGCGTGTAAGTGACGTGCATGGTGGCTAGGGAGGCATCCCTGGTTAAATATACAATTTTGAGCATTAGAGTATAGCAGACCAGGAGGTCATACTGTAACAAGACCAGGAGGTCATACTGTAACAAGACCAGGAGGTCATAGCAGACCAGGAGGTCCAGGTACAGCCGACAAGGAAGTCCGCTATACAGTTCACAGGCACAACACCGAAAAGGGTTGGTGCAACACCCATATAGGCCATATAAGCTCTGGCTGAAGGAATTCGCAGTCGTAAGTTTCGATTCCATTGGTCTTTCCGTACATAAGCTTAGTTGTTTGTGTACTGAACGACTGGACCGCACGTAATTGTGTACAGTAGTTAGTAATCTGACCTAATACCATTAGAGTAAAGGGGTCACAAACGCTATTTGTACACTCTAACGTGATTTGTGTAATTTTTTTATTTTAAGGGAAGTTTGCTGCTCACTCAGGAACTATCCAGCAACCAATAGTTACTGGAAAGAGTAAGTGTTCTTCGGATAACCCTCGCAGGTTCCAGTAAATAGAGGTTCAGGTCGCAGGGGCCCTAGGTCGAGTACGCCAGCACCATATCGGTGTGATCAGGTCGTATTGGTCGGCGTGGGCGAGTGAGTGGGGTACTCGGTAAACCGCCACCGTCAGCCTATTGTGGACATTTGGTTTTGCGTAAGGGTTGGCTAAATAAAGCAACACTTTCGAACTATGGGGGCCACTTGTTCAGGTAGGGGGCGATCAACCTCGGTTCGGGTTGATTCAGTGGTCCGACCAATTGGGTCGGCCAGGTATATAATGTGTGAGAAATATGGAAGTCACACAGAAACTTTATGTGATGAATGGGAGAGAATGACTGTACATGACGGGGAGAAATTCCCAAGAGTAGGTAGCTTCAGCTCAGAAGTGTTACAAAATTTAAGGAGGAGGATATGTCTCATAAAATCAACAAAGAGACGAATCCAGCATTATGATTATTTACAGTTGTGGCAACAGGAAGGTGAGATACAGAGAGGTTTGGCTCAGGCGGCGGGATCTGGCTCTAACAGAAAACTGATTGCCACGGCCCCACCGCCACCATATATATCAGGAGAAAAGGTGATTGCGGAGAAAGACGCACTAAGGTGTAACACAAAATCACTTAGTAACTGTGTAAATGTTAATGATAATGTTAACCCATTAACCCATGCAAGTATTAACCCGTGCAAGTTGTACCCTGTTTTGAACTTTCCTCAGGAGTGTGATCAAGAGGACGAATCGGCAACGATTTCAGCGCTCTCTCTAGCAGCCACCATAGCAGAGACCACAGTAGGCACAGCTCCACCCACGAGATTAGTAAAGGCCCCTAGCGGAGGGATAGGTGAGGTCGTATCAACTGGTAAGTACGGCACCATGCATTATGCTGAGACTATTTCACCACAGCCTGTAGAATCTACACAGAATGAGGTTGTTAGAATTACACCTGTTAGAATAATAGCAGTGCCAAATGGGAAAACAGACGCATCAGGAGCCACTCCCATTAGGAACATTGCCATGTACCCCCCATTTTCCCGAATGGAATTAAGGACCATAGTGTCTGAATTTCCTGACCCTAGAAAAGACTTAGTTGCCAGTCAAAAATACATCAGAGACTTAGGTAACACTGCAGAGCCCAACAATAAAGACTGGCAGATATTGCTGAGAGCATGTTTACCCTCAAATGTCGACGCAACTCAATTTTTAGCTGATTGCGGACTAGATCATGATGTACCTCTTACAGATGTGTACAACCAAGATAATGTGAAAAGAATAAACTTGCAGTTAAAAGAGTATTTCCCAGCAGTAGCTAAATGGAATAAGATATTCTCCATTAAACAGAAGGAGTCAGAGACAGCTGCAGAGTATTTTCACAGAGCATTATTAGAAATGGCAAAATACACAGGCATAGAGGACATTAAAACAGACACAAACCATCGGGAAGTAGCAGTATCGGTACTGATGGATGGTTTAAAAGAGTCATTGAAGACTAGGGTACAGACCACACAACCATGTTGGCGAGGTCTGTCTGTGGCTACTTTGAGAGAGGCTGCTATTGATCACGATAGAAACATCACCAGACACAGGGAACAACAAGGTGATAAATTAATGTCAGTAAGTATACAGGCTCTGACCACAAGGCAGCCTTTGTTTGTATCACCAAATCCTGTGGGTAAGTCAAGTATGGTTACTTGTTATTCTTGTCACAAACAGGGACACATGGCACGAGATTGTAGAGTAAAGAATCCACGAAACTCATACCAACCCCCTAGACAACGACACGACACACGACATTGGGATCGGGGTCCACAGAAACGGAGTTATGAGCCACATACAGGGGAAACAAAAAGATATCCCCCGAACAGAGACTGGCATGCCTCTGGTAGTTCCCAGCTAACTCCCTCACAAGTAGTTGCTGCCAGCGGGATTCAGGAAGGTCACCATACCCAATAGGGGTGTGGCCATACCTGTAATCTGCAGCCAGTAAAGTTAATTGCCAACCTTGGAAGTGAACCCGAGATCGCAATTAATGTAGCTGGTAAAACTTTAAACTTTCTTGTAGACACAGGGGCGGCCAAGTCAGTGATAAATTCGACAGTGGGCATGAGAACCACTGGTAGGACAATTCCAGCCATGGGAGTAACAGGAGTAGTCCAGCACTACCCTGTTAGCAAACCAGCCGAGATTACAATAGGGCCTTTGCATACCAAGCATTCCTTTTTGCTGGCTGCATCGGCACCTACCAATCTCCTGGGAAGAGACTTACTGTGTAAAATGGGGTGCGTCATTTATTGTACTCCTGAAGGTGTATTCTTGGACATACCTGAGAAACACGCTCAGGAAGTGCGAGACATGTTAGACTCCCCATCAAAATTAATGTCACATACCATTATGACAAATAGGAATCCATCCCAAATAGAAGAGATGACATCTCAGATACCAGAGTCACTTTGGACAAAAGACGGACAAGACACTGGATTAATGGCAAACGTAGCTCCAGTAGTTGTACAAGTAAAAGATGGTAGGATAGCTCCAAAAATCCCACAGTACCCTCTGAAGCCAGAGGTGGAGTTAGGAGTTTACCCAGTAATAGAGCGCTTGCTACAACAGGGCATTCTGGTAAGAACGTCCAGCACTGCCAATAGTCCCATCTTCCCTGTTAAAAAGAGTGGGGGGAGGGGTTACAGACTAGTGCAGGATCTAAGGGGGATTAACAAAATAGTTGAGAGTCAGTTCCCCGTAGTGCCAAATCCAGCTGTCATCCTAATGCAAATCCCTCCCACTGCCAAATTTTTCACTGTTATTGACCTCTGCTCCGCTTTCTTTTCGGTACCTCTGCACCCTGACAGCCAATATTTGTTTGCATTTACATACAGAGGAGTCCAATACACGTGGACTCGATTACCCCAAGGTTTCATAGATAGTCCAAGTATATTTTCTCAGGCTTTGCATGATTGTTTACAGTCTTTCCAACCAGACAGTGGATCAGTATTGATACAGTATGTGGACGATTTACTACTGTGTTCAGATTCACTGGAAGCATCTCTGAAGGATACGAAACAGCTCCTGTTTCATCTTTCAGACACAGGACACAAGGTTTCCAAAGACAAGTTGCAATTATGCCAAACTAAGGTAAAATATTTGGGACACTGTCTAACACAAGGACTGAGACACCTGACCGCTGATAGAATCCAAGCAATTAGAGACATGACTCTGCCACAAACCCAGCAACAGATCAGAACGTTTTTAGGAATGTGTGGGTATTGCCGTAATTGGATCCCAGGGTTTTCCATTTTGGCGTTACCTTTGCAGGAAATGGTCTCCTCAAACAAACCTGATAGGATTTCGCATACAGACGAGTCCGAAACAGCATTTGAGAGACTCAAACAGTGCCTAACGCAGGCACCAGCACTAGGTATGCCAGACTATGGGAAACCCTTTGAACTATACGGAACAGAAAGTGCTGGTTGCGCGGCAGGTGTACTAACCCAAAAACACGGTGATGCCAGCAGGCCAGTTGCATACTACAGCGCTCAGCTAGACACGGTAGCGCGATCCCTCCCCACATGCTTGCGAAGCGTTGCTGCGATAGCATTGCTAGTGACAAAAAGCGAAGACGTCGTGCTAGGCCACAACCTCACAATCCATACGCCACATGCAGTATCAGCCTTATTGAATTCTGCCCAAACCAGACACGTCTCATCAGCGAGGTTTACAAGATGGGAATTGGCACTAATGGCCCCCGTAAACATCACCATAAGGAGATGCAGTGCATTAAATCCTGCAACGTATCTCCCAGGTGTGCCTGGTCAGGCACAAAGGGTGGAAGGTGAGAGTGATGGGGAAGGAGGATTTAATATAAAGGAAGATACACATGATTGTATGGAATATTTGACCCAAAATTTTACCGCAAGGCCTGACATCAGTGACAACCCACTGGAAGATGCAGAACTCACGTTCTACACGGACGGTAGTTGTCATAGACAGTCAGACTCGGGAGACTTGTGTACTGGATACGCAGTCGTAGATGACCAAGACACCATAGAAGCGGAACCGCTAGGCCCACCTCACTCAGCCCAAGTTGCTGAACTGGTCGCCCTAACCAGAGCATGTGAATTGGCTAAAGGTAAGTCAGCCAATATCTACACCGATTCTAGATACGCATTCGGAGTAGTCCATGATTTCGGAGCCCTATGGCGTCTCAGAAATTTCATGACGGCCGCTGGTACACCGGTAGCGCATGCAGCTCACATAAAAAGGCTTCTAACAGCGATACAGGAACCCGACAGAGTGGCTGTTATCAAATGTAAAGCACACACATATAGCCAAGACCCGGTATCACTTGGTAACAGCCGAGCAGACGAAGCTGCTAAGTTAGCAGCTGCTACCCCCATACAGACAGACACCACACAATTGATGGTATTTAATACCATTAACACACAGAAGTTGTGTGAAATGCAAAATTTGTGTTCCACACAGGAAAAGGCAGTCTGGAAGGCAAAGGGATATGGCCAGGAGTCCTCAGGACTCTGGACGGATGGACATGGTAAACCAGTGGCCCCCAGAGCATATCTTCCATGCCTGGCTGAAGCAGCTCACGGGCTGACTCATCTAGGCAAGGAAGGGATGTGCAAATTGGTGAGAGCATATTGGTGCGCCCCAGGATTCTCCTCTCATGCGAGTAAAAGAGCAATGTCATGCCTTACCTGTTTGAGAAAGAATATTGGAAAGACAATACCTACAGAACCATCCCATATCCCACCTGCCGGCGGCCCTTTCCAGGTAATACAAATTGACTTTATACAATTACCCCCTTGTCGGAATTTGAAATATGTACTTGTTTGTATAGATGTTTTCTCAAATTGGGTCGAAGCATTTCCTGCGGCTACAAATACCGCTATGTTTACTGCTAAGAAAATTGTGCAGGAATTTGTATGTAGATATGGTATCCCTAGAATAATCGAAAGTGATAGGGGTACCCATTTTACAGGTGATGTCTTTCAAGGAATGTGTAAGTTGATGGGAATTGATAGCAAGCTGCACACTCCGTACCGTCCACAGGCGAGTGCGAAGGTCGAAAGAGTGAACAGCACTATTAAAAATAAATTGAGTAAAGTGATGGCAGAGACAGGATTGACATGGCCAGAAGCTTTACCCATTGTATTGTACAGTATCAGAACCACTCCCAGGTCCCCTCTTAATCTGTCTCCCTTTGAAATCTTGTTTGGTCGACAACCGCATGCCATGATTAACCCTCAGGATGATTTGAAATGTAACAATGAAGTAACTGTAAAGTACTTGATTAACATGAGTAAACAGTTAAGGAATCAAAATGATAATCTGAAGTTGGTGATTCCTGATCTACCTGATAGTAATTGTCATGACATTGAACCTGGGGATTATGTAATGATACAGAATTTTCTACGCTCAGGTTGCCTTATTGACAGATGGGAAGGACCATACCAGGTCTTATTGACTAGCACTACAGCATTGAAGGTTGCTGAGAGAGAGACTTGGGTTCATTCGTCCCACTGTAAGAAGGTTGCTGATCCAGAGAAGTCCCGTGATAAGGAACAGACGGTAGAGGTTGTATCACTGGAGTGTCTGTTCCAGGAGGACTGAGGCGGCACCTGAGCCTTGAAGACCGAGAGCTGTTGTCGACTCCCCACTCCCTTTTATTGTTTTTCTCCACTTCCCATCCCCTCTCCCTCAAATTTCTTTTTCCTCCTTCTCATTCTTCTCCATTTCCTCCTATAAGATGGACTTGCCCCAAGAGACTGTGATCCGGATTTTCCTGTTGACCATGATGTTGACCAGAGCAGTCTGTTCCGGCGAGAGTACCATGGAGGTCGATAGAGGTTCTGGAATGGGTTCTGATGATAAAGATGGAGGCGTAGTTTTCCAAGATCAACCTAACCAACAAGCAAAGGCGAGTATCAGAAAACGATCCGATAGCATTGACCATAGAAGGAATTGTGACGGATTGTTAGCTGAAGAAAACTGTATCTGTAGGCTCTGTAACAATGTCATTGAAGATGGGTGCATTAAGAAATGCCAATCCAGTTTTAATATCCATATGGACCGGCATCCATTGAGTGACTATCACTCCTTAGTGGGTAATGTGTTAAACAAAACAGATTGTTGGGTACTTGAGTTAAATGGTGGGAGACCGGTGGACAGGAGGTTTAATATCTCCAGCCCTCCTAGTTTGAAGCTCCACCAATACCATGTGGATAGGTCCCTATTATGTTTCAACATCTCCAATCCCAGAAAGCCGGGAAATTGGGAAGTGTCATGGAGTAACCACACCATGACCTTTTCGCATAGAGCAGATAGAATGCCTACAGATACAGAGCTTGTACGCCACATAGCCAGTAGAGGAAAATCTTTCCGGTATAGGTACACCTTAGGAAATAGGATTACGAGAGTTGGAGAAGTATCACCAGGATACTGTGCACATATCGTACAACCTGATACGTGTATTAAGCAGATGGAAGAATTAGGGTTAGGAGATTTCACCTGGAAGGTGTGTAATATGGTTATGTCCTTCTCCGTCCCATATGTTCTCCCCGATGATGCATATTTCATATGCGGGAGAAAGGCGTACAAGTGGCTTGCCCCAAACTCTGAAGGATTGTGTTATATTGGAAAAGTATTGCCTGAAGTGATGACTGTAACACATGATAAAATGAAAGACATACATCGTGGTGCCCAAGCTCCTTATACTCACACCCATTACGAGCACGTTGTTAAAAGGCACCTGATAGAGAAGACAGAGCATCCGGCCTCTGATCTGATAAGTGAATCCACCGGGATTCAATTCTTAATTGCGTTAGATTTCACCCGCACCGCTAGAGGAGTGCTAAATTATAAATACATATCGGCGCTCGCAAATTTGTTAGATAATATCACTGAAATGTATGATGACACGTTTAGATATACTGGAAGGGAACTTCAAGCTTATAAAACAGAACTGGTGCAGCATAGAATGGTTCTCAATTACCTCACAGCAGTGACAGGCGGATATTGTGTTACATTGGCAACACAGTACGGCGTGAAGTGTTGCACGTATATCACGAATAGCACCGAGGATCCGGTCGAGGTCATAGACCAAAAGATGGACGATATTCTCCAATTGAAGTGGGAATTTCGCCGAAAACACAATCTCACTCTTGCTGCTGTAGGTAATGAGCTGACTGGTTGGGTGTCATGGTTGAACCTGCGAAATTGGTTCTCCGGTTTGGGAGACTGGGCTCAAGGAGTCATAATGGATGTTGGGAAGTTTCTCCTATGTATCTTAGGTGTTGTCATATCAATTGGCTTGATATTTAGATGCGGTCAGGCTTTAATGAAGTGCAAACATCGTACCAGGGTAATGAGTTTGAGGAGTGAGGAAACTGTAATTAACCTGGATTTGATTTATGACCCAATGATAGAAATAATGATGTAATGAAAATGCGATTATACGGTCCGTTTCTTTCACCTGTTTTTCTGGCTTTTCTCCAAGATAAAAAGACCCCCTTGGACGAGGAAGTTGACGAGACGCTATACAGACAACGGATAGACCAAAGAAGAAGTTTTGACCACTTGAGATACGGACATTTGATGAACTTTGCCATGGATCCCCAGTTTCCCTAGAATTCTTAAACTTACGCTAGCCCAACATTTTTTGTAAATCTAATGGCATTGACAAAGCTTTTTGCTCACACCTAATGGGCAACACAGCGCAAAGAAGACGACTTTCAACTGATACCGAACAAAACTTCAACCGACAGATGTACATTAACCTGACATAGAATACCACCGCATTTACCGTAATTATGTCTTTTCTTCATTTCTACAACCCTCAGGTAATGACACACATAGTATAGGGAATACAGGCACAGATATCAGCAATCACATATTCCCCCATTCATGTATCATCAACTAAAATGTGCTCCCCATTTTGTTCAAATCCGAAAAGAGCTCGGTAAAGTTTGACAGCCCATCCACAGACCCGTACCACGGGATAAGAAGGAATTCAAATGTATACTTCGCAATACCTCGAAGCTTGATTTAAAACACGTACGGCACGATGATACATGACCCCCCAAACACGGATTCATACACACATGCTTCTGCTATCTCACTAGGTCATACCCTCTTCACACCTACTCCTCTCTCCTCCCTTACCCAACCATGGAAATGAATTAACCCCTGACATATATTTTTCTCCTTTTGAAATGTTTTAGAAGGTGGCAGTTATTATTGACTGCCAAAGGGTGGACTGTCAAAGTCAGAAAAATATCTCTATGCACACTACCATATTTGCACCTCACACAGGTCCGTGCTGCGCATGCGTACGCTCTCCCGTACGTGCGCATACTCACAGTCGCGGGCACCCGCAGGCGCATGGTATGCGTATTTACGGTAGAGTTTATGCGATCGTAGCGTGCGACTCAATCATTACATATTTTCACTAATAAGGTATTTTATAGATCATGGTCCCTTTGATAGATTCTGAAAGTTTGGTTAATATAGAATGTTCATGAACAGAGAAATCCCTCTTTGTTTGATACGAAGGGTCAGACAGGAGTAATACAGTGGTGTTTAGTATCCATCGGAAGAATATTTAATTAGAAATATTCCGGTGTTGGTTTGAAGCAGATCAATCGCTCGTGCGAATAGTTATGGACATAAGAAGTTTATGAACATTTACTTTATTTGCACTTTATTACCCATGCGGCGGGAAACCCAGTTTCCCTCCCACCTGAGCAGTTGGAAATAGTCACAGCCCACCTGTATGAATCAACCTATGACCTTTTGTTATAATGCGAAGCCGAATTCCTGTGTCCAATGAACAATGAGATTGTAGGGACCATTGAATTGTATTGTGTGTGGGGCATAAATAGGCAGGCCGACCGTATCCAGTTCACTCTCTTCAACGGTTCTCATTGCTGATAATCGGGAGCTGGATATCGAGGCGCATGCGATCGTTTCCCCTTGTGCGTAAGTTTTCTCCGTAATCATATTGTCTTACTGTGAGCCATCTCTCTCTCTCTCTCTACTCTTTCTCTCGTATTTTCCTTTAATTGTATTGTATTGTATTTCCCGTGTAGTTATCTGGTTAGTTGGTTTATGTTATATTGTAGTGTATCATTTGTACTGTGATTCCTTTTGCAAGTATAATAGTTATAATACATATAATAGGTTTTGGACCCTAAGCCCAGGTATCTGTGTATTCTTTATAGGGTTAAGTATTCTCTGAGCGTCGGTGACGCTCAAGCAGCTTTGTAGTTAATCAGGTTACACCAGGTTGCACTTACACTCTGTCTCCACACTAAGGTATACTGTGTATCTCATTGTTAAAGGTATAGATATAAAGGTTTTAACGTTGTAAGCGTCTGCACCGCTGGTGATCTCCTCGTGGTCCCGAGCGTATGCTACGCTATAGCGAATCATTACGTTAGTCGGCAGCCAATAGCGTGCCTGCCTGTGATCACTGGGCCGTAAGCGAACGTGACGCTTGAGCGTCTCGACTACGGTTGAGCGATCGCTACACAACTTGCGTACCCTTACGGTACTTCTTACGTAGATAGCGTACAGTGTTCTTAGACCTCTTAAAGTGTTTTATATACGATAAATATTTAGCTTTATCAGCGGTGATACAAAGCGTAGCCTGCCTAGGAACGAGTTGGCGTTAGCGAGATGCTGCTACTGGTGCCGCCGCTGCATTCTCGGTATCGCCTGCCTGGAGAAGTGGAACCTAGATGGTATTTGGTACCGGGGACACACTACATCAAGAAATTCTCTAATTGCCTGTGAACTAACGGCGGATACCGGACGCACGTCTAACACCAACACAGCTGCCAAGGCCTGAGTTGTCCGCTTTGCAACAGGATGACTGCTGTGATATTTCATCTTCCTCGCAAAGGACTGTTGGACAGTCGATTGCTTACTGGAAGTAGTACAAGTGGTCTTCCGACTTCCCCTCTGGGATGATGATCGACTCCCAGCAGCAACAACAGCAGAGCCAGGAGCAGTAGGCATTACACTCAAGGATCCATCGGAGGAAACCCAGGCAGGAGAGGACTCGTCAGACTTGCCAGTGACATGGCCTGCAGGACTATTGGCGTTCCTGTCTCAGGAGGAAATTGACACTGAGGGAGTTGGTGGTGTGGTTTGCAGGAGCTTGGGTACAAGAGGAAAGGAATTTAGTTGTCAGTGGACTGCTTCCGCTGTCACCCAAAGTTTTTGAACTTGTCAATGACTTCTGATGAATGCGCTCCAGGTGACGTATAAGGGAGGATGTTCCTAGGTGGTTAACGTCCTTACCCCTACTTATTACAGCTTGACAAAGGCAACACACGGCTTGACACCTGTTGTCCGCATTTCTGTTAAAATAATTCCACACTGAAGAGGTGATTTTTTTTTGTAATTTGACCAGGCATGTCAATAACCATATTCATCCCACGGACAACAGGTGTCTCCCCGGGTGCCTGACTTAAACAAACCACCTCACCATCAGAATCCTCCTTGTCAATTATCTACTCAGCGCCAGCAACACCCATATCCTCATCCTGGTGTATTTCAACAGTGACATCTTCAATTTGACTATCAGGAACTGGACTGTGGGTGCTCCTTCCAGCACTTGCAGGGGGCGTGCAAATGGTGGGAGGCGCCACCTCTTCCCGTCCAGTGTTGGGATGGTCAGGCATCGCAACCGACACAATTGGACTCTCCTTGGGGATTTGTGATTTTGAAGAACGCACAGTTCTTTGCTGTACTTTTGCCAGCTTAAGTCTTTTCATTTTTCTAGCGGGAGGATGAGTGCTTCCATCGTCATGTGAAGTTGAACCACTAGTCATAAGGAACATAGGAGAGGGCCTTAGCCGTTCCTTGCCACTCCGTGTCGTAAATGGCATATTGGCAAGTTTACGCTTCTCCTCAGACGCTTTTAATTTAGATTTTTGGGTCATTTTACTGAACTTTAGTTTTTTGGATTTTACATGCTCTCTACTATGACATTGGGCATCGGCCTTGGCAGACGACATTGATGGCATTTCATCGTCTCAGCCATGACTAGTGGCAGCAGCTTCAGCATGAGGTGGAAGTGGATCTTGATCTTTCCCTATTTTACCCTCCACATTTTTGTTCTCCATTTTTTAATGTGTGGAATTATATGCCAGTAATATATCAATAGCAATGACCTACTATACTGTCTGTACTACTACTGCTGGTCACCAAAATGCTGCACTGTCCTACTATATACTGCTCACAACAATGCAGCACAGATTTGGATACTTGAAGTGATACGGAGCTGCAAGATACAGCAATGGCCTACTGTACTGTACTACTGTATATGTATACTGGGGGTCACCACAATGCTGCACTGTCTTACTATATGCTGCTCACAACAACAATGCAGCACAGATATGGATAGAATACTTGACACAGAGCTGCAAGATACAGCAATGGCCTACTGTACTGTACTATATGTATACTGCTGGTCACCAAAATGCTGCACTTTCCTACTATATACAGCTCACAATGATGCAGCACAGAGATAGTATACTTGACACAGAGCTGCAAGATACAGCAATGGCCTATTGTACTGTACTATATGTATACTGCTGGTCAACAAAATGCTGCACTGTCCTACTATATCCTGCTCACAATAGTGCAGCACAGAGATAGTATACTTGACACAGAGCTGCAAGATACAGCAATGGCCTACTGTACTGTACTATATGTATACTGCTGGTCACCAAAATTCTGCACTGTCCTACTATATACTGCTTATAGTAATGCAGCACAGAGATAGTATACTTGACACAAAGCTGCAAGATACAGCAATGGCCTACTGTAATGTACTATATGTATACTGCTGGTCACCAAAATGCTGCACTGTCCTACTATATACTGCTCACAATAATGCAGCACAGAGATAGTATACTTGACGCAGAGCTGCAAGATACAGCAATGGCCTACTGTACTGTACTATATGTATACTGCTGGTCACCAAAATGCTGCACTGTCCTACTATATACTGCTCACAACAACAATGCAGCACAAATATGTATAGAATACTTGACACAGAGCTGCAAGATACAGCAATGGCCTACTGTACTGTACTATATGTATACTGTTGGTCAACAAAATGCTGCACTGTCCTACTATATACTGCTCACAATAGTGCAGCACAGAGATAGTATACTTGACACAGAGCTGCAAGGTACAGCAATGGCCTACTGTACTGTACTATATGTATACTGCTGGTCACCAAAATGCTGCACTGTCCTACTACATACTGCTCACAGTAATACAGCACAGAGATAGTATACTTGACACAAAGCTGCAAGATACAGCAATGGCTTACTGTACTGTACTATATGTATACTGCTGGTCACCAAAATGCTGCACTGTCCTACTATATACTGCTCACAATAATGCAGCACAGAGATAGTATAATTGACGCAGAGCTGCAAGATACAGCAATGGCATACTGTACTGTACTATATGTATACTGCTGGTCACCAAAATGCTGCACTGTCCTACTATATACTGCTCACAACAACAATGCAGCACAGATATGGATAGAATACTTGACACAGAGCTGCAAGATACAGCAATGGCCTACTGTACTGTACTATATGTATACTGCTGGTCACCAAAATGCTGCACTGTCCTACTATATACTGCTCACAATAATGCAGCACAGAGATAGTATACTTGACACAGAGCTGCAAGATACAGCAATGGCCTACTGTACTGTACTATATGTATACTGCTGGTCACCAAAATGCTGCACTGTCCTACTATATACTGCTCACCATAATGCATTACTGGTCTGTGCTTCTTTCTTGCTCTTTTCTAGCCCTCTGGAGTTGCACCTGTAGCTACTGTAGTTGAATAATTATGTTAATGGTCTTTTAGGGGCCGATTTGTCACCATCCACATCATCAGATGGGATGTGATAAAATCGGCCAAACTTGCACTGTGATTATTGTAAACATTGCATGGATGCAGGGTCAGTTTAAGAGAGGAGAGGACCTGCGTGCAACCTCCGTTGTGGGCCCTCTCCACTCCGTCAGCTAGTAGAATCTGGTATAATGCCAGAGTCTACTGTGCATGCTCAGGTCCCCGGGAACATGGTGCCCACACGTTGTTCCCGGGGACATTTCCAGTGTGCATGCGCAAATCACTGAGAAATGGCGGCAGATATTTCCCAAATTATTTGTACCCGCACCACTGGGCCGCCACTGCGGAACTCCGGAGGGGTAAGTATACTATATCGGTGCAATGTGTGCGGTGTGGGCCCACACTGCACCCATTATAGAAATGCTTAGGCATGGACGTATCAATATTCGCATGCAGTGACAGAGCTTTCGAGAAAGCTCTGTCCTTGCGAATGCCCTCCACAACATTATTGGGGTATTTTTCAGAAAAAATACCCAGAGTTCCTGCTGTGCATGCGCTTCCACCATCGCTACAGCTGCCGCCATTTACCCACTGTGTCGTGACTACCCCCCTCCTGGCACAACGATCCTCCCACCGGTAATGATACTTACTAGGAGCCGGTGATCGTGCTCCAGCAGGGCTGCCAGGCATCGGATCCTGCAGGAACATCCCCTTAATGCACCGGGGGTCACAATAGCGCACAGGAGGATCTGATGAATGGCAGCCCCTTCCCCCCGAAACACCGATCACCGGCTACTGGGACTGGTAAGTATGTTTATTTTAATATATATAATTTTTTTTAAATGTGATCAGCTTGTGTGTCCATTAGATACACAGAGCTAATCTCATTAGCTCGGTCCCTGCACAGCTTTCTGGCGTAATTATCACAGGGCTCATTGCAATTTTTTTTATACATTTTTTTTTATTAGTACATTTGCCCAGATCGCATTTCCTATTATAAGTATGGGGAATGTGATCTGATTACTAAAAAAAAATATGAATTAAAGGGTTCAGAGCAGTTTCCCACCTCTCCTGCACTCCTTTCAAGTTCCTACAATCCGCCAATGAATCATTTAAACATCTCCCCATTTTGGCAAAGTCTCATGGCACTGCAGCTCCTCACTACACCTCTGGCTGGGAGATGGACCACCCGGGAGCCTGCAGTTTTTTTCTGTTTATAAGGGGCTACCTACTTTGTTAGTCCTGGGCCGCTCAATTTCTGATGGCAGCCCTATGCAAATACTTGATATACATGTTGAGTATCCATATCCACAATGCTTGGGACCAGAAGTATTTTGGATATCGGATTTTTCAGTATTTTGGAATAATTGCATACCATAATGAAATATTGTGGGGATGGGACCTAAGTCTAAGCACAGAATGCATTTATGTTTCATATACACCTTATACACATAGCCTGAAGGTAATTTTAGCCAATATTTTTAATAACTTTGTGCATTAAACAAAGTTTGTGTACATTGAGCCATCAGAAAACAAAGGTTTCACTATCTCAGTCTCACCCAAAAAATTCTGTATTTCTGAATATTCTGGATTTCTGAATATTTGGATATGGGATACTCAACCTGTATATATTCCATTGCAGGACTCAGGCTTGAATAAGAGTCAGTTACTTTTGTATAAGTAGTTTATTGTCATTCTTTATATAATCCACATTTGTAAAGAAATCTCGGTTTGTTATACATGCATTATAGTAGCCATTTTTTACAGTCCAATACCTTTTAAACCAATTTCAAACATCACAGTGACATCACAGTTTTCTTTTTGGAACCAACACAAAAATAAAAATATGCCCATGGTTCAAATGGTCTGTGCTATAAATATAGTGCATATCTTTATAGTTGGGTACATACGCTTTAGCAAAGTCCCTTTTATGCCAGTCTTTGGTTCTTCAGCAGAGTCAGGTGTATGCAGAGAACTCCCCACTGATGATCATCTGCCCAACATCTGTAGGTGTAAAATCACTACTGTGACAAGGATTTATGCTTTTGCCTATAGCTACTTACTTTGAAGCTGATGGAGGCATTAGAGTTAATTTATGAAAGAGTAAAAAGATTGACAACTTCTGAACAAGTTTATTATTTACAAAACCCTGACACAAAAGCAGATTTTTTTTTACGTACTTGTAATTAGCATCATTACCTATTTAAGTGAAGAAATACATGTGTAAGATGGACGGATAGCTTTTTTTTTTTTTTTTAACGTATTTGTATTGGAGTGCATTACCAAGATCAAACTACTGTTAGCTCTGTCTTTCCCACTTAACTGGCATGGTCAGATTTCATGCAACTGTGCCGTCCCACCCTGTCCCCCCGTTTTTGACGAGGAGATCCGTTCTGCAGATATGATGTTTAAATATTTCCAAAAATACTTTTTCAACTAAATAAAATAAAATAAATTTTAAAAAACAATGTTGTTAACGCTTTTGAAGGGAAAAATCGTCAGTTAAGTGGTTTTAACATATATCAACACACGTATTACACCATCACTCATTGACTGACTGACTAACTGACTGACTGACTGACTCATCAATAAGGGGGACATGTACTAAGCAGTGATAAAAGTTTAGAAGTGAGCCGATGGAGCCAAACTGCTCTGTATAGTTTTATAGTATGCAAATTATAAATGTTATGTCAATGCTGATTGGTTGCCATGGGCAACTTCTCCACGGGCTCACTTCTCCACTTTTATCACTGCTTAGTACATCTCCCACCCAATTCTCTTACTTCCCGATATGTTAGGAAGCTGAAATGTAACACAGGTATTCTTCAGGTGGGAAATAGGAAAACAATGTAATTAGAATTTTAATAAACCTCCCCTAAGGGGATGAAAAGGGGGTTGACATAATGACGTCATCACCGATATGTGGCTTGCGTTGCATGAACGATAACACCCAAATGGACAATCGGATCAAATTTGGATTGCACCTCCAGTGTGTAGAATTTCATGGTCCTGCAAAAACAGTCCTGTCACTTTTTACCATATCTGCTCAGGGCCGTCTTTTCGTATGGGCTCAATGGGCTCTTTCCCAAGGTCCCCAGGAGTCTAAGGGCCCTGGGCTGGTAGCTGAGGGTCCCCTCTTTCCAGGGGTACCAGATTTTTGAAAATCGGCCCTGGGGAACCAGAGATATCTGACTTCGAAGCAGTGGTCCCCATCCAAGACTGTTAATTGCTCTTCCCAGCCAGATATCTTGAGTTCTGTCTGACTTATAGCTTTTCTGAGGGGACTCTCCAAAATATGGGACCCCTTCCCGTTCAGTGGACACTGGCAGCTTGACTCTACTATGCCCAGATCCGGAGATATAAGCCTTCAAACAGCTGGTCCCTGCTCCAGCTTCACACATCTGGTATGCAGTTTTATATTTTCACCGGTGGATTGCTCTGGATCCTGAACTCTGATCCCCAAGTCCCCAGTACCTCCTGAAAGGTGAGACTCTCTAGTTTTTTATCACATTCAAAGCTAAGAATTTTTTTTCCAGGAACTGGAGATATCTGCAGTCAAGCAAGCTGCCCTCCCACTGGAAAATGATGAATATTAAGCCCACTCCACTATCCACCCCTCCCCTGCGTATTACAACCCCCCACTACCCCTGAAGTCATGTACCGGGGCCCATTCATTCAGCCCAATGCCCCCTTCTACAGTTTAGTGTTCTCTCTCCTGCCCCATCTTCCACCATATGTGCAGCAAAGGAGTAATTAGCAGAAATTACTGCTCCAGGTCCTACATGCTGAGCGGAAGATAGAACACCCCCTACCGCCCGATGATAGCACCACCCACACCTACCGCTAGAGGATGGGTAGGGGGCCCAGTGCATTGCTGTGCCCAGGGGCCTACACTGCTGTTAAGATGGCCCTATATCTGCTACAGGTGTTCCTTGGGTAATGCCAAGAACCATGGATTAATATTTACTCACATTAAGATGTCTCAAACTGACATATGGAGTTGCAGAAATTGCTGCAGTTGCACTTATACTACGTGCATGAACTACATGCAGATTTACCTTTAAGCTGAGTTGCTCACATCTAAGCGGCCACCAGTGCCATTTCTTGTGTGGGCGATTGCATGGTGCGGCACTCTGTATCTCTTTTCTGCTCCACATTCCCTAGTACTCCGCTTGGGGGGGGGGTTTACAGAATGACGTGGTTGCGTCGTGATGTCACGACGTAACCGTGTCATTCCATGAAACTCGGTCCCCCGAAGCAGAGTACTAGGGAAGAGGGAGGAGCAGGAGATTAGCACCCACCAGCAAATATAATTTATGGCAACTAGCATTACCCTTGACAATGAGTATTACCCTTGGCGACGAGCACTACCAGGAGCGCGCGTGCCTTAGGTGCACATAAATAGTTTTTTTTATCTCTAAGGGGGAGGCATATTTGTGAATGTCTAAGGTGGGGGAGCATTGTTTTAATGCTCGCACTGGGAGCCAAATTGTCTAGAAACAGCCCTGGTGGCCACACCGCCCCTAAACATACACTCGTTCATATAATTTTGAGTGCATATTTTCACCAGTCCTAATCTTGGTGCTAAAGATCCATCTGAAATGCGTACAACTCTGCAGAGCCTGCAATTCTGCCTGTATACCCTAAACATGCCCATTCTCACTTATGTAGTTATGTCCATTAGAATACAGTTGTGCCTATTCAGTCAGAAGTGTACCTGCGACTGAGATACATGTACCTAACTGTTGTCAGCTGCGGAACACTCACATGTTACATTCATGACTACAGGTATGACTTCAATTGTTTAAATTTTGCTTGACTATATTGATACCACATAATATTTGAGCACCTAGGGGCTGATGCAGAATTGTCTATATGCTGTAATTCAATCGCATTTCTACTGTGAACAGTAAAGGAACCATTTTAGCTCAAAGTCCTGATTTAGTCTGTGTGGGTATAGAGTCTTTTGTCCAAAGATGTACTTCATTTCTGTACAGATCAGACTATTTTCTACATTTCTGTATTTCCACGTAGGTCTAACGTGTTGGATACCCACAAATTTATTTATGTGGCTAGTGGAGCAGTTATGTTTCAGTATAAAGTGCTCCCACAGATGAGGAGCAAATAGTACTTTTTTTATATTTCTTAAGTGTTCAGCAATTCTGTTTTTTTAGAGATCTTGGTGTTCATCCTATGTAAGTTAAACCACACTTACATTCGATTAGGTATATCATGTTAGTGTGTGACATAATAAAATCATTGATTTTAATGGTGACATTATTTACTATAATTTCTGTATATTTAGACATTTTGGTTTGAATTTGCTTCCATCCAAGGCAGGTCCCACATCTGTGGAACCCCTTGGTGCAAATTGGATTTTTAGAAGATTGTGGAAGACTGTTTTTGACCAGTTTGTCCAAGTTAGCCGTTTTGCAATAGATGAATTTGGGTGCTGATGGGATTATTTCTTTAGTAATACATCTTTACACAGTAAATGCTAATGTTTTCGTAATTGATGATGACAGTCCATTAATTTTTATCCACTTTATCACTCTCCAACCGATGACGCATCTAACCCTCTGATGTGTAAAGAGTTGTTTTTAACACAGACAGAACTAAAAAAAAATTATACTGTTGACTTTGGGAAAAAAATTAAGTACGATATTACTAAGGTTAGTGTTAAGGTAGGAGCAGCATTGGTTCACCAACTCCCAAGTAAAGATGATGTCATCTATAAAACTGTACCACATTTTAGATGGGTAAACTAAGATACGCTATTGTATATGTTGCTGGTTTCCCAAAAGCCCATAAAGAGATCAGTGTAACTTGGGGCAAATTTTGTCCCCATTGCTGTGCTGGTTTTCTGAAAAAATAATCTGCTTCAAAATAAAAATACAATTTATGGTTTCAATAACAGAACAACTAAAAGTCTGTAGGATAAGCCAGAAATAGTGTAAGGTTAGTAAAATCTGTATAAAATATCAGAATATCCACTGAATATTAAACTGTTCCCAAACAATGGTGAATCAACTGATCCTCAATAATGTTCCATGCTCAAACAGGAGTAAAACTATTTTTCAGTACTTGTACCTTATGTACTGTAATATATTGCGAGATGCAGGCACGACTGCTATTCCGGTGAGATATCTCATATTTTTTAAAGTGGCAATAATTTAAAATGCAAAACTATGTTGGTTTGCCTTTTAAATTATTGATGCTTTAAAACTATGAGCTAACTTGTCAGAATGACACCCTTGCCTGCATCTCACGGTTTATTTCTGTTCATAAGGCAGTTTATATTATTGTTACTATGTTCCAACCTGATTCTCTACTAACAGTTTCTGGGAGGGAACAGATTTTTTGACATAACATGAATACATGGATTTATGATATACAGGTTGAGTATCCCTTATCCAAAATGCTTGGGACCAGCAGTATTTTGGATATCGGATATTTCCGTATATTTTGGAATAATTGCATACCATAATGAGATATCATGGTGATGGGACGCTAGTTTATGCACAGAATGCATCTATGTTTCATATACACCTTATACACACAGTCTGAAAGTAATTTTAGCCAATATTTTTAATAACTTTGTGCATTAAACAAAGTGTGTGTACATTCACACAATTCATTTATGTTTCATATACACCTTATACACACAGCCTGAAGGTCATTTAATACAGTATTTTTAATAACTTTGTGTATTAAATGAAGTTTGTGTACATTGAGCCATCAGAAAACAAAGGTTTCACTATTTCACTCTCACTCAAAAAATTCCGTATTTCGGAATATTCCGTATTTCGGAATATTTGGATATGGGATACTCAACCTGTATGTGTATTGTTATGAACCACAAGCAGTGGTTCATTCCTGTTTGTTGTCTGTTTATGAATTTTATGTTATATTTCTGTTTGCATGCCAGGATTTCTCTTGTACCTGTTTAGAAGACTCTTGTTGGCCGCCTGTGGTGAGTCTGTGTAACTGCAGCCTGTTTTCTATGTGTTAAGCCTCACCTGTCAGATAATTTGGTCATTATGTGGTGAGTCTGTGTACTGCAGTCTGGCTCTTGTCTGTGAAGCCTCACCTGCCAGTATTTTGGCCATTACCTTGTGCCTGGCTTCCAGCCATCTTGATTGGGGCATGATTCCCTTATTACCCAGTTAGCCCTGCAGTCCAGCACCGGTGATAGAAGTTTGTTGTTGTACCTGTATGTTCCAGTTCTTGGATAGCTTCCTGCAAGCTTGTTCCTGGTCCCTGTCAGCAGCTTCCTGTGGAGCCTGTACCCTGCCTCTGGAGTGTTCCTGCTTTCTGCCAGTTCGTTCCTGTATCCTGTATCCCGTGTTCCGGAGCCGGGTCCTGGGAATCGGTTCCTGCTTTCCTGTCTTGTGATCCTGAATCTTTAGTCTCGGGGTCCTGTTTGCTTCTACATGCACCTTTCTCGGTGTCGTGAGTCGCGGCTCTGCCGCACCTTACGGCTGAAGCCATATTATCCTAATTCTCTTGTCATTGTGTTTTCTGCAGAGGTTCCACCACTGTTGTCCTTGCCGAACTATGATGGATTCATATTCAGCATTTGTGCAATGCTACTTTGGTTACGTTTTTTCTTGGCGGCCGCGCCGCACATAAATTAGTTTATTATTTTCTGTAGTTTCCTCCTTCGTAGTCCTGTCTGTCTTAGTTAGTTTTCCCCTTGTTCTCTCTCTGTCTCGGTTAACGCCTTGTCACCTATTAAGACCGGGGGGCATCGGAGTTTGGGCAGTCCTAACCTGTCCATTCAAACGCGGCTGCAGTGGGCACAAGAAACCATTGTCTCACAGGCGTTAATTGACCACTAGGGAAAGACAACGGAGTCAGGGTTATCTGTTAGGGATAGCTGCGAATCTCAGTTTGTACCGCAGCATCACATTTCTGTATTCGGAGTCCATCAATTGCCACCCTATCTCTCGGGTTCCGAGTACATAGATCATAACATGTTTATAGTTTGAACACTTATTTTTATGCAGTTAATGTACTAATTATGATATCTATTAAAGAAACAGTCATCTTTTTATCAGAATTACAGCAATGTTAGAGGGCATACCTTTATTTGTATTCTCCTTTTATAAACTTGTTCCAGTCCTTCATATTTCATCTACATGGTGTATGCATATAATGTATATCCTGCTGATATACTACATGGCATATGTTTAATATTACTTACTATATCCACATTTGTCATTCTCAGCTCACTGTTGTGCACACAATGCTAATAATAATCAAGAAACAATGAATAGTATTATTATTTTGAAATTAAAAATAATGTTGGGAAAATGAACCTTTGAATGTCAGACATCTGTAAAGGTCATGCTAGAGCGCTTTTGATATACCAAATGTCGCATGATCAGAAATGTACCTCTTAACCTTTAACTGGCATGGTCAGATCACATCCGACTGTACCACCCCACCGTGTCCCCCAGTTCTTGACAAGGAGATCCTTTCTGCACAATATAATATTTAAACTATATTAAATAAAAAAAAACAATTATGAATGGTTTTGAGGGGAAAAATTGTCCATTAACTGATTAAAAGCAAACGGTACTGAAAATACATCATATAGTTAGTATACAGTATGACACAGAACTGAACAGTTGTAAACTATATATATGTGTACATTACAGTCTGTAGGTCAGTGGATGTTTGTAATTTAATTCTTACCACATACATACTGACACACACACACACACACACACACACACACACACACACACACACGCACACACACACAGAGAACATACAAACCCCTTTCTGATAGCAACATGATAGCAAATGAACCTAATGACAAAGCACTGCAACTCATGATGACTGACCACTGAGCAACAAGCTAAATTTGTTTAATACTGAATAGCAAAAAAAAAAGTGATAGATGATGTACTAATCCTTGTAACCACAGTATTTCCATAGGTGAAACTAGACATTTAGTAATGGGTGGTCCCAGTGCTATTTTTGTAGAAAAATAGGTTCAGGAACTCCCGGAGTGGGGGCCGGGGGGGAAGGGGGGGGTGGCACCTTTGTAAAAATAGAGAATTAAGGGGTGTGGCATTGCTGCAAGGGGCATGACTGCCTTACAGTTTTGCAACCTGCATGCCCAGACATTATCCACCACAGGCAGAAAAAATCTTGATTGATGGCCCTTACATTGTTTGTAATTTTTCCCCCTTATAGCACCTCCTTATAGTAATGCTACTTACACAATATAGCACACAGACACCGTAATGCCCAGTACACATTATGCCACACACTGTAATGTCTATTACATATTATGCCACACACCGTAATGGCCATTACACATTATGCCACACATCGTAATGCTCATTGCACATTATACCACACCGTAATGCCCATTACACATTATGCCACACACAGTTATGGCCCTGGCAACATTTTGCGCCCCACACACAATAATGTCCCTTACAAATTATGCGCACAGTAAGGCTTCTAATTACTTTTAAATTACCTGCTCGTTGTCAGCAGGCTCATGCTCATTGTCAGGGGTTTCATGCTCTGGGTTCCATGATCATTGCCAGGGATTTCCTACTTGTTGCCAGGGGTTTGCTGTTTGTTGTCAGGGGTCTCATGCTTGTGTCAGTGGTTTCATGTTTGTGTCATGGGTTTCATGCTTGTGTGACGGATTCTCATGCTCATTGCCAGGAGTTTCATGCTCGTTGCTAGGGGCTTCCTGCTCATTACCAGGGGTCTCATGCTCATGTCAGGGATCTCATGCTCATAGCTAGGAGTTTCACACACAGCATTGGAGACCCCATATACTACAGAAGGCATTAGTGGGCACCTTATACTATATCCTTCAAAGTAATAAAAAAATCTTACAACAGTATAGATTTATTTTAGAGCACGAGTCAAGCTGTGCTGGACACTCAATATATATGTGATAGGGATCTTGGGATCGGTTTGGTTATTTGGAGTGCACTGGATCCCCCTCTTGCTTTTATATACTGTATACAGTACAACACATACATACCGTGTGTATGTCCAGGAGCTATGTTTTTTAGTATAGCAACTTACTTTTCTATGCTAACTGTCACTGACTTGCTGGCTCCATCGGTAGTAAGACTTCACACACATGAGCACCCATGCCACCCCTCCTCCCTTGTCTCAGCATCCTGTCATGCGTAGCCAGCAGAGCCAGAAAGAGTCTGACAGCAATAGCAGCTCTTCATTTGAAGTGGTGACACTGCCGTGGCCCCTCCCCCTTCTATTACATGGGCCGCAGAGCAGCAGTGCAGAGCATATAATAATGAGTCACTCTGACTCATATGCTGCTGGCTGCAAGCCCTTTTTTTCCTGCTCCCATGTCAGTCCTTACCGTGCAGACTGCAATGCGGCAATGGCAGATTGTAATAACATTAAATTTATGGTGATCCAGCTAATGGGTGGTCCGGTACACTCCGAACCACCCCCTAGTTTTGCCTATGTTTATTTCATATAATATTTTTATGTTTTATAAAAGTCGTTGTAGGTTGGTCTAATAGTGCAGCTATTTTGCTTTGACACTAGGCTTCATTTAAAATACATAAATTATAAATATATAATTGATATCTGTCATGTTCTTTGCTTAGCTGAAGTAAAAGAAGAATAGATTTTTTTTCTTCATGCTCACGCTAAGATACTGGTCTTAGAGACATTAGAGTTTATGGTTTGTCTTACAACCAGGAACAGATGGGTTATTTTTGTTTGTGGATTTGCTTTATATAAGGATGCTAAGCATTACTGTGAAGTGTCTTCTATACCAAAGTCTTTGATAACTATGGTTTCCCACGTGTGGTAAATTGCACACAGAGCAGTACCATACCTTTTAGAGGTCTCCACTGAACAGTAATACAGACAGTTGGTTGTCATGTTAGTATGTTCTTCATTAGCGTTTGAAAAACACGTCAGTACAGTATCTATTCCCACGAGTGGTATGATAAGCACATTGTATCCTAAGCAGTAGTATTATGCAGTTCTATAAAGCAGTATCAAGGGATAAACATTATGCACCTTTAAGGGCTATATCTTAGTTTAGTGGGTAGAATCAGAGGTCTTCTATCCCCTGCAAAATAACTTTTTTTCTACAGGCAATGCTAAACATGAATAATTCTTTCCAAGGGAAAACCTCTGCATTTGTTAGCGGCAAAGTGTTTTCCTAGGAGCACTATGTATCCATTAATGTAATACAATTCTGACATTTAGAAAATGTGCTAATGTGGCATACTGTATGCAATAAAGACAGTTCAGAGGATCCATTAGTTATGAGTTAAGTGGTTTTACCCTTCAATTCAATCTATTACAAATTCTCTCTTTTTCCAAATGTATTACTCTGATGGTAGACCCTTGTTTGGACCCCAGCATTTGCTATATTTAGATGGGATCTGCCAATAATATTCTGTATAACCTAGACCTCTGCTGATCATTTGAGATGCTGCATAGTTCACTCAATAGAAAGTAAGATCTGACACTGTGGCTCTGGATCAAAGCTGTTTGCTGATTGGAGGAATGTTCAGCAATCAGCTTTTATTAGCAGCACTGCATCAGATCATCCCTGTTACACAGATATTCGGGCATCGTCTAAGGTGATCCATAGACTGGGCCTTAAACCAGGTGCGTATTAAGAAAGGAAGGGGTCCTTGTGCAGTCTCCACCCAGGCCGCCTTCTCTCTAGCCGGAAGTGTAGTAGACCCTGACCACTCGTAGCACGAGTAGATGTTGGCGCTGTGTTAGAGTCTACTACACATGCACAGGTCTTCGGGGAAATGGCACTGTGGCACCGCACACACTGAACCCATATTATTTGCTCCACTGGTGCTCCACCTGTATTTCTTTCCCATTACTTAGTTTGGTAGCTCACTAGCCTGTATTTTGAAGGTTATAAACACCTTTGTGCAATGAATAAAAGAACATCTCCTTGAGAATTCTTATTTATCAGTTGAATGATTATGTCCATTTAAATTCGATTACATTTAAACTTATCATATGGTTCTGTTGATGCTTCAATGAGTCTATATAACAATGTTTTGGTGGGTTTAGATCTGCTATGCATTTAACTTTCTGTATTAAAAGTGCGCCAAAACCTGGTGTAGATGACATGTTTTGACTGCATAGCTTTATGGAAGTGAACATAACAGGAAGAAATACCATCTTAATTCTGTACAGATGTGCTGTGCATTCTTGTAAGTTTTGGAACAAAAGAGGAAATGCTACTCACACACCCCCTCAGAGTCTTGGGTAAAAGAGGAATATAGTACTAAGTAATCTGTTTGTGAACCAAAGAGCACAATATGGAGAAAATACACACTACAACACTACAATCCCTGCTAATTATTGAACAACAATAATATTATAATTTAATTTCAACCCACAATAAAACAAAGTTCACACTGAATGAATTAAATGTGGTAATTTTGTTACACGTGGCCTTGGTTCTTTCCCCATTTATTTGCTTTTCCTAATAACAGTTCTGTGTTCCAGAATTTCACAGAACATATGATGATTTTATAGAAGGAACAATCATGGAAACTACTAGAGGGATTCTGACACCAGCTGGATTTTTTTTGTGTGTGTTTCAGTCATAGTGGAAGCATGAACTGGTACCCCAGCCCATTTTAAATTTGCAAAAACAAAGTCTGGGGTGCCTTAGCCTACATATGCCACTTGGCCCTCCTTCCAGACTTAGTTTAGAAAATGTGCCCGGAGGAGCTGGTCATGCTTAGGGAAGCTCTTGAAGAGTTTTCTGCATTTATTTTCTGTTTGTTATTTTACAGGCACTGCTGGGTGGCACCAGCATGCCTACTTCGTGGGACTTGGGAGGAAGAATGGCCCAACTTCCTAAAGAGTTAATGGTCCTGTTTCTCTGCTGACAGGACACTGTGCTCTTGAGGAACTCATTCGCAAGCCCCACCATGGCGAGCATACCCTCCCGCAACATGCCACCACCCCTAACAGAGCCAGAAGAAAGAAGAGTGGTGAGTAGAACACCGGCGTCCCGGTTAGTGCATCACCGGCGGGAATGGCAGCACAAGGGTAGGAGCGCAGTGCTGATATGCAGGCTGCGCTCCGGGGGGCTCAGGAGGACATGTGGATGAGTGTGTCATGCTGTGAGGGGCACGCTGAGCCACCAATGATTACCCACACTGGCCCACTAGCTTAACAGGGGTTCTAACCCACTGTTAAGCAAACCAAGACCTCAGGACAGTATAAAAAAATGGGAAGACGCACGCCATTATGGGGGCGGAGCTTCACTGTGAGCGGATCCAGCGGCTCACCAGCACCATTTTCCCTCTGCAGCTTACACTGACAGGCATCACAGGGAAGCGCAGCTCCTCCACAAAGACTCCACGTCTCCTCAGCAGGTCTTAGAAGGGGGAGGAGTGTTATAGAATACTAAGCCCTCTTAAGGGACTGAGGGGCAGATTTATTAAGCTCGGTGAAGTGATAAAGTGGAAGGTGATAAAGGACCAGCCAATCAGATCCTTACTGCCATGTCACAGGCTGGGTTTGAAAAATGACAGTTAGGAGCTGACTGGCTGGTCCTTTATCACCTTCCACTTTATCACTTCACCGAGCTTAATAAATCTGCCCCTTAGTGTGGCGACCTAGCTGAGTTTTATTTGGCTAAAAGGGAGCGGTGTGGCTGGCTCCACTTTCTGTGTCTCCCTGCGGGCTCTGTGTGGGTTAAAACTGTGTTTTCACCTTCTGTGTGTGGGTGTGTGTGGGTCCCTTCACGTTACCATGTCCAAGGACTGTGTTTACTGTGCAGCAGAGTGTCTGTCCTCCCCTGGTGACTCACTACCATGTACCCAGAATGGTACACATTCTCAGGCTAGTGGGGCAGAACCCCCATGGTTAGATTCCATTTAGGGGATGATATCTAATATTTCTACTAAATTATCCTATACTGAGAAAGAGAGGCAATACTTAAGGCAGTCAATGGATGACCTGATAAATAGAGATTCAGTTCCCATACCAGTGTCTCAGACCCCTGCCATTTGCCCACAAAAGCATACTCTGGCCCAACTCATACAGGCTGATACTGATGGCGATACATCAGACACAGAGGAGGGTGAAGTGGATGCGAGTGGGGGGATGCAGTCCTGTCACAAGGAATACAGGCCCTGATAGAAACTATTAGAGATGTCCTGCACATTCCTGACAAGGATGGAGGAGGTAGAGGATGAATGTAAAAAATAAATCCTCAGCTACTTTTCCAGCATCACCTAAGGTTAATTACATCCTTTTCATTTCCTCTGGAGGATAGACAGAAATGGGAAAACACGCCGATTGTGGACGCATCAGTATCTAGGTTGTCACATAAGATAGTGTTACCTGTTCCTGGGGCAGCATCCTTAAAGGATATGGCTGACCGCAAGATTGAGACCACTCTCAAATCTTTATACACTGCTGCTGGGGTGGCCCAGAGACCCATTGCTTGTGCATGGATCACTAAGGCCATTGCTAAGTGGTCAGGTAACCTAATTGACGTATTCAATTCCTTATCCAGGGGGGAGATAATTTTACTCCTACAGTGTATTCAGGACTCTGCTAACTTTATGGTGGAGGCCATAAATGAAATTGGTTTGCTCAACGCACGCACCACTGCCATTTCAGTGTCAGTACACAGGGGCTTGTGGCTACACCAGTGGACTGCAGCTGCGGATTCCAGGAAAGGCATGGAAAGCCTACCATTCACAGGTGAGGCCCTTTTTGGAGATGAACTGGATACGTGGATATCCAAGGCTACGGTGGGTAAGTCTACGTACCTTCCTTCCACAGCAACCCCAGCTAGGAAAACCTACTCTGCTACAACTCTGCAGTCCTTTCGGACAGCGAAATTTAAAGGCAAATCCACAGGTTCTTCTACAGCCTTCAAAGGCAATAGAGGTAAACCCAGAAAACAAGCAGCTGCAGGTTCTCAGGCCTTCAGCATGACGGTGGACCGCACTGCCTGGAAGACAGGAAAGTGGGAGCCCGGTTACGTTATTTCAGTCACATTGGGCAACAACATGCCAGGATCCCTGGGTCAAAGACTTTATCACCCAGGGATACAGACTGGAGTTACAGGAACTCCCACCTCACAGATTCTTCAAATCAGGATTACCAGCTTCTCCAGAAGCAGGTATGACTTTGTAGGCAGCAGTTCAGAAACTGGTACAAACTCAGGTCATTGTTCCAGTTCCACTTCAACTACAAAACAAAGGTTATTACTCCAACCTGTTTGTGGTGCCGAAACCGGACGGTTCGGTAAGGCCCATTTTAAACCTAAAGTCACTGAACCCGTACTTAAGGGCGTTCAAGTTCAAGATGGATTCTCTGAGAGCGGTGATCTCAGGTCTGAAGGAGGGGGAATTTCTGGTGTCTCTGGATATCAAGGATGCGTAGCTTCATATTCCGATTTGGCCGCCTCATCAGGCTTATCTATGGTTTGCACTACAGGACTGTCACTACCAGTTCCAGGCCGTCATTTGGCCTCTCCACGGCACTGTGGGTGTTCACCAAGGTAATGGTAGAAATGGTGTTTCTCCTCCGCATGCAAAGAGTGAACATAATACCGTATCTGGATGACCTGCTGATAAAAGCACCATACAGGAAGAGGTTGTTGGACAGCATTGCCCTCTCAAGCCGACTATCCAGGATCATGGGTGGATTCTGAACCTACCAAGATCCCACCTGGAACCAACACGGAGGCTTCCGTTCCTGAGGATGATACTGGATACGGAAGAACAGAAGATATTCCTTCCATTGGAAAAGGCAGTGGTAATCCAAACGATGGTGCGGGATGTTATAAAACCAGCCCGGATATCGGTGCATCTATGCATTCGCCTTCTGAGGAAGATGGTAGCCTCTTACAAGGCTTTGCAGTACGGAAGGTTTCATGCAAGGCCCTTCCAGCTGGATCTGTTGGACAAATGGTCCGGATCGCATCTTCACATGCACCAGAGAATAAGTCTGTCGCCAAAAGCCAGGGTTTCTCTTCTGTGGTGGCTTCAGACTTCTCACCAGACCGAGGGTCGAAGGTTCAGGATTCAAAATTGGATCCTGCTAACCACAGACGCAAGCCTCAGAGGCTGGGGAGCAGTCACCCAGGGTGAACAGTTTCAAGGAAAATGGTCAAGTCAGGAAACCATTCTTCCAATCAACATTCTGGAACTAAGGGCCATATACAATGCCCTTCTGCAGGCATTGCATCTTCTTCAAGATCACGCCATTCAAGTTCAGTCAGACAATGTGACGGTAGTAATGTACATAAACTGACAGGGCGGAATGAAGAGCAGAGCAGCAATGTCCGAGGTAACAAGGATTCTCCTCTGCGCAGAAAGACACACAGTGGTTCTGTTGGCAATCTTCATTCCAGGAGTAGACAAGTGGAAAGCGGACTTCCTCAGTAGACACGACATCCACCCAGGAGACTAGGGCCTTCACCCCCAGGTGTTCAAGTCCTTGACACGTCGGAGGGGAATTCCACAAATCAACATGATGGCCTCTCGTCTCAATAAGAAGCTCAAACGGTATTGCTCCAGGTCAAGGGACCCACAAGCAGTGGCGGTCGACACTCTGGTGACTCCATGGGTCTACCAGAAGGTTTACGTGTTTCCACCTCTTCAGTTGATCCCAAGGATTCTCAAAAGAATAAAACGGGAAAAGATTCAAGCAATTCTCATTGCTCTGGACTGGCCAAGAAGAGCCTGTTATGCGGTTCTACTGGGGATGCTCCTAGAGGACCCGTGGTCTCTGCTTCTTCAAGAGGATCTTCTACGACAGGGGCCGTTCGTCTATCAAAACTTAACACGGCTACGTTTGACAGCATGGAGGTTGAACTTCAAATTCTAGCCCGGAAGGGGATACCGGACAGGGTTATTCCAACCCTGATCCAAGCCAGGAAAGAGGTAATGTCTAAACATTACCATCGTATTTGAAAAAAATATGTCTTGTGATGTGAAAACAGGAAAATTCCTACAGTGGATTTTCAACTGGCACGTTTTCTCCTTTTTCTACAGTCAGGTGTGGATGTGGGCCTACGTTTGGGCTCCTTAAAGGTCCAGATTTTCGGCCTTGTCAATTTTCTTCCAGAAACAATTGGCTTCCCTCCCTGAGCTTCAGACGTTCTTGAAGGGTGTTCTGCACATCCAACCGCCCTTTGTGCCTCCCACGGCACCTTGGGATCTCAATGTAGTGTTGCAGTTTCTACAATCGGAATCGTTTGAGCCTTTACAGGAGGTTGACGTAAAGTTTCTTACATGGAAGACTGTTACACTTTTGGCCTTAGCTTCAGCAAGGCGTGTGTCGGAACTGGGGGCGTTGTCTCATAAAAGCCCCTATTTAATTTTCCATGAGGACAGAGCTGAACTCAGAACTCGTCAGCAATTTCTTCCTAAGGTGTTGTCTACGTTTCATATCAACCAACCTATCATGGTTTTGGTGCTTCCTGACTCCTCTGCTACCTCAAAGTCCTTGGATGTTGTGAGGACTTATCTGAAGCGGACAGCTCATCAAAGAAAATGTGACTCACTGTTTGTTCTCTATGATCCCAAGAAAATTGGGTGTCCTGCTTCAAAGCAGTCTATTGCTCGCTGGATCAGGCTTACTATCCAGTAGGCTTATTCTATGGCAGGATTGCTGTTCCCTAGTACAGGTCCACTCTTCTAGGTCGGTGGGTTCTTCCTGGGCGGCTGTCTGGGGTGACTCGGCTTTACAGCTCTGCCGAGCAGCTACTTGGTCAGGTTCGAAGACGTTTGCTAAGTTCTACATGTTCGATACTTTGGCCTCTGAGGACCTTCAGTTTGGTCAATCAGTTCTGCAGGAACCTCAGCACTCTCCCACCAGGTTTGGGAGCTTTGGTACATCCCTATGGTACTAATGTGGACCCCAGTATCCTGTAGGATGTAAGAGAAAATAGGATATTAATTACCTACCGGTAAATCATTTTCTCGTAGTCCATAGTGGATACTGTACGCCCTCCCAGTGCTTCATGTTTCCTGCTCTGTTACTTTGTTAAGTATTGTGGTTGGTTCAGCTGTTGCTATTCCTCTTCAAGTTTGGTTAGCATGGCTTTCCTCTTGTTTGTGTGTGCTGGTTCGAATCTCATCACTGTTCTGTTAAATCCTTCCTCAGGATATGTCCGTCTCCTCGGGCACAGTTTCTAGACTGAGTCTGGTAGGAGGGGCATAGAGGGAGGAGCCAGTGCACACTACTGATTTCTTAAAGTGCCGGAGGCTTTTAGTAGACCCGTCTATACCCCATGGTACTAATGTGGACCCCAGTATCTTCTACGGACTACGAGAAAAGGATTTTAACGGTAGGTAATTAAAATCCTATTTTGTCAGTCAATAAAGCTATAAAAAGTCAGCTGTTTTTGAGGCTGCAGATGTCTATTCCAATGATTCAAACTCTATATGGGAGATTGAAGATATTTTACATTTTATCCCAACTACCCAAAATAACTGACAGACTATGATAATATTATATTATTCTTCACTACAAATCACCCAGAAAATGAAAAAAATTAAAAACTGCTAATACTGTCTTAAATGTCTATAAAGATTAAGCAATCACCCAAGTAGACTATACAAAATATTGTTGTTACGCAGGGGTGGATTGGCCATAGAGACTACTGGGTCAACGTTTTATTTGATGACATGTGGTCCCATTTATAGACATAATGAATAAGCTGCAAAATAATTTGCATATATGAAAATTACTTTGCCACTTAGCCTGCGATTGCAGATGATCTAGTGTATGCTTTGTCTGCCTGCTTGGCTGACATATATGATTGAGTGAACAGTGATTGGCATACGGTTGGTGTAATAAGCGGAAAAAAAATATTTTTCTAAAGAATTATAAAGCTTCCTTAATGCTAAAGGTGTATCATCTAATGTGCTCCTAATGTTTATTTTTATTTCCTTTTAACTTCCCCCTTGATGCTGGACATGCCCACTCTCTGGCAAGTCTTGGGAGGAGGGTGCTGCTGCCATGACCCATGGGTAGACCTTACACCTCTGGTGCAGCCCATGTGAGCCACTAGTACAAACTTTTCCAGTGCCGCTTTTTGTTCCCAATCCGTCCCAGTTCTTATGGACCCAATCTCATGGGATGAGGTCAAGATCCTGCCGGACGGGATCCCGGCGGTCGGAATCCCAACACCGGGATCCCGACCGGCACAATCCCGACATATTCTCCCTCTGTGGGTGTCCACGACACCCATGGAGGGAAAATAAATTAGTGTGCCGAGTGTAGCGAGGCACCGGGCCTGCAGCGTGGCAAGCGCAGCGAGCCCGCAAGTGGCTGCGTTGCGCTCGCCCCCCTGTCAGTATTGTGCCGGTCAGGATCCCGGTGTCGGGATTCCGACCACTGGGATCTCGTCTGGCGGGATCTCGTACTGATCCCCATCTCAAGTGGGAAAACAGTTGAGTGACTTAAAATCTAAAACTGCTCTCCCAGGTGAAAAAGGTCCCATGTCTGTAGATTTGTTGCTGACATTGTGAGTTTATTACATATGGCATATCCCTGCAGGAGATGTATAAAATATGGATAAAGTACTAACCAAAAAGCTTCTTTCATTTTACAGGCTGGGTTTGAAATATGACAGTTAGAGGCTGATTGGTTGGAACTAAAGGGCCAGGTGTACTAAGCCTTGAAAAGTGATAAAGTGGAAAGTGATAAAGTACAAGCCAATCAGCTCCTAACTGCCATGTTACAGGCTGGGTTTGAAAAATGACAGGCGCTGGTTAGTTGGCATTTTATCTCTGTCCACTTTATCACTTTTCAAGGCTTGTACATCTGACCCATCCCTCTCAACTTTATCTATCTCCAAAGTAGAGATGAGCGGGCTTAGTTTTCAGAGAACTGGACCCATCTGAACATTGCAAATCCGAGGGGGATCCGAGTCCAACTCAGGTTTTCTTGTCTAACTCAGATCCCAAAATGAGGCAAAACATCATCCTCCCACTGTCAGATTCTCGCTGCTTTTGAAATGCATAAAGGTCCCCAGTGATTGGCGCACAACTTCACTCCAGCTCTGGAATTTTAACAGTACAATATGTCCGGGGGCTGCTGTTCAGGGATACTGTGTTTTTTGTCCTCCCGGGGCTGCTGTGTCCGTCCAGGGGTGTTGTGTCTATCCAGGGGTGCTGTGTCTGTCCAGAGTCTGCTGTGTCTTCAGGAGGCTGCTGTGTCCGTCCAGGGGTGTTGTGTTTTTTGTCCTCCTGGGGCTGCTGTGTCCATCCAGGGGTGTTGTGTCCATCCAGGGATGCTGTGTCCATCCAGGAGCTGCTGTGTCCTCAAGGGGTTGCTGTGTCCATCCAGGGGTGCTGTGTCCATCCAGGGGCTGCTGTGTCCTCAAGGGGTTGCTGTGTCCTCAAGGGGCTGCTTTGCCCATCCAGGGGCTGCTGTGTCCTCCAGGGGCTGCTGTGTCCATCCAGGGGCTGCTGGGTGTGTACGTCCAGGGGCTTTGCTGTGTCCATCCAGGGGCTTTGCTGTGTCCACCCAGGGGCTTTGCTCCAGTGTAAACAACTAAAAATAAAACATAAGTTAAAACTATGTTAAAAAATTGCTCTGTACCTCAGTGCAATATTCATACAAGTACTGTGATGCTGCAGGCCATACTGCAGTGTAATATTCATACACGTATTATGACGCTGTAGGTCGTACCACAGCTTAATATTCATACATGTATTGTGACGCTGCAGGTCAGACCGCAGTGTAATATTCATACACAAATTGTGATGCTGTAGGTCGTACAGCAGTGTAATATTCATTCAAGTATTGTGATGCTGCTGGTCATACTGCAGCTTAATATTCATACAAGTACTGTGATGATGCAGGTCAGACTGCAGCGCAATATTCATACATAAATTGCGATGCTGTAGGTGGTACCCCAATTTCATACAAGTGCTGTGATGCTGCAGGTTGTACCACAGCTTAATATTCATACACGTATTGTGACAATCCAGGTCAGCCTGCAGTCCAATATTCATACATATATTGTGATGCAGTAGGTCATATCACAGTGTAATATTCATACAAGTGTTGTGATGCTGCCGGTCATACCGCAGCTTAATATTCATGCATGTATTGTGACACTGTAGGTCGTACAGCAGTGTAATATTCATACAAGTACTGTGACGCCTCAGGCCATACCCCAGTTTGTATTCATTACACAAGTACTGTGGTGCCTCAGGCCATACCCTAGTGTGTATCCATAATGCAAGTACTGTAATGCCTCAGGCTGTACCCAACTGCTTTCATATAAGCAGTGTAACTCTTAATTTTCATTTGTGAACAAAGTTAAAAAAAAGTTAATAAAAAGTAAAAATAAAATAGTTTTTTGTGTACAAATTGTTGTGTGTGCTTTACCCAACTGCATTGTTATTCACATACATATAAGCACTGTGATACCCTGCTGTGTGAGCGGGCATTTGTGGAAAAAAAATTGTAAAAAAAGATATACTATTGTTCTACTTCGTGTTTGTTGATATGGATAATGATCATAGAATAGCGGAAACCTAGGCGCTTTAGTACAGACGTGCAATATTAAGATGTTATAAATAACACGCCTTAACTCTTATAAGAGTAGCAGCTCATAATACAGAGTTTGTGTATGGTATACACATAGACAGAGATAGATAATGAAGAAATTAAGCGCTTATGAGTGTGATAACAATACAGGAATATACAGGTGGGTATAATTGTGGCCAGGAACACTTATCTGGTTTAAAAGAACTTCCAACGAGTGTTCATCATTTAGGAATTACATGTAAAAGAAAAAACACAACCAACATAGTAGTACCGTTCTCAAAACTCTCAAAATGTAATTTGTAACGGAGGGCAATAAATTAGGGAACATAATATAAGTCAAATGAGCCAGAAAACTCTATTTATACCATCAGGATTCTGACACATTCTGAGTTTTTGGGTAACACCCAGGCACAGTAAACATCTTTTTGTATCTTAATTTACTGACCTCAATACCTAACACAGGAAGTGATGTCAGAATGAACAGTCATGTGTCACCACCATCCTGATGGTATAAATAGAGCTTTCTGGCTCATTTGACTTATCCCCTTGATGAAGTAAAGGCTTTGACGGACGAAACGCGTTGGAACTGTTTGCTGCTGAACTCCTTTGATGGACAGATAAGCGATTGAACTTTTTTAATCCTGTACGCATGTTCTCTAGCTATTCTTATGTCCCTGGGACAGTTTGCTGCTGATCTCTCTACTTTGATGGACAGAAAAGCTTTTAATAATTTTGATCTTGTACATGTGTCTTCTAGCTAATGTATGTCTTTGTATATTAAACCTTTATTATGTTTTATCCTTTAATGTTTGGGCTACTAAATATGCTTATTTGGGAATAAGCCTGTTCCCTAATTTATTGCCCTCCATTACAAATGACATTTTGAGAGTTTTGAGAATGGTACACACTATGTTGGTTGTGTTTTTTCTTTTACATGTAATTCCTAAATGATGAACACTCGTTAGAAGTTCTTTTAAACCAGATAAGTGTTCCTGGCTACAATTATACCAACCTGCATATTCCTATATTGTTATCACACTCATAAGCGCTTATTTTCTTCATTACCTATTTATGGATAATGATCAGTTGAGAACAGCAGGAACCACATTCTAGTGCTGCAGCTGCCACCACCAGTAATGACGATATTAGTCCTTCAAAGTCATTTGCTAAACCCAATGACCAAGGGCATAGTGGTTTAAGTCAGGGCATCTTAAAATAAAATAAAAAAAAATATATATATATATATATATATATATAAAAACAATATACAGTGGTAAAGAAAATAAAACCACTAATAAAGGTAAAGTTTGGTGCAGAAAAATGTAAACATTGCCATCATGCCATTCACCACATGCAGTGGCTAGGAAAGATTCAGGCCTTGGCCTTTATTTATTAGTGGTGGTTCTGCAACTGTCAGTGAGGCATCTTCCTCTGCCTCTCATACTGATGCAAGAACTTTTCACTCAGAGTCTAGAAGAGATGTCAAAAAAAGAAAACTAGTAAGGCAATAGAACAAACTGTGCATTCAGTCCTGTCACACATACCTAAGGAGAGTCTAGGGGTGCCCACGTTAGCTGTGTGTGAGTCTGACATTTCTCATACTGTCCTCATAGAGAAGCCTCTCTTTCCTCCTTCCATCATTTATGCACCATCTGCACATGGGAGCAGTACAAGTAAAGATGGTGATGAGGTCACAATAGAAATTGAGGATTCATATGTGGAAGTGGAATAGGATGAGTGGGATATGTGTGTATTACTACTATCTGACACTAAGGATTTTGATGATTTTTGTGTAAATCAGCCACCAGTGGCTGCAGTTTCTGACCATGATAAAAAGAAAGGGATTCTTTTTACCCAAAGCCTGACATTTGTGTAGGCATCTGCTCCATTTGTGAGTCCAAAGTTAGTAGAGGTAGGGACGTTAGCCATCTAGTCACCTCCTCCATGTTGCGTCTTTTGTGGCAAGTTCATAAAATTTATTCTACAAGATTATAATGTAATATACACTCTTCATCATCAACCTCCTCATTAGTGATCAGAGGTAGTCCTTCCAAAAATATTGTTTTGTGGGAACCTAAAAAACCAAGCACTTCAGCCACAAAAGGGTCAGTCCCTGTTGCTGAAGTGCTTGGTTTGTTAAAGTGTGCATGTACTTTTTAATATCTCACATAAGAGTGACTGGGAGAGCCCAAGGACAATTCCATCTTGCACCACTTTTCATTTCAGCACTGCTGTGTCACACTGTTTCATAGATGTGCAATAAACTACCATATGTTTGTGTTGCTGCTCTGTCGGTTAGTAACCAGTCAACTTTGTGCAGCCTTTGGACTAAAGAAGATGAAAACAATATTGAGAGCTGTGAGGTGGCCAAAATTAACTGGAAATGACTGGCAATTACTGTTGAGGTTAATAATACTGTAGGGACAAAAACAGGCCCACATTATGTGATTTTAGCTATTTTTATTATTTACAAAAAAACAGAAGCAAAACTAAAACACACAAGGGTGTTTTTGGCAAAACCAAAACCAGATCCAAAACATGAAGGAGATACAGATCCAAAAACAAAAAATGGGTTAAGCGCATGTCTCTACTCCAAAGCATGATACCTCTCCCCCTATGTTTCTTTGTATGTTTTCTCCTATAAGTAGCTTTTACTTTGTTATGGAAATAAACATAATGCATCTGTAATATTAAAGGATGAGATGAAGACAATTTCTTAACTAAACTTAGAGACAGCTGACGTCCACCCTGACCATTAAGTGACACTGGAATATACAGAAAAATGATAGCACTGGCTAGTTTTAGAGAAGTACTTCTGGACACTTTCAAATATGTACATATAGTCTTTCTCTATGGCCAGCTCTTCGAAGAGACTCTTGCCATCTAAATGACGTGCCCGTAACAGACCCCTGGGACCAGGCCCTTTTAAATGGGAATATGGAAAGGAATACTTTAACATAGTCTAACTAGGTAAGCAAATTTACCCTAGCCTAAATGAAATAGAAGAATGAAGAAATGGGATAAAGAGATTTTATTATTGGGGATGGTTGTTATGTTCAGTCAAGGAAAATGGGTGCTATAACCAGCTATAAGGACATGATTAAAGAATGCTTGAATATTTCAAAAATGCATCTGTTGGCATTCCAAATATTCTAAGATGTATGGGTCTGATAATGGTACTGACAGAGAATAGGAACATAAATTACTGTTACTGTATGAAAATTAGATTACTCCGTGCTACAAGGACCTGGGGAATTAATACAAAACTGCAACAAAGTATTTTTTTCAATTAAAGGTGGATTTTGTTCAGTAGTTTCAGTTGCTGAAAATAACAATAACATTTTAAGTTAATAGACATAACTATAATCTGTATATATAAAAGGCAAATACCACTGACTCATCACAAAATCTCTTGAACCATAGAGACTCGGAACTTGAAATGTACACAGTAGCTTGCTTTTGTGACATAGGCATCAACTAAGAAGGGGTTTTTCAAAATTCCACCAACAAAGGGGTTAAAAGAGGTGACATGATTAGTGGTAATTCCCCCCTCATAGAGGAGAGTTAAGACAGCCCACCCAGCCAGAGCTATAAAGAATGCATGGTGCCAGCTATACCAAGTCCTGGAGTGGGGGGACACAATGCTCTGTTCCTGGACTTCCTTGGAAAGGAAGTCCAGTCCAGCTTCGTTTTATCTGTATTTTTAATGTAAATAAAACTGTATTACACTATTGGGAGTCTCTCTTTCCATCCTTATATGTGGGGAATCTGAAGAATACAGACACCAGGAGTAGAATGAGGGAAGCTGGAGATTCTCTTTGAACAAAGTCGGGTCTTCTTCCATGCAGTACATGCTATCTTGTCTACATAAATTGGTAGACTAATAGTTCTGGTACGAGTTCTCCCAAATCAATGCATATATTGTCTGTTTCTTGATCTAGATGTACTGTACCATCATATGTTTTGTATTATTTCTTACATGTTGGTGGACTGGCCCTGTGCAAAGGAGTAGAAAGAACAACATTTTATATCTGTTGTGGACCGGTTCCATTAGGTTCTTGAGCACCTGTGGACCCATTAGTGACCTATTTTGTTGCTTGCAGTATTCTGTTGTGTGGGGTGACACCATCTACCACTGAGACCAGTAGGCTGCTATAGAGGTGCATTTGATCTTATTCCAATAACTTTTGTTTGTTGTGGATATTAATTTCAGCCATTTTGGTCTAAGGTTGTGTTGACATTATGTTTAAGTTTAGGGATGAAAGGTTTCAAATATGTAATAACCTGTTTGAGGATCCAATAATTGACAATAATGTAGGGAATGAGAATTTGGATAATATATTATCAAAACTTGAGAATACAGGTTGAGTATCCCATATCCAAATATTCCGAAATACGGAATATTCCGAAATACGGACTTTTTTTAATGAGAGTGAGATAGTGAAACCTTTGTTTTTTGATGACTCAATGTACACAAACTTTGTTTAATACACAAAGTTATTAAAAATATTGTATTAAATGACCTTTAGGCTGTGTGTATAAGGTGTATATGAAACATAAATGAATTGTGTGAATGTAGACACACTTTGTTTAATGCACAAAGTTATAAAAAATATTGGCTAAAATTGCCTTCAGGCTGTGTGTATAAGGTGTATATGAAAGATAAATGCATTCTGTGCTTAGACTCAGGTCCCATCACCATGATATCTCATTATGGTATGCAATTATTCCAAAATACGGAAAAATCCGATATCCAAAATACGTCTGGTCCCAAGCATTTTGGATAAGGGATACTCAACCTGTACCCTCATCAAAGAAAATAAAATATGGTGGGAGGTGGTGATGTTGGAGAAATATGTATCTTCTAAGATAATTCCACAGGGCAAGTTTCACCACAGATACTGAACATTTCTAAAGGAGATGGGACATGATTGTAGGAAATTGCTCTTTTGATCTGATGAATCTCATCATAGATGAGAGGAAAAAGGAACTGGTTGTATTAGATAATGAGATCAATGAATATAAAAGTATGACCCTCCCATTTGCGAATCTCCCTGATGTTAGAGAATGTGAGGAGATCATTGAGAGGAGACTTAAGAAAGCAGCATGGATCCTGGTTAGTAGAAAAATGTAAACATTTCTAAGAGATAAACAGGAACCAGAAGGAGCAGGGAGTTTAGAAGAACGTGACATAAGAGACACTAATACATGTCCCGTTAAAAAGAGAAAAGAACTTGGGATAAGGATAAACAGAGTTAAACAACAATTTAACATAGTAGGTCCAAGAAAGCACAATAGAATGCCCGAAGGATCCCAGATGCCCATTTAATGCCACATTAGCTCAGGGATCAATCTCAAAATAGATGGGAACAGATACCAGAATGGAGGGACTCTAGATCCAATACTTTTAATTGTAATTTCAGATGGGATCCCAGATCATATAACTACAGACAAAACACCACCAGGATACCGCAACAGGATTACTCCCCAGTGAGGAACACAAATAGATAGATGGCATTGGAACATGACAATCCCACCATGCTTTTTTTAGGGAGAGGAAGGAGACACACAAATTGGAGGTGAATCACTCATGAAGGGGCACTAGGGGAGCCAAGAAAAAAAGAAGTGAAGAAAAAGGAAGAGACACAAGGTAACTAAAAATAACAATACTAAAGGAAATATGTGTCAATGAAAAAGTCAAAATATTCAAAATATTAAATTTAAGCACACATTTACCTTTAAAAGAATAAAGGACATTATTAGAGAAGGGTCTAAAATGTTGTCCGTCTATTACGGTGGAACAATTTGATGCCTTTATTGACACACAGAAATTCTGCGAAAGCTACATTAAAAAAATTCTTCAAGTTAAAATACAGTGAGGATAAAATACAAGGAGAACGGAATAATACCCCCTTTAGATCAAAATCCACTTTAATTAATATATAAAGAGAGGAAGGCCTTGAAAAGCCTTATGTCTAACAACAAATTGGTAATCAAATCAGCCGACAGGGTGGGGGGTAGTCCTTTTTAACAAAATTGACTACGAGACAGAAATATATAAACAACTAGCAGATAAAGAGACGTAAAGAAAGATACGAAGGGACCCAATTAAAAAGCTGTCCTTACAATTAAGATAATTAATTGAAACATACAGGAATAAAGTAATACTTACAGACAATGGTCCTCATTCCAAGTTGTTCGCTCGTTGCCGATTTTCTCTATACAGGTTGAGTATCCCATATCCAAATATTCCGAAATACGGAATATTCCGAAATACGGACTTTTTTGAGTGAGAGTGAGATAGTGAAACCTTTGTTTTTTGATGGCTCAATGTACACAAACTTTGTTCAATACACAAAGTTATTAAAAATATTGTATTAAATGGCCTTCAGGCTGTGTGAATAAGGTGTATATGAAACATAAATGAATTGTGTGAATGTAGACACACTTTGTTTAATGCACAAAGTTATAAAAAATATTGGCTAAAATTACCTTCCGGCTGTGTGTATAAGGTGTATATGAAACATAAATGCATTCTGTGCTTAGATTTAGGTCCCATCACCATGATATCTCATTATGGTATGCAATTATTCCAAAATACGGAAAAATCCGATATCCAAAATACCTCTGGTCCCAAGCATTTTGGATAAGGGATACTCAACCTGTATTGCGATTAGTCGCTTGCTGCGCATGCGCAATGTTCGCAGAGCACATGCGCTTTGTTATTTTACTCAAAAGTTAGGTATTTTACTCACGGCATTACGAGGATTTTTCTTCGTTCTGGTGATCGGAGTGTGATTGACAGGAAGTGGGTGTTTCTGGGCGGAAATTGGCCGTTTTATGGGTGTGTGTGAAAAAACGCTGCCGTTTCTGGGAAAAACGCGGGAGTGGCTGGGGAAACGGGGGAGTGCCTGGGCGAACGCTGGGTGTGTTTGTGACGTCAAACCAGGAACGAAACTGACTGAACTGATCGCAGTGGCAGAGTAAGTGTCGAGCTACTCAGAAACTGCTAAGAAATTTCTATTCGCAATTTTGCAAATCTTTCGTTCGCAATTCTGCTAAGCTAAGATACACTCCCAGAGGGCGGCGGCTTAGCGTGTGCAATGCTGCTAAAAGCAGCTAGCGAGCGAACAACTCGGAATGAGGGCCAATGAGGGCAAATTCCTTTTAAGTAAAGATCCAATAATCCCCATGATCTATGGCCCTCATTCCGAGTTGTTCGCTCGCTAGCTGCTTTTAGCAGCATTGCACACGCTAGGCATCCGCCCTCTGGGAGTGTATCTTAGCTTAGCAGAACTGCGATCGAAAGGTTCGCAGTTCTGCTATTAAATATTTCCCTGCAGTTTCTGAGTAGCTCCAGACCTACTCCTAGATTGCGATCACTGCAGACTGTTTGTTTTCTGGTTTGACGTCACATACACGCCCTGCGTTCGGTCAGCCACTCCCCCGTTTCCCCAGGCACGCCTGTGTTTTTACCTGACACGCCTGCGTTTTTTTAGCACACTCTCAGAAAATGCTCAGTTTCCACCCAGAAACACCCACTTCCTGAAAAGCGTCGCTTGGCCCTATGTAAAATTGCATAGTTTTGTGTGAAAGTAATTAGCGTGTGCGCTCTGCGGCCCATACACATAATGCCGGATTTTAGCCTGATCGCAATTCTGCTAAAAACGGCAGCGAGCGAACAACTCGGAATGACCACCCATATCCTTCCCAAAGAGCACAAGGATCCTGTTAGATCCCCAGGGAGACCTATCATCACTGGGTTGGATTCTTTGACTGCCAATTTATCACATTTTTTTTACTTTAATCTGAAACTTTAGTGACTACTAATGCCTCCCAGTAAAGGGACTCAAATGATATTTTACTGTTTTCAGAGATTATAAAATGGCAAGAAGACTATTATTTTATATATGCAGATGTCAGTTCCCTGTATACTATCATAGACTACAATCAAGGAATTTATGCAGTGAAAAAGGCACTTAGCACTTCAGATTTTAATTCAGGTTTACAGGAATTTCTCTTACGTCCTAGAGGATGCTTGGGTCCACATTAGTACCATGGGGTATAGACGGGTCCACCAGGAGCCATTGGCACTTTAAGAGTTTGAGAGTGTGGGCTGGCTCCTCCCTCTATGCCCCTCCTACCAGACTCAGTTTAGAAAATGTGCCTGGCGGAGCCGGTCACAGCTAGGGAAGCTCTCCAGAGTTTTCCTAGTAAAAAGTTGTTAGAGTTTTTTATTTTACAGGGAGGCTGCTGGCAACAGCCTCCCTGCAGGGAGGGACTAAGGGGGGAAGCAGTGTCCGCCTTGCGGGGTCTGAGCCACTGTCTCCGCTGACTGGACACTGAGCACCAGAGGGGTCGGATAGCTCCCCGCCACAGGGGTTCGCTCGCCCCAGCAGCATGCCACCACCCCCTTACAGAGCTGAAGAAGTGGCGAGTGAGACACTGACCCCCCTAGCAAGTGGGGGGCTGGTGTGAAGATTGCGGCAGCAGGGAGGGAGCGCAGTATTAACTGCGCTGCTGGGAAGGCTCAGCGGTGCATGGTGCGGCGCTGTGAGGGGCGTCCTGGGCCAGCGCTTACCCCCTACACTGGTGCAGAAACCTGTCGGGGTCCTCGGATCTCAGTCATCACTAATTCCTCAGGCCAGTATAATACATTAAGAGCGGGATGACAGCGCCATTAAGGGGGCGGAGCTTCTCCTCAGAGTGGACCCAGCAGCGTTTCAGCGCCATTTTCCTGCCTGCACAGCACTGAGAAGGAGAATCAGGTCCCTCCACAGCAACTCCAGCTATCTGTAAACAAACTAAACAAGTTTTTTTTCAATGGTATTTACCAGAGAGGACCAAATGCTGGGTCTAACACAAAAGCTCAACAAAGATAATGTCCCATTGCTAAATGCTTATTTATGTGAGGAGGTAGTCTGTGACCGATTAAAAAAGTTAAAGATTAATTAATCACCTGGTCCAGATGGAATTCTCAAGAGGGTTCTTATGGAGCTGCATGCTGAACTAGCAAGACCTCTATTTTTAATCTTCATGGATTCAGTTAAATTGTGTATGGTTCCCAAAGACTGGCGTATAGCGGAGGTAGTGCCGATATTCAAAAAGGGGAGCAAAGCTGAACCAGGTAATTATAGACCAGTTAGTCTTACATCTATAGTGGGGAAAGTATTGGAAGGTATTCTAAGGGACAGTATTCAAAAGTTCCTTGAAGCAAATAAGGTCATTAAAAAGAACCAACATGGATTTATGAAGGACAGATCATGTCAGACCAATTTACTTGGCTTCTATGAAACAATAAGTGCGAACCTTGATCAGGGTAAGGTGGATGTAATCTTTTTAGACTTTGCCAAAGCTTTCAACACTGTACCACACATGCATCTTATCTATAAGCTACAAGAAATAGGGCTAGGGAGCACAATATGCACTTGGGTCAATAATTGGTTAGATAATAGGGAGTAGCGTGTTGTGGTCAATGGATCATTTTCAAATTGGACTAAAGTACTAAGTGGTGTGCCACAAGGGTCTGTACTCGGACCACTTTTGTTCAACATTTTTATCAACGACCTAACAGTAGGTCTAGAGAGCATGGTGTCAATTTTCGCAGACGATACCAAATTGTGTAAGGTTATAAATACGGAGGGGGATGCTGAGTCTCTTCAGAATGACTTATCTAAACTGGAAGCATGGGCAGCAAAATGGAGAATGAGATTCAACACAGACAAGTGTAAGGTAATGCACTGTGGGGGCAAGACCAAAAATAACACCTACATACTAAATGGGTTAATAATATATTAGGGGATTCTGTACTGGAAAAAGACTTAGGGGTTCACATAGATAACAAATTAAGCAGCAGTACCCAAAGTAGGAGTGCAGCAAAGAGGGCTAATAAGATATTAGCATGCATAAAACGGGGAATTGATGCAAGTGACGAGAGTATTATACTCCCATTATATTAATCACTAGTGAGGCCACATCTTGACTAATGTGTGCAATTTTGGGCACCATATTACAAAAAGGATATCCTGGAGCTAGAAAAGGTTCAGAGGCGGGTGACCAAACTAATCAAAGGCATGGAGACGCTGGAATACAAGGAAAGGCTTGCAAGGCTAGGTATGTTTACATTGGAAAAGAGGAGACTAAGAGGGGACATGATCAACATCTACAAACATATAAGGGGTCAATACACAGAGCTTGGGAGGGACCTGTTTTCTATAAGATGAGCACAGAGGACACGTGGTCACTCGCTTAGGTTAGAGGAGAGGAGTTTCCGCACATTGAGGCAAAAAGGTTTTTTCACAGTAAGGACAATACGTGTTTGGTATTCGCTGCCTGAGAGAGTAGTAATGGCAGACTCAGTTAACACCTTTAAGAATGGGTTAGATAAATTCCTATTGGATAAAGATATTTAAGGGTTATGGTGCGTAGGCATGCATTATAGTTAATACAGGTTGAGTATCCCATATCCAAAATGCTTGGGACCAGAAGTATTTTGGATATCGGATTTTTCCGTATTTTGGAATAATTGCATACCATAATGAAATATAATGGCAATAGGACCCAAGTCTAAGCACAGAATGTATTTATGATTCATATACACCTTATACACACAGCCTGAAGATCATTTAAGCCAATATTTTTAATAACTTTGTGCATTAAACAAAGTTTGTGTACATACGCACAATTGATTTATGTTCATATACACCTTATACACGCAGCCTGAAGATCATTCAATACAATATTTTTAATTACTTTGTGTATTAAACAAAGTTTGTGTACATTGAGCCATCTGAAAACAAAGTTTTCACTATATCAGTCTCACTCAAAAAATTACGTATTTCGGAATATTCCGTATTTCGGAATATTTGGATATGGGATACTCAACCTGTGTAACTAGTCCTAACATAAAAATAACTAGTCCTATAATAAGACTGCATAGGAGACCACAAATAAGTTGAACTCAATGGACATTTGTCTTTTTTCAACCTTAGTTACTATGTTACTAAACGGTACCACGGGGTTGTAGAAGGGGGGAGGCTGTAATACAACTGTGTGTCCTATTAAGGTGCACAGTCAGTGCTGATAAGGGGTCCTCCTTTGGTAAAAGCGCTATGTGTGGGTTGGCTCCAATCTCTGTGTCTCCCTGTCTCTCTTGCCATTCTTGGGGGGGGGGGAGGGACTCTGTCTGCCCTCACCTGTGTGTGTGCAGAGTGTTTGGTGGTCTCCTTTAGCTTTGTCCAGGGACACTGTGTCATATGCTGCAGAGGATTTGTCCTCCCAGGATGATCCCATTCCATGTAGTCAGGATAGCACTGGTTTAGCACAGATACCAGCAAGGGAGCCTGAGTGGTTTTCGTCTCAAATCGTGGATTTCTCAGAGTTCCCGACAGGGTTGCAAGTAATGTGAATCTGCAACCCAGGTATTACAGAACTCTATGGCAGTATGGCCGGTTTCTGGTACCTCAGGATGCTCCGCTATATACCCCCGTAAGCATGCACTTGTGCATGTCACACAAGACACGGATACTGATTCTGACACCACAGACGGTGATGAGGATGTGTTGCGGGGGTCTGCATCTCTTGCAAAAGGGGTGCAATTGATGATAGAGGCTATCAGGGATGTGTTGAATATTAATGATACCACACCTGACAAGGTTGAAGAGGCCTTTTTCACTGAAAATTAAAAAGCCTCGCTAACCTTCCCTGCATCAAAGGAATTGAATCAAAGAAAAAATAGACCCCTTGTGCGCTTAAATACTAATAGCAGCCCTTGGATACCAAGAAAACCTTTCACCGTGGTTTATAATATGTAAAAACAAAATGGATGTGGCACCACGTGGCGCTATTTTTATACCCTCAAGAAAAAAGACCTTACACGATGGAGTCTGATTTGTTCTCATAGATGGTAAGATTCATATGAGGCATATTGATTTCTAAAATACAAAAGTACACACAAACATAGTGCAACTCTGTTTTAACACCAAACAACACTTCAATCTGTATGGTCTCACTCACATAGAGCAATTTTAATATTGCATGTAGAAAATCAAGGATGATGGAATGGCCACTGTCACTCAATGGAACGAGATTCCTTAATGGATGGCTTAAAAAGAAACAAGGCAATGGTGCACTAACGTCTTAAAAACCAAAACGCATTTAATAAAAATGCACTCACAAACATTGAATAAAATTCAGCATGTAGGGGATCAAGTGGACTCCTGAACAGAGAAAACTGTTGCCGAAAATATTCACCGCAAAGTCCCAGTGAAGGTGGTGCCGTCTCCAGCCACACACAGACCTCAGTTCCCGTCCGTCCGTCCGTTTGTCCTTGTCCTCCTCAACTCCCTGCTTTAGCGCTTTCGGACTACGTCCTTCATCAGAAGCATGAGAAGGAAAGGAATTGAATGCTATATTTGAGAAAGCATGGGAAAACCCTGAGAAAAAATTCCAGATCCCTAAACAGGTACAGGTGGCGTTTCCTTTCCCTGAGGAGGATAGGAAAAAATGGGATTGTTGACGCATCTGTGTTTACACTCTCAAAAAAGGTGGTTTTACCTGTTCCAGGCTCTACCGCCGTAAAGGAGCCGGCTGATCGGAAAATTAATAACACACTTAAATCAATGTACACTGCTTCAGGGGCCATATTACGTCCCACTATTGCTAGTGCATGGATTGCAAAGGCTATAGTAAAGTGGTCGGCTACCTTAAGGGGGGTACTCAAGGAGCAATATTCTAAGCCATCTGACTAGATTGCTTAGAATTTAAGCAGGATCGCTCCGTGTGTACCCCATATAGCGATGCGCAGCCCCGCGCATCGCTATCGCTGGTGCTAGATTGGGCTGCCCGCTGGGTGAAATGAGCGCCCCCCCGTCTCCCCCGTCACACTCAGCACAGATCGCGCTGTGCTGAGCGGCGGGAGAGATGTGTGCTGAGCGGTTCACTCAGCACACATCTCTCCTGCATCAGCCCATGGGTACTGGGCTTAACTTGAGGAATTGGATATGATGGATAAGGATGATGTTGCATTATTTTTAAGCAACATACATGATTCAGCAGGTTTTATGGTAGAATCCATGAAAGACCTGGGTTCCATGGCTGCGGGAATATCTTTCATGTCTGTTTCAGCTCGTCGGGGACTGTGGCTGCGCCAGTGGTCGGCCGCCATGGAATCCAGAAAAAGTGTGGAGTCCCTACCCTATACAGGTCAGGCTCTCTTTGGGGAAGCTCCAGATGCGTGGATATCCACGGCTACAGCGGGTAAGTCTCCATTTCTTCCCTCAGCAGCACCTGCTCCGAAGAAATCCTTCTCTTCATCTGCAACACAGTCCTTTCGGCCTAACAAGCCTAGAAAGGCCAGACCGTCCAATACCTTCTTTAGGGGAGGTCGAGTTAAGTCCAAGAAACCTGCCACTGCAGGTTCCCAGGAACAAAAGCCTGCTTCAGGTACGCCAAAGTCCTCCGCATGATAGTGGACCGCACGGCCTGGAGGTGGGGCCGGTGGGAGCGAGACTCAGACAATTCAGTCACGTCTGGGTATCGTCCAGCCTGGATCCATGGGTGATAGATATTGTATCCCAGGGATACTGGCTGGAATTTCAAAGTCTCCCTCGTCATCGTTTTTTCAAATCAGGCCTGCCAGCTCTGTTGGCAGACAGCACTGTATTACAAGAAGCTGTCCAAAAGCTGTTGGAAGCACAGGTCATTGTCCTCCTCCTGCACAGGCCACAGGTTACTATTCAAACCTTTTTGTGGTACCGAAACCGGATGGTTCGGTCAGACCCATTCTGAACCTAAAATCATTGAACCCCTTTCTAAAGGAGTTCAAGTTCAAGATGGAGTCTCTCAGGGCGGTAATATCAGGTCTGGAAGAAAGGGAATTCCTGGTAGCTCACCTCTGCAAACAAGGGGTGAACATCATTCCATATCTGGACGATCTGCTGATAAAGGCATCGTCCAAGGAGAAGCTGTTGCATTCCATTAATCTTACAACACACCTCCTCAAGAGTCATGGTTGGATTCTGAACCTTCCAAAGTCACATTTGGAACCAACCCAGAGGTTGTCCTTACTGGGAATGATCCTTGACACGGAAGTGCAGAAGGTGTTTCTTCCACAGGAAAAGGCATTGGTAATACAGACTATGGTCCGGGATGTCCTGAAGCCAGCCCGGGTTTCGGTTCATCAATGCATTCGCCTATTGGGAAAGATGGTGGACTCTTACGAAGCTCTCCAGTAAAAGTGGTTCCACACTCGGACCTTCTAACTGGATCTTCTGGACAAGTGGTTGGGATCTCATCTTCACATGCACCAGAGAATTTGTCTGTCGCCAAAGGCCAGGATTTCGCTCATCTGGTGGTTACAATTACTTCACCTTCTGGAGGGCCGCAGGTTCGGGATTCAGGATTGGGTCCTTCTAACCACGGATGCGAGCCTTCGGGGCAGGGGAGCAGTCACTCAAGGAGTAACTTTCCAAGGACAGTAGTCAAGCCTGGAAGCCGGCCTGCCCATCAACATCCTGGAACTAAGAGCCGTCTACAACGGTCTTCTTCAGGCGGCCCCTCTTCTAAGAAATCGGGCCGTTCAAGTGCAGTCGGACAAGGTGACAACAGTGGCTTACATAAACTGACAGGGCAGAACTAAGAACAGAGCGGCAATGACAGAGGTGACAAGAATACTCCTCTGGACAGAAAAATATGCATTGGCGCTGTCAGCCATCTTCATTCCGGGACTAGATAACTGGGAAGCAGACTTCCTCAGCAGACACAATCTCCATCCAGGGGAGTGGGGTCTCCATCTGGAGGTATTCAAGGAAATAACAGACCTTTGGGGATTACCCCAAATAGACATGATGGCCTATCGTCTCAACAAGAAGCTTCAGCGTTATTGTTCCAGGTCGAGGGACCCACAAGCAGTGGCGGTGGATGCCCTGGTGTCTCCGTGGGTGTTCCAGTCAGTGTACGTGTTTCCACCACTCCCACTCATCCCAAGAATCCTAAAGCTCATAAGGAGAACAGGGGTTCGAGCGATCCTCATTGCTCCAGACTGGCTGAGAAGGGCTTGGTACGCGGACCTTCTGAATCTACTGCAAGAAGAACTGAGGCCTCTTCCTCTTCAGGAGGACCTGCTGCAGCAGGTGCCGTTCGCCTATCAAGACTTACCGCGGCTACGTTTGACGGCATGGAAGTTGAGCGCCTGATTCTTGCTCAGAAGGGTATTCCGAAGAAGGTCATTCCTACCCTGTTACAGGCTAGGAAAGGGGTAACGTCTAAACATTACCATCGTATTTGGAAGAAATATGTCTCTTGGTGTGAATCCAAGAAGTTTCCTACAGTGGAGTTTCAATTCGTATGTTTTCTCCTCTTCCTGCAGGCAGGTGTGGATATGGGCCGGAGGTTGGATCTGTGAAGGAACAGATTTCAGCCCTATTTTCTTCCAGAAACAATTGGCTGCCCTCCCTGAGGTTCAGACTTTTTTGAAGGGAGTTCTGCACATCCAACCTCCCTGTGTACCGCCTACGGCGCCTTGGGACCTAAACGTGGTGCTGCAGTTCCTCCAGTCAGATTGGTTTGAGCCTCTACAGGAGGTTGAGGTCAAATTTCTTACATGGAAGGCGGTCACGTTGTTGGCCTTAGCTTCTGCTAGACGCGTGTCCGAATTGGGGGCTTTATCCTGTAAAAGCCCTTACTTGATCTTCCACGAAGATAGAGCTGAGCTCCAGGCATGTCAGCAGTTTCTTCCGAAGGTTGTGATGGCATTTCATATCAACCAACCTATTGTGGTGCCAGTGGCTACTGACTTCTCAATAACATCAAAGTCCTTGTAAGGGCTCTGAAGATTTATGTGAAGAGAACTTCTCATCACAGAAAGTCGGACTCTCTGTTTGTCCTATATGATCCCAAGAAAATTGGGTGTCCTGCTTCTAAGCAGACTATTTCTCACTGGATTCGATTCACTATCCAGCATGCTTATTCTATGGCAGGACTGCTGTGTCCAAGATCTGTTAAGGCCCACTCTACTCGTAAGGTGGGGTTTTCATGGGCGGCTGCCCGGGGTGTCTCAGCAGGGCAACTTTGCCGAGCTGCAGCTTGGTCTGGGTCAAACACGTTTGCAAAGTTTTACAAGTTCGATACTTTGGCCTCTGATGATCTGAAATTCAGTCAATCAGTTTTGCAGGAGCCTCCGCGCTCTCCCTCCTGTTCTGGGAGCTTTGGTACATCCCCATGGTACTAATGTGGTCCCCAGCATCCTCTAGGATATAAAAGAAAATAGGATTTTGGTTACTTACCAGAAAATCCTTTTCTCGTAGTCCATAGAGGATGCTGGGCGCCCACCCAGTGCTTTGTTTTCCTGCAACCGTTATCTGGTTCAGTACAATTTTTTTTAGTTATGTAGTGCATTGTTACTTGGTAAGTAATGTTTCAGCAGTTGCTGAGTTTTTCAAGCTGGTAAGCTTGATGTGCCTTGTATGTGTGAGCTGGTATGAATCTCGCCACTATCTGTGTTAAATCCTCTTGAAGATGTACGTCTCCTCGGGCACAATTTCTGGACTGAGTCTGGTAGGAGGGGCATAGAGGGAGGAGCCAGCCCACATTCTCAAACTCTTAAAGTGCCAATGGCTCCTGGTGGACCCATCTATACCCCATGGTACTAATGTGGACCCCAGCATCCTCTATAGACTACGAGAAAAGGATTTACCGGTAGGTAACCAAAATCCTATTTTTTAATTAAAGGCATTAGTTTTATCCTTTTTAATAATTACTTTGATTTTAAGGAGGCATTTTTATCCAAAAATGGGGTACCACCATGGGTACAGGGTTTGCCGCAAGTTATGCAAACGCCCTTATGGGTTTGTGGGAAACAGAGAAAATAGGGTCCCGCAACTCTTTTGGGGTGAACCTGGTGTCATGGTGGAGATATATAGATGATATTCTTTTTGTTTGGAAAGGAGATAGGAGTGACTTTGAAGAATTTTGCACATTTTTAAAAAGTGATATTACACGGTGCTACCATAAATCACTCAATTGTGTGTGGACTGCTTACACAACAACAATGAGGTTCTTTAGTAAGATATATGGAATCTTTTAACACGTCAATCTCTGAAAATCGGAAGAAAATACAATAGTGCAATATAAAGAGGCAGAATAAAATCCAATGTGTATTTATTGGTCCCACTCACAATTGGACAGATAGATCATTGCATATCACCAACATAGGGTTAGTCGTCCTCAATATCAGGGAATCTTCTTTATAACTAAAATTTGAACAGATGTAGCATATAGTGCAATAACATTTTTTTAAAATACACGTTTCAATAGATAAATGCACTCACATAGATAAAAAAAATAAGGCATATCACCAAACTGGATAATCCCTGCTGGAAGAACTATGTAATCCAAAGTGACACTATATTAAAGCCAAGGGTCCCTCCACAATTCCAAAATTAGGGAAGATGACACCAGATACTTATGGACATCAGTAGTATCGCCGTTGGTGGATCCAGAGGTGAGAAGTCCCCACTGCTTAAACGCGTTTTTAGACACGATTGTCCTTCATCAGAAGCAGATGCTCTCTGCAATGCACTTGTAACAGAGACCCTGTGCAAAACAATTGGACAGCAGAATTACGTCTTCCTTTCTGGTATTGTGTCACGATCCGGGTATCTGGACGCCATTTCTTACCCATCAGATGCCTCCTAAGGCTGGCTCAGCGCTCCAGGACCGGATCCCATCTGTTATCCTGATGTGTACATTCCTGTATCCTCTCCTGTCACTCTGGGACGCTGTCACAGTAAACGCCATATTACACCTGGCATGGCGTCTCCCGCGGCCTCCGCCGCCGTCCCTGAACTTCTGCATGCAGAGTGTCTGAGTGGCGATTACGTCAGCCGCGGCCTCCGCTGTGTCCGCGTGGTTGGATGTGCATCTGTCAGCCTGGCGCCTCCTGTCTCCGGTGGCCGGCGCCGCCATTACTGTTTTCATTACCACATGGATTACAAACCAAACTTCCCTCCAAGTGTCTGCATGGGCGCAGCCATCTTGGATTCTGTCAGCTGATCATTTCCACCAATCTGTTCTCAGTATTGATAATCTGCATAATTGCCTAGCCAATCCCTTCCTTGCTGCAGGTATAAATACACTGTGCCTGAGCAAGGAAGGCGTCAGTGCTTTGGTTGTCAAACCTAGTTCCTGTTTGTCTCTCTCCTGTGATTGTCTTCCAGGTTCCAGCTCCTGTCTCAAGACTTCCACCATAGAGACCCGCACCAGCATTCCACCTGCGGTGTAGCCTGACTCTCCAATCCATTGTGGATTCATCTGTTTCCAGCTACAACATTACCTGCTTCCAGCTTAGCTTCCAGCAGAGTACAGCTTCCCTTAAAGGGCCGGTGTCCTTTCTACACTTTACCACTCTCCACCGGTATTATTATTTCTCCGCTCTCAAGTTCTACATTTCAGTTCATATTTCATCGCTCCCAAGTTCATTTATTATTTAACTGGTTCCAGCCAGTATCCACTCCGTGCTAACAACAGTCTGGTTCCAGCCAGTATCCACAGCAGCTGTTTTATCTTCAGCAACCCAGCTTTTCCTGGAACACCAGCTGGCACAATCCTGGGTTATCTCCATTGCTACAGTCGGGCCTGGTAAGGACTTTCCATCTAGAAGATCATAAGAACTATCTCACACTACCAGTGCCCTGTGGCTCCTGCCATTCTGTAGTACCCAGGAACTGTATTTATTCTTTGCTGACTTTTATGTTTTCTTTTACTGCTGCTGTGTTGCGGAGTTGTCATAATAAACATCATTGACTTTTATCCAAGTTGTCGTGGTCACGCCTTCGGGCAGTTATTATTCATGTTACTTACATGTCCAGGGGTCTGATACAACCTCCCAGGTTCCGGTACATCTCAGCCCCTACAACTGAGGCTGCCTCCCGTCAGCTCAGGCCCTCAGTTGTGACAGTAAGCACTGACCTAATGAATCCAGCCGGAGACCAGGATCAAGCGGCCAGGCCGATGCAAGAACTGGCAGCCCGACTAGAACATCAGGAGGCTGCACAGGGCCACATCATCCGCTGTCTCCAGGATCTCTCTACTCGGCTGGATGGGATTCAGACAACTCTCCGTGGATCAGGCGCGTCTGGTGCGTCAACCACAGTGACTCCAGCTATAACCCCACCCACCTTACCCATTTCTGCTCCACGTCTTCATCTTCCAACGCCAGCAAAATTTGACGGATCTCCAAGATTCTGCAGGGGATTTCTCAACCAGTGTGAGATTCAGTTTGAGCTACAACCTGGCAATTTTCCCAGTGACCGTACAAAAATTGCCTACATCATTTCTCTTCTCAGTGGCTCAGCCCTTGATTGGGCATCACCGTTATGGGAGAGGTCCGACACCCTGCTATCTTCCTACACTGCCTTCGTGTCAACATTCAGGCGCATCTTCGACGAGCCAGGCCGGGTAACCTCAGCTTCATCCGAGATTCTCCGTTTACGCCAGGGGTCACGTACTGTAGGACAATATCTGATACAGTTCCAGATCCTGGCATCCGAACTGGCATGGAACGACGAGGCCCTGTATGCTGCATTCTGGCATGGCTTATCTGAGCGTATTAAAGATGAGTTAGCTACCAGAGACTTACCTTCTAAGTTAGATGAGCTAATCTCACTCTGCACGAAAGTTGATTTACGTTTCAGAGAGAGAGCAACTGAGCGTGGAAGATCATCTGCTCCAAAATCTTCTGCTCCTCCTCCTCGTCAACTGTCACCATCTAAAGATGAGCCCATGCAACTTGGCAGTTCCCGTTTAACTCCTGCTGAGCGCCGAAGACGTCTCTCCGAGTTTCTCTGTCTCTATTGTGCAGCTCCGTCTCACACCATTAATGCCTGTCCCAAACGTCCGGGAAACTCCAAATCCTAGCTCGCCAAGGAGAGGGCCGGCTAGGAGTAATGATCTCCTCTCCATCTCCTCAAGATTGTAATCTCCCAGTCTCGCTTCAAGTTGCTCAACGTTATCGGAACGTCATTGCCCTCCTTGATTCCGGAGCAGCTGGGAACTTTATTACCGAAGCCTGTGTTAAACGGTGGTCCCTACCCACCGAGAGACTTCCTTCGTCCATTTCTTTAACTGCCGTGGATGGCAGCAAAATTTTTGATGCAGTTATTTCTTTAAGGACTCTACCAGTTCGTCTGAGAGTGGGAGTTCTTCATACCGAACTTATTTCTTTTTTAGTGATTCCAAGAGCCACACATCCTGTGGTCCTGGGCCTTCCATGGCTCCGTCTTCACAATCCTACAATTGATTGGACGACTACGCAAATCCTGGCATGGGGTTCCTCCTGTGCTGAGACCTGTTTGTTTAAAGTATTGCCTGTCTGTTCTTCCTCCCCCAGGTCGTCTGATGTTCCACCTCCTCCATATCAAGATTTCACGGATGTGTTCAGTAAAGCTTCTGCTGATATCCTTCCTCCTCATAGAGAATGGGACTGTCCGATTGATCTCGTTCCAGGGAAGGTTCCACCTCGAGGCCGAACTTATCCGTTGTCTCTGCCTGAGACGCATTCTATGGAGGAATACATTAAAGAGAACCTAGCAAAGGGGTTCATTCGACCTTCTTCTTCTCCAGCCGGCGCAGGCTTCTTTTTTGTAAAAAAGAAAGATGGTGGTCTGCGGCCGTGCATCGACTACAGAGGTTTGAACGACATTACCATCAAGAACCGTTATCCTTTACCCCTGATTACTGAGCTCTTTGACAGAGTTAGCGGAGCTACCATCTTTACAAAGCTGGACTTGCGAGGTGCATACAATCTCATCCGGATCCGTGAGGGTGACGAGTGGAAGACCGCCTTTAACACCCGTGACGGACATTATGAGTACCTCGTCATGCCCTTCGGATTGAGCAATGCTCCAGCTGTCTTCCAGCATTTTGTCAATGAGATCTTCAGAGACATTCTATACCGTCATGTCGTGGTCTATCTAGACGATATCCTCATTTTTGCCAACGATTTAGAGGAACATCGTTTTTGGGTTAAAGAGGTTCTGTCCCGTCTCCGTGTCAATCATCTCTATTGCAAATTAGAAAAATGCGTCTTTGAAGTCAAGTCCATTCCGTTTCTAGGGTACATTGTGTCCGGTTCCGGACTAGAGATGGATCCTGAGAAACTACAAGCAATCCAAAATTGGCCGGTACCCTTAACCCTCAAAGGGGTCCAGAGGTTCTTAGGGTTCGCCAACTATTACCGAAAGTTTATACGAGACTTTTCCACCATTGTGGCGCCTATTACTGCTTTCACTAAGAAGGGTGCTAACCCGTCCAAGTGGTCTGAAGAAGCCATGCAAGCATTTCATCTTTTAAAACAAAGGTTCATCTCTGCGCCTGTTCTGAAACAGCCTGACATCGACTCTCCTTTCATCTTAGAGGTGGATGCCTCCTCCGTTGGAGTAGGAGCGGTGTTATCTCAGAGGGCTAAAGATGGCCATTTACACCCTTGCAGTTTCTTCTCCCGGAAGTTCTCCCCAGCTGAGCGCAACTATGCCATTGGCGACCAGGAGTTGCTAGCCATCAAGCTCGCTCTAGAAGAGTGGAGGTATCTGTTGGAGGGAGCTTCTCATTCAATCACCATACTTACAGACCACAAGAACCTTTTATACCTGAAGGGCGCACAATGTCTCAACCCTCGTCAGGCCAGATGGGCACTTTTCTTTTCCAGGTTCGACTTTAAACTCCAGTTCTGTCCGGGCTCTCAGAATCGCAAGGCCGATGCCCTTTCCCGCTCATGGGAGCAAGAAAATGAGTCAGAGTCTTCAGACAAGCATCCTATTATAAATCCGTTGGCATTCTCCACGGTAGGGATGGACTCTACGCCCCCATCAGGGAAAAGTTTTGTGAAGCCGATGCTAAGGAAGAAGCTCATGCATTGGGCCCATGCTTCCCGTTTTGCCGGACATACAGGTATCCAAAAAACCCTGGAGTTTATCTCTAGGTCCTATTGGTGGCCAACTCTGAAAAAGGACGTCTTGGAGTTTATTGCATCTTGCCCAAAGTGTGCCCAACATAAAGTATCCCGCCAGTCGCCTGCGGGGCAACTGGTTCCACTATCCGTTCCCCGTCGACCATGGACCCACTTGTCGATGGATTTCATTACAGACTTACCCATGTGCAACAAGTTCAATACCATCTGGGTGGTAGTTGACCGGTTCACCAAGATGGCACACTTCATTCCTCTCACCGGTCTTCCGTCAGCTTCCAAGTTGGCTCAAGTATTCATACAAGAGATCTTCCGACTCCACGGTCTTCCTGAAGAAATTATCTCAGATCGAGGAGTTCAATTCACAGCCAAATTCTGGCGAAGTTTATGTCAAGTCCTCCAAGTCAAGCTAAAGTTTTCCACGGCTTACCATCCTCAGACCAATGGTCAAACCGAGAGGGTGAATCAGGACTTGGAGGCCTTCCTCCGCATCTATGTGTCCACCTCTCAAGATGACTGGGTTCAATTACTTCCCTGGGCCGAGTTCTGTCATAACAACCAGTATCATTCTTCATCTGCTTCAACACCATTCTTCACTAACTTTGGATTCCACCCTAAAGTCCCTGAGTTCCAACCGCTTCCAGCAACTTCTGTTCCCGCAGTGGATATCACCTTGCATCAGTTTGCCAATATCTGGAAGAGCGTACGATCAGCTCTGCTCAAGGCATCGTTCAGGTACAAGAAGTTTGCGGATAAGAAGCGTCGAGCAGTTCCTGCTCTCAAGGTGGGTGATCGGGTATGGTTATCCACGAAGAATTTGAGGTTAAGAGTTCCCAGTATGAAGTTTGCACCTCGCTATATCGGTCCTTTCAAGATTGAACAAGTCATCAATCCTGTTGCTTACAGACTCCAGTTGCCTCCCTTCTTAAAAATACCCAGGACATTCCATGTTTCCCTGTTGAAACCGCTGATCTTGAATCGGTTTCATTCCTCACTTCCTCCAACTCCGAAAGTCCAAACTCAACGAGGCGTTGAGTATGAAGTGGCCAAGATCCTGGACTCACGTCACCGTTACGGTCAACTACAATATCTTATTGACTGGAAGGGTTATGGTCCTGAGGAACGTTCATGGACCAATGCTTCTGATGTCCATGCTCCTGCCTTGGTCCGGAGATTCCATTCCAAGTTTCCTCAAAAGCTAAAGAAGTGTCCTGGGGCCACTCCTAAAGGGTGGGGTGCTGTCACGATCCGGGTATCTGGACGCCATTTCTTACCCATCAGATGCCTCCTAAGGCTGGCTCAGCGCTCCAGGACCGGATCCCATCTGTTATCCTGATGTGTACATTCCTGTATCCTCTCCTGTCACTCTGGGATGCTGTCACAGTAAACGCCATATTACACCTGGCATGGCGTCTCCCGCGGCCTCCGCCGCCGTCCCTGAACTTCTGCATGCAGAGTGTCTGAGTGGCGATTACGTCAGCCGCGGCCTCCGCTGTGTCCGCGTGGTTGGATGTGCATCTGTCAGCCTGGCGCCTCCTGTCTCCGGTGGCCGGCGCCGCCATTACTGTTTTCATTACCACATGGATTACAAACCAAACTTCCCTCCAAGTGTCTGCATGGGCGCAGCCATCTTGGATTCTGTCAGATGATAATTTCCACCAATCTGTTCTCAGTATTGATAATCTGCATAATTGCCTAGCCAATCCCTTCCTTGCTGCAGGTATAAATACACTGTGCCTGAGCAAGGAAGGCGTCAGTGCTTTGGTTGTCAAACCTAGTTCCTGTTTGTCTCTCTCCTGTGATTGTCTTCCAGGTTCCAGCTCCTGTCTCAAGACTTCCACCATAGAGACCCGCACCAGCATTCCACCTGCGGTGTAGCCTGACTCTCCAATCCATTGTGGATTCATCTGTTTCCAGCTACAACATTACCTGCTTCCAGCTCAGCTTCCAGCAGAGTACAGCTTCCCTTAAAGGGCCGGTGTCCTTTCTACACTTTACCACTCTCCACCGGTATTATTATTTCTCTGCTCTCAAGTTCTACATTTCCGTTCATATTTCATCGCTCCCAAGTTCATTTATTATTTAACTGGTTCCAGCCAGTATCCACTCCGTGCTAACAAGTCTGGTTCCAGCCAGTATCCACAGCAGCTGTTTTATCTTCAGCAACCCAGCTTTTCCTGGAACACCAGCTGGCACAATCCTGGGTTATCTCCATTGCTACAGTCGGGCCTGGTAAGGACTTTCCATCTAGAAGATCATAAGAACTATCTCACACTACCAGTGCCCTGTGGCTCCTGCCATTCTGTAGTACCCAGGAACTGTATTTATTCTTTGCTGACTTTTATGTTTTCTTTTACTGCTGCTGTGTTGCGGAGTTGTCATAATAAACATCATTGACTTTTATCCAAGTTGTCGTGGTCACGCCTTCGGGCAGTTATTATTCATGTTACTTACATGTCCAGGGGTCTGATACAACCTCCCAGGTTCCGGTACATCTCAGCCCCTACAACTGAGGCTGCCTCCCGTCAGCTCAGGCCCTCAGTTGTGACATATTGTGGTCAATAGCTACACTCTCTCATTTGTAAAATTGTAATCTTTACTGCTATATTTCGCTGGCTACGCCCAATTTCATTTGATCTTGGAAGAAAAGCAGTGTCAAGCCTAATCAGTACTTGGATGGAAGACCACTTGGGAATATCAGGTGCAGTAAATATAAAAATATACATCAATACAAACAAAAAGCAGAAGTGGTAGAGCAACCCTTGACCCATACCACTATTGTGCAACTTTACCTCTCTCTATCTGATTTGTACATGAAATTATGTTACCTTTAGTTGGCCGATTCTATACCAGTCAAGCCCAGTCGCATTCCCGTCTCACCTTTCCTCAGAAATCTAGTATCAGGGTCAACTTGCTTAATTGCGCCTAACTGTGAGCAATTCTCACCAGATGGTTAAATTCATTAACCAGTACCTGTAGATAAATGGTTATCTATAGGTATTATAGATAACCATTTTTGCAGGACATTAAGCCAATATTATATCCTCAAAAATAGTGAAATCCAAGACTAGTTCTTTCACCAGAAACTCTAACACAGAATCTTCCAACACATTACAGGCATCATAATAATGCAGAGCTTCAAACAGTAAACCAACCCACACCAGGAGAGGCCCCAACAAACAGCACATGATATGTTGACCGGGGACGCCTGATGTTTACTATTATTCTGCCTTACTGTCTATTTATGCTGGTAGACTGTTCCAAATGGTGAGAGTCTGGTACGAGTTCTCCCAAATCAACACATATATTCTCTGCTTCTTGATCTAGATGTACACCATCATATGTTTTGTATTCTTTTTGAGTATGTATGATAGTCCTTTGAGTACCATAATGAACACAATGGAGACAGCTAAAGGGGATGAGAAAACACCATGGTGAGAACGATGTTAGCCCTGGGGCCTTCAAATAAAGTGATATCTTTCAGGACCATGTAAGCAGTGTTAAGACACTACAGTAGAAAAAGGGATTTTTTTTTCACCAGAGCTGGTGTTTGTCATCTGCACTTGCATTACTGTTTGTGGTATCTCCACATATAAATAAACTACACTTTTTAGAAAACTTGTTAGTAAGCTTGCATGTGCAGGGGCAACTTTCTGGTGAACTACAGTACCACTGTGGTGCAGAGCAGGGTCGGCAACAGAAATCTTGGGACCCGGTGCACTGATATCTCTGGGCCCCCCCTCCTAACTGAGCAAATATGCACTTCTGCTGGGACAGGAACAGAGTATAATATGTCTGATGGGTATATTAGTAATAAGAAAAATGTATAAATGTGCAAAATTAATGTCCATGAGAGACCAATGACCTTTATTATAACCACCAGAAGCACTCACTCAGTATCCATATGCATATGTACTATTGATGGCAAGTCCATGCATACAGAGCCATACTACACAGTCTATTTTCATGGGACATTAGCGGTAAATGAAATTTTTTAATAATGTAGTTGGTGCGTTATTAATTTAAGTATAAATAAAGCCCCCTGCAGCCCAGATGAGGTGTGTGCATGGGCACAATGACATCCACTGATGTTATTATGATACATAAAAGTGACAGGTCATTTAGTTTTGCACAAGTGGCAGCCCATTGTGTGAAATTCACATATCACAGCACTGACCCTAACAGATATGCATCATTCAGTCCCTGGCTCTTCGCTGTACAACTACAAGTGCCAGCAGGATGCCTGGGTATGCTGAGACTAGTAGTTCCAATGGACATGTCTAGTCACAGAGAAATACTGTAGCTTAGAAAAGTGCATCTATCGATAATGTACAATGACCACCTGCACAGATCATCCAACACCCCATCGAGAACCTCCACTCACTTGTTTTCCATGTTGGACACAGGAACATCCTGGGGTCAGTGAGACCCAGGAGCCTGCAGGCACCAGTGGGAAATGGGGATGGGAGGAGCCGTGGAAAAAACAACACAACAATAACATCAGCCACACAGCTTCACCACCGTGGCCAGCCGCAGCCAGCAGGCGCCACTGTGCACAATCAGTTTTTTGTCATCACCACCAGCCAATGGTGCTGTCCACCAATCAGCCCTGCCAGTTCCCTTCCATGCTGGCAGCCGCACCGCGGCAGCCCGCAGCAATGCTTACAGCTCCGAACCTTGGGGCCCCTCACAACATCGGTGCCTGCTGTGGGTGTACCCCCATCGCCAGGCCTGGTGCAGAGGACTTAGCTAGAACTGTGTGATTAAAGCAAAGATCATCAGAGTTTAATAGTTGAGATGAGCACCTACATCACCCTACAGACAGACAACGTATTACAGTACATACTGTACATATATAGTACCACGGAGTCTGCAAAGTTTGTTAAAGATAGAAATGAGCATTCAGTTGATGAGTGTATAATTGATCTATTTGATATAAATGTTTCTACTATGAATCACTTAGTGGTATGTAATATACTGTAGCAAATCACTGGTAAATATTTAGTCTGCCATTTGATTACAATCTTAATATTATCAGTGCAATTAATTATGGCACGAATAAACATTTACATTCCAGATTGATGTTGCTACAGTTTTCTTCATCAGTCATTAATGTTTCTATCTGAGTAAAATAGATCACAAAGATCTGTTAATTATTAGTACACTGTGCATGTAGTAAGAAATATGGAACTTAGATATGGTTATTCAATAAAGCTTAAATCTATTAAAATGTCTGCATTTGAAATAAGAGTTGTGAATCTGCTTAGAATGTAATTTACAGCATACTGTTCAGAAAACTATTGTTCAGTGTCGGGAAGATCACAAATAACATAATAGACAATATTGTGCAATGACAAGATGGAAGTGAAAGCAATACTGTATATTAAATAAACAAAATTGACTAATTGCACACTCCTCAAACATACACATTTTGCATGCTATAGCTCCATTATGATAGACTGGCCTTTGCTGTCAATATAAGAGAATAGAATGCATTGGGGCATATACAAAATTACTGGAGGGAAAAGATTGGTCCTATAGCACCTCTAATGAGTTGCAAGCAAAGTGAGAGGAGCTATAAAGCCTGGACAATCCATGATATGTACATGATCCAAACTAAGAAGTTCTCTGTTGTTTTGGGGATACCCCGACTAGCAGTTCATAATCCTTCAATTGATGTGATTGGGAAAGGGGTAACCTTTTCTTCAGCCCACTCTCTCCAATAATGTCTAACTTCTAATAGCTAAATAGACATTATGCGGTCCATTGCCCATAGCAGCATCCTGGTTTATGAGCAAGACTACTAAAATGTTTTCATTAAAGATCAAACTAAGTCATTGCCCATTGAGCACAATTTCCATCTGGTTGGCTTTATGTCTTGTCATTGCTGGGGTTCAGAAGACTAGTGTTTTTTATTCCTACATCTACCTCCCCAGTGAGAGCACCTATCTTCATTGTGGACAACAAAGATGGACTCCGAGCACATGTGTAGATTACAGAGACCTAAATGCAATCCCAGTAGAAAACCTATACCCTTTTCCCTTTATTACAGATTTTCTGGAGAGGTTCTGAACTGCAAACATTTTTACCAAGCTGGACTTAAGACTTAAAATAATTGTATGTACAGTAGTATGGACACATACTGACCCTTCTTGAATTTTCAGCCTCAAAGTGGACACCTTGGAGACTGCAAAAGTGGTTATGCTCACAAAAAGCATTGAGTAGATGATTCCTGCAGAACAAAACTATTCAATAGAAGACACTATTAGCTATTCTCCTGATAATAAAAGAATAGTTGCATCCTCTCAAAGTGCCAGAGATAGCAATTACAATATGTAAAGATCACGGAAACCTAAACTGTCTGATGACTGTGCAAAGACTGAAGCCTGACTAGTTCAGGTGGTCTCTACTTGTCACATGATTTGACTTCATGTTGACCTGGATTGACATATTAGGAGTGGCACAGTCCCAAAATGTAAATGCCAAAAAACAACTGTATGGGATATACTTGCATGGATGAAGCCATCAAATACAAAGTTCCATGGGAATTCTGTATATCCATGACCATGAAAGAAGACTCACTTATCCATTCAAATCGCTAAAATCAGATGATAAATCAGTGGATAATCTTCTGATTATTCTGACAAATTCTCTCATAGGAATCTGTAACTCGGACTTCGAAAAGGTATTGTTTATATTGACATAGCCGATTAGTTTTATTAACAAATGTGGGCACACAATTGATTTATATATTATTCAAGAAACAAGTAAAAATTTTAGACTGTTGGGACGGATTATATTCCTAATTTGAAGTTACATTTGGAGATCAAGTAAATCTTTATGAAAAGCGATCATATTAAGAATATTTGTGCATGAGAGTGTCTAATAAGTCTAAGTGAAGAGACTACGCAAAATGAATATAATCGTACCAGGTATATTTAGCCTGTGAATAGGTGTCTATGCTGGTAGATGTAATTGTCTGATCTACACTTGGTGGATAGTTTTATGTATTAATTTTTATAATAGTAAACATTTTTTTAATTATCAAGCCAATGTCGTATATACATTTTTCATTTTACTTATTCTTGTATGTAATTTATTTCTGTACATTAACACAATCTGTTAATATGCAATATCCTAAATTTTGTGTCTAATCACAAAATAAGATCTGTTTCTGTTGCCAAAACATGAATGAGATTCGTATTTTCTTTTATTTATAATAAAGATACAAAATAAGTCATGAGCATAGGGTGTCCTGATTGGCTGTGTCTTATCTTGAAGATAAACCATAGCTCCTGATTGGTTGTCTATTAGCCTAAAAGCCTGATTTGGTATCATTACATGACTGGGATACATACTGTTTTTTTCTGGTTGTGTCTGAAGGAATGAGAGAGCATGTAAGAAAGAATTAGTTCAGGAACATTTATTTAGTGATATCATGTATTTTATTTTAAAAAGATGGGTGCATTATTATTTTTTTACATTTATTAGTATGCCTGAACTACAATTATTATTATTAGGAGGCACTACTTTATAATTTATTTTTTCAAGTAGGCATTACTTATTATCAATTTTGGAAGAGTACACCAGTTTGTAAACGAGGCAGAATATTTTTGTCAAATTACCCTGGTACCCAAAGCTCATGGTTATCAGAAAAAGAACAAAGCAAATTTTTGCATTGGTACTGTCATTTCCAGGTACAATGGAAGTACACATTGGGGTTTATTGTTTTGCTTTAATTTCACAATGATACAGTATAACTCAAAGCAGTGGTGATGTGTGGGGTTTTAACTAGAGATGAGCGGGTTCGGTTCCTCGGAATCCGAACCCGCCCGAACTTCAGCTTTTTTTACACGGATCCGAGCGACTCGGATCTTCCCGCCTTGCTCGGTTAACCCGAGCGCGCCCGAACGTCATCATGACGCTGTCGGATTCTCGCGAGGCTCGGATTCTATCGCGAGACTCGGATTCTATATAAGGAGCCGCGCGTCGCCGCCATTTTACACGTGCATTGAGATTGATAGTGAGAGGACGTGGCTGGCGTCCTCTCCGTTTAGAGAAGAAATAGATAGGAAAGTGAGAGTGAGACAGTGACACTTCATTTACTGGAGCTTAGGAGGAGTACTCAGACAGAGAGTGCAGAATTTTGCTGATAGTATTAGTTAGTTATACTAGTGACAGAGTGAGACAGTGATACTTCATTTACTGGAGCTTAGGAGGAGTACTCAGACAGAGAGTGCAGAATTTTGCTGATAGTATTAGTTAGTTATACTAGTGACTGACCAGTGACCACCAGTGCAGTTTTATATTATTTAATATAATCCGTTCTCTGCCTGAAAAAACGATACACAGTGACTCAGTCACATACCATATCTGTGCTCAGCCCAGTGTGCTGCTGCATCATCTATGTATAATATCTGACTGTGCTCACACAGCTTAATAGTGGGGGAGACTGGGGAGCAGTTAGGTTATAGCAGGAGCCAGGAGTACATATTAAAATTAAACAGTGCACACTTTTTTTCTGCAGGAGTGCCACTGCCAGTGTGACTGACCAGTGACCTGACCACCAGTATATAGTATACTATATTGTATTGTGAATGTCTGCCTGTAAAAGTTAAACACACGTCGTGTGACTTGTGTGGTGTTTTTTTATTCTATAAAATAAAAAACTCATTCTGCTGACAGTGTCCAGCAGGTCCGTCATTATATAATATATACCTGTCCGGCTGCAGTAGTGATATATATATATTTTTTATATCATTATTTATCATCCAGTCGCAGCAGACACAGTACGGTAGTTCACGGCTGTAGCTACCTCTGTGTCGGCACTCGGCAGTCCATCCATAATTGTATACCACCTACCCGTGGTTTTTTTTTTCTTTCTTCTTTATACATACTACATCTCATTATCATCCAGTCTATATTAGCAGCAGACACAGTACAGTACGGTAGTCCACGGCTGTAGCTACCTCTGTGTCGGCACTCGGCAGTCCGTCCATAATTGTATACCACCTACCCGTGGTTTTTTTTTTCTTTCTTCTTTATACATACTACATCTCATTATCAACCAGTCTATATTAGCAGCAGACACAGTACGGTAGTCCACGGCTGTAGCTACCTCTGTGTCGGCACTCGGCAGTCCATCCATAATTGTATACCACCTACCCGTGGTTTTTTTTTTCTTTCTTCTTTATACATACATACTACATCTCTTTATCAACCAGTCTATATTAGCAGCAGACACAGTACGGAAGTCCACGGCTGTAGCTACCTCTGTGTCGGCACTCGGCAGTCCGTCCATAATTGTATACCACCTACCCGTGGTTTTTTTTTCTTTCTTCTTTATACATACATACTACATCTCTTTATCAACCAGTCTATATTAGCAGCAGACACAGTACGGTAGTCCACGGCTGTAGCTACCTCTGTGTCGGCACTCGGCAGTCCATCCATAATTGTATACCACCTACCCGTGTTTTTTTTTCTTCTTCTTTATACATACTACATCTCATTATCAACCAGTCTATATTAGCAGCAGACACAGTACAGTACGGTAGTCCACGGCTGTAGCTACCTCTGTGTCGGCACTCGGCAGTCCATCCATAATTGTATACCACCTACCCGTGGTTTTTTTTTCTTCTTCTTTATACATACATACTACCTCTCTTTATCAACCAGTCTATATTAGCAGCAGACACAGTACGGTAGTCCACGGCTGTAGCTACCTCTGTGTCGGCACTCGGCAGTCCGTCCATAATTGTATACCACCTACCCGTGTTTTTTTTTTCTTTCTTCTTTATACATACATACTACATCTCTTTATCAACCAGTCTATATTAGCAGCAGACACAGTACGGTAGTCCACGGCTGTAGCTACCTCTGTGTCGGCACTCGGCAGTCCATCCATAATTGTATACCACCTACCCGTGGTTTTTTTTTCTTTCTTCTTTATACATACATACTACATCTCTTTATCAACCAGTCTATATTAGCAGCAGACACAGTACGGTAGTCCACGGCTGTAGCTACCTCTGTGTCGGCACTCGGCAGTCCGTCCATAATTGTATACCACCTACCCGTGTTTTTTTTTTCTTTCTTCTTTATACATACATACTACATCTCTTTATCAACCAGTCTATATTAGCAGCAGACACAGTACGGTAGTCCACGGCTGTAGCTACCTCTGTGCCACTGCAGTGCCACTCCTAGATGGGCCCGGTGTTTGTGTTGGCCACTAGGGTCGCTTATCTTACTCACACAGTCAGCTACCTCATTGCGCCTCTTTTTTTCTTTGCGTCATGTGCTGTTTGGGGAGGGTTTTTTGGAAGGGACATCCTGCGTGACACTGCAGTGCCACTCCTAGATGGGCCCGGTGTTTGTGTCGGCCACTAGGGTCGCTTATCTTACTCACACAGTCAGCTACCTCATTGCGCCTCTTTTTTTCTTTGCGTCATGTGCTGTTTGGGGAGGTTTTTTTGGAAGGGACATCCTGCGTGACACTGCAGTGCCACTCCTAGATGGGCCCGGTGTTTGTGTCGGCCACTAGGGTCGCTTATCTTACTCACACAGTCAGCTACCTCATTGCGCCTCTTTTTTTCTTTGCGTCATGTGCTGTTTGGGGAGGGTTTTTTGGAAGGGACATCCTGCGTGACACTGCAGTGCCACTCCTAGATGGGCCCGGTGTTTGTGTCGGCCACTAGGGTCGCTTATCTTACTCACACAGTCAGCTACCTCATTGCGCCTCTTTTTTTCTTTGCGTCATGTGCTGTTTGGGGAGGGTTTTTTGGAAGGGACATCCTGCGTGACACTGCAGTGCCACTCCTAGATGGGCCCGGTGTTTGTGTCGGCCACTAGGGTCGCTTATCTTACTCACACAGTCAGCTACCTCATTGCGCCTCTTTTTTTCTTTGCGTCATGTGCTGTTTGGGGAGGGTTTTTTGGAAGGGACATCCTGCGTGACACTGCAGTGCCACTCCTAGATGGGCCCGGTGTTTGTGTCGGCCACTAGGGTCGCTTATCTTACTCACACAGCGACCTCGGTGCAAATTTTAGGACTAAAAATAATATTGTGAGGTGTGAGGTATTCAGAATAGACTGAAAATGAGTGTAAATTATGGTTTTTGAGGTTAATAATACTTTGGGATCAAAATGACCCCCAAATTCTATGATTTAAGCTGTTTTTTAGGGTTTTTTGAAAAAAACACCCGAATCCAAAACACACCCGAATCCGACAAAAAAAATTCGGTGAGGTTTTGCCAAAACGCGGTCGAACCCAAAACACGGCCGCGGAACCGAACCCAAAACCAAAACACAAAACCCGAAAAATTTCCGGCGCTCATCTCTAGTTTTAACCTGCCACACATAAGTGGTAGTTTGGGCTTTTGCTCTCCAAATATCTTTTGATTTGAAGGTCATAATCACATACAATTTGCATCAAGTTAGAGTTTGCCGCAAAAATCATAGGCTATTACATTTCTCCCTCAGTGTACAGATCTATTTTAACACTGAAATGAAAACTAATGTAATTAAATATTTTATTACTATTAACCTAATAACTGAAATTAACAGAGCGTATGAAAATATAAATAATTTGTTTTACAATTATGAATGATCTTTTTGGCTTTTATATTTTTTATTGGATTGCAAATTATGTTGGTTATCACATTGCCATTCAGTAGCGCACGCAGGGGGGGTTTCTGAGTACCTAGAAACCCCCCCTGACAGAGCAAGTTTTCTTTCTGAGATGGAGACAGCTGTCTCCGTCTCTACTGTTACTGCTGACCGCAGCCACTAGCGGAGCTGCCGGCAGCTTCGCAGACAGAGAGAGCAGCCTCTGCCCGTGAGAGCTCTCTGCTTTGGAGTGCAAGAAGACGGCGATGCTGACAGGGCACTGCTCCTCCTTCTTCCCGAGCGCGGGCAGTCGGTTGCGGCTGCGTTTGATGGGCTGCACTGTCATGCAACAAGACCGGGTCACTGGAGGTCTCGAGTACAGGACTGGAGATGACTGAATGGGAGCAGTGGCGGATCTTGCCACGGGCAAGCAGGACTTTTGCCCGGGGCGCCGCCTTCCGGAGGGCGCTGGCGCCATCCGGAGGGCGACTCACCGTGGCAAGATCCGCCACTGCTGCCCGCTGTGTCCCTGTCCGCTTCCGCTGCCGTCCCCGTCCCGATCCCTGTCCCCGTCCCCGTCCGCCTCCTGAAGGGAACTAGACGCTATGCGTCTAGTTTCCCTTCCTGGAGAGTAACTTTGCTGAGCGGTGCGCGATGACGTCATCGCGCACCGCACATCAAAGGTCCTCTCTACGAAGGGAACTAGACTCATAGCGTCTAGTTTCCCTTCGTGGAGAGGACCTTTTGCTGTGCGGTGCGCGATGACGTCATCGAGCACCGCTCAGCATTCAAGCGGCGCTTTTAATGTACAGGGGGCATAATTGACCACACCCCCTGTATTAGGCCACGCCCAATTTCCTGCCCGGGGCGCTCTGCGCCCTTGAACCGGCCCTGAATGGGAGCTGCTTCTGCTCCCCTGGAGCCACGGCATGTCAGCTGCACTCTGTGGTTGCCTCAGGTTCCAGGTGCAGCTGTTCAATTTAGTGTGTGTGTTTAATAGTGTGAGTACCCAGAAACCCCCCCTGACAGAGCAAGTTTTCTTTCTGAGATGGAGACAGCTGTCTCCGTCTCTACTGTTACTGCTGACCGCAGCCACTAGCGGAGCTGCCGGCAGCTTCGCAGACAGAGAGAGCAGCCTCTGCCCATGAGAGCTCTCTGCTTTGGAGTGCAAGAAGACGGCGATGCTGACAGGGCACTGCTCCTCCTTCTTCCCGAGCGCGGGCAGTCGGTTGCGGCTGCGTTTGATGGGCTGCACTGTCATGCAACAAGACCGGGTCACTGGAGGTCTCGAGTACAGGACTGGAGATGACTGAATGGGAGCTGCTTCTTCTGCTCCCCTGGAGCCACGGCATGTCAGCTGCACTCTGTGGTTGCCTCAGGTTCCAGGTGCAGCTGTTCAATTTAGTGTGTGTGTGTGTGTGTGTGTGTGTGTGTGTGTAAGTAAGCAACTGTATCTGGCACTCACTACAGTGTATAGGTGATTGCCCCGTCGCCCTCCACTCCATACCAGTGCCTCTGAACATTAAATGAATATATATATATATATATATATATATATATATATAAAATCCATTTTATTTTTGTGTGTATATATATATATATATATATATATATATTTATTCATTTTTATTTTTTTGTGTGGAGGGGGGTTGATTAATGCCCTATATAGAAATAAAATATGTGTTTGGGGCATCCTACCTCCATATACGGTCCGTCAGAGAATCATTCTGCCCACAGCAGAGCCCTAAAATACTATACTTGTCAGAAATGAGTGGCACTCCAGGAGGCTGAAAGCAGGGCATAAATCACACGTTCTTACTACAGCATTTTCCGCGTTTAATCCGCCATCAGGACGGATACGTAGCATTGGTATGTATCCTTCCTGATGAAGGATTAAACTCCGAAATGTTGAAGTAAGGACGTGTGATTTGGTATCATGTTTTGGTATCATGTCTGGAAACCCCCCCATACAAATCCTGCGTTTGCCCCTGCCATTCGGGCAGAAATAAATCTGAAAATGTATACTGTTCCACAAGAACAGCAAAGAAAACCACATCTAGAAATTACTCTTACCTCATGTGAGCATCCTTCTTGGAGTTTATGGCCAGATGCATCATCGCTTGAAAAGTGATAAAATGGAGAGTGAAAAAGTACCAGCCAATCATCTCCTAACTGCCATTTTTCAAACACAGTCTGTGACATGGCAGTTGGGACCTGATTGGCTGGCACTTTTTCTTTCTCCATTTTATCACTCTCCAAGCGATGAGGCATCTAGCCCTTACATAATGATGTTAACAGCCAGTAAAATACTTTGTGTTTTCATAGAATAAAATAAATATTGTTTAAAGTTAAGCATATTGGATCTCAGTAATGTGTCTAAAGGCATTTTGAACTAGAAACAACAAGCCTTAATGAAGATAATATACTTATAGCAAAGGTTTTAGTTAATGGCAATGTAAAAATGTGTTATTTCGCTTAAAGCAATATAATATGAGTATATCCATCAATTAGAACAGTAAGTCTTTTTAAATGAACCATACCCTAATGAAATTCAGCGTCCGAAGCCAAAAATACATCTAAAGAGTTAGACAAATGATGTATGATCAATATGCTTCCAACCATGCTAGCGAGAAGTAAAACAAAGATTACATTGTTTTTCAGTTTTTCTCTATGCATCTTTTAATTAACACAACATTCCAGACATGAAACTTTCCAACAGATCAAAAGAAAAGAAAAAAAAACTTATTTTCTTAATATGTTTTTAATTTCTATTTCTTCCCATATGATCATGGCTTTTTAGGTTTAAAATTGAAACTTTATTGTACATTATCTATTGAGTACTAGCAAAATAATAACTCTATAGTAGTTATCTGTGGGTATAGCATTATCAATTAAATATTGTAGTGCTAAAAAAAAAATCTGCTAAGCTAAAAATGGAGCAAACTTTATTCAAGTCTCTGTCATGGAGCATGGAAAGAAAGCACATATGGCTTTTCAACAGGAAAAGGATTCCTGAATAACTGTTACAAGCTTGAAAAGTGGAAATCACCTGCAACTCATTAAGAAATTATAGAGGGATATGAAACCAAGGGAATGTTTGCATGAGCAGAAAAGCCGTAGAAATATAATTGTACAATGTGACGAACTTAAAATGTACTTTGTGCCTCCCTCAGTGATTTGCCTAGTTCCTAATGAATTGATAGATTGCATTCTCAAGAACAGCCCACAAAATGGCTTTTGTCTGTGAGGGACAGGATCACTTTATAGCAATCAGGGTAATGATGTGTGACTTTACTTTTGATTAATAATGTAGTAGTAAGCAGATAGGGTTCCATCTAATGACTATTGTACTGGGACTTGGCTTATGATTGCCTTAATGTCACTCTTTTATATTGCAGGGATTGTATCATTTGTGACATTTGAACCAAACCAAATGAATTGTTTTGTTATTAAGAATTATTATTATTATTATTATTATTATTAGTAGTAGTAGTAGTAGTAGTAGTAGTAGTAGTAGTAGTAGTAGTAGTAGTAGTAATGACCTGGACTAGGGCATATTAAGAGAAGAGGGAGCCCATGTTCAGTCTCTGTCCCGACCCACTCCTCTCTAGCAGGCAACGGCAGTGACAGTGACTCTGAGCGTTAGGTAGTGCGCAGGTCTCCAGGAAAATGGTGCGGTCTGCAGCACAGACTATTGTTTACCACTGGATATTTAAGCCTTTATAGGGACAGTTTTTACATTTACATTTTTTTTATCTCTCATAAATTAATTCACCTCCATAATAAATGACATTTAACATTGTTGATAACATTTTTTAAATATTTCTATTGTATATTGTTATTTTGATCAAATAGGCAACCAGTTGCTAGTATAATATATTAATTTATACATTTTTATTATGATGATGAATATGTGTGTCCGGATATTTACCATACCAGACTTCTTATGGTGCCCACACATGGTGCTATCTGTGCTAGGTATGATTGAGCTATACTATTTGTGCTATGTGATTTGTACTTTAGTGGTACGCGATTTGAACTACTGTACATGCGATTTGAACTACACCTGAATTTGACTACACTACAATATGTAATGTATGCGATGTAGTTTAGAAACACCTGCCTGCACATATAATTTTGCCTTGCGATATGGACTACACGGGAGCGCACAGTGCATCTAAAGGGAAACTAAGCACGGTGCAATGTGAACTAGACGCAATGCTATTTGAACTAAAAAGATCAAATAGCATGTGATAATCGCACCGTATGTGGGCACCATCACAGTATTAATATTGTGCTTATAAATCAAATATAATATCTTAGTTAGAACAAGCTCATACGCAGGTAGAGGCAGCCTGTTTCAGAATCCAATCAATTTACTAAATTATGAATTCACTAAACTCTATTTTCATGAATTTTGATTCATGGCTGTCTTCCATGTCTTTAAACAATGTGTGCACTTTAAGCAGTAGCTGTGTGGTCTTACAATAGACCTACTGTGTGTCATAAATTGATACTTTAAAAACTGTTTATATTTCATGTTAGCAAATTGTTCTACATTATCGGTTGCCAGTGTCTCCTTTATGCCAACAGTAGTATAACTGAAAGAGTGAAATATGACATTCTGGTCAGATGGGACCTACATTGGCATAGGAAAGAAAAATAAAACACATACTATCAGTTTTACCAATGCACACAGTCAATTAGATCAATCTATCTTTGTATAAGACTCACTATTTCATATTGCAGATTGCTGTTACCACAACATTGACAATACTTCGTATATAGTTTGAAGTGTGATGATACTAGGGAGTAAATGAGGCAATCCAATAAAGAGTAAAACAAATAACCACTAGTTACAGAGGTATAAATTTGAGATATTCACCAACACCCGTGTTTTGGTTATAGTTTTGTTCTAATACATTGTCAGGTTTTGATTTTTGTTTTGTCAAAACATTCATTTCCAGTAATTTCAAGTCAATTTTGACCATCTCACAGCTCATACTATTGGTTTCATCAATATTGGCAAATGGCTGCAGTGAGCTGGCTGGTTACTAAGCAAAAGAGCAGTGGCAAAACACATGGCAATATAGAACATCCATGAAACAGTCTATGGGCTCTCCCATCCACCCTTATGATGAAAATTAAAAAGAACTTACACATTTTAACAAACCAAGCACTTCAGCAACAGGGGTTGCCACTTTTGTGGCTGAAGTGCTTGAATTGTTTGGGCCCCCACAAACCAACTCTGATTACTAATGATGAGGTTGGATGATGAGGGTGTTGGCAGTATAGATTGCATAGGCTAGTCCAACTGCCGGTAGCTGAAACGAGACAGCTTGTTATTATTTTACAAATTATTATAATCTTGCAAAATTTCATGAACTCACTGCAAATGTTGTAACATGGGGGAGGTGCCCAGATGGTTAACGTCCCTACCTGTACTAACTTTGGCATCACAAATGGAGCATATGTCTTCACAAACATTGTCAAGATTGGAATAAAAATAATCCCACACCCAAGAGGTGACTTTTTTTTGTTTTATGCCCAGGCATCACAATGGCTTTCTTTTTTTCACGGGCAAGAACTTCAGCCACTGGTGGTTGACTTACACACACAACATCATCAACAACCTCATCATCCTCATTAGTGTCAGATAGTATACAAATATCCTCCTCATCCTGTTCCACTTCCACACTAGCATCCTCAATTCTTAATTAAATCTTTACTTGCACTGCTCATTTCCACATTTGCAGATGGCGCAGATATGGTGAAAGAGGGCAAAAGAGACTTCTCCATGAGTACAGTTTGAGAAATGTCAGACTCACACATAGCTAATGTGGACACCCCTAGTTACTTCTCAGGAATTTGTGAACACATAGTTTGTTCTTCAGCCTTAGTGTTCTTTGCTTTGGGCACTGATTTGTGTTAATGTGACACCTCTACCGCTTTTCTTTTTAAATTGTGAAAGATTTGGATTTCAGGTGTCCTTTTGTAAACTTTCTGCCCCTTGGACCTCTTTAATAGATGTTAAAGTACTATCGTGACTGGCAGCAGCCACAGCACTAGTACTTACATCGAATTCATAACATGCAAGATCCGATGCTGGGAAGATGATGTTTTGCCTTGTATTGTAGTCCAAGCTTGGCAGGAAAACCTGAGCCAGGGCTCAGATTCCCTTGGATACCCGAAGTTCAGGTGAGCTTGGTTCTCAGTGAAATGTATAATGTAGTGATTACCAGTGCCGTAACTAGACATTTTGGCACTGTATGCAAGAAGCAGTACTGGTGCCCCCCATATACAAAACACGGCCAGTGCACGGAGTAAGCACGTGCCAATTCATATTATTACTTTGTACAGAAGTTTCCATTATTCAAATTACAACATACAGTAGCACCACTTACACACGTTACACCAGGTAGAGCCCCTTTTACACATTACACCAGGTAGAGCCTCATTTTACACATTACTCCAGATAGAGCCCCTATCACACATTATGCCAGGTAGAGTCCCCTTTTACAAAGTATGGTAGGCAGAGTCCCCTTTTTACACATTACAGCAGGCAGAGTCCCTTTTTTTACACATTACGGCAGGCAGAGTCCCTTTTTTACACATTACGGCAGGTAGAGTCCCCCTTTTTTATACATTACGGCAGGTAGAGTCCCCTTTTTATATATTACTGCAGGCTGAGTCCCCCTTTTTACACATTAGGCATGCAGAGTAACCGTTTTTACACATTACAGCAGGATTCCCCCTTTTTTACACAATACAGCAGGCAGAGTCCCTTTTTTACACATTGGGCAGCAGAGTCCCCCTTTTTACACATTAGGCAGCAGAGTTCCCCTTTTTTATACATTACTGAGGGCAGAGACCCCTTTTTACACATTACAGTAGCAGAGTCCATCTTTTTACACATTACGACAGAGGAGGAGGGAGAGAGAGGGGGGGGGAGAGAGTGAGTCACCTTTAAACATGCTTCTCTTCACCAGCACACCTGTGAGTCAGACAGGAACTTCCTAATCTGCTCCAAGGCGCTCTTCTCCTCCAGAGTAGCAGCCAGGGGTCACCGCCATCCTCCAGCAGCAGCGGCACCTGGGGGTTTGCCTCCAGGCCGGCGCTGCAGGCATCTCTCCCTCCCGGGTCCGACATCCACGGAGCGGAGGCTGCGGGACAGTGACCAGGGGGCGCAAGAGGAGGAGGGACGGTACATCAGCGGCAGCAGCAGCTGAGAGAGCACAGAGTGTAGGAGGAGCTTCTGTCCGCTCCTGCTCCATGTCCTCCTCCAGCAGCCTACCCTTAACTCCAGCACTGCTGCCGTCGTGAGGACAAGCAGCTCCTCATTATGGGCACTTCTCCATCTGGTCCATGTTGCCAGAGGTTCTGTGCCCACAGTGCATATGCGCTGTGGGCAAGGCACCGCTGGCACAAACCTAGTAACGGCCCTGTTGATTAGGTCTGAATTAGGCTTCTTGTGTGTTCATTAATCGAAGGTATTATATTTTTGCAAAACTATCATTTGACTTTTGATTAGATGAGTGTTTTCCATACCCTGCTGCAGGAATTCCATATCACTATATTGAAAGTACAACTGCAGAGTGTTACTGCATTTCAAGATGTTCAAAATCTCTTACTGTCTATAATTTTCAGTCATCTAATGATATACTATAGACATTCAATGCAGGATTTAAGTACCTCTAAGACGTAGTGTGCAGATCTGTAGTTAATATGAAACGCTATTCCCATAAAATACTAAATATGTTCTTTTATGATTCTACTCTTTGGTTACATTGGCGTGCTGACTGCAATTATTGCAATTTCCCTGTATAATTGTGTAGTAAAATGCAACACATGTCTAGTCTAGGTTACAATCATTCCTTTTTCATTTGGAAGCTTTAGACAGTGATAGAATTCTGCCAAGATTTAGGTTTCCGTTTTATACATGTGAAGATGGTATATGTCAATTAAATGTCAGATTGAAACATAAAGATGACATTTAAGCTTGCTTCCTGATTAAGGTTAAAAAGGAAATTTAATTTTTCTCCACAATACACAAAACATGGTCATTAACATTGAATATGTGTGTACTGTTGGGGATGGTAATAACAGAGTAATAGTATATCCTCGCAAATCCCTCAAAGTCACCAAACAGCCAGATGCTTAACCATTGGGGTGGTTTATTGACCAGTAATGTGGTTGTGCAGCTGTACTCACAGTTATACAGTATGATTCAAAAGTCGCAGTACACCCTTTTTTTTCAGAAACTCTGCAGGAAATGGGAAAACTGAATACTCCAGTAAGGTATGGGTGAGGTGGAATATCTTTTAGGGAATGTACCAAACATGGGCACCATCTTGAAATTGGCCATCTTGAATCTAAGTCAGATTTTTTAAATAGAAAGGGGGATGTGTAACATGTCAGACAATAGCAGAATGTGCTGAAAAGTTTATTGCTGCAAACAGATTTGAAATAGCAGTTATGGTTCAAAAGTTACAACACTTTTTTGTTGCAGGTAACTGAAGATGACTGACAAAAGAGGAGAGAAATGAGGTCATTTTGATGTCAAACGTCATGTGCTACGTTGTGGGCTCTTCACAAAGGATGCCAAAACCAGTGTTGAATATACACGTTGTGTGACTGCGCTCATTCATGTAGGAAAGGCTTGGTGTGCAGCTGTACCTGGTGGTATCCAACCTCCTGGGCTATAGTACTTTTTGGTGGTAAGCGCAACTCCTAAGGGGATATGGGTAAGAAGGGGTGGGAGATGTGACCTGACAGTGGAATGTCAGAAGAATCAGAGGATGTGATAAAGCGAAATGTTTATTTATTTATTAATAATGCTGATGATCAGTAGAATGATAGTCAGTTTGTTCATCAGGTGAGTCAACAGACTACCCTTTTGAAGTATACCTTCCGTGTTGGTATACCAAGTGGGGAGATAGTGGGCTTGTTGTACTTACTGCCGGTGCGCGTGTGATCCGCTTCCGGCTCAGCTTCCACCTCTCTGCCGCTGCTTGGTCTCTGATCCCGGCCGCCCGTCCCCAGGTGAGTTCCGCTGTGTCTCTCTGTCCAGTTGTGCAGCAGCCGCTGTGCTCCGTGATTGAGATGATGTTTCCCCTCACACTATTTCCTGTGTCAGTTTGCCCTGTGTTCTTTCCTCTCCCTCTCCAGCCTGGAGGGGGGTTGGTTGGGGTGTCCTGGATATACATTGTAACATAGTAACATAGTATCTGAGGTTGAAAAAAGACAATTGTCCATCGAGTTCAACCTATTTGTGGTGTCCTATGCATGATGATTTGACTAAAATTTCTGACTGATGCTGCTGTCATCCATTGCATTTTATCCCTATTTATAGTAACTATAATGCATGACTATGCACCATACCCCTGGATATCCTTATCCAATAGGAATTTATCTAACCCATTCTTAAAGGTGTTGACAGATTCCGCCATTACAACTCCCTCGGGCAGGGAATTCCAAACACGTATTGTCCTTACCGTGAAAAAGCCTTTACGCCGTATTGTGCGGAATCTCCTCTCCTCTAACCTGAGCGAGTGTCCACGAGTCCTCTGTGTTGATCTAACCAAAAACAGGTCCCGCGCAAGCTCTGTGTATTGTCCCCTTATATATTTGTAGATGTTGATCATATCCCCTCTTAGTCTCCGCTTTTCCAATGTAAACATGCCTAGTCTTTCAAGCCTTTCCTTGTATTCCATCGTCTCCATGCCCTTAATTAGTTTGGTCGCCCTCCTCTGTACCTTTTCAAGCTCCAGGATATCCTTTTTGTAGTACGGTGCCCAGAATTGTACACAGTATTCAAGGTGTGGCCTCACTAGTGATTTATATAACGGGAGTATAATACTCTCGTTCCTAGCATCAATACCCCGTTTTATGCATGCTAATATCTTATTAGCCTTCTTTGCTGCAGTCCTGCTTTGGGTACTACTGCTTAGCTTGCTATCTATGAGGACACCTAAGTCCTTTTCCAGTACAGAATCCCCTAATTTTACCCCATTTAGTAGGTAGGTGTAATTTTTGTTCTTGTTACCACAGTGCATTACCTTACACTTGTCTGTGTTGAAGCGCATTCTCCATTTGGCTGCCCATGCTTCTAATTTAACGAAGTCATTCTGAAGAGACTCGGCATCCTCCTCTGTATTTATAGCCTTACACAATTTGGTATCATCTGCAAAAATTGGCACCATGCTCTCTAGACCTTCTGTTAGGTCGTTAATGAAAATATTGAACAATAGCGGTCCTAATACTGAGCCTTGCGGCACACCACTTAGCACTTCAGTCCAAGTTGAAAAAGATCCATTAACCACAACACGCTGCTTCCTATTATCTAACCAGTTTTTGACCCAAGTGCATATTGTGCTTCCTAGCCCTGATTCTTGTAGCTTGTAGATAAGTCTCATGTGTGGTACAGTATCGAACGCTTTGGCAAAGTCTAAAAAGATTACATCCACGTCTTTACCCTGATCTAGGTTTGCGCTTACTGTTTCATAAAAGCCAAGTAAGTTGGTTTGACAGGATCTGTCCTTCATAAACCCATGTTGATTCCTTTTAATTACATTATTGGTTTCAAGGAACTTCTGAATACTATCTCTTAGAATACCTTCCAATACTTTCCCCACTATAGATGTAAGACTAACTGGGCTATAATTACCTGGTTCAGCTTTACTTCCCTTTTTGAATATAGGCACTACTTCCGCTATACGCCAGTCTTTGGGAACCATACCTGATATAACTGAATCCTCAAAGATCAAAGATAGCGGTTTTGCCAGTTCAGAGTGAAGCTCCATTAGAACCCTTGGATGAATACCATCGGGCCCTGGTGATTTATTAATCTTTAAATGTTTTAATCGGTCACAGACTACTTCCTCGCTTAAATAAGTACCTATCAGTGTGATATTCTCATTATTGAGATTGTGTGTCAGTCCCTGAATTGGGTCCTCTCTAGTGAATACTGTTGAAAAAAACTCATTTAGTGTGTCCGCTATGTCATTATCATTTTTGCTTAAGACTCCCAACTTGTCTTTTAAAGGGCCTATACTCTCCTTCTTTAATCTCTTGCTATTAATGTATTTAAATAATTTTTTGGGATTCGCTTTGCTTTCCTTTGCTACTAGTTTTTCAGTTTCTACTTTAGCCGCTCTTATTTCCTTTTTGCAATTTTTGTTACATTCCTTATAGTGCTGAAATGACTCTGCTTCCCCGTCAGATTTGTATTTTTTAAATGCTCGCCTTTTCTTGCCCATAAGTTCCTTAATCTTTTTGTTAAGCCACATCGGTTTATGATTTTTATTCCCTTTTTTGCTACTCATAGGAATATATTTGAGTGTATTTTTAGCTAGCAGGAATTTTAGTACCTCCCATTTCTCCGTAGTATTTTTTCCTAAAAACAAACCTTCCCATTCAATATCCCTGAAAAATACCCTCATCTTTTCAAAATTTGCTTTGCTAAAGTTTAAAGTCCTAGTTGAGCCAGTATAGGGCTGTTTGTAGAAACTGATATTGAATGTGACCATATTGTGGTCGCTGTTTCCTATGGGTTCCCCTACTATAATACCTGATACCAAATCCCCATTGTTATTTCTCCGCTCTCAAGTTCTACATTTCAGTTCATATTTCATCGCTCCCAAGTTCATTTGTTATTTAACTGGTTCCAGCCAGTATCCACTCCGTGCTAACAACAGTCTGGTTCCAGCCAGTATCCACAGCAACCTCTGTAGTCGATGCACGGCCGCAGACCACCATCTTTCTTTTTTACAAAAAAGAAGCCTGCGCCGGCTGGAGAAGAAGAAGGTCGAATGAACCCCTTTGCTAGGTTCTCTTTAATATATTCCTCCATAGAATGCGTCTCAGGCAGAGACAACGGATAAGTTCGGCCTCGAGGTGGAACCTTCCCTGGAACGAGATCAATCGGGCAGTCCCATTCTCTATGAGGAGGAAGGATATCAGCAGAAGCTTTACTGAACACATTCGTGAAATCTTGATATGGAGGAGGTGGAACATCAGACGACCTGGGGGAGGAAGAACAGACAGGCAATACTTTAAACAAACATGTCTCAGCACAGGAGGAACCCCATGCCAGGATTTGCGTAGTCGTCCAATCAATTGTAGGATTGTGAAGACGGAGCCATGGAAGGCCCAGGACCACAGGATGTGTGGCTCTTGGAATCACTAAAAAAGAAATAAGTTCGGAATGAAGAACTCCCACTCTCAGACGAACTGGTAGAGTCCTTAAAGAAATAACTGCATAAAAAATTTTGCTGCCATCCACGGCAGTTAAAGAAATGGACGAAGGAAGTCTCTCGGTGGGTAGGGACCACCGTTTAACATAGGCTTCGGTAATAAAGTTCCCAGCTGCTCCGGAATCAAGGAGGGCAATGACGTTCCGATAACGTTGAGCAACTTGAAGCGAGACTGGGAGATTACAATCTTGAGGAGATGGAGAGGAGATCATTACTCCTAGCCGGCCCTCTCCTTGGCGAGCTAGGATTTGGAGTTTCCCGGACGTTTGGGACAGGCATTAATGGTGTGAGACGGAGCTGCACAATAGAGACAGAGAGACTCGGAGAGACGTCTTCGGCGCTCAGCAGGAGTTATACGGGAACGGCCAAGTTGCATGGGCTCATCTTTAGATGGTGACAGTTGACGAGGAGGAGGAGCAGAAGATTTTGGAGCAGATGATCTTCCACGCTCAGTTGCTCTCTCTCTGAAACGTAAATCAACTTTCGTGCAGAGTGAGATTAGCTCATCTAACTTAGAAGGTAAGTCTCTGGTAGCTAACTCATCTTTAATACGCTCAGATAAGCCATGCCAGAATGCAGCATACAGGGCCTCGTCGTTCCATGCCAGTGCGGATGCCAGGATCTGGAACTGTATCAGATATTGTCCTACAGTACGTGACCCCTGGCGTAAACGGAGAATCTCGGATGAAGCTGAGGTTACCCGGCCTGGCTCGTCGAAGATGCGCCTGAATGTTGACACGAAGGCAGTGTAGGAAGATAGCAGGGTGTCGGACCTCTCCCATAACGGTGATGCCCAATCAAGGGCTGAGCCACTGAGAAGAGAAATAATGTAGGCAATTTTTGTACGGTCACTGGGAAAATTGCCAGGTTGTAGCTCAAACTGAATCTCACACTGGTTGAGAAATCCCCTGCAGAATCTTGGAGATCCGTCAAATTTTGCTGGCGTTGGAAGATGAAGACGTGGAGCAGAAATGGGTAAGGTGGGTGGGGTTATAGCTGGAGTCACTGTGGTTGACGCACCAGACGCGCCTGATCCACGGAGAGTTGTCTGAATCCCATCCAGCCGAGTAGAGAGATCCTGGAGACAGCGGATGATGTGGCCCTGTGCAGCCTCCTGATGTTCTAGTCGGGCTGCCAGTTCTTGCATCGGCCTGGCCGCTTGATCCTGGTCTCCGGCTGGATTCATTAGGTCAGTGCTTACTGTCACAACTGAGGGCCTGAGCTGACGGGAGGCAGCCTCAGTTGTAGGGGCTGAGATGTACCGGAACCTGGGAGGTTGTATCAGACCCCTGGACATGTAAGTAACATGAATAATAACTGCCCGAAGGCGTGATCACGACAACTTGGATAAAAGTCAATGATGTTTATTATGACAACTCCGCAACACAGCAGCAGTAAAAGAAAACGTAAAAGTCAGCAAAGAATAAATACAGTTCCTGGGTACTACAGGATGGCAGGAGCCACAGGGCACTGGTAGTGTGAGATAGTTCTTATGATCTTCTAGATGGAAAGTCCTTACCAGGCCCGACTGTAGCAATGGAGATAACCCAGGATTGTGCCAGCTGGTGTTCCAGGAAAAGCTGGGTTGCTGAAGATAAAACAGCTGCTGTGGATACTGGCTGGAACCAGACTGTTGTTAGCACGGAGTGGATACTGGCTGGAACCAGTTAAATAACAAATGAACTTGGGAGCGATGAAATATGAACTGAAATGTAGAACTTGAGAGCGGAGAAATAATAATACCGGTGGAGAGAGGTAAAGTGTAGAAAGGACACCGGCCCTTTAAGAGAAGCTGTACTCTGCTGGAAGCTGAGCTGGAAGCAGGTAATGTTGTAGCTGGAAACAGATGAATCCACAATGGATTGGAGAGTCAGGCTACACCGCAGGTGGAATGCTGGTGCGGGTCTCTATGGTGGAAGTCTTGAGACAGGAGCTGGAACCTGGAAGACAATCACAGGAGAGAGACAAACAGGAACTAGGTTTGACAACCAAAGCACTGACGCCTTCCTTGCTCAGGCACAGTGTATTTATACCTGCAGCAAGGAAGGGATTGGCTAGGCAATTATGCAGATTATCAATACTGAGAACAGATTGGTGGAAATGATCAGCTGACAGAATCCAAGATGGCTGCGCCCATGCAGACACTTGGAGGGAAGTTTGGTTTGTAATCCATGTGGTAATGAAAACAGTAATGGCGGCGCCGGCCACCGGAGACAGGAGGCGCCAGGCTGACAGATGCACATCCAACCACGCGGACACAGCGGAGGCCGCGGCTGACGTAATCGCCACTCAGACACTCTGCATGCAGAAGTTCAGGGACGGCGGCGGAGGCCGCGGGAGACGCCATGCCAGGTGTAATATGGCGTTTACTGTGACAGCGTCCCAGAGTGACAGGAGAGGATACAGGAATGTACACATCAGGATAACAGATGGGATCCGGTCCTGGAGCGCTGAGCCAGCCTTAGGAGGCATCTGATGGGTAAGAAATGGCGTCCAGATACCCGGATCGTGACAGGATTTAAGTGTCAGTGGACTGCTTATGCTCTCACCCAACGTTTCTGAACATGACAATGACTTCTGATGAATGCACTGCAGGTGACGTATAAGGGAGGATGTTCCTAGGTGGTTGACATCCTTACCCGTACTTATTATGGATTGACAAAGGCAACACATGACTTGACACCTGTTGTCTGGATTTGTGGAGAAATAATTCCACACCGAAGAGGTGTTTTTTTTTGTATTTTGCCCAGGCATGACAATGGGCTTTTTCATCCCATTGCCAACAACTGTCTCCACAGATGCCTTATTCAAACAAACCACATCACTATCAGAATCCTCATTGTCAACTTCCTCCTCAGCGCCAGCTACGCCAATATCCTCCTCATCCTGGTGTACTTCTACAGTGACATCCTCAATCTCAATATCAGCAACTGGACTGGCGGTGCTCCTCTCAGCACTTGCAGAGCTTCCTCTTTTCATACAGACTTGAGAAGGTCAGGCCTAGACATCGCAACCACAGACACACTTGGACTCTCCTTGAGGATTTGTGATATCTATGAGTCTGAACACACAGTTGTTTTTTCCTGTGCTTTAACAAGCTTTATTTTTTTCATTTTTCAAGAGGGAGGAGGGCTTCCATCTTCATGAGAAGCTGAACCACAAGTCATGAACATAGGCCAAGGCCTTAGCCTTTCCCTGCCACTTTGTGTCATGAATGGCATGTTGTCAATTTTACGTTTCTCATCAGATACTGTAATGTCTTATTTTTTTGTTATTCATTTTTACTTCTTGCCTCTATGACATTGGGCATCAGCCTTAGCAGATGAAGGTGATGGAATTGCATTGTCAATGCCATGACTGGTGGCATCAGCAGCAGCACCAGCACTAGTACTAGGAACTGGAAGTGTTTCCTGATCTTTCACTATTTTTTTCTCCAAATTTTTGTTCTCCATTTCACAGGACAGCGCCCCTTTATTATTTCAGCACACAGAACAGTGCCCCTTTATTTTTTAAAGCAAACAGAACAGTGCCCCTTTATATTTACAGCACCCCTGTATTTTTACAGCATACAGGACAGGGCCAGTGTTCCTTTATTTTTACAACACTCCTGTATTTTTTAGAGATGAGCGCCTGAAATTTTTCGGGTTTTGTGTTTTGGTTTTGGGTTCGGTTCCGCGGCCGTGTTTTGGGTTCGAACGCGTTTTGGCAAAACCTCACAGAATTTTTTTTGTCGGATTCGGGTGTGTTTTGGATTCGGGTGTTTTTTTCAAAAAACACTAAAAAACAGCTTAAATCATAGAATTTGGGGGTCATTTTGATCCCAAAGTATTATTAACCTCAAAAACCATAATTTACACTCATTTTCAGTCTATTCTGAATACCTCACACCTCACAATATTATTTTTAGTCCTAAAATTTGCACCGAGGTCGCTGTGTGAGTAAGATAAGCGACCCTAGTGGCCGACACAAACACCGGGCCCATCTAGGAGTGGCACTGCAGTGTCACGCAGGATGTCCCTTCCAAAAAACCCTCCCCAAACAGCACATGACGCAAAGAAAAAAAGAGGCGCAATGAGGTAGCTGTGTGAGTAAGATTAGCGACCCTAGTGGCCGACACAAACACCGGGCCCATCTAGGAGTGGCACTGCAGTGTCACGCAGGATGGCCCTTCCAAAAAACCCTCCCCAAACAGCACATGACGCAAAGAAAAAAAGAGGCGCAATGAGGTAGCTGTGTGAGTAAGATTAGCGACCCTAGTGGCCGACACAAACACCGGGCCCATCTAGGAGTGGCACTGCAGTGTCACGCAGGATGTCCCTTCCAAAAAACCCTCCCCAAACAGCACATGACGCAAAGAAAAAAAGAGGCGCAATGAGGTAGCTGTGTGAGTAAGATTAGCGACCCTAGTGGCCGACACAAACACCGGGCCCATCTAGGAGTGGCACTGCAGTGTCACGCAGGATGTCCCTTCCAAAAAACCCTCCCCAAACAGCACATGACGCAAAGAAAAAAAGAGGCGCAATGAGGTAGCTGACTGTGTGAGTAAGATTAGCGACCCTAGTGGCCGACACAAACACCGGGCCCATTTAGGAGTGGCACTGCAGTGTCACGCAGGATGTCCCTTCCAAAAAACCCTCCCCAATCAGCACATGATGCAAAGAAAAAGAAAAGAAAAAAGAGGTGCAAGATGGAATTGTCCTTGGGCCCTCCCACCCACCCTTATGTTGTATAAACAAAACAGGACATGTACACTTTAACCAACCCATCATTTCAGTGACAGGGTCTGCCACACGACTGTGACTGATATGACGGGTTGGTTTGGACCCCCCCAAAAAAAGAAGCAATTAATCTCTCCTTGCACAAACTGGCTCTACAGAGGCAAGATGTCCACCTCATCATCACCCTCCGATATATCACCGTGTACATCCCCCTCCTCACAGATTATCAATTCGTCCCCACTGGAATCCACCATCTCAGCTCCCTGTGTACTTTGTGGAGGCAATTGCTGCTGGTCAATGTCTCCGCGGAGGAATTGATTATAATTCATTTTAATGAACATCATCTTCTCCACATTTTCTGGATGTAACCTCGTACGCCGATTGCTGACAAGGTGAGCGGCGGCACTAAACACTCTTTCGGAGTACACACTTGTGGGAGGGCAACTTAGGTAGAATAAAGCCAGTTTGTGCAAGGGCCTCCAAATTGCCTCTTTTTCCTGCCAGTATAAGTACGGACTGTGTGACGTGCCTACTTGGATGCGGTCACTCATATAATCCTCCACCATTCTATCAATGTTGAGAGAATCATATGCAGTGACAGTAGACGACATGTCCGTAATCGTTGTCAGGTCCTTCAGTCCGGACCAGATGTCAGCATCAGCAGTCGCTCCAGACTGCCCTGCATCACCGCCAGCGGGTGGGCTCAGAATTCTGAGCCTTTTCCTCGCACCCCCAGTTGCGGGAGAATGTGAAGGAGGAGATGTTGACAGGTCGCGTTCCGCTTGACTTGACAATTTTGTCACCAGCAGGTCTTTCAACCCCAGCAGACTTGTGTCTGCCGGAAAGAGAGATCCAAGGTAGGCTTTAAATCTAGGATCGAGCACGGTGGCCAAAATGTAGTGCTCTGATTTCAACAGATTGACCACCCGTGAATCCTTGTTAAGCGAATTAAGGGCTCCATCCACAAGTCCCACATGCCTAGCGGAATCGCTCCGTGTTAGCTCCTCCTTCAATGTCTCCAGCTTCTTCTGCAAAAGCCTGATGAGGGGAATGACCTGACTCAGGCTGGCAGTGTCTGAACTGACTTCACGTGTGGCAAGTTCAAAGGGCATCAGAACCTTGCACAACGTTGAAATCATTCTCCACTGCGCTTGAGACAGGTGCATTCCACCTACTATATCGTGCTCAATTGTATAGGCTTGAATGGCCTTTTGCTGCTCCTCCAACCTCTGAAGCATATAGAGGGTTGAATTCCACCTCGTTACCACTTCTTGCTTCAGATGATGGCAGGGCAGGTTCAGTAGTTTTTGGTGGTGCTCCAGTCTTCTGTACGTGGTGCCTGTACGCCGAAAGTGTCCCGCAATTCTTCTGGCCACCGACAGCATCTCTTGCACGCCCCTGTCGTTTTTTAAAAAATTCTGCACCACCAAATTCAAGGTATGTGCAAAACATGGGACGTGCTGGAATTTGCCCATATTTAATGCACACACAATATTGCTGGCGTTGTCCGATGCCACAAATCCACAGGAGAGTCCAATTGGGGTAAGCCATTCCGCGATGATCTTCCTCAGTTGCCGTAAGAGGTTTTCAGCTGTGTGCGTATTCTGGAAAGCGGTGATACAAAGCGTAGCCTGCCTAGGAAAGAGTTGGCGTTTGCGAGATGCTGCTACTGGTGCCGCCGCTGCTGTTCTTGCGGCGGGAGTCCATACATCTACCCAGTGGGCTGTCACAGTCATATAGTCCTGACCCTGCCCTGCTCCACTTGTCCACATGTCCGTGGTTAAGTGGACATTGGGTACAACTGCATTTTTTAGGACACTGGTGAGTCTTTTTCTGACGTCCGTGTACATTCTCGGTATCGCCTGCCTAGAGAAGTGGAACCTAGATGGTATTTGGTAACGGGGGCACACTGCCTCAATAAATTGTCTAGTTCCCTGTGAACTAACGGCGGATACCGGACGCACGTCTAACACCAACATAGTTGTCAAGGCCTCAGTTATCCGCTTTGCAGCAGGATGACTGCTGTGATATTTCATCTTCCTCGCAAAGGACTGTTGAACAGTCAATTGCTTACTGGAAGTAGTACAAGTGGGCTTACGACTTCCCCTCTGGGATGACCATCGACTCCCAGCAGCAACAACAGCAGCGCCAGCAGCAGTAGGCGTTACACGCAAGGATGCATCGGAGGAATCCCAGGCAGGAGAGGAATCGTCAGAATTGCCAGTGACATGGCCTGCAGGACTATTGGCATTCCTGGGGAAGGAGGAAATTGACACTGAGGGAGTTGGTGGGGTGGTTTGCGTGAGCTTGGTTACAAGAGGAAGGGATTTACTGGTCAGTGGACTGCTTCCGCTGTCACCCAAAGTTTTTGAACTTGTCACTGACTTATTATGAATGCGCTGCAGGTGACGTATAAGGGAGGATGTTCCGAGGTGGTTAACGTCCTTACCCCTACTTATTACAGCTTGACAAAGGGAACACACGGCTTGACACCTGTTGTCCGCATTTCTGTTGAAATACCTCCACACCGAAGAGCTGATTTTTTTGGTATTTTCACCTGGCATGTCAACGGCCATATTCCTCCCACGGACAACAGGTGTCTCCCCGGGTGCCTGACTTAAACAAACCACCTCACCATCAGAATCCTCCTGGTCAATTTCCTCCCCAGCGCCAGCAACACCCATATCCTCCTCATCCTGGTGTACTTCAACACTGACATCTTCAATCTGACTATCAGGAACTGGACTGCGGGTGCTCCTTCCAGCACTTGCAGGGGGCGTGCAAATGGTGGAAGGCGCATGCTCTTCACGTCCAGTGTTGGGAAGGTCAGGCATCGCAACCGACACAATTGGACTCTCCTTGTGGATTTGGGATTTCGAAGAATGCACAGTTCTTTGCTGTGCTGCTTTTGCCAGCTTGAGTCTTTTCATTTTTCTAGCGAGAGGCTGAGTGCTTCCATCCTCATGTGAAGCTGAACCACTAGCCATGAACATAGGCCAGGGCCTCAGCCGTTCCTTGCCACTCCGTGTCGTAAATGGCATATTGGCAAGTTTACGCTTCTCCTCCGACAATTTTATTTTAGGTTTTGGAGTCCTTTTTTCTCTGATATTTGGTGTTTTGGATTTGACATGCTCTGTACTATGACATTGGGCATCGGCCTTGGCAGACGACGTTGCTGGCATTTCATCGTCTCGGCCATGACTAGTGGCAGCAGCTTCAGCACGAGGTGGAAGTGGATCTTGATCTTTCCCTAATTTTGGAACCTCAACATTTTTGTTCTCCATATTTTAATAGGCACAACTAAAAGGCACCTCAGGTAAACAATGGAGATGGATACTAGTATACAATTATGGACTGCCTGCCGAGTGCAGACACAGAGGTAGCCACAGCCGTGAACTACCATACTGTACTGTGTCTGCTGCTAATATAGACTGGTTGATAAAGAGATGTCTATGTAACTATGTATGTATAAAGAAGAAAGAAAAAAAAACCACGGTTAGGTGGTATACAATTATGGACGGACTGCCTGCCGAGTGCAGACACAGAGGTAGCCACAGCCGTGAACTACCGTACTGTACTGTGTCTGCTGCTAATATAGACTGGTTGATAAAGAGATGTCTATGTAACTATGTATGTATAAAGAAGAAAGAAAAAAAAACCACGGTTAGGTGGTATACAATTATGGACGGACTGCCTGCCGAGTGCAGACACAGAGGTAGCCACAGCCGTGAACTACCGTACTGTACTGTGTCTGCTGCTAATATAGACTGGTTGATAAAGAGATGTCGTAGTAGTATGTATGTATAAAGAAGAAAAAAAAACCACGGTTAGGTGGTATACAATTATGGACGGACTGCCTGCCGAGTGCAGACACAGAGGTAGCCACAGCCGTGAACTACCGTACTGTGTCTGCTGCGACTGGATGATAAATGATATAAAAAATATATATATATCACTACTGCAGCCGGACAGGTATATATTATATATTATATAATGACGGACCTGCTGGACACTGTCTGTCAGCAGAATGAGTTTTATTTTTATAGAATAAAAAAAAAAACAACACACAAGTGAAGTCACACGACGAGTGTTTAACTTTTTCAGGCAATCACAATATAAGTATACTACTAACTATACTGGTGGTCAGTGTGGTCAGGTCACTGGTCAGTCACACTGGCAGTGGCACTCCTGCAGCAAAAGTGTGCACTGTTTAATTTTAATATAATATTATGTACTCCTGGCTCCTGCTATAACCTATAACTGGCACTGCAGTGCTCCCCAGTCTCCCCCACAATTATAAGCTGTGTGAGCTGAGCAGTCAGACAGATATATAATATATATAGATGATGCAGCACACTGGGCTGAGCCTGAGCAGTGCACACAGATATGGTATGTGACTGAGTCACTGTGTGTATCGCTTTTTTCAGGCAGAGAACGGATATATTAAATAAACTGCACTGTCTGGTGGTCACTCACTATATAATATTATGTACTCCTGGCTCCTGCTATAACCTATAACTGGCACTGCAGTGCTCCCCAGTCTCCCCCACAATTATAAGCTGTGTGAGCTGAGCAGTCAGACAGATATATAATATATATAGATGATGCAGCACACTGGGCTGAGCCTGAGCAGTGCACACAGATATGGTATGTGACTGAGTCACTGTGTGTATCGCTTTTTTCAGGCAGAGAACGGATATATTAAATAAACTGCACTGTCTGGTGGTCACTCACTAGTAAACTCTCTGCACTCTCTACACTTCTACAGTACTCCTCCTAGTCCTAAGCTCCAGTAAATCTCTCTCTCTTATAATCTAAATGGAGAGGACGCCAGCCACGTCCTCTCCCTATCAATCTCAATGCACGTGTGAAAATGGCGGCGACGCGCGGCTCCTTATATAGAATCCGAGTCTCGCGAGAATCCGACAGCGTCATGATGACGTTCGGGCGCGCTCGGGTTAACCGAGCAAGGCGGGAGGATCCGAGTCTGCTCGGACCCGTGAAAAAAAACATGAAGTTCGGGCGGGTTCGGATTCAGAGAAACCGAACCCGCTCATCTCTAGTATTTTTACAGCACACAGAACAGTGCCCCTTTACAGCACAGACAGCAACACCCCTGTACAGCCCCCCTAACAGCAAAGGACACCCCAGGGCAGCACCCCTGTACTGCACAGGACAGCAACACCCCTGTACAGCACCCAAAACAGCACAGGACACTCAGGGACAGCAACCCCTGACAGCGGGATGATGACGTTTTGCCTCGTTCTGGGATCCAAGCCTGGCAAAAAGTCCTGAGCCGGGCTCTGGATCCTAGTTCAGATCGAGAAGTTCAGGGGGGTTCAGATCTCTGAGATCCAAACCTGATTATCTCTACTTGTAAGTGATTGTCCCTTTAAAAGAATTTCCAAGATCGGCCGGCAACTTGCACCTCCGGCAATCTTTTGCATTATACACATAAAAGTACAATGCAAAATAAAATGGAAGTTTAGAAGACATTTTGTTACACACCATCACAAAACTGAACAGGAGCTTGAATCTCTGGCCTTAACTTTGACTATTAGCACTGATATATTTCTACTGTACTTGCACCAATGCTATGGAGCATGTGGGGTCCCATTAGTTACTATTTTTTAGAGATGATGGGTTCGGTTCTCTGAGAACCGAACTTCACGTGTCAAACACAGGTCCGAGCCAGGCTTGGTTGTTCCCGCATGACTCGGAAAACCGGAACGAGGCAAAACGTCATCATCCCACTGTCGGATTCTCGCGAGATTCAGATTCCATATAAAGAGCCGCGCGTCACAGCCATTTTCACTTGTGAATTGTAGAGGGTACAGAGAGTACATTGCGAAATTCTCTTAGTGTCAAATCTCAGTATCAGTGCTCAGTATCGGTGCTTACCGCTGCTCAGTAATACTAGTACAGTGTCTCTCTTGTGCTGCATCTTGCTTCTGTAGGGTGCTCTGGTAGTAGTGTCCTGTGACTGCAACGGTCATCATCATTCCAGTCACAGTGGTATCTGGGGGGGTGACAATTCCAGAGTGCTTTTGTGCTGCTCACTAATACTAGTACAGTGTCTTGTGCTGCATCGTGCTGCTCAGTGTCAGTTCTCCGTAGTATCGTCAGTGCTCAGTATCATCAGTGCTCAGTATCATCAGTGCTCAGTATCACTGCTCATTGTCTTGTGGTGCTCAGTAATACTAAATTACTAATACTAGTACAGTGTCTTGTGCTAACCATGCTGCTCAGTGTCATTTCTCCGTAGTATCATCAGTGCTCAGTATCATCAGTGCTCAGTATCAGGATTATATGAGTGACAGCATCCAAGTAGGCATGTCAGACAGTCCGTACGTATATAGGCAGGAAAAAGAGGCAATTTGGAGGCCCTTGCACAAACTGGCTTTATTTTACCTAAGTTGCCCCCCCTCCAGTGTGTACTTCGAAAGAGTGTTTAGTTCAGCAGGTCACCTTGTCAGCGATCAGCGTAGGAGGGACCTGTGATGGTGGATTCCAATGGGGACGAATTAATACTCTGTGAGGAGGAGGATGTACACAGTAAAAGTGGTGAGGAATCGGAGGATGAGGATGAGGTGGACATCTTGCCTCTGTAGAGCCAGTTTGTGCAAGGAGAGATTGATTGCTTCTTTTTTGGTGGGGGCCCAAACCAACCAGTCATTTCAGCCACAGTCGTGTGGCAGACCCTGTCGCTGAAATGATGGGTTTGTTAAAGTGTGCATGTCCTGTTTATACAACATAAGGGTGGGTGGGAGGGCCCAAGGACAATTCCATCTTGCACCTCTGTTTTTATTTATCTTTGCATCATGTACTGTTTGGGGACTATTTTTTTAAGTGCCATCCTGTCTGACACTGCAGTGCCACTCCTAGATGGGCCAGGTGTTTGTGCCGCCCACTTGGGTCGCTTAGCTTAGTCATCCAGCAACCTCGGTGCAAATTTTAGGACTAAAAATAATATTGTGTTCAGAATAGACTGTAAATGAGTGGAGTGGTTACCCAAGGGTATTCGGGCGCTCAGGGGACAAGGTGTTTCGCCAAGCTGCTGCCTAGACACGGGGAGTCACCCCCACAGATAGATATACAAAAAAAGAAGAAAGGCTGCGCTATTTTGATGAACTGATAATGTAATCCTCTTATGTATAATTAATACAATTTATTAAAAGATATATAGAGATATATAATATCACTGTGCTTTTGTGATAATTAGATCGTAAAATGCATGCAACATAAAACAAAATAGATAAAACCATACAATATGGATGATAATATTGAAAAAGGGGTTACCCAATAATCAGAGCTGTGAGTGTATTTTAGTGGAAGAGTCCGTTCCAAATAGTTCCCCCAAATGGTTCTGTATCCGGTATAAGTATTCAATGGGAGGTAAGCAGTGTCCCGTGGAGTGGCAGTGTCCGCTAGAGGAATTAGTGCTCCAAGATCTTAAATGGCGGGCTCCTCATGCAATGCGGAAAGTTGAATCAATCGGTCCAATCTGCTATTTGTGTCCTCCAACTTTATGTCGCAATCCGGAATTAAGATGGGGGATGGTTCGGCCTTCCAGTCGATAGTCGTCAGCTCAGGGTCCCTTGTTAACCTAACGCGTTTCGCTGCGTTCAGCTAGCAGCTAGCAGCTAGCAGCTTGAAAAAGCTGCTAGCTGAACGCAGCGAAACGCGTTAGGTTAACAAGGGACCCTGAGCTGACGACTATCGACTGGAAGGCCGAACCATCCCCCATCTTAATTCCGGATTGCGACATAAAGTTGGAGGACACAAATAGCAGATTGGACCGATTGATTCAACTTTCCGCATTGCATGAGGAGCCCGCCATTTAAGATCTTGGAGCACTAATTCCTCTAGCGGACACTGCCACTCCACGGGACACTGCTTACCTCCCATTGAATACTTATACCGGATACAGAACCATTTGGGGGAACTATTTGGAACGGACTCTTCCACTAAAATACACTCACAGCTCTGATTATTGGGTAACCCCTTTTTCAATATTATCATCCATATTGTATGGTTTTATCTATTTTGTTTTATGTTGCATGCATTTTACGATCTAATTATCACAAAAGCACAGTGATATTATATATCTCTATATATCTTTTAATAAATTGTATTAATTATACATAAGAGGATTACATTATCAGTTCATCAAAATAGCGCAGCCTTTCTTCTTTTTTTGTATGTAAATGAGTGGATATTATGTTTATTGGGGTTTATAATACTATAGGATCAAAATTACTCCCAAAATCTATGATTTTAGCTGTTTTTGCGGGGTTTAAAAAAAAAAAAAAACACCCGAATCCAAAACGCATCCGAATCTGACAAAAATCCGAAAGGGTGGTTTTGCCAAAACGCGTCCGAATCCAAAACACGACCGCAGACCCGAATCCAAAACCAAAACACAAAACACGAAAAATGCCCGCTGCACATCTCTATTTTTGTAATTCCTCTATTGTGCTTATTAGAAAAGAGGAAATATCTATGACTTAAGAAAAAGTCATACAAATGAAATAAAATTATGAGCAGGTAAATTAGCACTTAGATTAATTAAATAGTAATGAGGTACTGTAGAAGCATTATGAGTGTATAGACACTAGAGATGTGTGGTGGGCACTTTTCATGTTTTGTGCTTTGGTTTTGGATCTGGATCTCCGCTCATATTTTGGATCTGGATTGGTTTTGCCAAAACCACCCTTTCGGGTTTTGATTTGGGATCTGGATGACTTTTGAAAAAAAAAACACAAAAACAGCTAAAATCACAGAATTTGGGGGTAATTTTGATCCTACGCTATTATTAACATCAGTGACATTCAATTCCACTCATTTTCAGTCTATTCTGAACACTGAACACCTCACAATATTGGCCCTCATTCCGAGTTGTTCACTCGCTAGCTGCTTTTAGCAGCAGTGCAAATGCTAAGCCGCCTCCCTCTGGGAGTGTATTTTAGCTTAGTAGAAGTGCGAACGAAAGGATCGCAGCGCTGCTACAAAAAAAAAGTGCAGTTTCAGAGTAGCTGCAGACCTACTCCTACCTTGCGATCACTTCAGACTATTTAGTTCCTGTTTTGATGTCACAAACACGCCCTGCGTTCGGCCAGCCACTCCCCCGTTTTTCCAGCCACTCCTGCGTTTTTATCTGGCACGCCTGCATTTTTACACACACTCCCCGAAAACGGTCAGTTACCACCCAGAAACACCCACTTCCTGTCAATCACTCAACGATCAGCAGTGCGACTGAAAACCGTCGCTATACCTTGTGTAAAACTGCATCGGCTTTTGTGAAAGTACGTCGCGCGTGCGCAGTGCGCACCATACGCATGCACAGAAGTGCCGATTTTCAGCCTGATCGCTGCGCTGCAAACGAAAGCAGCTAGGGCCATGGCCGGAATGAGGGCCATTGTTTTTAGGCCAAAATGTTGCACCGAGGTAGCTGGATGACTTTGCTAAGTGACACAAACACCTGGCCCATCTAGGAGTGGCACTGCAGTGTCAGACAGGATGGAACTTTTAAAAACTAGGCCCCAAACAGCACATCATGCAAAGAAGAAAAATATGTGCAATGAGGTAGCTGGATGACTTTGCTAAGCAACACAAGTGTGCATCACAAACACCTGGCCCATCTAGGAGTGGCACTGCAGTGTCAGACAGGATGACAGATTTTAAAAATAGGCCCCAAACAGCACATCATGCAAAGAAGAAAAAGAGGTGCAATGAGGTAGCCGGATGGCTAAGCTAAGCGCCACAAGTCTGCGGCACAAACACTTGGCCAATCTAGGAGTGGCACGCAATGGCTGAATGTCGAAAGTGGACCGCAATTTTTTTGGCTACCAACAGCATCTCCTGCACGCCCATGTCATTTTTCAAAAAATTCTGCACCACCAAATTAATTGTATGTACAAAACATGGGACGTGCTGGAGTTTGCCCAGATGTAATGCATGCAAAATATTGGTGGATTTATACGGCAGTACCCCTGAACTTATACGGCTGCACCACTGGACTGGACTTATACGGCAGTACCCCTGGACTTATACGGTAGTACCCCTGAACTTATATGGCTGCATCACTGGACTGTACTTATACGGCAGTACCCCTGGACTTATACGGTAGTACCCCTGAACTTATACGGCTGCACCACTGGACCTGGACTTATACAGCAATACCCCTGGACTGATACGGCAGTACCACTGGACTTATATGGCAGTACCCCTGAACTTATATGGCTGCCCCACTGGACTGGACTTATATGGCACTACCCCTGGACTTATACGGCAGTACCACTGGACTTATACGGCTGCACCACTGGACTGGTCTTATACAGCAGTTCCCCTGGACTTATATGGCAGTACCCCTGAACTTATATGGCTGCACCACTGGACTGGTCTTATACAGCAGTACCCCTGAATTTATACGGCAGTACCCCTGAATGTATACGGCTGCACCACTGGACTGGACTTATATGGCAGTACCACTGGACTTATACAGATGCACCACTGGCCTGGACTTATATGGCAGTAGCTCTGAACTTCCACAGCAGTACCCCTGAACTTATACAGATGCACCACTGAACTGGACTTATACGGCAGTACCACTGGACTTATACGGATGCACCACTGGACTGGACTTATACGGCAGTAGCCCTGAACTTATAGGGCAGTACCCATAAACTTATACAGCTGCACCACTGAACTGGACTTATACGGCAGTACCACTGGACTTATACGGATGCACCACTGGACTGGACTTATATGGCAGTAGCCCTGAACTTATACGGCAGTACCCCTGAACTTATACAGCTGCACCACTGGAATGGACTTATACGGAAGTACCCCTGGACTTATAAGGCAATACCCCTGTACTAATACAGCAGTAAACCAGGACTTAGACGGCAGCACCACTGGACTTATGGCAGAACAGGACACCACCACTGGACTTATGTCAGCACAAGACACCACCACTGGACTGATGCAGCACAACACATCACCACTGCACTGGACTTATACAGCAGCACCACTGGACTTATGAAAGTACAGGACACCACCACTGGAATTATGGCAGCACAGGACACCACCACTGCACTGGACTTATGGCAGCACAGGACACCACCACTTTGACTGGATTGATGCAGCACAAGACAACACTTGAATGACACATAAGAGCAGGTCGCCATCCCACGCACCACACCACTTTCCTGTACAGACACTGAGGAGACACGTCCTCTCGCTATACTCCCCAGAACTGGAGTGAAGATGGCAGCGATGCACAGCTCCTTATATGGAATCCAAAACCCGCGAGAATCCGACAGCGGGATGATGACGTTTTGCCTCGTTCTGGTTTCCGAGTCTGGCGGGAAGTCCCGAACTGGGACCGAATCCAGGCTCATGACGTGATGTTCAGAGGGGTTCGGTTCTCAGGGAGCCGAACCCGCTCTTCCCTAATAGACACTGACATATACTGACATATAGGTGGTCATTGATCGCTCACTAGCAGTTTTTAACAGCCGTGCAAACGCTATGCCGCCACCCACTGGGAGTGTATTTTAGCTTAGCAGAAATGCCAACGAATGGATCGCAGAGAAGCTACAAAGTTTTTTTGTGCAGTTTCAGAGTAGCGCAAAACCTACTCAGCGCTTGCGATCACTTCAGACTGTTCAGTTCCTGTTTTGACGTCACAAACCCGCCCAGCGTTTGCCCAGCCACGCCTGTGTTTTTCCTGGCACATCTTCATTTTTTCGAACACTCCCTGAAAATGGTCACTTAACACCCAGAAACGCCCACTTCATGTCAATCACTCTGCGGACACCAGTGCGACTGAAATGCTTTGCTAGACCCTGTGCAAAGCTACATCGTTCGTGTGCCCGTACGACACGCTTGTGCATTGCGATGCATGCGCAGAACTGCCATTTTTTAGCCTGATCGCTGCGCTGCGAACAAATACGTCGGGGGAAATTGGAATTGCCCCATTACATTACAGATGTGTGGGTACCTAAGCAACTGTAAGGGTGGACGCTTTGATGGACCACCACCATCAGCTGGCTGCAGCCAAGTACCACCAATGTACCATTAGGATAAAAGACAGCTAATTCTGTCCTAGTTGTTCAAGCAACTTAGATAGATGAGTGTGGAAAACATGTCTCCTGTCTGAACTAGCCATGGATTCTCATCAGTCAGGAAATGTATGTACTGTACTACATACTTGTTCCCGGCGGAACTAGATTCAAAGGGGGACATTTACTAAGCAGTGATAAGAGCGGAGAAGTGAGCCCGTGGAGAAGTGGCTCCATCAACCAATCAGGAACTCTGTATCATTTTATTGTATGCAAATTATAGATGTTACTTCAGTGCTGATTGGTTGCCATGGGCAACTTCTCCACTGGCTCACTTCTCTGCTCTTATTACTGCTTAATAAATGTCCCCCTTTTTATTGAAAAAAGTTAAAGATAGCATGCAAAAACAGTATAGCAATTCAAACTTGCTTCAAATATCAATATACAGTAGTAAATCATTTCAAAATACACTTAGCTGCAGGCATTGCTTCACAAGATATGGTCAAGTGGTAGTGGAACCCAGGACTGGATACAATCAAATCCTGCTGTCAACAGGTTGATAGGCTGTGCTGCAGATCACATCAATGGCTGAGGCAGCTTGTGTGGCACAGTCTTTCAGTTTTACACCACAAATAACAAAGCCCAGATATCTTCTATATAAGGTATACACTAGTGATGAGCGGGTTCGGTTCCTCGGAAACCGAACCCCCCCGAACTTCACCCATTTTACACGGGTCCGAGGCATACTCGGATTCTCCCGTATGGCTCGGTTAACCCGAGCGCGCCCGAACGTCATCATCCCGCTGTCGGATACTCGCGAGATTCGGATTCTATATAAGCAGCCGCGCGTCGCCGCCATTTTCACTCGTGCATTGGAAATGTTAGGGAGAGGACATGGCTGGCGTCCTCTCAATTTTTATTCATTGTTGATGCAAATATTTGTGCTTGCTTTGTATTATTAATATAGGAGGAGTACAGTGCAGAGTTTTGCTGATCAGTGACCACCAGTTTTATCCGTTCTCTGCCTGAAAAAAACGCTCCTTATCCGTTATCTGTGCTCAGTGTGCTGCATATATCTGTGCTCACAATGCTTAATTGTGGGGACTGGGGAGCAGCAGTATTATATAGGAGGAGTACAGTGCAGAGTTTTGCTGACAGTGACCACCAGTATACGTTGTCTGCCTGAAAAACACTCCATATCTGTGCTCAGTGTGCTGCATATATCTGTGCTCACACTGTTTAATTGTGGGGACTGGGGAGCAGCAGTAGTATATAGGAGGAGTACAGTGCAGAGTTTTGCTGACAGTGACCACCAGTATACGTTGTCTGCCTGAAAAACACTCCATATCTGTGCTGCATTGTAGTATATAGTAGGAGTACAGTGCATAATTTTGCTGACCACCAGTATATAATATATAGGAGTACGGTACAGAAGGCCACTGTTGTACCTACCTCTGTGTCGTTAAGTATACTATCCATCCATACCTGTGGTGCATTTCAGTTTTGCACAGTTTGCTAACCACCAGTATATAATATATAGCATTACGGTACAGTAGGCCACTGCTGTACCTACCTCTGTGTCGTCAAGTATACTATCCATCCATACCTGTGGTGCATTTCAGTTTTGCACAGTTTGCTGACCACCAGTATATAATACATAGCATTACGGTACAGTAGGCCACTGCTGTACCTACCTCTGTGTCGTCAAGTATACTATCCATCCATACCTGTGGTGCATTTCAGTTTTGCACAGTTTGCTGACCACCAGTATATAATATATAGCATTACGGTACAGTAGACCACTGCTGTACCTACCTCTGTGTCGTCAAGTATACTATCCATCCATACCTGTGGTGCATTTCAGTTTTGCACAGTTTGCTGACCACCAGTATATAATATATAGCATTACGGTACAGTAGGCCACTGCTGTACCTACCTCTGTGTCATCAAGTATACTATCCATCCATACCTGTGGTGCATTTCAGTTTTGCACAGTTTGCTGACCACCAGTATATAATATATAGCATTACGGTACAGTAGGCCACTGCTGTACCTACCTCTGTGTCGTCAAGTCTACTATCCATCCATACCTGTGGTGCATTTCAGTTTTGCACAGTTTGCTGACCACCAGTATATAATATATAGCATTACGGTACAGTAGGCCACTGCTGTACCTACCTCTGTGTCGTCAAGTATACTATCCATCCATACCTGTGGTGCATTTCAGTTGTGCGCAGTATATATAGTAGTAGGCCATTGCTATTGATACTGGCATATAATTCCACACATTAAAAAATGGAGAACAAAAATGTGGAGGTTAAAATAGGGAAAGATCAAGATCCACTTCCACCTCGTGCTGAAGCTGCTGCCACTAGTCATGGCCGAGACGATGAAATGCCATCAACGTCGTCTGCCAAGGCCGATGCCCAATGTCATAGTAGAGAGCATGTAAAATCCAAAAAACAAAAGCTCGGTAAAATGACCCAAAAATCTAAATTGAAAGCGTCTGAGGAGAAGCGTAAACTTGCCAATATGCCATTTACGACACGGAGTGGCAAGGAACGGCTGAGGCCCTGGCCTATGTTCATGGCTAGTGGTTCAGCTTCACATGAGGATGGAAGCACTCATCCTCTCGCTAGAAAAATGAAATGACTTAAGCTGGCAAAAGCACAGCAAAGAACTGTGCGTTCTTCTAAACCACAAATCCCCAAGGAGAGTCCAATTGTGTCGGTTGCGATGCCTGACCTTCCCAACACTGGACGGGAAGAGCTTGCGCCTTCCACCATTTGCACGCCCCCTGCAAGTGCTGGAAGGAGCACCCGCAGTCCAGTTCCTGATAGTCAAATTGAAGATGTCACTGTTGAAGTACACCAGGATGAGGATATGGGTGTTGCTGGTGCTGGGGAGGAAATTGACAAGGAGGATTCTGATGGTGAGGTGGTTTGTTTAAGTCAGGCACCCGGCGAGACACCTGTTGTCCGTGGGACGAATATGGCCATTGACATGCCTGGTCAAAATACAAAAAAAATCAGCTCTTCGGTGTGGAATTATTTCAACACAAATGCGGACAACAGGTGTCAAGCCGTGTGTTGCCTTTGTCAAGCTGTAATAAGTAGGGGTAAGGACGTTAACCACCTAGGAACATCGTCCCTTATACGTCACCTGGACCGCATTCATCAGAAGTCAGTGACAAGTTCAAAAACTTTGGGTGACAGCGGAAGCAGTCCACTGACAACTAAATCCCTTCCTCTTGTAACCAAGCTCCTGCAAACCACACCACCAACTCCCTCAGTGTCAATTTCCTCCTTACACAGGAAAGCCAATAGTCCTGCAGGCCATGTCACTGGCAAGTCTGACGAGTCCTCTCCTGCCTGGGATTCCTCCGATGCATCCTTGAGTGTAACGCCTACTGCTGCTGGCGCTGCTGTTGTTGCTGCTGGGAGTCGATCGTCATCCCAGAGGGGAAGTCGGAAGACCACTTGTACTACTACCAGTAAGCAATTGACTGTCCAACAGTCCTTTGCGAGGAAGATGAAATATCACAGCAGTCATCTTGCTGCAAAGCGGATAACTGAGGCCTTGGCAGCCTGGGCGGTGAGAAACGTGGTTCCGGTATCCACCGTTAATTCAGAGGCAACTAGAGACTTGATTGAGGTACTGTGTCCCCGGTACCAAATACCATCTAGGTTCCATTTCTCTAGGCAGGCGATACCAAAAATGTACACAGACCTCAGAAAAAGAGTCACCAGTGTCCTAAAAAATGCAGTTGTACCCAATGTCCACTTAACCACGGACATGTGGACAAGTGGAGCAGGGCAGACTCAGGACTATATGACTGTGACAGCCAACTGGGTAGATGTATTGCCTCCCGCAGCAAGAACAGTAGCGGCGGCACCAGTAGCAGCATCTCGCAAACGCCAACTCGTTCCTAGGCAGGCTACGCTTTGTCACACAGCGACCTTGGTGCGCCTCTTTTTTTCTTTGCATCATGTGCTGTTTGGGGACAATTTTTTTGAAGTGCCATCCTGCCTGACACTGCAGTGCCACTCCTAGATGGGCCAGGTGTTTGTGTCGTCCACTTGGGTCGCTTAGCTTAGCCATCCAGCGACCTCAGTGCAAATTTTAAGACTAAAAATAATATTGTGAGGTGTGAGGTGTTCAAAATAGACTGAAAATGAGTGTAAATTATGGTTATTGAGGTTAATAATACTATGGGATCAAAATGACCCCTAAATTCTATGATTTAAGCTGTTTTTGAGGGTTTTTTGCAAAAAAAAACACCCGAATCCAAAACACACCCGAATCCGACAAAATAAATTCAGGGAGGTTTTGCCAAAACGCGTCCGAATCCAAAACACGGCCGCGGAACCGAATCCAAAACCAAAACACAAAACCCGAAAAATGTCCGGTGCACATCACTAGTATACACATGGGCCCTCATTCCGAGTTGTTCGCTCGGTAAAAATCTTCGCATCGCAGCGATTTTCCGCTTAATGCGCATGCGCAATGTCCGCACTGCGACTGCGCCAAGTAAATTTGCTATGCACTTAGTAATTTTACTCACGGCTTTTTCATCGTTCTGGCGATCGTAATGTGATTGACAGGAAATGGGTGTTACTGGGCGGAAACAGGCCGTTTTATGGGCGTGTGGGAAAAAACGCTACCGTTTCCGGAAAAAACGCAGGAGTGGCCGGAGAAACGGAGGAGTGTCTGGGCGAACGCTGGGTGTGTTTCTGACGTCAAACCAGGAACGACAAGCACTGAACTGATCGCAGATGCCGAGTAAGTCTGAAGCTACTCAGAAACTGCTACGAGGTGTGCAATATTGCGATTACTTCGTTCGCAATTTTAAGATGCTAAGATTCACTCCCAGTAGGCGGCGGCTTAGCGTGAGCAACTCTGCTAAAATCGCCTTGCGAGCGAACAACTCGGAATGACCTCCATGATCTTAAGTATGTCATTGGCTAAGCAAAGGTTACTAACAATATGAGCAGTTTCAGGTGCTATCTAAAGCAGGTACAATCGCAATGGAACAAGAAACAACTACATTTAAAAGTACAATGCAAAATAAAATGGAAGTTCCGACTCCATTTTGTTACACACCATCACAAGACTGAACAGGAGCTTGAATCTCTTGCCTAAGGTTTGACTATTAGCACTGACATATTTCCATTGTACTTGCTACCAATACTGTGGAACATGTGGGTTCCCATTATTTACTATATTTTATATACTATTTCACTGATTTCTCTATTGTGCTTATTAGAAAAGAGGAAATACAGTATCTATGACTTAAGGAGAGAGAATTGACTGCATAGGAAAGGAAAGAGTTAAACATCTGGTGAGGGGTGGACCTAGCTGTGAGGAAAGTACAGCCCTTTGAAGGGGAGGGTCTGATATATATAGGGAAGGTGAGGCCATTTTAGTTCTCTCTTGTGGTGATTTGCTTTGTTGGTGAGTGCTGCAGTGCAGACATTTGTTTTACATATAACTGTGCAAGTTTATTACACAGAGTGTACCCCCTTTATAGTTATATCCTCCTCTCTGCCTTTCATCATCCCTGCTGATATGTCCGCCCGCCCTCAGCGTTCTGCCCGGCTTCCGGCTCGGTACCGCGGTTCAGGCGGTCGAGCCGGGCCAGGCGATGAGGTGGGTGGCCTGGGGGATGGGGCTCCGTCCCCCGGGGCCTCCACGAACGCGGGCACGGGTGTAACGCGGCGGGCCGGGTCGGCCTCGCCGCTGGGGGCCGGGCCGGCCGTGCCGGCCAGGCGCGGGCGGCGTGGGGGACCGGAGGTCCTTGCAGGCCGCCCGGAGGTCGACGGGCATCGGCCCTCGCCTCCAGGAATGGCTGAGTCCGCGGCGGTGTCGGGCGCCCACGGGCGCGCGCGTGCGCGCCTCGGAGGGCGCAGGCTCGGCCCTTATCTCTCCTCCCTTGCCGCGGCCGAGTGCAAATGCCGGGCGGGGGGAGAGGGCGGAACGGGGATCGGGCGGTCGCCACGCGGGGCCTGTCTTGGAGCCTCGCGCGGCGGCTTTGAACGAAGCACCGGCCGGGAGATCAGTGGCGAGAGGAGGTGGGGCGCGCGCATGAGGTGCGCGCGCGCCCACGCTCGCCACTGGCGGCGCCAGGCGCGCACGGGTGCGCGCAGCGGCGCCGCCAGTACCTCTGTCCCCGCTATTAACTCCCAGGCTGCCGGATTCCGGCAGGGGGAGGGGGAGGAGCAGGGGGGTGCAGCGTTTGTCTCTAGAGGACAACGCTGGGCAGGACGGTTTATACAGGCGGAGGGGGCCACGGCAGCGAGCGGGAGAGGGGAGTGCGCACAGTATGCGCGCGAGCCCACCGCGGGCCGTGCAGTGCGCGGGGGAACGCGCGCAGCTGCGCCACAGCTTTCCCTGTCTCCCCATACCACTCCACCGGAGCCGGGATATAGCGGCTTTCGGGGGAGGAGGGGGGACAGGGAATGGGTTAGCGGCCGCAGGGCCGCGGTACGCGCCGCTTCGCATTACAGCGGGACCTCCCCAGGATCGGGTGATGTTTCTGATCCGCTCGGGGAGGAGGCATTTTCAGAGGGGGAGAGTGAGTGGTCCGGCGGGGGGGCCCCCGCTTTCCCGTCGTGTCGGAGGGCGTCGGGTCCCCGGGTCACGTCTGACGGTCGGCGGGCGCGGGTTCGCGCCCAGGCGCGGACCAGGGGTTCTTCGGGGGCCGTTGTCGGGGGTCACGGCCAGCGGGATCCTCCCGGGGCGCTGGCGTCGGCTCTGGCCACAGTGGTGGAAGCGTTGGGGCCGCTAGCCGCAGTAGCCTCCTCGAGGGCGGTGGGGGTTTTCGGCCAGTCTGCGAGAGCCGGCGGGTCTGGCAGACAGAGGGCCTCAGCGGCGCAGCGGGTGGCACGAGCCTGCCGAGAGCTTGGGGCGGCCGCTGCGGAGCTGGAGCTAGGTCCGGAGCAGGATGGGCAAGGGCGCGCGCCCACAGCGCCTCCCACACGTGGGGCCCGGCATGCGCCGCAAGCGCGGGCAGGGTCCTCCTCTGCTTTGTCTGTTGCAGGGGACCGCGAGGAAGTGGAGATGGCGGACTTCGTGGAGGACGACGTATGGGCTGAAGCGGATGAGGATTCCAGGTCGGAGCGGTCGACGGCATCCGGTGAGTTGGTGCAATCTGTATCGGTTTTCCCCACGAGCTCAAGTTCGCGCAGCTCTTCTTCTTCCTCCTCTTCATCTTCTCTGTCGTCGCAGGCGTCCGAAGTAGATAGCACTACTAGGGCGAGGAAGAGGGCGGCGAAATTTGCCAAGCGGGCAGCAAAGCAGCAGAAGAGGCGTAAGCGGCGCAAGCGAGTTAGTGAGGAAGATCGTAGGGCTAAGAAGCGGCGCGATCTGCCCGGGGACTGCGGGACAGATGCCGCAAGAAGATTCGTAGGGGTGACTTCGTGGACATATTCGTATTGACAAAGGCCATGAAGAAGGATTATAAGGCGGCGGCCGCTAAGAAGGGCATGGGGGCGGAGGCTTTCCGGTCCTTCGATAATTGGCTGGCCGGTTTCTGGGTATTTGCGGCATGCTACTTGGAGGATAGGCCGGAAGAGCACATGAATGTAATCCGGTATCTGCATCTCGTACATGACATGCCGCGCAAATCCTCGGGCTCGGAATGGCGTCGGTATGATCAGGAGTTTCGGGAGAAGCAGGACGGCTTGCGGGTCATGGACTTCGGATTCAAGGATGTGGAGGTCTGGCTCAAAGTAACCCGGGCCTCGCACCAGGAGGAGGAGCCCCAGAAACAGGGGGCAGGTGGACGACGCGCAGGGTCATCAGCCCAGGGGTCCGGCGCGGATGGAGGATTTGCCAGGACAGGTGGATCGGCCGTTCGCGCAGGAGGGCGTTCTGCCACGCGAGGAAAGTGTTTCGCGTTTAACAGCGGAACATGTTCCTTTGGCAAGCAGTGTCGTTTTCGACACTCCTGCCAGCACTGTGGCGGAGCCCACCCAGCCTCCTCCTGTTTCAAAGGCGGGAGACAGGGGGCGCGGGGTAAGCAAGCGTACCCCAGGCAGGCCGCGAGCGGGACCGCTCTGCAGAGCTCCAACGCCAATTAAGTTGGAGACTATGGGACGGTGGTTGGACTTGTATCCGAATAGAGGGGATGCAAATTTTTTGTTTGACGGTTTTAAGTTTGGTTTTCGCTTGCCTGTTGCGAGTGAGGTGTCCGTGCGGGCACAGAGGAACCTCCAATCTGCCCGAGCCTTGCCGGTAGTGCTACGGGAGAAAGTGGATAAGGAGGTCAGGTTGGGCAGGATGGAGGGACCGTTTATGTCACCCCTGGTGGATGATTTGGTCATCTCTCCGGTCGGGGTCGTTCCGAAGAAGACTCCAGGCGCTTTCCGGCTCATTCAGCATCTTTCTTACGCGTTGGGGGCGTCGGTCAACGACGCAATACCGCCGGCTCATTGCTCGGTGGTGTATCAGTCATTTGACGAGGCGCTAGAGATGGTCCGCAGCTACGGGACCGGGGCCCTTATGGCTAAGATCGATGTTGAGTCAGCTTTTAGGTTATTGCCATTGCATCCGGACTCATTCCGTTTTATGGGTTTCCGGATTGGGGCGGAGTATTTCATCGACAAATGTTTGCCGATGGGATGTTCCGTTTCATGCTCATTTTTCGAGCGCTTTAGCACGTTTCTTCATTGGTGCGTGGAGTCTTCGTCAGGGGGTCACGGGGTTGCCCATTACCTCGATGACTTTCTGTGTGCGGGTCCGGCTAATGATACAAGGTGCGGCGACTTGCTTTTTAGCATCCGAGCTCTCTGTTACCACTTCGGTGTTCCCGTGGCCATGGACAAAACAGAGGGTCCGGCCTCCTGCTTGTCATTTTTGGGGATTGAAATTGACACGGTGGCGGGAGAGTGTCGCCTGCCCCGGGACAAGGTTTCGAAGCTCCGCGACACCATTTGCCGGTTCGAAGGGTCGCGTAAAGTCACGCTGCGACAGGCACAGTTTTTGCTGGGCATGTTGAACTTTGCTTGTCGGGTAATACCGATGGGCAGGGTTTTCTGCCGGAAGCTTGAAAGGGCGACGGCGGGGTGTGCCAGGCCACATCATTTTGTGCGTTTGTCCTCCGAAATAAAAAGGGATTTGGCCGTATGGGCCTCGTTCCTGGAGGATTTCAACGGAGTGTGTATATGGCAAGCGCCAGCGGTGGACAGCGAGCGGTTGCAGCTGTTCACCGACGCAGCAGGTGCCTCTGGATTCGGTTGCTTTCTGGAGGGATCTTGGTGCGCAGCATCCTGGCCGGCAAAATGGCATAGCGAAGGTCTAACAAAAGATCTGGTGCTTTTGGAGCTTTTTCCCATTATGCTAGCGTTGGAGGTCTGGGGCGATCGGCTGGCTAATCGCAGCATATTGTTTAGATGCGATAATCTGGGCGTGGTGCATGCGATTAATAACCAGAGGGCAAAATCATTGGTGGTCCTGCGGGTGCTTGGGCAATTGCTTTTGACATGCTTGCGTAGGAACCTATGGTTCCGCGCACAACACGTGCCCGGTTTGGAGAATGGAATTGCCGACGCTTTGTCGCGAGGACAGTGGAAGAGGTTTTGGTTGTTGGCACCTGAGGCCAACGAACAAGGTTTTCATTGTCCCGGTTATGTTTGGCAGGTGATCGGGCCGGACTGGAGGATCTAGCATTGCGGTCAGTCGCGCCAGCCACGCTCAAGGCTTACGGACAAGCTTGGAGCGAGTGGGAGGAGTTTGTCCAAGGTCGTCAGCAACAAGGTAAGAGCAGGCATCGGCTGATGCTTTCTTTTATTTGGCAGCAGTATGTTTCCGGTAGGTCCCGAGCGGTGGTATCACGGTACTTGGCTGGGGTCTCGTTTTTCTGCAAGCTGCGGGGCGTCCCCGATGTGACAAAAAGCGATGTTCTGCGGAAGGCAATGAAAGGGTGGGCGCGAGTAGCGCCGACGCCACCGGATAGGAGGCGGCCCATCGATGCGGCTTTGTTGCCGGCCGTCATCGCTGCGGTGGGGCGAGTCGCGTCGTCCAGGTTTGAGACGCTTTTGTTCAGTTTGGCGTTCTCAATGGCTTACCACGGGGCCTTTAGGGTTTCGGAGTTGGTAGCACCTTCCAAGAAAGCAGATTCGCGCATGCTGGTCGGAGACGTGGTAGTGGGTGAGAGGTCCTTGCTATGCAGATTGCGGCGCTCTAAGACGGACCAAATGGGGAGAGGGCGCTGGGTCACTTTGGTTCCTGCGCAGGAGGAGAGCGTTTGCCCGGTAGGCCTGGCTGTGCAATATGTGGCGGTGCGACCCATTAGGAAGGGGTCATGGCTATTGCATTATGATGGGCTGCCGGTGACGAAATATCAGTTTCGTTGGATGCTGAGTCGTTGTTTGGTGAGCTTGGGCCTTCCACCCACTGCGTTCGGTACCCATTCCTTTCGAATAGGCGCTGCGACGTCGGCTGCGGCGGCGGGCTTGTCCAGAACTGAAATCCAGGCGGTGGGGCGATGGAAGTCGTCAAGTTACAGACGATATATTCGCCCCGTCGCATGAGAGGTCGGATTGCGCTTGGTGCTGTGTTTATTTGCATTGTATTATGTGTTACAGTGCCGTAAGTTATGTATTGTTCGTCTGTTGGTGTTCCCCCCCCTTTTTATCCTACTCAGGGATTAGCTACTCGTCGTTGCTGGCATGAGTCGGCAGCGGGGGTCTGGAGTTATTTTGCGATTTTTTTGCCTGACTTGACGGACTGAATTCTAATCTACAATTCGGCTAATCTGTTCTAATCAGAGTCCCTCAGCAGGTCTTTACGCTTTCACCTCCAGCTGAGTTATTACATGTGTTTCCCATTTTATACCCCCCCCCCCCTTTTTTTTTATTTCGTTTGATTTTATTTGAACTTCCCCTTTGTGTTTCTGTGTTCGCTTCAAATTGGCAAGAAGCATGGTGCAGATCGGCTAGGCCGTGACTGCTGCAATAGCGAGAGCTAAAGTTTTTTCTTTTTGGCAGATCCTTCAGGTGAAAGCAATTAATGAAGCCTTTTTAGTAATCAATTTTACCCCTCTTTTCCCCTTCAGGTTGGTTTGAAGACAATTTGGCTATTTGGGTGGTCGGCCACTCTTATGTATACTGGGCAGCCAAGTTTGTGGCCTCGGAGGGGGCTCAGGCGTTGCCTGGAGCACAGGGTGTCAGATGGCTTGGCTGGCGAGGGATGATGTGGAGCGAGCTGAAGAGTAGGCTAGTTAGTCAGGCCAGCAAGCATGGAGTCCCTAGGGTCGTGGTTGTCCATCTAGGTGGCAACGACCTGGGGAAGAGGACATCCTTGGATCTGCGGTGGGCCATGATACAAGATCTGGCAAGTGTGGCCGCGGCATGGACCAATTGTGTGTTGGTTTTTTCATTGATGGTGCCGAGGTTGAGTTGGAGGGGTGTGGCGGATGGTCGCCAGATTGATGAGGCCCGGAAAAAGGTGAACGGGGCGGTGGCGAAGTGGGTGCTGTCCCACGGAGGGAAGGTGGTTCGCCACCCTAGGATTCGGTTCAGAGACAGCCACCTTTTCCTGCCTGATGGGGTACATCTATCCAATGAGGGGATGATGTTTTTCCTGGAGGATCTGGGTTTCGTTTTGCAGGAGTTAGGGTAGGTTTATGGTGGCGGTGCGAAGACTTTGGGGATGAGTCTTTCGCTGTTGGCGGAAAAGAACGGCAGTTTTGTATTTGTATGGTAAACTGTAGTGTTTTACAGTTTGGTGTGGTTTAGGTGCACTCACCTCCATCGACTTATTGGCCGCTTGACCACCCGTCCGGGAAGGCAGCGGCAGGGCACCCAGGAGCGGTGGGTAGTCACTGTGGGGGTTGAGTTGTCACCTATTACCGGTTTGTCATAGTTTTAGTAAAATTAGGATCGGTTCGAATGTTTAGTAATTTAAGGTTAAATTAGGTTAATTGAGCCGGTCTTTTTGCTGCCACCATATGCCGGCTGGATCGGCATCTTAATTAATTCTCTATTACAGGTTTGCTATTGGTTAGGGACAAATAAATAGCTAGCAATTTTTCTGCCAAAATTCAAGTCTCCGTGTCTTTATTTCTGGTTTGAAGGTAATGAATGCTTTACTTTAAAAGAAGGGGGTCCACCAAATATCACTAGGATGTTTAGGAGAGAGAATTGACTGCATAGGAAAGGAAAGAGTTAAACATCTGGTGAGGGGTGGACCTAGCTGTGAGGAAAGTACAGCCCTTTGAAGGGGAGGGTCTGATATATATAGGGAAGGTGAGGCCATTTTAGTTCTCTCTTGTGGTGATTTGCTTTCCCACCCTCCCGCCCCGGTGGTCAGAAATTCTGGCACGTGGTGCCTTGGCGTTAAGTAGTTGGCTGGTTTTATCGTTGGCTATTTATTGGCGGAAAAGAACGGCAGTTTTGTATTTGTATGGTAAACTGTAGTGTTTTACAGTTTGGTGTGGTTTAGGTGCACTCACCTCCATCGACTTATTGGCCGCTTGACCACCCGTCCGGGAAGGCAGCGGCAGGGCACCCAGGAGCGGTGGGTAGTCACTGTGGGGGTTGAGTTGTCACCGATTACCGGTTTGTCATAGTTTTAGTAAAATTAGGATCGGTTCGAATGTTTAGTAATTTAAGGTTAAATTAGGTTAATTGAGCCGTTCTTTTTGCTGCCACCATATGCCGGCTGGATCGGCATCTTAATTAATTCTCTATTACAGGTTTGCTATTGGTTAGGGACAAATAAATAGCTAGCAATTTTTCTGCCAAAATTCAAGTCTCCGTGTCTTTATTTCTGGTTTGAAGGTAATGAATGCTTTACTTTAAAAGAAGGGGGTCCACCAAATATCACTAGGATGTTTAGAAAAAGCCATACAAATGAAATAAAATCATGAGCAGGTAAATTAGCACTTAGATAAAATAGTAATGCAGTACTGTAGAAGCATTATGCTATAGACAGACATACTGTATACTAACATATAACATATAAGTACAAAAATAAAATGCATTTAAATAAAATATGAACATATGGGGTGAGATTCAAATGATATATCACGCCCAATTTCCTTTCTAAAATGATCTCCGTTATCGCACATATTGCGCCCATAGTAATCAGGTTTAGCTGTGTAAAGAGTTGGGTGCTTCGCTACTCCGGGGGTAGCAAGCTGAAATAAAGATACAACATGCCTGAGGGAAGAAACAGAACGGGTGTGGAAAGGGGTGAAAAGAATTGAATCCTGCCCATGAAGTGAAAGAGGTAAAAAACTGAGTTTAAATAATTTGTAATGATAGAAAGAAAACGTAATGGATTGCTCACTATGGAAGAATTCAATTAGCCTCGTTTAATTACTGTGGGCGAAAAAGGGTGGTAGCCTCTGGCTTTTTTCGGCCGGAGCTATTCACATAGAGACTTTTTTTTCACTGTAAATTAACTGCTTCGGGCGTTAACAGTTTAACATGGCCACAGTACCTGAAAACAGGCCATTTGCAGTTGATGATACAATGATACAGGGGATCACCTCCTGTATCATTGCTCCCCATGTCTCTCAACCTGGCCCCACCATCCTGTCTCCAGCCCAGTCCCCCTATACTTACCTAATGCTGCATGGGGATGCTGCTCCATCTTTTGAGGCGGCTTGGTCGGCTTCTCTACAGTGTCCAGAGTGGCGTGACATCGCTCTGCATCTAGACAAAATTTACTTTATTGTGCAGCTGTCCAGTGACCGGGCTCTGCCTCTGCTGGCGGTAATGCTTTATGGGCTTGTGGCGTACCGGCTACTAATTTCTTAATGGTACACCGTACCACCCCTTACTGCCGTATTTGCACCATTAGTCTTTGCGAAGTAGAGGGTTATGTACAAGCACATATTTGTGGAAAGACTAGAGAGGCCTACGCCTAGAAAACTAAAATTTAAGAGATATCGGATTGCCCTTTGGGCCTAATTCAGAGTTGATCGCAGAAGCAAATTTGTTAGCAGTAGGGCAAAACCATGTGCGCTGCAGGGGGGGCAGATATAACATGTGCAAAGAGAGTTAGAGTTGGGTGGGGTGTGTTCAAACTGAAATCTAAGTTTCAGTGTAAAAATAAAGTAGCCAGTATTTACCCTGCACAGAAACAATATAATCCACCCAAATCTAACTCTCTCTGCACAAGTTATATCTGCCACACCTGCAGTGCACATGGGTGGTCATTCCGAGTTGATCGCTAGCTGCATTCGTTCGCTGTGCAGCGATGAGGCAAAAAAAGCCATTTCTGCGCATGCGTATGCGTTGCAATGCGCACGTGCGACGTACTATTACAAAGAACTATGTAGTTTCACACAGGGTCTAGCGATGCTTTTCAGTCACACTGGCTGCCGCAGAGTGATTGACATGAAGTGGGCGTTTCTGGGTGTCAACTGACTGTTTTCAGGGAGTGTCTGAAAAAACGCAGGCGTGCCGGGAAAAACGCAGGCGTGGCTGGGCGAACGCAGGGCGTGTTTGTGACGTCAAATCAGGAACTGAATGGTCTGTAGTGATCACAAGAGCTGAGTAGGTTTTGAGCTACTCTGAAACTGCACAAAATAACTTTGTAGCCGCTCTGCGTTCCTTTCGTTCGCACTTCTGCTAAGCTAAAATACCTGGGCATAGCGTTTGCACGGCTGCTAAAAACTGCTAGCGAGTGATCAACTCGGAATGACCACCTATATGTTAGTATATGTCAGTGTCTATCAGGGATCAGCGCGTTCGGCTCCCTGAGAACCTCTAGCGAGCAATCAACTCGGAATGACCACCATGGTTTTGTCCAGCTGCTGTGGTGCATTTCACTTTTGCACAGTTTGCTGACCACCAGTATATAATATATAGCATTACGGTACAGTAGGTCACTGCTGTACCTACCTCTGTGTCGTCAAGTATACTATCCATCCATACCTGTGGTGCATTTCAGTTTTGCACAGTTTGCTGACCACCAGTATATAATATATAGCATTACGGTACAGTAGGCCACTGCTGTACCTACCTCTGTGTCGTCAAGTATACTATCCATCCATACCTGTGGTGCATTTCAGTTTGCACAGTTTGCTGACCACCAGTATATAATATATAGCATTACGGTACAGTAGGCCACTGCTGTACCTACCTCTGTGTCGTCAAGTATACTATCCATCCATACCTGTGGTGCATTTCAGTTGTGCGCAGTATATATAGTAGTAGGCCATTGCTATTGATACTGGCATATAATTCCACACATTAAAAAATGGAGAACAAAAATGTGGAGGTTAAAATAGGGAAAGATCAAGATCCACTTCCACCTCGTGCTGAAGCTGCTGCCACTAGTCATGGCCGAGACGATGAAATGCCATCAACGTTGTCTGCCAAGGCCGATGCCCAATGTCATAGTAGAGAACATGTAAAATCCAAAAAACAAAAGCTCAGTAAAATGACCCAAAAATCTAAATTGAAAGCGTCTGAGGAGAAGCGTAAACTTGCCAATATGCCATTTTTACGACACGGAGTGGCAAGGAACGGCTGAGGCCCTGGCCTATGTTCATGGCTTGTGGTTCAGCTTCACATGAGGATGGAAGCACTCATCCTCTCGCTAGAAAAATTAAAAGACTTAAGCTGGCAAAAGCACAGCAAAGAACTGTGCGTTCTTCTAAATCACAAATCCCCAAGGAGAGTCCAATTGTGTCGGTTGCGATGCCTAACCTTCCCAACACTGGACGGGAAGAGCTTGCGCCTTCCACCACTTGCACGCCCCCTGCAAGTGCTGGAAGGAGCACCCGCAGTCCAGTTCCTGATAGTCAAATTGAAGATGTCACTGTTGAAGTACACCAGGATGAGGATATGGGTGTTGCTGGTGCTGGGGAGGAAATTGACAAGGAGGATTCTGATGGTGAGGTGGTTTGTTTAAGTCAGGCACCCGGCGAGACAACTGTTGTCCGTGGGACGAATATGGCCATTGACATGCCTGGTCAAAATACAAAAAAAATCAGCTCTTCGGTGTGGAATTATTTCAACGCAAATGCGGACAACAGGTGTCAAGCCGTGTGTTGCCTTTGTCAAGCTGTAATAAGTAGGGGTAAGGACGTTAACCACCTAGGAACATCGTCCCTTATACGTCACCTGGACCGCATTCATCAGAAGTCAGTGACAAGTTCAAAAACTTTGGGTGACCGCGGAAGCAGTCCACTGACAACTAAATCCCTTCCTCTTGTAACCAAGCTCCTGCAAACCACACCACCAACTCCCTCAGTGTCAATTTCCTCCTTACACAGGAAAGCCAATAGTCCTGCAGGCCATGTCACTGGCAAGTCTGACGAGTCCTCTCCTGCCTGGGATTCCTCCGATGCATCCTTGAGTGTAACGCCTACTGCTGCTGGCGCTGCTGTTGTTGCTGCTGGGAGTCGATCGTCATCCCAGAGGGGAAGTCGGAAGACCACTTGTACTACTTCCAGTAAGCAATTGACTGTCCAACAGTCCTTTGCGAGGAAGATGAAATATCACAGCAGTCATCCTGCTGCAAAGCGGATAACTGAGGCCTTGGCAGCCTGGGCGGTGAGAAACGTGGTTCCGGTATCCACCGTTAATTCAGAGGCAACTAGAGACTTGATTGAGGTACTGTGTCCCCGGTACCAAATACCATCTAGGTTCCATTTCTCTAGGCAGGCGATACCGAAAATGTACACAGACCTCAGAAAAAGAGTCACCAGTGTCCTAAAAAATGCAGTTGTACCCAATGTCCACTCAACCACGGACATGTGGACAAGTGGAGCAGGGCAGACTCAGGACTATATGACTGTGACAGCCAACTGGGTAGATGTATTGCCTCCCGCAGCAAGAACAGCAGCGGCGGCACCAGTAGCAGCATCTCGCAAACGCCAACTCATTCCTAGGCAGGCTACGCTTTGTATCACCGCTTTCCATAAGAGGCACACAGCTGACAACCTCTTACGGAAACTGAGGAACATCATCGCAGAATGGCTTACCCCAATTGGACTCTCCTGGGGATTTGTGACATCGGACAATGCCACCAATATTGTGCGTGCATTACATCTGGGCAAATTCCAGCACGTCCCATGTTTTGCACATACATTGAATTTGGTGGTGCAGAATTATTTAAAAAACGACAGGGGCGTGCAAGAGATGCTGTCGGTGGCCCGAAGAATTGCGGGCCACTTTCGGCATTCAGCCACCGCGTGCCGAAGACTGAAGCACCACCAAACATTCCTGAACCTGCCCTGCCATCATCTGAAGCAAGAGGTGGTAACAAGGTGGAATTCAACCCTCTATATGCTTCAGAGGATGGAGGAGCAGCAAAAGGCCATTCAAGCCTATACATCTGCCCACGATATAGGCAAATGAGGGGGAATGCACCTGAATCAAGCGCAGTGGAGAATGATTTCAACGTTGTGCAAGGTTCTGCAACCCTTTGAACTTGCCACACGTGAAGTCAGTTCAGACACTGCCAGCCTGAGTCAGGTCATTCCCCTCATCAGGCTTTTGCAGAAGAAGCTGGAGACATTGAAGGAGGAGCTAAAACAGAGCGATTCCGCTAGGCATGTGGGACTTGTGGATGGAGCCCATAATTCGCTTAACCAGGATTCACGGGTGGTCAATCTGTTGAAATCAGAGCACTACATTTTGGCCACCGTGCTCGATCCTAGATTTAAAACCTACGTTGTATCTCTCTTTCCGGCAGACACAAGTCTGCAGAGGTTCAAAGACCTGCTGGTGAGAAAATTGTCAAGTCAAGCGGAACGTGACCCGTCAACAGCTCCTCCTTCACATTCTCCCGCAACTGGGGGTGCGAGGAAAAGGCTAAGAATTCCGAGCCCACCCGCTGGCGGTCATGCAGGGCAGTCTGGAGCGAGTGCTGACATCTGGTCCGGACTGAAGGACCTGCCAACGATTACTGACATGTCGTCTACTGTCACTGCATATGATTCTCTCACCATTGAAAGAATGGTGGAGGATTATATGAGTGACCGCATCCAAGTAGGCACGTCAGACAGTCCGTACGTATACTGGCAGGAAAAAGAGGCAATTTGGAGGCCCTTGCACAAACTGGCTTTATTCTACCTAAGTTGCCCTCTCTCCAGTGTGTACTCCGAAAGAGTGTTTAGTGCAGCCGCTCACCTTGTCAGCAATCGGCGTACGAGGTTACTTCCAGAAAATGTGGACAAGATGATGTTCATCAAAATGAATTATAATCAATTCCTCCGTGAAGACATTCACCAGCAGCAATTGCCTCCAGAAAGTACACAGGGACCTGAGATGGTGGATTCCAGTGGGGACGAATTAATAATCTGTGAGGAGGGGGATGTACACAGTGAAAGGGGTGAGGAATCGGAGGATGATGATGAGGTGGACATCTTGCCTCTGTAGAGCCAGTTTGTGCAAGGAGAGATTGATTGCTTCTTTTTTTGGTGGGGGCCCAAACCAACCAGTCATTTCAGTCACAGTCGTGTGGCAGACCCTGTCGCTGAAATGACGGGTTCGTTAAAGTGTGCATGTCCTGTTTATACAACATAAGGGTGGGTGGGAGGGCCCAAGGACAATTCCATCTTGCACCTCTTTTTTCTTTCATTTTTCTTTGCATCATGTGCTGTTTGGGGACAATTTTTTTGAAGTGCCATCCTGCCTGACACTGCAGTGCCACTCCTAGATGGGCCAGGTGTTTGTGTCGGCCACTTGTGTCGCTTAGCTTAGTCACAGAGCGACCTTGGTGCGCCTCTTTTTTTCTTTTCATCATGTGCTGTTTGGGGACAATTTTTTTGAAGTGCCATCCTGCCTGACACTGCAGTGCCACTCCTAGATGGGCCAGGTGTTTGTGTCGGCCACTTGTGTCGCTTAGCTTAGTCACACAGCGACCTTGGTGCGCCTCTTTTTTTCTTTGCATCATGTGCTGTTTGGGGATAATTTTGTTGAAGTGCCATCCTGCCTGACACTACAGTGCCACTCCTAGATGGGCCAGGTGTTTGTGTCGGCCACTTGGGTCGCTTAGCTTAGTCACACAGCGACCTTGGTGCGCCTCTTTTTTTCTTTGCATCATGTGCTGTTTGGGGACAATTTTTTTGAAGTGCCATCCTGCCTGACACTGCAGTGCCACTCCTAGATGGGCCAGGTGTTTGTGTCGGCCACTTGGGTCGCTTAGCTTAGCCATCCAGCAACCTCAGTGCAAATTTTAAGACTAAAAATAATATTGTGAGGTGTGAGGTGTTCAGAATAGACTGAAAATGAGTGTAAATTATGGTTATTGAGGTTAATAATACTATGGGATCAAAATAACCCCTACATTCTATGATTTAAGCTGTTTTTGAGGGTTTTTTGTAAAAAAAAACACCCGAATCCAAAACACACCCGAATCCGACAAAAAAATGTCAGGGAGGTTTTGCCAAAACGCGTCCGAATCCAAAACACGGCCGCGGAACCGAATCAAAAACCAAAACACAAAACCCGAAAAATGTCCGGTGCACATCACTAGTATACACATGATCTTAAGTATGTCATTGGCTAAGCAAAGGTTACTAACAATATGAGCAGTTTCAGGTGCTATCTAAAGTAGGTACAATCGCAATGGAACAAGAAACAACTACATTTAAAAGTACAATGCAAAATAAAATGGAAGTTCCGACTCCATTTTGTTACACACCATCACAAGACTGAACAGGAGCTTGAATCTCTTGCCTAAGGTTTGACTATTAGCACTGACATATTTCCATTGTACTTGCTACCAATACTGTGGAACATGTGGGTTCCCATTATTTACTATATTTTATATACTATTTCACTGATTTCTCTATTGTGCTTATTAGAAAAGAGGAAATACAGTATCTATGACTTAAGAAAAAGCCATACAAATGAAATAAAATCATGAGCAGGTAAATTAGCACTTAGATAAAATAGTAATGCAGTACTGTAGAAGCATTATGCTATAGACAGACATACTGTATACTAACATATAACATATAAGTACAAAAATGAAATGCATTTAAATAAAATATGAACATATGGGGTGAGATTCAAATGATATATCACGCCCAATTTCCTTTCTAAAATGATCTCCGTTATCGCACATATTGCGCCCATAGTAATCAGGTTTAGCTGTGTAAAGAGTTGGGTGCCTCGCTACTCCGGGGGTAGCAAGCTGAAATAAAGATACAACATCCCTGAGGGAAGAAACAAAACGGGTGTGGAAAGGGGTGAAAAGAATTGAATCCTGCCCATGAAGTGAAAGAGGTAAAAAACTGAGTTTAAATAATTTGTAATGATAGAAAGAAAACGTAATGGATTGCTCACTATGGAAGAATTCAATTAGCCTCGTTCAATTACTGTGGGTGAAAAAGGGTGGTAGCCTCGGGCTTTTTTCGGCCGGAGCTATTCACATAGAGACTTTTCTTTCACTGTAAATTAACTGCTTCGGGCGTTAACAGTTTAACATGGCCACAGTACCTGAAAACAGGCCATTTGCAGTTGATGATACAATGATACAGGGGATCACCTCCTGTATCATTGCTCCCCATGTCTCTCAACCTGGCCCCACCATCCTGTCTCCAGCCCAGTCCCCCTATACTTACCTAATGCTGCATGGGGATGCTGCTCCGTCTTTTGAGGCGGCTTGGTCGGCTTCTCTACAGTGTCCAGAGTGGCGTGACATCGCTCTGCATCTAGACAAAATTTACTTTATTGTGCAGCTGTCCAGTGACCGGGCTCTGCCTCTGCTGGCGGTAATGCTTTATGGGCTTGTGGCGTACCGGCTACTAATTTCTTAATGGTACACCGTACCACCCCTTACTGCCGTATTTGCACCATTAGTCTTTGCGAAGTAGAGGGTTATGTACAAGCACATATTTGTGGAAAGACTAGAGAGGCCTACGCCTAGAAAACTAAAATTTAAGAGATATCGGATTGCCCTTTGGGCCTAATTCAGAGTTGATCGCAGAAGCAAATTTGTTAGCAGCAGGGCAAAACCATGTGCGCTACAGGGGGGGGGGGGGGCAGATATAACATGTGCAAAGAGAGTTAGAGTTGGGTGGGGTGTTCAAACTGAAATCTAAGTTTCAGTGTAAAAATAAAGTAGCCAGTATTTACCCTGCACAGAAACAATATAATCCACCCAAATCTAACTCTCTCTGCACAAGTTATATCTGCCACACCTGCAGTGCACATGGGTGGTCATTCCGAGTTGATCGCTAGCGGCATTCGTTCGCTGTGCAGCGATGAGGCAAAAAAAGGCACTTCTGCGCATGCGTATGCGTCGCAATGCGCACGTGCGACGTACTATTACAAAGAACTATGTAGTTTCACACAGGGTCTAGCGATGCTTTTCAGTCACACTGGCTGCCGCAGAGTGATTGATATGAAGTGGGCGTTTCTTGGTGTCAACTGACTGTTTTCAGGGAGTGTCTGAAAAAATGCAGGCGTGCCGGGAAAAACGCAGGCGTGGCTGGGCGAACGCAGGGCGTGTTTGTGACGTCAAATCAGGAACTGAATGGTCTGTAGTGATCGCAAGAGCTGAGTAGGTTTTGAGCTACTCTGAAACTGCACAAAATAACTTTGTAGCCGCTCTGCGTTCCTTTCGTTCGCACTTCTGCTAAGCTAAAATACACTCCCAGCTGGGCATAGCGTTTGCACGGCTGCTAAAAACTGCTAGCGAGTGATCAACTCGGAATGACCACCTATATGTTAGTATATGTCAGTGTCTATCAGGGATGAGCGGGTTCGGCTCCCTGAGAACCTCTAGCGAGCGATCAACTCGGAATGACCACCATGGTTTTGTCCAGCTGCTGTGGTGCATTTCACTTTTGCACAGTTTGCTGACCACCAGTATATAATATATAGCATTACGGTACAGTAGGCCACTGCTGTACCTACCTCTGTGTCGTCAAGTATACTATCCATCCATACCTGTGGTGCATTTCAGTTTTGCACAGTTTGCTGACCACCAGTATATAATATATAGCATTACGGTACAGTAGGCCACTGCTGTACCTACCTCTGTGTCGTCAAGTATACTATCCACCCATACCTGTGGTGCATTTCAGTTTTGCACAGTTTGCTGACCACCAGTATATAATATATAGCATCACGGTACAGTAGGCCACTGCTGTACCTACCTCTGTGTCGTCAAGTATACTATCCATCCATACCTGTGGTGCATTTCAGTTTGCACAGTTTGCTGACCACCAGTATATAATATATAGCATTACGGTACAGTAGGCCACTGCTGTACCTACCTCTGTGTCGTCAAGTATACTATCCATCCATACCTGTGGTGCATTTCAGTTGTGCGCAGTATATATAGTAGTAGGCCATTGCTATTGATACTGGCATATAATTCCACACATTAAAAAATTGAGAATAAAAATGTGGAGGTTAAAATAGGGAAAGATCAAGATCCACTTCCACCTCGTCCTGAAGCTGCTGCCACTAGTCATGGCCGAGACGATGAAATGCCATCAACGTCGTCTGCCAAGGCCGATGCCCAATGTCATAGTAGTGAGCATGTAAAATCCAAAAAACAAAAGCTCAGTAAAATGACCCAAAAATCTAAATTGAAAGCGTCTGAGGAGAAGCGTAAACTTGCCAATATGCCATTTACGACACGGAGTGGCAAGGAACGGCTGAGGCCCTGGCCTATGTTCATGGCTAGTGGTTCAGCTTCACATGAGGATGGAAGCACTCATCCTCTCGCTAGAAAAATGAAAAGACTTAAGCTGGCAAAAGCACAGCAAAGAACTGTGCGTTCTTCTAAATCACAAATCCCCAAGGAGAGTCCAATTGTGTCGGTTGCGATGCCTAACCTTCCCAACACTGGACGGGAAGAGCTTGCGCCTTCCACCATTTGCACGCCCCCTGCAAGTGCTGGAAGGAGCACCCGCAGTCCAGTTCCTGATAGTCAAATTGAAGATGTCACTGTTGAAGTACACCAGGATGAGGATATGGGTGTTGCTGGTGCTGGGGAGGAAATTGACAAGGAGGATTCTGATGGTGAGGTGGTTTGTTTAAGTCAGGCACCTGGCGAGACACCTGTTGTCCGTGGGACGAATATGGCCATTGACATGCCTGGTCAAAATACAAAAAAATTCAGCTCTTCGGTGTGGAATTATTTCAACACAAATGCGGACAACAGGTGTCAAGCCGTGTGTTGCCTTTGTCAAGCTGTAATAAGTAGGGGTAAGGACGTTAACCACCTAGGAACATCGTCCCTTATACGTCACCTGGACCGCATTCATCAGAAGTCAGTGACAAGTTCAAAAACTTTGGGTGACAGCGGAAGCAGTCCACTGACAACTAAATCCCTTCCTCTTGTAACCAAGCTCCTGCAAACCACACCACCAACTCCCCCAGTGTCAATTTCCTCCTTACACAGGAAAGCCAATAGTCCTGCAGGCCATGTCACTGGCAAGTCTGACGAGTCCTCTCCTGCCTGGGATTCCTCCGATGCATCCTTGAGTGTAACGCCTACTGCTGCTGGCGCTGCTGTTGTTGCTGCTGGGAGTCGATCGTCATCCCAGAGGGGAAGTCGGAAGACCACTTGTACTACTTCCAGTAAGCAATTGACTGTCCAACAGTCCTTTGCGAGGAAGATGAAATATCACAGCAGTCATCCTGCTGCAAAGCGGATAACTGAGGCCTTGGCAGCCTGGGCGGTGAGAAACGTGGTTCCGGTATCCACCGTTAATTCAGAGGCAACTAGAGACTTGATTGAGGTACTGTGTCCCCAGTACCAAATACCATCTAGGTGCCATTTCTCTAGGCAGGCGATACCGAAAATGTACACAGACCTCAGAAAAAGAGTCACCAGTGTCCTAAAAAATGCAGTTGTACCCAATGTCCACTTAACCACGGACATGTGGACAAGTGGAGCAGGGCAGACTCAGGACTATATGACTGTGACAGCCAACTGGGTAGATGTATTGCCTCCCGCAGCAAGAACAGCAGCGGCGGCACCAGTAGCAGCATCTCGCAAACGCCAACTCGTTCCTAGGCAGGCTACGCTTTGTATCACCGCTTTCCATAAGAGGCACACAGCTGACAACCTCTTACGGAAACTGAGGAACATCATCGCAGAATGGCTTACCCCAATTGGACTCTCCTGGGGATTTGTGACATCGGACAATGCCACCAATATTGTGTGTGCATTACATCTGGGCAAATTCCAGCACGTCCCATGTTTCCCATTATTTACTATATTTTATATACTATTTCACTGATTTCTCTATTGTGCTTATTAGAAAAGAGGAAATACAGTATCTATGACTTAAGAAAAAGCCATACAAATGAAATAAAATCATGAGCAGGTAAATTAGCACTTAGATAAAATAGTAATGCAGTACTGTAGAAGCATTATGCTATAGACAGACATACTGTATACTAACATATAACATATAAGTACAAAAATAAAATGCATTTAAATAAAATATGAACATATGGGGTGAGATTCAAATGATATATCACGCCCAATTTCCTTTCTAAAATGATCTCCGTTATCGCACATATTGCGCCCATAGTAATCAAGTTTAGCGGTGTAAAGAGTTGGGTGCCTCGCTACTCCGGGGGTAGCAAGCTGAAATAAAGATACAACATCCCTGAGGGAAGAAACAGAACGGGTGTGGAAAGGGATGAAAAGAATTGAATCCTGCCCATGAAGTGAAAGAGGTAAAAAACTGAGTTTAAATAATTTGTAATGATAGAAAGAAAACGTAATGGATTGCTCACTATGGAAGAATTCAATTAGCCTCGTTCAATTACTGTGGGCGAAAAAGGGTGGTAGCCTCGGGCTTTTTTCGGCCGGAGCTATTCACATAGAGACTTTTTTTTCACTGTAAATTAACTGCTTCGGGCGTTAACAGTTTAACATGGCCACAGTACCTGAAAACAGGCCATTTGCAGTTGATGATACAATGATACAGGGGATCACCTCCTGTATCATTGCTCCCCATGTCTCTCAACCTGGCCCCACCATCCTGTCTCCAGCCCAGTCCCCCTATACTTACCTAATGCTGCATGGGGATGCTGCTCCGTCTTTTGAGGCGGCTTGGTCGGCTTCTCTACAGTGTCCAGAGTGGCGTGACATCGCTCTGCATCTAGACAAAATTTACTTTATTGTGCAGCTGTCCAGTGACCGGGCTCTGCCTCTGCTGGCGGTAATGCTTTATGGGCTTGTGGCGTACCGGCTACTAATTTCTTAATGGTACACCGTACCACCCCTTACTGCCGTATTTGCACCATTAGTCTTTGCGAAGTAGAGGGTTATGTTCAAGCACATATTTGTGGAAAGACTAGAGAGGCCTACGCCTAGAGAACTAAAATTTAAGAGATATCGGATTGCCCTTTGGGCCTAATTCAGAGTTGATCACAGAAGCAAATTTGTTAGCAGTAGGGCAAAACCATGTGCGCTGCAGGGGGGGCAGATATAACATGTGCAAAGAGAGTTAGAGTTGGGTGGGGTGTGTTCAAACTGAAATCTAAGTTTCAGTGTAAAAATAAAGTAGCCAGTATTTACCCTGCACAGAAACAATATAATCCACCCAAATCTAACTCTCTCTGCACAAGTTATATCTGCCAAACCTGCAGTGCACATGGGTGGTCATTCCGAGTTGATCGCTAGCTGCATTCGTTCGCTGTGCAGCGATGAGGCAAAAAAAGGCACTTCTGCGCATGCGTATGCGTCGCAATGCGCACGTGCGACGTACTATTACAAAGAACGATGTAGTTTCACACAGGGTCTAGCGATGCTTTTCAGTCACACTGGCTGCCGCAGAGTGATTGACATGAAGTGGGCGTTTCTGGGTGTCAACTGACTGTTTTCAGGGAGTGTTTGAAAAAACGCAGGCGTGCCGGGAAAAACGCAGGCGTGGCTGGGCGAACGCAGGGTGTGTTTGTGACGTCAAATCAGGAACTGAATGGTCTGTAGTGATCGCAAGAGCTGAGTAGGTTTTGAGCTACTCTGAAACTGCACAAAATAACTTTGTAGCCGCTCTGCGTTCCTTTCGTTCGCACTTCTGCTAAGCTAAAATACACTCCCAGCTGGGCATAGCGTTTGCACGGCTGCTAAAAACTGCTAGCGAGTGATCAACTCGGAATGACCACCTATATGTTAGTATATGTCAGTGTCTATCAGGGATGAGCGGGTTCGATTCTCTGAGAACCTCTAGCGAGCGATCAACTCGGAATGACCACCATGGTTTTGTCCAGCTGCTAACAAATTTGCTGCTGCGATCAACTCTGAATTACCCCCTTTGTTTCTTATTTGTAGCACTTTTGTTGGTCTACATACATCTTGTGAAGATTTAGACTGATGACAAGCAGTATGTGGACCTGGAACAACAACACCGGGAGATTGATAAGATTGAAATTCTACTTGTGCATTTCATGTGCATGGATAGTACAAGTTTAAGCATGAATGTTAATCACCATGTTTACAGTTGCATTGCTGGGAAGCAAAATACTTTACCTGCATACTTGTCGATTGCCTGCACAATTGTTCTGGGGTACTCATGGCGCTTGTAGAGTTTATGAATGATGACAAGACCACTAATTACCTTTTATGCTTATGCCTATGTTGATACATAACATAAAAACAACCACCTTCCTTATTTCCAGTAATGTACTATAATACTAAAAATGGATGTTTTTGTTCATGCATCATCTAAGGAATGAGAAATTTCTCACTGGCTTTCATAAATCAAATATCAGTGCGGCTCATTGGACTATTGCTTATCTGCTTACAGTTATAAACAAAAGCTACATTACTGGGAATCTTGTAAGGAGTTTGACCCAAATGTATAAATTACAGATTTAAAAAAAGAAACAAAAAATGTCATTAAAAAACAAGTAAGACTAAAAGGTTATTTAAAGATAAAACATTTTATTTTTATTTGTGTGGCTGAAACAATATTAAGCTTTACATTGTACAATTACAATCATCGCTAGAAATATAAACATTGCTTAGTACATGTAATCTTAAAAAATGATTATGTGGAAATTGTTTTGGAAATTGTGGGGAAAAACATTTAAAAATGACATAACCACAAATGTTAATTATTTGTTTAGCAGACTGTTATATGGGCCTAATTCAGATCAGATCGCAGCAGCAAATTTGTTAGCAAATAGGCAAAACCATGGGGGTAATTATTCAGACCTGATCGTTGATGTGCTACATTTAGCACATCTACGATCTGTTTCTCTGACATGTGGGGGGACGCCCAGCACAGGGCTAGTCCACCCCGCATGTCAGGCCCTACCCCATCCCCCGCACAGGTACAAAAGCATTGCACGGCGGCAATGCTTTTGTACCTGACGAGTAGCGCCCTGCCAGCACAGCTCCTGCGCGCTGGCAGGGGGTTAACCGTCACAGTCCCGGGATGCAGCGGTTGCATGTGATGTCACACAGCTGCCATAGCCCGCCCGCCCAACGGTCAGGACATGCCTACATTATCCGGACTGCGTCCCAACCACAGCGTTCTAACGCCATTGGCATGCCCCCTCCTGCCCCGCGGGCCACAGTGTGATAGAAAGCGCCGGACATTCTCAGGGCGGTGACATAGCATTGGGAGGTCAGGCCGGGCTGAACAGGGGTGTTGTGACCGTTTTCAGGGCGGCTGCATGACGTCACACACAGCCACTCTAATTGAAAAAAAATGGTGGCTGACCGCCTGACAGCGATGCCGGGCTGTGCTGCCAGGGGTCAATCTTAGTTCCGATGCGTCCCATTGGGAGGCGGCCTCACATAAGCTGGGCGTCCTTGCCCTGTGCTGGGCAGCCCCCAGCATGTGAGGAGATGGACGCAGATTTGGCTGCATATGCAGCGATCTGCATCCATCTCTGAATAACCCACTTTATCTGGATGTCATTTTTTTTTTTGCTTTGTTCTAAAACCCTGTCCACAAATTCCACCCTGTTAAAGGGGTGAGATTTCAGAAACTATAGATATTACCCCATGGTTCTTTTATGTGTACCGCAGGGATTCTCTGTTTTAATATGTCATTTGACCAGAGTTGTATTTGCAGTTCAGCAGCAGATGCAGAGCCCCAGGTTGTCTAACATTTCAAAACGTACATTTTTCTGTTTGCGTTTTAGAGCACGTCTGATGTACTGCAGAAAGTGTAGCACTGGCATAGGCTTTAGTATTAAAAGTTGCACATTTTCAGACTATCCTGCCAACAATAATGGAAATCCTGATATAATGGAATAGAACATTTTTTTTTACCTTAAATGCCTAAATAATATAAAATTTAATGATGCAAAACGTTCAAAATCTATGCCAACTCTTTTAGTTCCTTTTGTGTACATTTATTCTTTTCCAGTGTTCCTCTCATCTGTTACTGTAACATCATGATGTTGGATAATTAAAAGAACATTTTACAAATTTTAGTGGAAGACAGAAATTAGCAACATATTTTATTTATTTATATACGGGCCAATTCAGTAAGGTTAGCAAATTCTGCTAATCAGCAGAATTTACTAACCATTAACACGCATGCTGGGGGCCGCCCAGCATGCTGACCAGCGCCTCCCCCCGCTTCAAGCAGAAATTGCGAACAGCATGCAATTTCTGCTTGTTAGCAGAAATTAAGGATGACGCCTGCCGGCGCAGCTTAGCTGCGGCCGCAGGAGTCCCAGCGCCATTTTTGTTGTCGCAGTGGCTGCGTGTGATGTCACGCAGCCGCTGCGGCGGCACCCCTGACACGCCCCCCATTCACGCGTACCAGCCCACCATTTGGGCTGGCACCCCCCCGCAACGCTCCGTTTCCACCCAGAAAACGGAGTGTTGCCGCCCCCCTCCCGTCCCGCGACCGCCTCTGCCTGATTGACAAGAAGAGGCGATCGTAATTTCTGCGGCCCCCACAGAAATTGCGGGCGCATGCGCAGTAGGGCCTGCGACCCCTCAGCACAAATTCCATACGAACCGCTACTTGCGATTCATACTGAATTTGCCCCATCGTGCTCACATTTTATGCAGCGCTTTAGTGAAGAGAATATTTCCGTAATTCCCATCAGTCTCTGCCCCAGAAGAGTTTACAATCTATGCTCCCTATCTCATGGACACATATACAATACACACTAGTGTTAATTTGCTGTCAAAAGCTAATTACCCTTACAGAAATTTTTTGGAGTGTAGAGCAGTACATAGAAATGGCACACAGGTAGTACCTTGGTTAGGAGTTGAACTCAGTGCTGTGAGGCAGTATCGTTAATCATGCTGCACATAACTTGAGTCTCAGCCAGTGGTGTAACTACCGTGGGTAAAGGGGGTGCAGCTGCTTTGGGGCCCTGGTTGCTTCCAGGGCTCGCTGCTCCCCCTGAACCCAGTCATGGGCTGCCTCAAAGGCCCGCCACTCCCCCTCCACCACTGCCCACATGATGAATGGCCTCCGCTGATAGCACACCCCCTGCAGCCGCATGGAGGATGTGGCAGGGGGATGACGGTGCCCTACTTGGCAGACTCCGAGCAGCAGAGCAGTGCAGTGCCACGATCCGTGGGAATTTAGGGGGCATGGCCTAACGCAGTGAAGTACCAGCCCCTATCAGAGACTTCTGCTGTAGCAGGTAATGTATCTCCTGCTCACTCCCCCTCCCCCTCTCTCTACCCACTCTCCCTCCCTGAACGTTTATCTCTTGCTACTCTTTTTCTCCCCCTCTCCCTGACACTGTCTCTCTTGCCCTCTCTCTCTCATACTGTCTCTCACCCTCCCTCTCTTTCTCCCTAACACTCTCTCTCTCCCTGGCACTGTCTGTCTACCTCTCTCTCTGACACTGTCTCTCGCTCTCCCTGGCACTGTTTCTCTCTGTCTCCATGATACTGTCTCTCTCCCTGGAACGGTCTCTCCCTCCCTCTCTCTCTGCCTGGCATTGTCTCTCTCCCCCTCCTCCCGCTCTCCCTTCCTGGCACAGTCCCTCTCTCTCTCTCTCTCTCTCTCTCCCTCTCTCCACTTGCACTGTTTCTCCCTCACTGATAGTGTCTCTCTCTTTCTCCCTGACTTTCTTTCCCTGACACCCTCTTTCTCGTTCTCTCTCTCCCTGACACTCACTCTTCTCTTGCACCCTCTCTTTTGCTCTCCCTCCCTGACACTCTATCTCTCCCTCTGACACTCTCTCTCTCTACCTGATGCCCTCTCTCTCTAAATTCTCTGCTAACTCCTCTTTCTCCCTGACACTCTTTCTCGCTCCTCTCTCTTTCTCTTATTACCTCTATTTATATGAAACTCCCCCTCTCTCTCTCCCCCTCTCTTTCTTGCTCCTCTCTCTCTTTATCTCCTTCTGACATCCTCGTTGTCTCTCTCTCACTCCCCTTACCGTAAGAGGCATTGTAGTGACAATGATTGGGGGAGGGGTGGGGGTCTTTCAAGATTTTGCTATGGGGCCCTCAAAGTTCTAGTTACACCACTGGTCTTAGCTATTATATACTACTATTAATTATACTATAAATCTGTATTACAATAATGGAAATAGATGATTACAGCAGGTCCAGAAAGGAACAGATTTGTATTAAAGGCTATGGGGCTGATTCAGATGTGGACACTAATTCGATATTCTAGCTATTCTCCGATGGTTTTGGAACTGCACTGCACATGTACAGATCTGGTCCTGCAACTTTAATTGCAGTGCCTCGAAAGGTGCAGCATCACTGACATGCTACTGGCATTTGGCAGCAGCAGTCGGGAGTGTTCCAGAAAACAGGGGCATGTCGACCATGTTTTCTGGCAGTGTCGAAGCCAGTGGTTGCATCCTTGGATGTATAGTTTTGCCAGACATCCTGAGTAACTAGGTTACTCAGATGTCTGATGGCCAAACGATGTTCCAGCAATTGATGTGATGATGCATCTATGGAAACAACAGTGAATCACAAAGAAGCCGGCAGTGAGTGTCTTTTAGCATAAGATGCCTTCTGCGTCTTTTGCATATTTATGCACAGCCTCTGAGTATGCAGCAAGTCCCTCACAGTGTTGCTGTTTTGTGCTGCATCAGACCAGTGGTAGTGTCCTGGCCATCAGTCATTCCAGTGACCAGGCAGTCACAGTTGTATACACTGCTGCTATATGTCCAATGCTGATGTATAATAATAATAATAATAATAATAATAACAACAACAACAACAACAACAAGTCCCTCACAGTGTTGTTGTGTTGTGTTGCATCAGACCAGTGGTAGTGTCCTGGCCATCAGTCATTCCAGTGACCAGGCAGTCACAGTGGTATACGCTGCTGCTATATGTCCACTGCTACAGTATTAATATAATAAGAATAATGACAACCACAAGTCCCTCACAGTTTTGCTGTGTTGTGCTAAGTCAGACCAGTGGTAGTGTCCTGGCCATCAGTCATCAGTCATTCCTGTGCCGCATATTGTGTTATATAACTCCAGAAAAATAATGGGGTACAAACATTTGGAGGATAAAATAGGGAAAGATCAAGAACCACTTCCTCCTAGTGCTGAAGCTGCTGCCGCTAGCCATGACATAGACGATGAAATGCCATCAACGTCGTCTGCCAAGGCCGATGCCCATATTGATAGTAGAGGGCATGTAAAATCCAAAAAGCCAAAGTTCAGTAAAAAGAAACAAAAAAAAAATTCTTAAATGGTCTGAGGAGAAGCGTAAATTTGCCAATATGTCATTTATGACACGGAGTGGCAAGGAACGGCTGAGGCCTATGTTCATGACTAGTGGTTCAGCTTCACATGACTTTGAAAAAAGGAAGTGTGGGTGTAGGAAATTGGCGCTGGAAGGGAGGTGGGGGAGTGAAGCTGATGGTTCAGCTGGGAGATTATGGTTTTAAATGAGCAAAAGGAATACTTATCTGAATGATTTCTCGGTAAGTTTCTGGACCTTTGGGGGGAGATATCTTTCCTCCAGGATCCGTGAGGTCATACGCAGTAGAGGTATGGAAAAAACAAATAAAGGATTTTTTGAGTAGAAAATCCTCAAAAGAAATGTGAAGAAAAAATATATATGTATATATGCGTTTTGTGATGACTAGTACAAGAGATGAGCGGGTTCGGTTTCTCTGAATCCGAACCCGCACGAACTTCATGTTTTTTTTCACGGGTCCGAGCGACTCGGATCTTCCCGCCTTGCTCGGTTAACCCGAGCGCGCCCGAACGTCATCATGACGCTGTCGGATTCTCGCGAGACTCGGATTCTATATAAGGAGCCGCGCGTCGCCGCCATTTTCACACGTGCATTGAGATTGATAGGGAGAGGACGTGGCTGGCGTCCTCTCCATTTAGATTAGGAGAGAGAGAGAGAGATTGACCTGAGGCTGATACTGTAGAAGAGAGTGCAGAGTTTAGTGACTGACCACAGTGACCACCAGCAGTGCAGTTGTTTTATTTAATATATCCGTTCTCTGCCTGAAAAAAACGGTACACACAGTGACTCAGTCACATACCATATCTGTGTGCACTGCTCAGCCCAGTGTGCTGCATGCCTGCATCATCTATGTATATATTATATATCTGACTGTGCTCAGCTCACACAGCTTATAATTGTGGGGGAGACTGGGGAGCACTGCAGTGCCAGTAATAGGTTATAGCAGGAGCCAGGAGTACAAGACAGTCACATACCATATCTGTGTGCACTGCTCAGCCCAGTGTGCTGCATCATCTATGTATATATTATATATCTGACTGTGCTCAGCTCACACAGCTTATAATTGTGGGGGAGACTGGGGAGCACTGCAGTGCCAGTTATAGGTTATAGCAGGAGCCAGGAGTACATATTATATTAAAATTAAACAGTGCACACTTTTGCTGCAGGAGTGCCACTGCCAGTGTGACTGACCAGTGACCTGACCACACTGACCACCAGTATAGTTAGTAGTATACTATATTGTGATTGCCTGAAAAAGTTAAACACTCGTCGTGTGACTTCACTTGTGTGGTGTTTTTTTTTTTATTCTATAAAAAACTCATTCTGCTGACACACAGTGTCCAGCAGGTCCGTCATTATATAATATATATACCTGTCCGGCTGCAGTAGTGACATATATATATTTTTTATATCATTATTTATCATCCAGTCGCAGCAGACACAGTACGGTAGTTCACGGCTGTAGCTACCTCTGTGTCGGCACTCGGCAGTCCATCCATAATTGTATACCACCTACCCGTGGTTTTTTTTTCTTTCTTCTTTATACATACATACTACGACATCTCTTTATCAACCAGTCTATATTAGCAGCAGACACAGTACAGTACGGTAGTTCACGGCTGTGGCTACCTCTGTGTCGGCACTCGGCAGTCCGTCCATAATTGTATACCACCTAACCGTGGTTTTTTTTTCTTTCTTCTTCATACATACATACTACGACATCTCTTTATCAACCAGTCTATATTAGCAGCAGACACAGTACAGTACGGTAGTTCACGGCTGTGGCTACCTCTGTGTCGGCACTCGGCAGTCCGTCCATAATTGTATACCACCTAACCGTGGTTTTTTTTTCTTTATTCTTTATACATACATACTAGGACATCTCTTTATCAACCAGTCTATATTAGCAGCAGACACAGTACAGTACGGTAGTTCACGGCTGTGGCTACCTCTGTGTCGGCACTCGGCAGTCCGTCCATAATTGTATACCACCTACCCGTGGTTTTTTTTTCTTTCTTCTTTATACATACATACTACTACATCTCTTTATCAACCAGTCTATATTAGCAGCAGACACAGTACAGTACGGTAGTTCACGGCTGTGGCTACCTCTGTGTCGGCACTCGGCAGTCCATCCATAATTGTATACTAGTATCCATCCATCTCCATTGTTTACCTGAGGTGCCTTTTAGTTGTGCCTATTAAAATATGGAGAACAAAAATGTTGAGGTTCCAAAATTAGGGAAAGATCAAGATCCACTTCCACCTCGTGCTGAAGCTGCTGCCACTAGTCATGGCCGAGACGATGAAATGCCAGCAACGTCGTCTGCCAAGGCCGATGCCCAATGTCATAGTACAGAGCATGTCAAATCCAAAACACCAAATATCAGTAAAAAAAGGACTCCAAAACCTAAAATAAAATTGTCGGAGGAGAAGCGTAAACTTGCCAATATGCCATTTACCACACGGAGTGGCAAGGAACGGCTGAGGCCCTGGCCTATGTTCATGGCTAGTGGTTCAGCTTCACATGAGGATGGAAGCACTCAGCCTCTCGCTAGAAAAATGAAAAGACTCAAGCTGGCAAAAGCACAGCAAAGAACTGTGCATTCTTCGAAATCCCAAATCCACAAGGAGAGTCCAATTGTGTCGGTTGCGATGCCTGACCTTCCCAACACTGGACGTGAAGAGCATGCGCCTTCCACCATTTGCACGCCCCCTGCAAGTGCTGGAAGGAGCACCCGCAGTCCAGTTCCTGATAGTCAGATTGAAGATGTCAGTGTTGAAGTACACCAGGATGAGGAGGATATGGGTGTTGCTGGCGCTGGGGAGGAAATTGACAAGGAGGATTCTGATGGTGAGGTGGTTTGTTTAAGTCAGGCACCCGGGGAGACACCTGTTGTCGGTGGGAGGAATATGGCCGTTGACATGCCAGGTGAAAATACCAAAAAAATCAGCTCTTCGGTGTGGAGGTATTTCAACAGAAATGCGGACAACAGGTGTCAAGCTGTGTGTTCCCTTTGTCAAGCTGTAATAAGTAGGGGTAAGGACGTTAACCACCTCGGAACATCCTCCCTTATACGTCACCTGCAGCGCATTCATAATAAGACAGTGACAAGTTCAAAAACTTTGGGTGACAGCGGAAGCAGTCCACTGACCAGTAAATCCCTTCCTCTTGTAACCAAGCTCACGCAAACCACCCCACCAACTCCCTCAGTGTCAATTTCCTCCTTCCCCAGGAATGCCAATAGTCCTGCAGGCCATGTCACTGGCAATTCTGACGAGTCCTCTCCTGCCTGGGATTCCTCCGATGCATCCTTGCGTGTAACGCCTACTGCTGCTGGCGCTGCTGTTGTTGCTGCTGGGAGTCGATGGTCATCCCAGAGGGGAAGTCGTAAGACCACTTTTACTACTTCCACCAAGCAATTGACTGTCCAACAGTCCTTTGCAAGGAAGATGAAATATCACAGCAGTCATCCTACTGCAAAGCGGATAACTGAGGCCTTGGCATCCTGGGTGGTGAGAACCGTGGTTCCGGTATCCATCATTACTGCAGAGCCAACTAGAGACTTGTTGGAGGTACTGTGTCCCCGGTACCAAATACCATCTAGGTTCCATTTCTCTAGGCAGGCGATACCGAAAATTTACACAGACCTCAGAAAAAGAGTCACCAGTGTCCTAAAAAATGCAGCTGTACCCAATGTCCACTTAACCACGGACATGTGGACAAGTGGAGCAGGGCAGGGTCAGGACTATATGACTGTGACAGCCCACTGGGTAGATGTATGGACTCCCGCCGCAAGAACAGCAGCGGCGGCACCAGTAGCAGCATCTCGCAAACGCCAACTCTTTCCTAGGCAGGCTACGCTTTGTATCACCGGTTTCCAGAATACGCACACAGCTGAAAACCTCTTACGGCAACTGAGGAAGATCATCGCGGAATGGCTTACCCCAATTGGACTCTCCTGTGGATTTGTGGCATCGGACAACGCCAGCAATATTGTGTGTGCATTAAATATGGGCAAATTCCAGCACGTCCCATGTTTTGCACATACCTTGAATTTGGTGGTGCAGAATTATTTAAAAAACGACAGGGGCGTGCAAGAGATGCTGTCGGTGGCCAGAAAAATTGCGGGACACTTTCGGCGTACAGGCACCACGTACAGAAGACTGGAGCACCACCAAAAACTACTGAACCTGCCCTGCCATCATCTGAAGCAAGAAGTGGTAACGAGGTGGAATTCAACCCTCTATATGCTTCAGAGGTTGGAGGAGCAGCAAAAGGCCATTCAAGCCTATACAATTGAGCACGATATAGGAGGTGGAATGCACCTTTCTCAAGCGCAGTGGAGAATGATTTCAACGTTGTGCAAGGTTCTGATGCCCTTTGAACTTGCCACACGTGAAGTCAGTTCAGACACTGCCAGCCTGAGTCAGGTCATTCCCCTCATCAGGCTTTTGCAGAAGAAGCTGGAGACATTGAAGGAGGAGCTAACACGGAGCGATTCCGCTAGGCATGTGGGACTTGTGGATGGAGCCCTTAATTCGCTTAACAAGGATTCACGGGTGGTCAATCTGTTGAAATCAGAGCACTACATTTTGGCCACCGTGCTCGATCCTAGATTTAAAGCCTACCTTGGATCTCTCTTTCCGGCAGACACAAGTCTGCTGGGGTTGAAAGACCTGCTGGTGAGAAAATTGTCAAGTCAAGCGGAACGCGACCTGTCAACATCTCCTCCTTCACATTCTCCCGCAACTGGGGGTGCGAGGAAAAGGCTCAGAATTCCGAGCCCACCCGCTGGCGGTGATGCAGGGCAGTCTGGAGCGACTGCTGATGCTGACATCTGGTCCGGACTGAAGGACCTGACAACGATTACGGACATGTCGTCTACTGTCACTGCATATGATTCTCTCACCATTGAAAGAATGGTGGAGGATTATATGAGTGACCGCATCCAAGTAGGCACGTCACACAGTCCATACTTATACTGGCAGGAAAAAGAGGCAATTTGGAGGCCATTGCACAAACTGGCTTTATTCTACCTAAGTTGCCCTCCCACAAGTGTGTACTCCGAAAGAGTGTTTAGTGCCGCCGCTCACCTTGTCAGCAATCGGCGTACGAGGTTACATCCAGAAAATGTGGAGAAGATGATGTTCATTAAAATGAATTATAATCAATTCCTCCGCGGAGACATTGACCAGCAGCAATTGCCTCCACAAAGTACACAGGGAGCTGAGATGGTGGATTCCAGTGGGGACGAATTGATAATCTGTGAGGAGGGGGATGTACACGGTGATATATCGGAGGGTGATGATGAGGTGGACATCTTGCCTCTGTAGAGCCAGTTTGTGCAAGGAGAGATTAATTGCTTCTTTTTTGGGGGGGGTCCAAACCAACCCGTCATATCAGTCACAGTCGTGTGGCAGACCCTGTCACTGAAATGATGGGTTGGTTAAAGTGTGCATGTCCTGTTTTGTTTATACAACATAAGGGTGGGTGGGAGGGCCCAAGGACAATTCCATCTTGCACCTCTTTTTTCTTTTATTTTTCTTTGCGTCATGTGCTGTTTGGGGAGGGTTTTTTGGAAGGGACATCCTGCGTGACACTGCAGTGCCACTCCTAAATGGGCCCGGTGTTTGTGTCGGCCACTAGGGTCGCTAATCTTACTCACACAGTCAGCTACCTCATTGCGCCTCTTTTTTTCTTTGCGTCATGTGCTGATTGGGGAGGGTTTTTTGGAAGGGACATCCTGCGTGACACTGCAGTGCCACTCCTAAATGGGCCCGGTGTTTGTGTCGGCCACTAGGGTCGCTAATCTTACTCACACAGTCAGCTACCTCATTGCGCCTCTTTTTTTCTTTGCGTCATGTGCTGATTGGGGAGGGTTTTTTGGAAGGGACATCCTGCGTGACACTGCAGTGCCACTCCTAAATGGGCCCGGTGTTTGTGTCGGCCACTAGGGTCGCTAATCTTACTCACACAGTCAGCTACCTCATTGCGCCTCTTTTTTTCTTTGCGTCATGTGCTGATTGGGGAGGGTTTTTTGGAAGGGACATCCTGCGTGACACTGCAGTGCCACTCCTAAATGGGCCCGGTGTTTGTGTCGGCCACTAGGGTCGCTAATCTTACTCACACAGTCAGCTACCTCATTGCGCCTCTTTTTTTCTTTGCGTCATGTGCTGATTGGGGAGGGTTTTTTGGAAGGGACATCCTGCGTGACACTGCAGTGCCACTCCTAAATGGGCCCGGTGTTTGTGTCGGCCACTAGGGTCGCTAATCTTACTCACACAGTCAGCTACCTCATTGCGCCTCTTTTTTTCTTTGCGTCATGTGCTGATTGGGGAGGGTTTTTTGGAAGGGACATCCTGCGTGACACTGCAGTGCCACTCCTAAATGGGCCCGGTGTTTGTGTCGGCCACTAGGGTCGCTAATCTTACTCACACAGTCAGCTACCTCATTGCGCCTCTTTTTTTCTTTGCGTCATGTGCTGATTGGGGAGGGTTTTTTGGAAGGGACATCCTGCGTGACACTGCAGTGCCACTCCTAAATGGGCCCGGTGTTTGTGTCGGCCACTAGGGTCGCTAATCTTACTCACACAGTCAGCTACCTCATTGCGCCTCTTTTTTTCTTTGCGTCATGTGCTGATTGGGGAGGGTTTTTTGGAAGGGACATCCTGCGTGACACTGCAGTGCCACTCCTAAATGGGCCTGGTGTTTGTGTCGGCCACTAGGGTCGCTTATCTTACTCACACAGTCAGCTACCTCATTGCGCCTCTTTTTTTCTTTGCGTCATGTGCTGATTGGGGAGGGTTTTTTGGAAGGGACATCCTGCGTGACACTGCAGTGCCACTCCTAGATGGCCCAGGTGTTTGTGTCGGCCACTAGTGTCGCTTAGCTTAGTCATCCAGCGACCTTGGTGCAAATTTTAGGACTAAAAATAATATTGTGAGGTGTGAGGTATTCAGAATAGACTGAAAATGAGTGGAAATTATGGTTTTTGAGGTTAATAATAATATGGGATCAAAATGACCCCCAAATTCTATGATTTAAGCTGTTTTTTAGTGTTTTTTTAAAAAAACACCCGAATCCAAAACACACCCGAATCCGACAAAAAAAATTCGGTGAGGTTTTGCCAAAACGCGGTCGAACCCAAAACACGGCCGCGGAACCGAACCCAAAACCAAAACACAAAACCCGAAAAATTTCAGGCGCTCATCTCTAACTAGTACAAGATGTTTTCAGGTAAGATGATCGTACCTCACTTACACAAAGTGAGCGAGGTATACAGCATATAAAGGTTTCTTTTACATGCAAGTGGGTGGCGTACCTAACTTATAATAAAGAATGGTGACATAAACACATCATGGTATCTTTGTATGCTGAGCTGCGTACCTGTACTCACTGAAAGATGCGTATTTCGTCTGCACATCAAGGTATCTTTATCCAAGGCGTGTTCTTATTAAAGCACCCATATATATAAAAAGGGATTTATTGGATAAAAACAAAACGGTTTACACACGTAAGGAATGTTGACCACAAAGAAGGAGAGCTGCCAGACAGGGGAACTTGTAGGACCATCAAAGGACAGATCCACCAGGCCTGGTACCAATAGGACTGAATAATAAAAGTATAAATGAATCTAGATGGTCGTACCTTTCCCCAGTCGTGCAGATGGCAATCCAAGTGACAAGGATCCTCTTTCCATCCAACGCGTTTCGAGATAGCTCTCTTTATCAAGGCCTTGATAAAGAGAGCTATCTCGAAACGCGTTGGATGGAAAGAGGATCCTTGTCACTTGGATTGCCATCTGCACGACTGGGGAAAGGTACGACCATCTAGATTCATTTATACTTTTATTATTCAGTCCTATTGGTACCAGGCCTGGTGGATCTGTCCTTTGATGGTCCTACAAGTTCCCCTGTCTGGCAGCTCTCCTTCCTTGTGGTCAACATTCCTTACGTGTGTAAACCCTTTTGTTTTTATCCAATAAATCCCTTTTTATATATATGGGTGCTTTAATAAGAACACGCCTTGGATAAAGATACCTTGATGTGCAGACGAAATACGCATCTTTCAGTGAGTACCGGTACGCAGCTCAGCATACAAAGATACCATGATGTGTTTATGTCACCATTCTTTATTGTAAGTTAGGTACGCCACCCACTTGCATGTAAAAGAAACCTTTATATGCTGTATACCTCGCTCACTTTGTGTAAGTGAGGTACGATCATCTTACCTGAAAACATCTTGTACTAGTCATCACAAAACGCATATATACATATACAATTTTTCTTCACATTTCTTTTGAGGATTTTCTACTCAAAAAATCCTTTATTTGTTTTTTCCATACCTCTACTGCGTATGACCTCACGGATCCTGGAGGAAAGATATCTCCCCCCAAAGGTCCAGAAACTTACAGAGAAATCATTCAGATAAGTATTCCTTTTGCTCATTTAAAACCATAATCTCCCAGCTGAACCATCAGCTTCACTCCCCCACCTCCCTTCCAGCGCCAATTTCCTACACCCAGAATTCCTTTTTTCAAGCTCTATCTTTTTGGATTATTTTTGGGATTAATCCAGTGGTGTAAGGGAGAGGCAGCAGGTCTTTTCACTCATCAGGAGCGCCTCTATCTCTCTGCCAAATTTTTGTTGCCAGCTTCACATGACGATGGAAGCCATCATCCTCCCGCTAGAAAAATTAAAAGAGTTAAGCTGGAAAGAGCACAGAAAAGAACTGTGCGTTCTGAGATGGTATCACAATTCCCAAGGAGAGTCCAAGTGTGTCGGTGGTTGCAATGCCTGACCTTCCCAACACTGGACGGGAAGAGGAGGCTCCTTCCACCATTTGCACGCCCCCTGCAAGTGCTGAAAGGAGCACCAACACTCCAGTTCCTGATATTGAAATTGAAGATGTCACTGTTGAAGTACACCAGGATGAGGATATGGGTGTTGCTGGCGCTGAGGAGGTAGTTGACGATGAGGATTCTGATGGTGATGTGGTTTGTTTAAGTAAGGCACCGGGGGAGACACCTGTTGTCCGTGGGATGAAGAAGCCCATTGTGATGTCTGGGCAAACTACCAAAAAACCACCTCTTCGGTGTGGAATTATTTCTCCACAAATCCAACAACAGGTGTCAAGCCATCTGTTGCATCTGTCAATCTGTAATAAGTAGGGGTAAGGATGTTAACCACCTCGGAACATCCTCCCTTATACGTCACCTGCTGCGCATTCATCAGAATTCAGTGTCAAGGATACTTGAGTGGAATGCCTGCTGTTGCTGCCGCTGCTGTTGTTGCTGCTGGGAGTCGATCATCATCCCAGAGGGGAAGTCGGAAGACCACTTGTGCTACTTCCAGTAAGCAATTGACTGTCCAACAGTCCTTTGTGAGGAAGATGAAATATGGCAGCAGTCATCCTTTTGCAAAGCGGATAATTGAGGCCTTGACAGCTATGTTGGTGTTAGACGTGCGTCCGGTTTCCGCTATTAGTTCAGTGGGACTTAGAGAATTGTTTGAGGTACTGTGTCCCCTGTATCAATTCCCATCTAGGTTCCACTTCTCTAGGCAGGCGATACCGAGAATGTACACAAACGTCAGAAAGAGTCACCAGTGTCCTACAAAATGCGGTTGTATCCAGTGTCCACTTAACCACGGACATGTGGACAAGTGGAACAAGGCAGAATAAGGACTATATGACTATAACAGCTCACTGGGTAGATGTATGGCCTCCCGCAGCAACAACAGCAGCGGCACCAGTAGTAGCATCTCGCAAACGCCAACTCGTTCCTAGGCAGGCTATGCTATGTATCACCGCTTTCCGTAAGAGGCACACAGCTGATAACCTCTTACAGAAACTGAGGAACATCATTGCAGAATGGCTTACCCCCAATTGGGCTCTCCTGGGGATTTGTGATATCGGACAACGCCATCAATATTGTGCGTGCATTACATCTGGGCAAATTCCAGCACGTCCCATGTTTTGCACACAGAATTAATTTGGTGGTGCAGAATTTTTTGAAAAATGACAGGGGTGTGCAGGAGCTGCTATCGGTGGCCCGAAAAGTTGCCGGCCACCGCGTGCCGAAGACTGGAGCGCCAGCAAACACACCTGAACCTGCCCTGCCATCAACTGAAGCAAGAGGTGGTAACGAGGTGGAATTCAACACTCTATATGCTTCAGAGGATGGAGGAGCAGCAAAAGGCCATTCAAGCCTATACATCCACCTATGATATAGGAAAAGGAGGGGTAATGCACCTGACTCAAGCGCAGTGGAGAATGATTTCCGTCTTGTGCAACCCTTCAACCCTTCGAACTTGCCACACGTGAAGTAAGTTCAGACACTGCCAGCTTGAGTCAGGTCATTCCCCTCATCAGGCTTTTGCAGAAGTAGCTGGAGAAATTGAAGGAGGAGCTAAGATGGAGCGATTCTGCAAAGTATGTGGGACTTGTGGATGGAGCCCTTCATTCGCTTTGCCAGGAATCAAGGGTGGTCAATCTGTTGTAATCAGAGCACTACATTTTGGCCACCGTGCTCGATCCTAGGTTTAAAGCCTACCTTGTATCTCTCTTTCCGGCAGAAACAAGTCTGCAGAGGTGCAAAGAGCTGCTGCTGAGTAAATTGTCAACTCAAGCGGAATGTGACCCATCAACCGCTCGTCCTTCAATTTCTCCCGCCACTGGGGCTGCAAGGAAAAGGATAAGATTTCCTAGCCCACCCGCTGGCGGTGATGCAGGGCAGTCAGGAGAGAGTGGTGACATCTGGTCCAGACTGAAGGACCTGCCAATGATTACTGACATGTCTACTGTCACTGCATATGATTCTGTCACCATTGAAAGAATGGTGGAGGATTATATGAGTGACAGCATCCAAGTAGGCATGTCAGACGGACATATGTATACTGGCAGGAAAAAGAGGCAATTTGGATGCCCTTGCTCAAACTGGCTTTATTTTACCTAATTTGCCCCCCCTCCAGTGTGTTATCCGAAAGAGTGCTTTCTGTAGCTGGTAACCTTGTCAGCGATCGGCGTAGGAGGTTACTTCCACTAAATGTGGAGAAGATAATGTTCATCAAAATAAATTATAAAGTCCTTGACCAGCAATTGCCTCCAGAAAGTACACAGGGACCTGTGATGATGGATTCCAGTGGGGACGAATTAATACTCTGTGAGAATGAGGATGTACACAGTGAATGGGTTGAGGAATTGGAGGATGAGGTCGACATCTTGCCTCTGTAGAGCCAGTTTGTGCAAGGATAGATTGATAGCTTCTTTTTTGGTGGGGGCCCAAACAAACCAGTCATTTCAGCCACAGTCATGTGGCAGACCCTGAAATGATTGGTTTGTTAAAGTGTGCATGTCCTGTTTATACAACATAAGGGTGGGTGGGAGGGTCCAAGGACAATTCCATCTTGCACCTCTTTTTCTTCTTTGGATGATGTGCTGTTTGGGGCCCAGTTTTTTTTGTGCCATCCTGTCTGCCACTGCAGTGCCACTCCTAGATGGGCCAGGTGTTTGTGCCGCACACTTGTGTCGCTTATCTTAGTCATCCAGCGACCTCATTGCACCTCTTTTTCTTCTTTCCATCATGTGCTGTTTGGGGCCTATTTTTTAAATCTGCCATCCTGTCTGCCACTGCAGTGCCACTCCTAGATGGGCCAGGTGTTTGTGCTGCACACTTGTGTCGCTTAGCTTAGTCATACAGCCACCTCGGTGCAACCTTTTGGCCTAAAAACAATATTGTGAGGTATGAGGTGTTCCGAATAGACTGGAAATGAATGGAATTAATGTTATTGAGGTTAATAATACCGTTAATAATACCGTAGGAAAAAACATAGCTGTTTTTATGTTTTTTCAAAAATAATCCAGATCCAATATCAAAACCAAAACACGAAAGGGTGGTTTTGGCAAAACCAAGCCAAAACCAAAACAATAAAAGTGGAATTAGAACCGAAACCAAAACACAAAACACAAAAAGTGCCAGCCGCACATCTCTATCAAGAAGGTGATTAAAAATTAGAAAGGCACACACATTCAGGAACAACACACAAGCTTTCACCTCCACTTCTACTTGATGTGGGACAGAAAGGACTTTAACAAATCAAATGTATAATTACCACATTACCGGACAAACTGAAAAACTAGGGGCCAAAGCCTCCAAATTTGTACCCCCTTCTCCATTTTCAGGTATAACAATAATCTCAGATTTAATGCTGGGATGCAAATAAACTGGTTATATGCCACAGGATCAAGATTAGATATTTTCTTCTCCATGGAGTCTGGAGACTTATTTTGTGAAAATCTCGTAGCTTTCTTCTTTTCCATTTTTTTTATTGCATTTTTATTTACATATTTTGTGGCAGATGCATTATTTTCGTTTTTCACAGCTCCCAGATACACACATGTGAGCATACATGTGTGTCCAAATTACATGCATGTAAGCATACCTGTGTCTTGTTTATTTTATTCATATTTTATTTTAAAGTAAAGCAGCACCTTAGATGTTTTTTCAGCCCCTCGTGAGCCCCCACAGCAGCCCCGGGTCGAGCAAGTTCAGTTCAGGTGGGTTCGGTACAGTACTAAGCAGGACTGTGCAGTGAATTTTTTTTTATTGAGCCCCTGCCCTAGTAGAGTTTACCACTCTACAGTTGAAACTTATTTCATACTACAAGTAGGACTTTGGGAGGAAGCAATGCTAACCTCTGTGCCACCAGCATGCTTCAGCATGGCAAGCAACCATGAGACTCCATACTGGGCCCTTATTCAGTAACTGTTTGTGCCTCACAGGAGCTCCTGGCCAATCTAGTGCTGCAGTGCAATGGAAAGCGGAGATTTAATTTTGCAATGTAAAATCACTGAAATTTTGTTCTTCTAACACCGCGATGTCTTGCGATAACCCTACGCAGCCCTTACATTGGGGGTAATTCTGAGTTGATCGCAGCAGGATTTTTGTTAGCAGTTGGGCAAAACCATGTGCACTGCAGGGGAGGCAGATATAACATGTGCAGAGAGAGTTAGATTTGGGTGAGTTATTTTGTTTCTGTGCAGGGTAAATACTGGCTGCTTTTTTTTACACTGCAATTTAGATTGCAGATTGAACACACCACACCGAAATCTAACTCTCTCTGCACATGTTATATCTGCCTCCCCTGCAGTGCACATGGTTTTGCCCAACTGCTAACAAAATCCTGCTGCGATCAACTCAGAATTACCCCCATTGTACATTTATTAAGGAGAAAACATTTACAAAATCAAGGAAAAGAACCCTGTACAACAAATACGCATTTTGTAAATAATCCCAAAATGTGGAACATTAATAATAAATAAAAATTAAGGTTGACTAATTGGAGCCATTCATTTCAGTCCCTAACATGAAATAATTAAGAAGAACCTCTCTGTAATGCTGGGTACACAGTACACACTAGAAGATATATCTACTACAGATGAGTGGGTTCAGACAGGGTACCCCTGGAATTATATGGCAGACATATAGACATAGGCGTATTTGGAAAATCTAGTTTTCTCCAGCAGTTACAAGAGAAAATGAAGTAGGAGATGTTGCCATGTCACGTTCTGATGGATTATGATTCTGTCTCTTCTGAGTCTGACTGACTTTGGCCACAAATGTGGTCTCTCCCCACTTTATTGGAAAAATCTTGAAATTTCCATTTTCACCTTTGTGGCTATATGTTTTCACAAATCTGGTTGTGATGTTGAAGTTTGTTTTATATTCTGCTCTAGGCATTAGTTTAAACCTAGGATCAAGTACAGCAGCACCACTGGAATTATACAGCAGATAGGCAGCACCCCTGGACTTGTACAGCATATGCAGCACCCCTGGAGAATGACACAGCACAGCAGACAGGCAGCAGCACCCCTGGACTTAATTGACAGTGGGGCAGTACCCCTGGACTGATAGGGCAGAGGGGCAGCACCCCATATAGGGCAGCCCCCCTGGAATGATATGGCAGACAAAGAAAAGACATGCAAGATGGAATTGTCCTTGGGCCTTCCCTCCCACCCTTATGTTGTATAAACAGAACTTGCACACTTTAAAAAAACAATCATTTCAGCGACAGGGTCTGCCACACGACTGTGGCTAAAATGATTGGTTTGTTTGGGCCCCCACAAAAAAAGAAGCAATTAATCTCTCCTTGCACAAACTGGCTCTACAGAAGCAAGATATCGTCCTCATCCTCATCCTCCAATTCCTTACCCCCTTCAGTGTTTACATCCTCATCCTCACAGTGAAATAATTCCACACCGAAAAGGTGTTTTTTAATTTTTGTATTTGCCCAGGCATGACAATGGGCTTTTTCATCCCATGGCCAACAACTGTCTCCACAGATGCCTTATTCAAACAAACCACATCACCATTAGAATCCTCATTGTCAACTTCCTCCTCAGTGCCAGCTACACCAATATCCTCCTCATCCTGGTGTACTTCTACAGTGATATCTTCAATCTCAATATCAGCAACTGGACTTGTGGTGATCCTCCCAGCACTTGCAGAGGGTGTGCAAATTGTGGTTGGATTCTCCTGTTTCCATACAGTATTGGGAAGGTCAGGCCTAGACATTGCAACCACGGACACACTTGGACTCTCCTTGTGGATTGGTGATATCTCTGAATGCACAGTTGTTTCCTGTGCTTTAACAAGCTTTATTTTTTTTTTTACTTTTTGAGAGGGAGGAGGGCTTACATCTTCATGAGAAGCTGCACCACCAGTCATGAACATAGGCCAAGGCCTTAGCCTGTCCTTGCCACTTCGTGTTGTGAATGGTATATTGCCAATTTTACGTTTCTCATCAGATAATTATTATTTTTTGGTTATTCATTTTTGCTTCTTGGATTTTACATGTGCTCTATGACATTGGGCATCAGCCTTAGCAGACGACGTTTATGAAATTGCATCGTCAATGTCATGACTGATGGCAGCAGCTTCAGCGCTAGTACTAGGAAGTGGTTCCTGATCTTTTACTATTTTTTCCCCCAAATATTTGTTCTCCATTTCACAGGGCAGCACCCCTTTATTTTTACAGCACACAGAACAGTGCCCCTTTATTTTTACAGCACCCCTTTATTTTTACAGCATACCGGACAGCACCCCTGTACAGTACAGGACTGCAGCACCCTTGTACAGCACCCCTGTACAACACCTATGTACAGCACAAGACAGCAGCACCCCTAACAGCACAGGACAGCACCCCTGTACAGCACAGGACAGCAGCACCCCTCACAGCACAGGACACCACAGGACAGCACACCAGAACAGCACCCCTGTACATCACAAAACAGCAGCACCCCAAACATCACAGGACACCACCCCAGATCAGTAAAGTACAACACAGTACAGCAGCAACACGGTACGCCACCACTCACAGAGAGACAGAGATCTGTCTCCCTCACTTTCCAAGTCCGGAGTGAAAATGGCGGCTCTTTATACAGAATTCAAAACCCACGAGAATCCAACAGTGGGATGATGATGTTTTGCCTCGATCTGGGATCCGAGTCTGGCGGGAAGTCCCGAGCCAGACTCAGATCCGGGCTCGGGACGTGATGTTCGGTAGGAACCCGCTCATCCCTACTTGCAATATAAGGCACCTGCTCCCATTGCTGCAGTCAATGTATTGGGATGATATACAAAATAATTTCAAAGTGATTTATCAAATATGTTTTAAAGCTCCAAAATTGCAATAAATAATCAAACTTTAGACATACTAAAAAAATTAACTTAATCTGAGCAAGGTAGACATGTTTGCCAATTTTTAGTCTAGGGTAAAAATGTTTGAGCTTAAAGAGCTACAGTACGTTGCATTATACAGTATTTTTTCATGTGAATGACTAATTGAAAAGTCACACTTAAACATGTACATACAGCAGTAGTATGTGCTTTGGATGGGAGGGTGTATGAGAATTTTTGTGCATGATATTCTTTCTACTGGTGAATGAATACTATAAATGGCCACATTGAAACATTTATACCAGTGAGGTTATAACGCACTTGAGCCAAGAGGTAGGGTTTGAACACCTCACCTAAAACGTTCTTTTTGGCCAGATACCGAGGCATCCAAAGTAGGGTGTAGGAGCCGGAAGTGCTGGAAGAGCCTCCGAGGGCAGCCTGCGCACTTCCAGAGTGAGGTAACCAGGGGCTTGCTATGAGGCCGCGCCTCCTTTAGCAATGTAATGAGTGCTCTCATGAGGCCACACCCCCTGTCCACAAAGTCACGCTCCTGTTTGAGCTTGCCTTCCGCATGCAGGGGCCTTTTGGTCACTGACACTGAGTCTAATAATTTGATACTGTTTAGGGTTTCTCATGCCATTAAGTTGAATCTAGCAATGAGTAAAAAGCTATTCTATGCACTATTCGTGTCATTGCACGTTTAACTGCAGCATTTTGCTTGTTTTGCTGTGGATTTTGACTCTTACGGTTTTTGTCCCTCTTGGATTTTAATTCCTGCCCTATCGATACCATAGATCCCAGTGAACTGATGAGTCGTCACAAGGGGTCCATTCATTTACAGATGTGGTGAGTGTCAAATTCTGCCATCAGGAAATTCGATGAATGCAAAATGTTGCTGCATATTCAATCATCGCGGTTTATCCTCCCCTGGAAAAGGGGATATTTTGTGCATCTTTCATATTTCAATATGAAATGATTATTCAAAAGCTTTTAGAACTTAGAAGCATGCATGGAATGGTTATAATTAAAAGGTAATAAAGAT